>NC_138779.1:17137427-17742427 GCF_965119305.1 Pelophylax lessonae | reverse complement strand
TTGGGGGGGATACAGGCTGGGAGAGGGGAATTTGGAGCAGGAGGAGGAAATTATTTTTTTTTTTTTTTTGGGGGGGGGGGGGATGCTCTGGGCAAAGATCTTCAATGGAATGGGGGATTTCAGTAGAGGGGGGATTTGTACTTGGAGGAGGGGGAATTTATGCTTGGGGTGTAAGCCTGCAGATTAGTGCTCAGGTTTTCTTTTTTTGGGGGGGGGGGGGCACATAATGCTCATACATCTTAGGGGGCACAATGTGGCCTCTTTACCCTGGGTCCTAGATGACTTTGTTCCGGCACTGCCTACCTTCCCTTCCTAATGACTTCTTTTAGGATTCAAGTTGGCATAACTCTACAGAGTTGCCATAGATCCGGTCCGGTTGAAAACTAAAATGCTCCTTGAAAAAGAGGTAAAATAAAAAGGTGGTTTTCCAAGAGTTCTGCTCGCTGTTTAAAGAAGTTGAAGCATATACACATTTTTTATGGTCACTTCAATCTTGGATCCATCCTTAGCTATAGTTCAGATTTTCCCCACATCGCCTCCTCTGGACTGAGATGCTACAAAATTGCAGACATTGCACTAATAATAATTTGGTTATTTTGGTCCCCAACAGCTGTTTGTCATGGACTTGCAATAGTGTTGGCAAGCTTACCTGTCCCTTCATGTCTGTATTAGAGGCCAGACTGCATTTCTGGTTCCTTTTTTATCACCTCTCCTTCCTGTTCCTGCCCCGCCCAGACCATCACAGGAAGTCTATATTAACCAGTGCACTGCAGGTCTGCTTTGCTGTTCAACAGTGTTTGTTTCCTGTTTGCAGTGTGCTTGATCTACTTTTCTGTGTACCGACTTTGGATTGTCTCTGAGGACTCCTGTTTGCCTGTTACCCTGACCTTTGGCCTGTCCCTTGGTTACCCTCGTCTGCCTGTTACCCCGCCCTCGGCTTACCCATCACCATTCTGTGTGTTCTGAGTGGCTGCTTCCCTTCTCTCCCTACAGGGCGTGACTCGGGGGACCCCAGGGGCCGCGACCTGGGCCCAGCTGCAGCCAAGTCCATTCTCACCACTAGAGGCTCTGATGAACACCTGCTGGGTCTTAGACTCCGCGCCCTGGGAAATCTTGGGCTCACGTTCCGGTCCATCCGCAGCAGTCTGCTATCGGGTTCACTACCTTGCGCTGCACCCCTGCCTCCAACAGGGTGCAGTCGTCACCTGGCCACAGGTGACCTGACACTGTTCTAATTCTCTGGAAGCAGCATCGTTCCAGGAGGAAAAAATCGTCATCCATAACTGCCAAGGTAAAGTTATCTACCAACCCAAACAAGAGAAGGTCAGGAGTGTCATTAACACTAAATCACATGTAAGGTATGGGATTTTTACCTGTGTTGGTATTTGATATAACTGTGACTCCCTTCTGAGCCTCTTGAGCACTGATTGCATCGCTCTGCCACTGGCTTAGCCAGCTATCTGCATTGGCATCCGGGCCAGGAGAGCACTGAACCCGGGGGTCGTGCCCCATCTGGGATTGCTCCTCCCTCTGTAGTTGTTCCAGACATTCTGCCAGCTTTACATGTCCTCGGGAACGTGCGATAGATAGAGGGAGCCGACCGAGAGAGTCAGGAATGGAGAGAGCTCGCTGATCCCATTTATACAGCACTACGGCGGCCTCGGTATGACCCAAAGCGCAAGCCCACATCTGCAAAGAGAAGGGAATAGTTATGGTCTAGGCTTCCGAGGTGTTCCAAAATGTTACTTGTGCCAGTTTGGAAGGATAATTTATACAAGGCAGAATATTATTATGCAAAGTCATGCAAAAGCAGTCATAACCGAAGGCTTTAACTCCAGAAAGTGGAAAGAAGGCAAATGTTCCTGTACCTATGAGACCAGGAGGCCCATCCATGATTGCCTATGCCTTATTTACCCACAGTGTGCTCATTTTATCAATGAGATCATCTGGCCTACATAACCAACTGCATTTCCTTTACACCAAGATTAACAACTCAGATTTTGTGGTCTTCCACAGTGCATGAGGGTGGGCTTTAACGTCTACTACACGCCACACAAACACGTCCATGGGTGGTAGAGGTTAATGCGCTGAAAGCGTGCTTCCAGCACAGGGCCTGACCTGTTAAAGTCTCTAGTACAGCAGGACCAGCTGCTGATCTTGTGACCACTGTAACCATTTACCACTTGTCAAACACCCTCTGAAAAGATCCATCGAGGATCGCTTTTCAGAAGTTGGCACAATTAAAAATTAGGCTTAAGTGGGACTACTTTCTATTCCTTTGCAAATGAACCACTAGGTTGGCTGGCACCCAAGTCTGGGACTGTATGGGCAAGTATATCTGCAGCGGAGCCTTGGATTTTCTATGCCCTGCTACGCTATTTTAGAGGATGTTGCAATACAGAACTCTCCTGAGGACTGGGCCTGGACTAAGAATGTGTGAGGCCTTCAGAAGTAGACAACAGCTTCCCTCCATGCCATTCTTCCATGGCCTACTCATCTAAGCGTCAGGGATCCTATGTTAGGCTATGCTGCACAACAGAACTCTCCTAAGGACTGGGCCTGGACTAAGAATGTGTGAGGTCTTCAGAAGTAGACAACAGCTTCCCTCCATGCCATGCTTCCATGGCCTACTCATCTAAGCATCAGAGATCCTATGTTAGGGTATGCTGCACAACAGAACTCTCCTAAGGACTGGGCCTGGACTAAGAATGTGTGAGGCCTTCAGAAGTAGACAACAGCTTCCCTCCATGCCATGCTTCCATGGTCTACTCATCTGAGCATCAGAGATCCTATGTTAGGGTATGCTGCACAACAGAACTCTCCTAAGGACTGGGCCTGGACTAAGAATGTGTGAGGCCTTCAGAAGTAGACAACAGCTTCCCTCCATGCCATGCTTCCATGGCCTACTCATCTGAGCATCAGAGATCCTATGTTAGGGTATGCTGCACAACAGAACTCTCTACGGACTGGGCCTGGACTAAGAATGTGTGAGGCCTTCAAAAGTAGACAACAGCTTCCCTCCATGCCATGCTTCCATGGCCTACTCATCTAAGCACCAGAGATCCTATGTTAGGGTATGCTGCACAACAGAACTCTCCTACGGACTGGGCCTGGACTAAGAATGTGTGAGGCCTTCAGAAGTAGACAACAGCTTCCCTCCATACCATGCTTCCATGGCCTACTCATCTAAGCATCAGAGATCCTATGTTAGGGTATGCTGCACAACAGAACTCTCTACGGACTGGGCCTGGACTAAGAATGTGTGAGGCCTTCAGAAGTAGACAACAGCTTCCCTCCATGCCATGCTTCCATGGCCTACTCATCTAAGCACCAGAGATCCTATGTTAGGGTATGCTGCACAACAGAACTCTCCTACGGACTGGGCCTGGACTAAGAATGTGTGAGGCCTTCAGAAGTAGACAACAGCTTCCCTCCATACCATGCTTCCATGGCCTACTCATCTAAGCATCAGAGATCCTATGTTAGGGTATGCTGCACAACAGAACTCTCCTAAGGACCGGGCCTGGACTAAGAATGTGTGAGGCCTTCAGAAGTAGACAACAGCTTCCCTCCATGCCATGCTTCCATGGTCTACTCATCTGAGCATCAGAGATCCTATTTTTTGGGTATGCTGCACAACAGAACTCTCTACGGACTGGGCCTGGACCGAGGATGTGTAAGGCCTTTGGAAATATACAGCAGCTTCCCTCTATGCCTCTCCGGTCTACTCTTCTAAGTGTCAGAGATCTTATGTTAGGGCATGCTGCAAAACGGAAATCTCCTTAGGACTGGGCCTGGACCAAGGATTTGGGAGGCCTTCAGAAGTATACAGCAGTCCCCCTAATGCCATGCCTCCATGGTCTACTCTTCTAAACAGTGGGGATCCTATGTTAGGACACACTGCAGAACTGAACTCTGGACAGGGCCTGGACCAAGGATGCGTTAAGCCTTGGAAATATACAGCAGCTACCCTTTATGCCTCTATGGTCTACTCTTCTAAAAGGAAGGGATCCTCTGTTGGGGCCCACTGCGTAACAGAACTTTCCTATGGATTTGGCCTAGACCACCGATGTGCGAGGCCTTTGGAAGTATACAGCAGCTTCCCTCCATGCCTTCAGGCTGAAATAAGTAAATTGTAAAGTGTAAAGAACTGTTGGAGGAAAATCAGTGTTCAGCGTATTTCCCTCAATACTGGGACAGGTGTCCCTGGTAGGTGAGAAGACATTATCCTTCTGGTGTGGTGCCTGGTGTAGTAGTTTGGCCCCTGGCCATGACAGGTGCTAACTATCACAAGAGAGCAATACTATCATGCTAACATAAAAATAATCATTTAAACTGACAGCATGCGGATCCCCCAGCAAGTGTGCAGAAGATGATGCAGCTATAGTGAATGCAGGATTAGCATGCAAGGTCCTGAGCTCCCAGTCTTACCAGAGGAGTACATGAAAAATGATCAACATTTAAAGGATCCACCTCTAATTCCAGGTCAATGCTGTCAAGATGCTTTGTCCTAAAATTGAAAAAACAAAAAAACAGGATGTTTTATCACATAGATACATGTACTACACAGTGGCACCAGTCCATTGGTTTAAAGTCAAGATAAGAATTAGGGAAGAGCTGGAATCTCTGTAAGGTTTTTATTATTTGTGTAGCCATTGGGAAAGTTTTCCTTCACTTACTCTGTTGTCACCAAGACAGGAAGTGAGCAAAATCTCTCCAGCAAGGGGCACAATCAGTAACAAAAAATGTTTTTAAGTAGAGTGGGTAAGGGTGAGAACATCACTGTATTGCTGGCCCTATTTGAGAGACCTTTCTAAAACATTTGGGATCACCAGCAGAGGAAGTGAGGTGAAATCTCCCCAACTGATGCACAGATAGTGATAAAAACCTGGGAGCTTCTTCTATCAAACAGCTAAAAGAGGTATTGGTATGTGGTCCACAAGCTACCTCACCCCCCCCTCCCAACCCTGATAACAGGGGTGTAGAGTGAGGTAAGTAACAAGAGAAGACCACAGGGGGCAGAGGCGAAACTAGAACCTTCAGGGCCCTGATGCAAGAAACCATGAAGGGCCCCTCGGACCCCTGGCCGGGGCCTTTCCGTTCAAGCCTGGGGCTCTTCCCACTGATCCTGGGGCCCTTTACTCTCGTAGCGGGGCCCTATATTACGGTCCCGCAGCGGGACCTTTTCACAAGTTCTGAAGTGGGCCCCCTTCCTGCCATCTTGGGGACTCCCCACTGTGGTGGAATGCCAGGGCCCGGTCGCAAGTGTGACCTTTGCGATCCTGGAAGTGGTGTCAGTAGTTTTTTTACTTTTTGGTATTTTAACTGTATAATTTTTTTATCATTTTATTTTATATTTTTGATTTTTTACAATGTCACTGACTATGACTCTGTCCATTATAAAAGGAAGGAGCTGGTAAATTACGCATTTACCGACCCCTTACTGGTTCCCTATTGTGACACATCCCCTGCAGCAGCTGGCAGGAGAGGGAAGGGAGCACAGTGGGGGGGGGGGGGGCAAAGTGTGGGGGTGGGGGGAGGGGACCAGGGGAGCACACAGGGGCCCAGAGACAGCAGAACACAAGTGAACTGGATAGGAGGAGTGGGGGGGCAGCACAGTAGGGGGAGACCAGGGGAGCACACAGGGGCCCAGAGACAGCAGAACACAAGTGAACTGGATAGTAGGAGGGGGGCGGGGCAGCATACAGAGGAACCAATCTCCTCCATTTTCCTCCTGCTGCTACAGGAGGAAAAAGGAGGACAGTGATTTCTCTACATGCTGCCCCCGCTGCCCCTCCTATCCAGGTGTACAGGGGAGCCGCATGGGGCCCCCTGGAGCATGGGGCCCGGTTGCAATTGCAACCCCTGCAACCCCTGTAGTTACGCCCCTGACAGGACTATTTTGGACTTTTTATGGTACCGTATTACATAATATTCAACAAACCATAAATATAAAAATTATATGAAAGTTTTTATTAATTTGATAAAAAGACAGATTAAAATATATTGATTAAATATCAATAAATAAATAAATATATATATATATATATATATATATCAATAAATAAATATCAATAAATAAATCAGTACAACACAAATCACTAAAATGACTACAAGGCATAACATTTTCGCTGTTCATACATGCATATGGATTTGAGGCTAGCTAGCTTTTACATCTAAAAGAAACTTTTGGCTGGAGTTGGGCTTTAACAAGCGCAGGAGTGGCACACAGCCAGAAACAGCGGACGTCTTTTTTCCAGGGGGCTCGCTGATTCTTTAATAATATCCAGAGCCGTGTATTAAAAATGTAGGAGCCCAACAGAAGAGAATCAGAATAACAAATATTCTCCCCGCAAGAGTTTCATAAGAGCAGCGGAGGCTAAAATATCGGTAATGGACCTCCGGACAGATGTTGTATTTCCCTGGGGAAGGAAAGATAGCGGGGAACTGTGGACAGAAAGGAATATTGAATCTAATTATAGGATCTCATTTTACTGACATCAGGCCCTTATGGAAAAATAAATAAATAAATAAGAGCTGGGGTTATGAATTGTGTTCCGTATGCAGAAACAATTAGCCAGGTAATATTGTCGGATCTCTTAGGTGGTGCCGCATGGGGACCCTGCAATTTCTACCATCTTATTCAAATAGTTCCCAAATGAAAACAAAGTATCATATTGGTTTTTCCAGGGTACCGTCCATAGTTTTCATTATTTAAAGTGGACAATGCAAGGTCTGCATATAATATCTGGACCAGGGCCGCCGCTACCGCTAGGCGAACAAGGCAGCTGCCTAGGGCGCAGTCATACCTCCCGCTCCCAAGTGTCCCTGAATCGCCTGGATCTTCCCCAGTGAATCAGGGCTGAGTTCTGGAATGCTCGCGGCGGTGCGGGCGGCTTGGTTCCTGCACGCCGCCCGCGAGTTACACACACGCGGCAGCTGGTATCAGGGGCTGACTGGTAACCTTTGGCCCAGGGCGCAAGTACAAATCAGAAGCCAATGGTGTAGCAAATTGGCATCGTTCCCACTATCCCTCTTCCTGGCCTCCTCCTAACCCCCATTCCAGGCTGAAGCCCCGCTCCGGGTACTCTCCACTGACTGGCTGATTCTGGGTTCCTGACCTGGCCAGCAGGGGGCGGTTGAGGGGAGCATGGACAGCTTGATCAGGGCTGGCCGGGGGAGGGGAGTCTCCAGTGGTGCATGGAACTGGCCTCTGTTCAGACACAGTTTAGACCATCCATGCTGGGGTGGGCTGCACTCTGTCCTTGTCTTTATCCCGCACTCAGTAGGTCAGCGGTGGAGACTTTTTACTTCACCAGGAATCCTTTAGGCATGTCTGTGGAAGAAGCGGTGCAGCCTTTTTATGGGGCATCAGAGCGGCCTGGGGGGGCAATTGCCCCCTGGCCCAGTCCTCCCCTGGCTGGTATCTCTCCCCAGCTGCCTTTGTCAGTGAGCAGAGACGAGCACTGAACCCGCCCCTCCCCCTTCCTGTGTGTTCCCTGTGCACTATAAGGCTGACAGGAGTAGTGACAGCGGCATCACTACTTCTCTCAGCCCAGTGCTGGAAGCGGTAAGGAGAGGAAGAGAGAGCTGGGAGGAGGTGCGGGCTGTGCTCTCTCTCCCTGTCTTCCTTATAGGTTCACACATAATGAAGGGGGGGTGCACAATTTGGCATCTTTGCCCTGCGCACTGGATGATCTTGTCCCGGCACTGAGTGTAACCATGTAAAACTTGCCATACCTAAACTTCAGCTGTCACTTGAGGGAAAATCCCATCTTAGACAGTTGTCACCAGAACAGATGTCCCCATTGGATGATTTCCCCTCTACTCCTTTTTAAGTGACAACTGTATGTACTGTTTGTATTTCCAATCATTTTCTGTCCTTGCGTCAACAGTCACCAGACAGAGTGTTAGGTAGAGATCTTTCTATGCATACATTCCCCTTTGTGTCTCATTGAAGCTCTGTGGTCCTTCCTTACCTCCATTTGATCAGGGTCTGGATGAGGGTGGCGTAGCCTTGTGCAGCAGCAAGGTGGAGGAGCGTCATTCCTCGGAAGGTCTTGGAATGGATCAGGTGCTTGGATTTTGCCCAGCATGCTTTGCTCATCATCTTCTCACACACCACCACTACCCGACTCTCAAAGCAGCTTCCTATGGACCCAGCACCAGTGGCACACTGCGGGGATAGAGGACAGGCAACAGTCATGATCATCGCATATACAGAGAGCATGCAAGAGCCAACTCCTACTGGACCTATGGGCAGGAGAGCTGGGGGCCGACTCCTACTAGACCTATGGGCAGGAGAGCTGGGGGCCGACTCCTACTAGACCTATGGGCTGGAGAGCTGGGGGCCGACTCCTACTAGACCTATGGGCAGGAGAGCTGGGGGCCGACTCCTACTAGACCTATGGGCAGGAGAGCTGGGGGCCGACTCCTACTAGACCTATGGGCTGGAGAGCTGGGGGCCGACTCCTACTAGACCTATGGGCTGGAGAGCTGGGAGCCAACTCCTACTGGACCTATGGGCAGGAGAGCTGGGGGCCGACTCCTACTAGACCTATGGGCAGGAGAGCTGGGGGCCGACTCCTACTAGACCTATGGGCTGGAGAGCTGGGGGCCGACTCCTACTAGACCTATGGGCAGGAGAGCTGGGGGCCGACTCCTACTAGACCTATGGGCTGGAGAGCTGGGGGCCGACTCCTACTAGACCTATGGGCAGGAGAGCTGGGGGCCGACTCCTACTAGACCTATGTGCAGGAGAGCTGGGGGCCGACTCCTACTAGACCTATGGGCTGGAGAGCTGGGGGCCGACTCCTACTAGACCTATGGGCAGGAGAGCTGGGGGCCGACTCCTACTAGACCTATGGGCTGGAGAGCTGGGGGCCGACTCCTACTAGACCTATGGGCTGGAGAGCTGGGGGCCGACTCCTACTAGACCTATGGGCAGGAGAGCTGGGGGCCGACTCCTACTAGACCTATGGGCCGACTCCTACTAGACCTATGGGCTGGAGAGCTGGGGGCCGACTCCTACTAGACCTATGGGCTGGAGAGCTGGGGGCCGACTCCTACTAGACCTATGGGCAGGAGAGCTGGGGGCCGACTCCTACTAGACCTATGGGCTGGAGAGCTGGGGGCCGACTCCTACTGGACCTATGGGCAGGAGAGCTGGGGGCCGACCCCTACTAGACCTATGTGCAGGAGAGCTGGGGGCCGACTCCTACTAGACCTATGGGCAGGAGAGCTGGGGGCCGACTCCTACTAGACCTATGGGCAGGAGAGCTGGGGGCCGACTCCTACTAGACCTATGGGCAGGAGAGCTGGGGGCCGACTCCTACTAGACCTATGGGCAGGAGAGCTGGGGGCCGACTCCTACTAGACCTATGGGCAGGAGAGCTGGGGGCCGACTCCTACTAGACCTATGGGCAGGAGAGCTGGGGGCTTTGATTGGAAGAAAACAGCTTTTTGGAAAACGGTTCTAATGTTATATTCTTCCCCTTCTATTCTACCCTTTTCTGTTGTTTATTCTACTCTATATTTTTCTATCAATTTATTTTCTATTCTATTCTTTTCTATTTAAATTTGAAATTTGAATTTTGTAAGCTGGTTATATTCTTTCTATTCCATTCTATTCTATTCTTTTCTATTCTAGTCAATTCTATTATTTTATTTTCTATTCTATCCTAATCTATGCTTTTTTTCAAGCTCAAATATTTTCTGTTTGAATTTTAACAAATGGTTATATTATTTTTATGTTATTCTATTCTATTGTTTTTTTTTATTATTTCATTATATTTTATTATTTTCTATTCTATTGTTTTTTTTTTCTATTCTATTCAAATTCAAATGTATTCCATTTAAAATTCTAATTTTGGAAGATGGTTATAGACTTCCTTTTTATTCTATTCTATTTTTTAGTCTATTATATTCTAGTCCATTCTATTCCTTTATTTTCTATTCTATTTTGTTCTGTTTTACTCTATTCTTTTATTTTCTATTCTATTCCATTCAAATTCAAATTTATTCTATTTAAAATTCTAATTTCAGAAGATGGTTATAGCCTTTTTTTATTCTATTCTATTTTTTTATTCTATTCTAGTCTATTCTATTCCTTTATTTTCTATTTTATTTTGTTCTGTTTTACTCTATTCTTTTATTTTCTATTCTATTCCATTCAAATTCAAATTTATTCTATTTAAAAATCTAATTTCAGAAGATGGTTATAGCCTTTCTTTTTTATTTTATTATATTTTATATTCTATTCTATTCTAGTATATTCTATTCCTTTATTTTCTATTCTATTTTGTTCTGTTTTACTCTATTCTTTTATTTTCTATTCTATTCCATTCAAATTCAAAATTATTCTATTTAAAAATCTGATTTCAGAAGATGGTTATAGCCTTTCTTTTTTACTCTATTCTATATTCTATTCTATTCTAGTCTATTCTATTCCTTTATTTTCTATTCTATTTTGTTCTGTTTTACTCTATTCTTTTATTTTCTGTTCTATTCCATTCAAAATCAAATGTATTCTATTTAAAATTCTAATTTCAGAAGATGGTTATAGCCTTTCTTTTTTATACTATTCTATTTTTTTTCTATTCTATTCTAGTCTATTCTATTCCTTTATTTTCTATACTATTTTGTTCTGTTGTACTCTATTCGTTTGTTTTCTATTCTATCCCTTTGTTTTCTATTTTATTCTTTTATGTTCTATTATATTCTTTTCCATTTTGTTCCTTTATTTTCTATTCTATTTTATTCTCTTCAGGAATTTAAATATGATTTGAAAACTATTCGAATTTCATCCAAATTTTTTTTTGCTATTTCAGATTCGTTTAAATTACTTTCTATTGCAATTAGGAAATTTGGATACATCCGAATTTCCAAATAATGAAAAATTTGTCCAAATTTTAATTCGGAACGAAACAAACCGCACGTCAACTTCACAGATCTATGTTAGAACCGGTAAGGAACTCTCCACATGGAACAACAAGAACTTGACAGCAGTTGCCGACCAGCAATGTGAGGACAACCCGCGCAATGACCTGCTTCTGGAGAACGATTATGATTGGCCAGCAAAATGTAATCTGGCTGATGGATCCTCCCCTTACAGACAGACTGTCTACAGGCACAGATCTGATCATATTGTGAGACTCGTCTCATGCCTGCTGGCGCTTTCACTCCTTAGTCAAATTTTTTTAGTTTTACCCTTAAAAACATATTGGCAACACTTACTTGTGCTTGGCTCCCCCCACTGTTGGCTCCGCCTCCATTTCCTCCTCCCACGCTTTGTTTGTGCTGTTGGGATCCGGTCATCTCCGCCATTCTCCTCTCCATCTGCTCCAACCGTTCCAGGATCGACATTCTAAACTGGTTGTCTAGACAGAGGAAGAGAAGACGACCCAATCAGTGGCCTGGGAAAGCATTACATCGGTTTAATACGTTTATTCAAGAAATAACTCAATCGCAGGGATCTCACCAACAGCATTTCTCACTGGAGGGGTTGGGTAGAAGCACATAGTATGGAATGGTGTCAGGCAATGGACTGCATGTTAGTTCATCCTACAGATCAACAGACACTATTCCTTCCACTGACACCAATGATGGGACATTATTCCTCCCACTGACACCAATGATGGGGCACTATTCCTTCCACTGATACCAATGATGGGGCATTATTCCTCCCACTGACACCAATGATGGGGCACTATTACTCCCACTGACACCAATGATGGAGTACTATTCCTCCCACTGATACCAATGATGGGGCACTATTCCTCCCACTGACACCAATGATGGGGCACTATTCCTTCCACTGACACCAATGATGGGGCACTATTACTCCCACTGACACCAATGATGGGGCATTATTCCTTCCACTGACACCAATGATGAGGCATTATTCCTCCCACTGATACCAATGATGGGGCATTATTCCTTCCACTGACACCAATGATGGGGCATTATTCCTCCCACTGATACCAATGATGGGGCATTATTCCTTCCACTGACACCAATGATGGGGCATTATTCCTTCCACTGACACCAATGATGGGGCATTATTCCTCCCACTGACACCAATGATGGGGCATTATTCCTCCCACTGACACCAATAATGGGGCATTATTCCTTCCACTGACACCAATGATGGGGTATTATTCCTCCCACTGACACCAATGATGGGGCATTATTCCTTCCACTGACACCAATGATGGGGCACTATTCCTCCCACTGACACCAATGATGGGGCACCATTTATCCCACTAGTATCACTGATGGGGCACTTTTGCTCCCCTAATACCAAGGATGTGTTAGGACTACAGATCACCTCCCCTTCTCATCTCTTTAATGTGGGGGAGTGTTCTGTAATTATAACCAACTTCCTGATAACACTGCCTAAGAAAAGACTACAGAGAGCAGAGTGGATTTCTGGCAGGATCAATCAGACTTTCTTTTGTCACTCATGGAACAGATATAATGAAACGAAGGGACATTTGGGTGTGTGTGCTAAGATTGGTGATTTAGGGGGATTTGTGTTGGGAGGGGGAAGAAGATTTCTACTAGGAGGAGGGATTGAGGGGATATTTGTGCTGGGAGATGGGGTTTGGAGTGGAGGGGGAGAAAATGTGTACAAGGAGGAGACATTTTAGGGCTTTTTTTTCTTTTTTTGGGGGGGGGGTGAGTTTTTGGGGATGGGGGGAGCATCTGCGCTTTGGGGTTTGGGAGATGGAGGGGCAAAAATACGTACTGGGAGGGGGGATTTCAGTAGATTAGTACTGGGAGGAGGAGGAGGAATTTATGTTTACGGGTAACCATGCAGATTAGTGCTCAGTTTTTTTTGTGGGGGGATTTTTGCTGAACCACAATGCTCATAAATATTGGAGTGGGGGGGCGCAGTTCATCATGTTCGCCCGGGGCTCTAGATTACCTTGCCCCAGCACTGCACTTTGTGCGTATCTGTTGCAAAGTATCCGACTTGGAGATCCTGCCATTGACTGCACTTCCTATTGAAATATGACCACGCTAGTCTCTGCCTCTCATTTAGAAGCCTCATCAGCTTGCCTTCAGCTGTGGGGGAGGGGGGGGGTTGATTTACTAAAACTGGAGAGTGCAAAATCCCGCGATTTGCAGTGATTCGGGATCGCTTGCAGAATCGTGGCGATTCTGCCCGCGATCCAATACGCCAGTATGTGAACGGAGAAAAGTTGCAGATTTAGTCCCGGTTCACACTATAGCGGTGTCAGACATGGCATGTGATTCGGAGGGCACTGCCCTGCAAATCACTGCACTGCCCTGCAAATGCGATGTCTGTGCGATGCAAGTTCTGCAATACAGATTGTATGTAATCGGATTTGGATAGAACTCGCACAGGACCCTTTTTTGGGTCCGCAGCGGAATCGGATCACATGAGTGTTCCGATTCATGTCGGAACTGTCAGTTCGCACTGCGTTATGTCGTTAACTTTGTATTGACACCGCCAGCGATTCGCATATAGCAGTGTGACCTGCCAGCGATTTGGGAACCCGCAGTGGATCCGCATCGCATATAGGTGAACTGGCACTTAAAGAAGATTGAAAACTTTTGTAATCCCATCGACATATTAAATCTTACGTGGGATTTCAGCGATTTGGGTTCTACAATGGCACGCGCATGTCACGGCACAGGCGGCCGCTTCTGAAAAGATACGTTCCCGGGGACAGGATTTTTCGTGGGGGGGGGGAATGTTTTTGAAAGATGTCCAGAGAATGACGGCGTAGACCACCGAAACAACTCCACTCAACAACCACTCCACAAAAAGCGGTGTGGGCATTGGGGGAGGTGAGCGTCCCTGGTGGGGTCTGAGCGAGCGGCGGGCAGGAAGCCACAACAAAGAGAGCGGAGCAGAAGATTGGGTGAGGAGGCTTTTGTTGTGCTCATGCTGCAGTTTGGTGCAGTGCAGCTGATGTCACCTCCTCCTCTGGCTCCGTTATCATGCACGGCACGTCTGCTGCAGAGAATGACAGGCGAGCTGACATCACCGGGCCCTCCCACTTCTCTCACAACATCTCCGCGTCAAAGCACAACAATGTCTGCCCGATGTTTGCTGGATGACAGCTGCCTGCAAACCCGTCACGTGCTAACTGCGGTGCTTTTCTCCCCCCCCCCCCTCCGTCCCCCCTCTCCTATTATTATTATATAGGATTTATACAGCGCCAACTGTTTGTTACAATGTAACAAGAGACGGGACGGTCACAATACGATTCAAAACGAGAGGGTTCTGATCAGAAGAGCTTACAATCACTTTCCGTTATTACCATAGCTTCCAACTGTCACTGATTTCAAGGAACTGTCTCTGATTTGGAACAAAGTCCCTCTTTCCTCCTCATTTGTCCCTCATTTTGGTCTGATCTCTATACAAAATGCTGTCAAAAGTATTGGGACGCCTGCCTTTACACACACATCAACTTTAATGGCATCCCAGTCTTTGCCCGTAGGGTTAAATATGGAGTTGGCCCACCCTTTGCAGCTATAACAGCTTCAACTCTTCTGGGAAGGCTGTCCACAAGGTTTAGGAGTGTGTCTATGGGGATGTTTGACCATTCTTCCAGAAGCCCATTTGTGAGGTCAGGCACTGATGTTGGATGAGAAGGTCTGGCTCGCATTCTCCACTCTAATTCATCCCAAAAGTGTTCTATCAGGTTGAGGTCAGGACTCTGTGCAGGCCAGTCAAGTTCCTCCACCCCAAACTCACTCATCCGTGTCTGATCAGAAGAGCTTACAATCACTTTTGGTTATTATTACATAGCTCCCAACTGTCACTGATTCCAAGGAACTGTCCCTGATTTGGAACATAGTCCATCTGTCCCTCTTTCCTCCTCATTTGTCCCTCATTTTGGTTTGATCTATATATACTATGTTGTCAAAAGTATTGGGACGCCTGCCTTTACACGCACATCAACTTTAACCACTTGCCGACCGCATACTGTATATATACGGCGGCAGAGTGTCTCTCCCAGGCAAAACCAAGTATGCATACGTCATTTGCCTGGGAGGAGCTAGGGGGCAAACGTGTGCCGCCGCCGGCTCGCTCCCGCCCCCGCCTGATCATCAGCGGGGAAGCCGATGCAGTGGGCAGGTGGCTCCGATTGCCGCCTGACACGCCCGATCGCTCCCCGCTGAGAGAGAAGGACGGTCGGCTGATGTAAACACATCTGACCGTTCTTCTCCCTGGGATGATCACAGAGCTCCTGTGATCCTTCTATATAGGATCACATGTCTCTATGGTCATCTCAGAAGCCACGCCCCCCATACAGTTAGAATCACTCCCCTAGGGTCACATTTAACCCCTTGATCACCTATACTGTTAATCCCTTCCGTGCCAGTGTCATTATTACAGTAACAGTGCATATTTTTAGCACTGATTACTGTAGTAATGTCACTGGTCCCCCCCAAAAGTGTCAAAAATGTCAGTTAGGGGACTGATCTGTCCGCCGCAATGTCGCAGTCCTGCAAAAAATTGCAGATCACCACCATTACTAGTAAAAAAAAAAAACATTAAAAATGACATAAATCTTTCCCGTAGTTAGTAAACGCAATAACTTTTGCGCAAACCAATCAAAATACGCTTATTGCGATTTTTTTTACCAAAAATATGTAGCAGAAAACAAATTGGCCTAAAATGTTAAAACATTTTGATTTTTGCATTTTTTTTGGGAATGTCATATAGCAGAAAGTGAAAAATATAATTTTTTTTTTTGTTGGTTTAAAGCGCCAAAAATAAAAATCGCAGAGGTGATCAAATAACATCAAAAGAAAGCTGTATTTGTGGGGAAAAAAGGACATCAATTGTATTCGGGAACAGCGTTGCACGACCGCGCAATTGTCTGTTAAAGTAACGCAGTGCCAAATCGGAAAAAATGGCCTGGTCATTAAGGGGGTAAATCCTTCCAGTCCAAAACTGGTTAATGGCACCCCAGTCTTCAGCTGGCCATACACTAGCCGAAATATCGGGCGAACTCATTTCCGAAAAACGAAAAATTGGCCGTGAGAGCAGCCGAGCCATCATGTAATGACCGAATTCTGAAGAATAAATCGTTCAATGGACATAAATGAATCAGTTTTTCATTCAGTTTGTCACATATGCCCGGGGCACACAGGTCGGCCGGGAAACACATTAACCTTTCAATTTATCGTTCGGTCGGCGGATTTTCAAAACTGTTCCTTCGATTTTTCGGCTCTGAAAAGTTAAAAACGATTTTCTATTTGTGCTTATTAACTGGAGGAAAAACGAACGATCGGACCAAATGACAGATTTAGCTGAACGATCTTTCAGCTAATGTATGGCCAGCATTAGTCCGGAGGGTTCAATATTGAGTTGGCCTGCTGCTCAGCACAGGACCCAGAAACTAGTGGAGATCACTGTAGTAGTGGTGTAGTAGTGGTGTCTACTACAGTGATTTCCAGCTTCCACGGGAATCCCACAGGTATGGCACATACATACTTACATTGGTCCAAGCTGGATCAATGTAACTACACTATATTGTCAAAAGTATTGGGACGCCTCCCTTTACCCGCACATGAATTTTAATGGCATCCCAGTCTTAGTCCATAGGGTTCAATATTGAGTTGGCCCACCCTTTGCAGCTATAACAGCTTCAACTCTTCTGGGAAGGCTGTCCACAATGTTTAGGAGTGTCTATGGGGATGTTTGACCATTCTTCCAGAAGGGCATTTGTGAGGTCAGGCATTGATGTTGGACGATAAGGCTCAGCTTGCAGTCTCTGCTCAAATTCATCCCAAAGGCGTTCTATGGGGTTGAGGTCAGGACTCTGTGCAAATCAGCCAAGTCCCTTCACCCCAATCTCACTCATCCATGTCTTTATGGACATTGCTTTGTCCACTGGTGTGCAGTCATGTTGGAACAGGAAGGGGCCATCCCCAAACTCCTCCCACAAAGTTGGGAACATTAAATTATCCAAAATGTCTTGTTATGCTGACGCCCTTCACTGGAACTAAGGGGCCAAGCCCAACCCCTGAAAAATAACCTCACACCATAATGCCCCCTCCACCAAATGATTTGGACCAGTGCACAAAGCAAGGTCCATATTGGTCCTGCATAGGAAAGAGATAACAGTGGCCAGTGCAGTTTCCAGTCAGTCTTTTAGTTTGGAGAAGAGATGGATAGGAGGAGGGAGGAGGAGAGGAGTGCCTTGCCACCCTAGGCTATGGGACTGAGGAGCATTTGTTAGGTCAGGAGTGTGTCTATGGGAATGTTTGATCATTCTTCCAAAAGTTAATTTGTAAGGTCAGGCACTGATGTTGGATGAGAAGGCCTGGCTTGCAGTCCCTGCTCTAATTCATCCCAAAGGTCCTCTATCCGGTTGAGGTCAGGACTCTGTGCAGTCCAGTCAAGTTCCTCCACCCCAAACTTGCACATGACCACTGTGATTGGGAGTCATAGTGGTTACTTGATCAGGGGCCCATGCCGCCGGCTTCTGATTGTGAGTGGTCTGTGACAGCTCAGTCACTGTGCTGGGATTGTGCAGTGAGTGTGCTCTCAGCACAGAAACCTCAGCTGTCTAGGGAGGGCAGAACTACCTTATTACGGGAGTAGTGGGACTGGCAGTCACAGAGGTCACATGATCAGGAGCCCATGCTGCCAGCCAATCATGACTAGAGAATGAGAGCTGTCTGTGACAGCTCGGTCACTGTGGTAAGAGCATGCAGTGAGTGTGCTCTCAGCAGAGAAACCTTGCCATCCATAAAAGACAGAACAGACGGCTCGATCACGTGACCACTGTCATTGGCAGTCACAGTGGTCACATGACCAGGAGCCCGTGCTGCCGGCTCCCAGTCGTGACTAGAGAATGAGAGCTGTCTGTGACAGCTCAGTCACTGTGCTGGGATTGTGCAGTGAGTGTGCTCTCAGCAGTGCACAGAAACCTCAGCTGTCTATGGAGGGCAGAACGGACTACCCAATCACGTGACCAGTGGGACTGGCAGTCACAGAAGCCGTGACGGCAGTCCCCGATTGTGACTGTCTAGGAATTTGCCTTTTATTTTATTTAGTAGCCGCTGCACCCTGATTGATTCTGCAGGTTTGCCTTTGTGACTGATTATTGGTGAAACCAAGATTTGCCATCTACAGAGGACCAACCATTGTCCCTCACCGTCACATACATTTACTGCACATTCAGCAACCCGATCATTACAATTTTACCCCCCAAAGGTGACCATACACACTACAATCCGATTGTACAATCTGCTTTAGATCTGCCATCAAATATAGTGCAAGGACCTGCCTGACTATATACAGTTTGAATGGATTGTTCTGTTACATAGTTTTGGTAACTAGAAGTGGCGGTTCACATATATGAGACGACAGACATCACATATGATTGGCAGCGCACTGCTCTATGCGATGTCTGTGCGATGCAAATTCAGCCATACAACTTGCATCGCATTCGGCCACAACACGCACAGGACCCTTTTTTGGGTCCGCACCAGAATCGGATGGCATGGGTGGTCACACCTATACAATCCGATTCCTGTCCGAACTGACAGTTGGCACTGCGATATGCAAACTGATCTGGGGGTGTCGTTAACTTTGTATTGACACCCCCAGCGATTCGCATATGGCAGTGTGACCTGACTGCGAGTTGAATGCGATGCAGTGGATTGGCAGGGTTCCTGCATCGCATATGTGTGAATCGGAACTAAAGGAGATTGTACAGAGATTGTACAATTAGATTGCATAGTGTATTTGCATTCCCCCCTCTGCATACGCCACCAAATCTATTAAAACTATTACAATTGGTGCCTTAAAAGTATTTTTCTGTAGGTTTTAAAATAACTCCTCCCCTTTATGGCGGCCATACACGCTTGGGTTTTATTATCTGACCACTCTGCGATTTTATCAAAAATCAGAAACTGACCGAATAGCCAGAACTTCTCATCCGAAGGATTTCGATTGGATCAAAATAGGTCAATCAGCCAGTTAGGAAAATCGTTTTGCATCGATCAGCGGCACTTAGATGCTTTTCTCATGAAAATGATCGTGTTTCGGTTGATCAGATCATGGGATTACATGGTGGAAACAGAGATGCGATAGATACTTACAATCGTAAAATACTATTCAATATCTTAACTATCGAACTAAATCCACTTCCCTGTGTGTGGCATATCAATCGAATGGTTTGATGACTATTGAACGATTATTGTTATCAGAAGAGATCGATCAGAAAATAAATTGAGCATTTATCGAGGTGTGTATGGGGGGAAATGGAATGTATAGGGGGCTGGTGTATGTAACCATACTTCATATCACACCCTACATATGGGTGTACCATAAAACACATTCTAAAGCAGGGGTCCCCCAACCAGCCAGCACCCTACTAGATTTTTTCTGGCCCCCCATCTGGGGTCAGTGGCCTGTCCTTCATGTACACAGACTGAGAATTAAGGCTGTGCCTATGGTTTCCACTTCAACCCCCCCCCCCCCATGTAATAGGGGACCCTGATGGGGAACCTGATGTAAAGGGTGCCTCTAAAGGAGACCCTAATGTAAGGGGAATGCTGATGGGGACCCTGATGAAAGGGGGCACTCTGATGGGGACCCTGATGTAAGGGGTTACTCTGATGGGGACCCCGATGTAAAGGGGTACTCTGATGGGGACCCTGATGTAAGGGGGTACCCTGATGCAAGGGAGAACTCTGAAGAGGACCCTGATGTAAGGGGAACACTGATGGGGGCCCTGATGTAAGGGAGAACTCTGATGGGACCCTAATATAAGGGAGAACTCTGATGGGGATCTTGATGGAAGGGGTGACTATGATGAGGACCCTAATGTAAGGGGAAGGCTTATGGGGACCTTGATGTAAGGGGGTACTCTGACAGGGACTCTAATGTATGTGGGGACTCTGATGGGGACCCTTTTGTAAAGGGGGGACTCTGATAGGGACAATGATGTAGGAGGTAATCTGATGGGGACCCGAGTGTAAGGTGAGACTTCGATAGAGATCCTAATGTAAGAGGGGTACTCTGATGGGGACCCTAATGTAAGGGGAACACTGATGGGACCTTGATGTAAGGGGGTGTCTCTAATGGGAAACCTGATGTAGGGAGGGGGACTTTGATGGGGAACCTGATGTAAGGGGGGACTCTAATGATCTGATGTTGGGGGGGGGGGGGTGTTCTGATGGGGAATCCAATATAAGGGGAACTCTGATGGGGACCCTGATGTAAGGTGAACTCGGGTGGGGACCCTGATGTAAGGGGGGGGGGATGAAATCTGATGGGGAATCCAATATAAGGGGAACTCTGATGGGGACCCCGATGTAGTGGGGGGGGGGGGACTCTGATGGGGAGCCTAATCTCAGCACAGGACTTTGAAGCTAGTGGAGATCACTGTAGTAGTTGTGTAGTAGCAGTACCTAATACAGTGATTTCCAGCTTCCATGGGGATCCCACAGGTATGGCACATCCATACTTACATTGGTTCTAACTGGACCAATCTAACTATGTAACAATTGCCATATCTGGAATTCAGCTTTAGATGAACTTGGGATTTTGCTCTGCATGTCGGTGCTTTGAGACCCTTAGTGACAGGGCCCCATTGATTTGGACCACGTGTGCCAATTTGTGATTGTTCTCAGTCCTTGAGCATCAATGTATCATTGTTTTATGACTCAGCGCGTCATTGTCAGTTCCACAAATGTCAGTCTGTCTATGTCTGGGGACACAATATTCCACGTTGTGCTACTCTTCTAGGGCCCCTATGTATCAACATTGTTGTTTTAGGAGCCAAACTTTCAGCATCTCATTGTTCTGTGTTCCTAAGTGTGTGATGGAACTCGGAAAGTCCTCCTTTCACAGTTTTGGGTCCTCAGTCAATAGGCATCCATTAGTCATTGTTCTGTTTTGTTATCTCCAGTATTGCTGGGTTCTGCATTCTAGAAATTCAAGTATTGTTTGTACAGGACGCCAGGAATAGGCCCTGGAAGGCAGGTATATATCACCGTTGTTTGGGTTGTGGTCCCTAAGGGGACAACAAAATATAGTGGGAGTACTCAGGGAGTCTCACCCATGCAGCGTGAAGGGTCCAGGGGTGATCGATGACAAAGAGGGAAAAGTGATTTATTAAGTCTGGATATGGGATATGAGAATTGGAAATCAGAGGCTAGGAAAGATCTTGGGTTCGAAAGAGTCTCCAACTCTGATGTAGCACCCTCCTAGGTAGGTGCTAGTGACAAAGTATAGTTTTTGGCTCTGTCTGCCTATCAGAGGGGCAGCAGGTAAATCTATATTGTTCTCTGCCTACCAGAGAGCAGGATCTGTTAGTGAGGTCTACTCATTGTGCTCAGTATGCCATTCATTCAGTCTGCAGAGTGTTTCACACTGGTCCAATAAGGAGGCATGTTGGACAATGGGAGGAAACCTGACGAATGGGTGCATAGTCTTTAGATACAGTCCTGGTGATTGGCAGAGGGGCAGATCGCCCTGGTGCATTCTGGGATACTGTATAAAAGCAATGAGCACATGTGCTCGGGATCTTTCATTAGGAAGGGGAGTCCCGCAGGGAGGGAGTGGCTGCCTTCTCCTCTGTAGAGGTGCCATGCGGTCACAGGAGGTCTTCCTGAGGGCTGGAGGAGCGATAGAGAGGAGCTGACTGAGAGGGGAAAAACTGGAGACCCTGAGGCTGCAGCATTTTGAGTACAGGGACTCGTGTCAAGGGGCCTGACCTGAAGGGGGCCACCCCTGCTCATGGGAAAGTCAGTGGATGGGTGTCAGTGGAGAGAGAATGTTAGGGAGAGTTTCCTGAAGATAAGATAATATATTGTCCACCAAGTCATCTTGAGGAAAGCAAGAGACTTAAATTCATTCATCTAAAGTGGCAGGATGAACTAACAGCCTGGCCGTTCCAAACCTACAAATGAAGTAGAAGATAGAAGTCCATAGCTATTGTGAATAGTTAAATTGGAGCATCCCACCATTCCCTTCTACTATCCCCATTACAAAATAAACAATAAAAAAAACTACTAATACCCTGGACTGTTTATTGAAGCGAGTCATGAGGAATGTAAAAAATTGTCTTTGCTTATAGCCGTGTGTTGGTAACCAGGGGGACCCGCAGAGTGTAGATTCAGCAGTCCTTACGGGGGCAGTGCTACCCTGACTATAGGTACTGTGGTTCTAAAGGGGTTAACCCACCTGCAAAAGGGCAGGAAGCAGCCAGCAGATGTCCTTGAGGCAGAGGCGTAACTAGAACCTTCAGGGCCCTGATGCAAGAAACCATGAAGGGCCCCCCAGACCCCTGGCCGGGGCCCTTACCTTCAAGCCCAGGGCTCTTCCCACTAATCCTGGAGCTCTTTACACTCATTGCATGGCCTTTTATTACGGTCCCGCAGCAGGTTCTGCAGTGGGCCCCCTTCCTGCAATCTTGTGGGCCCCCTTCCTGCAATCTTGGGGCCTCCCCACAGTGGTGCAATGCCAGGGTCTGGTCGCAAGTGTGACCTTTGCGATCCTGGAAGTTCACCCACTGGTTTGCTACCGGGCCCCCTGGAGCATGGGGCCCGGTAGCGATTGCAACCCCTGCAACCCCTGCAACCCCTGTAGTTACGCCCCCGCCTTGAGGTATGATGTGGAACAATACCATATCAATACAGTTGTGAGAGGGCATTGGGCTGTTAAATGATTGAGACACTGCCTGGGCTCTTGTGACCTTTCTGGACCCATGGAGCAGGCAGGGACTCTAAACCCTGCTGTGGGACTAGTTTATACTGGCGGTGAGCTGAAGTTATTTTTGTATACCAGAAGTTTCTTAACTGCTTTGTTTTCTTTTACCGAAGAAAGTTTTTGTTTGCCTTTTGGAAAAAAAAAAGTCTCTTTTGCTTTTACAAATACGAATAGCTAATTGCCCCAACTCCCCAAATTTTATATGTTGCATCCAAGGATTTGTGGTATTATGGTTTGGGTGATATTATACAATTCCAGTGTAGCACCCTCCTAGGTAGGTGCTAGAGAGTGAGTATAGTTTTTGGCTCTGTCTGCCTATCAGAGGAGCAGCAGGTACATTTTATATTCTCTCTGCTTAACAGGGAGCAGAATCTGTGAGGTCTGCTCAATGTGCTCAGTGTGTGAGTCATGTGGTCCGAGGGAGTGTTCCCACTGGTCCAATGGCGAGGCATATTGGACAGTGGAGGAAACCTGACCAATGGGCACACAGGCTTTGATACAGCCCCAGTGATTGGCACATAGTATATAAAGCCAGGGGCACATCTGCACAAGGTCTTTGGCTGGTGAGCAGAGTCCCTGAAGGAGGGTGGCGGCTGCCTCCTCTTCTTCAGCAGTTGGTGTACGGTCACAGGTAGTCGGCCTGGTGAGCCAGGGGTGTGGAGCTGAACCCAGAGGTCCAGGAGAGATGACTGGAGGAGTTGAGGCACTGGAGAACTTGGAAAGCAGTATCTTGAGTACAGGAGATCGTGCCTAAGGCTACGTTCACATGTTAGCGCAGCGGATCGCGGGCAGAATCACCGCGATTCTGCCCGTGATCCGGAAATAATTGCAAATCGCAGGATGCCTGTGCTTTGCCGTTGATTTGCAATTGCACCCCAAACACTGTGCGATGTTGCCGCGATTTACTCCTGCTGAATCGTGGTAACATTGCGCAAACAAAATCGCGGGTCGCATGACGCCCCAAACAAGCTCTTGTACCTTTTTTGGGTGTCATGCGACCCGCGATTTTGTTTGCACGATGTTACCGCGATTCGGCAGGCGGAAATCGCGGCAACATTGCACAGTGTTTGGGGTGCCATTGCAAATCAACAGCAACGCACAGGCGTCCCGCGATTTGCAATGATTTCCGGATCGTGGGCAGAATCACGGTGATTCTGCCCGCGATCCGCTACGCTACCATGTGAACGTAGCCTAAGGGGCCTGACCAGGAAGGGGGCCACTCAGGAGTAGAGTAGTCAGTGGACGGGTGTCAGCTGGTGGATAGAAAGGGGGTAACTAGGTGTGTGCCCTGAAGATATGTACTAAAAGGAACATTACCTCAGATTTGTTGGAGATACAACAGCTTTAAAGCTTAGCCTATTACAGATTAACTGCAGTTCACAAATAGGACACTGGGTGTCGCTAATGCTCAGTGATATGCTATGCATTTCTATGATGTGTTGTAATTTCCTGTGCACTGTACTGAACTTGTTGGTTATCTCTTCCTGTCTGTTGTTCTTATTACAATGAGGTGACATGTTTGATTTCTGTGTTATGTTCCAATAAAGAAGCCAGTTCCTGTTTACTCCACAATGTCTGATCTGATTGAACTCTGCTGCACCCAGTGATCGCACTCTGCAACAAGATTCATCTAGTGGCAGGATGAAGCTGCGACCTGGCTGCATTCTCAGATAGAAGTCCTTAGAATTGTGAATAGTTCAAGTGTTGGAGTATCCCACTCATCCCTTCTCCCATCCTAATATCAAATAAAACCACAAAAACAACAACCCCTAGACTGATCATTGACTGAGCCAAGAAAGTAAAGTGTTAAGATTCTGCATGCAGTTGCTACGGGTAACCCAGGGGAACCCAAAAGTGTGAAAAACCAGGGGGCAGTGCTACACCAGCAATACACATGGCCCCTAACAGAATCCGTATTGACTTTGGCTAATTGTCCTACACCGAACCAGTAATGAGAAGGGGAATGACAGATGTACAACCGAAGAAGGCAAAGTGTTAGAAATGGTCCATCAGAAGTCATGAAAGTGCCCAATGTATCAATTACCCGACACATATGTCCTGCTAATGTCGTTCCATCTCTCTCTGCTTTCATCTACTCCGAGCAGCTGGTCCCAACCACGCATCCCATACGAGCTGGAATATGTCTCTAGAGCGGTATGCTTCCACACCGGACACTCGATCCTGCTCACGGCGCAGTTTTATCGCTTTGCTAACCGACATTGACTTTTATCTTCGGAACGGGCTTTACCTATTATCACTAAAGTGAAACTGTCATTAACACTGACACTTCATATGCATCAATGGAACCCATGCCAGCATGAGCAGGTCACATAATTACTGCAGCTATACGGCTCCTTTATGTGACCTGAAGCCTAGGCAAGCATCACATGGTCTCTGGCTGCTAGAAGCATGGTGGGAGTTTCACGTGAGCGACTGGAGACTGCTGGCTTTAATCTGACAGTCTCTATCTGGTAGACTTCTAGTTACAGATCAGGGACTTAAGCCCCGTACACACGATCAGATTATCGAACGATCTGTCGTCCGTTTTTTGTGGCATGCTAGTCTGATGTGGAAAGTGAAGAAGTTCTTTTCATATGAATTTTCCCGTAGGACAGAATTCTACTTCAGAAGTGATGTCATGTGTTGGATTGTTTTGTATGTGTTCTTTCGTCTCTGAGCATGCCTAGTCTTGCTCTTAAGATTTTTTTTCCGTCGAAAACTGTAGTAATGAGACGAAAATCGAACGTTGTGTTGACAAGCGACAAAAATTTTATAGCCTGCACATCAGGATTTTGTCGGCCGAAAAGTCAGAGTCGGCTGTCGAAAGCACCATACTAACAATCCGAAAATCGGCAGATCGGTCGTCGGACGGAATTTCCCTTCAGATTTTCTTATCGTGTGTACGCGCCTTTATTCAGTGCAGGTGCATTGTGAATTTGGATGGTTTTTGCTAAGAGTGCCAAATGGTCAGATAACAGTTCAACCAACGGTGCACCGAAACTAAAATTGAAAACCGAAAATTCAGGATGCATCGAAATAGACAGTTTTTTTTTTAAGCACTTCTAAACCGGAAGATTTGCCCCCTTAATGACCAGGCCATTTTTTGTGATTCGCACTGTGTTATTTTAACGGACGATTGCACGGTCGTGCGACACTGTACCCGAAAATGCTCTGGATTGAGACAAGTACACACTATAGAGGGATAGGCTTTGTTCAGGTTTCATATCTGAGGTTTACAACCACTTTAACCTGTTCCGGATCGTCCACCGCATATATACTGCGGCAGGGCGGCCCTCCTGCGCGAACCCGATGCAGGGCTATGTCCGTCGCGCGCCAGCAGCTAGGGGGCGAGCGCACGCCGCCGCCGCGCTCCCGCCCCCACTCGGCAGCGGGGACTCCGACACATGGGGCAGACGGCTCCAATTGCCACCTGACACCCGCGATCACTCCCCGCTGAGAGAGAACGGTCGGCGGTTGTAAACACAGCTGACCGTTCTTCTCTCTGGAATGATCACAGAGTGCCTGTGATCCTTCTATATAGGAACACAGGTCTCTAGCGCTTTTCCACTGCATGGAACCGTACCGGTTCTGCACGCTTTTGTGCTTTTCCACTGCGGTACCGCATGGTATAGGGTCGGAACGGTTCGGTACGGTACAGTATAGGTTTGCTTTTCCACTGCATGGAACCGAACGGTACGGCTCTGAAAAAACAGTACCTACTCGATTGTGGTTCCAACAGGTACCAAACTGGTACCATATCCCACAATCCTTTGCATGCAGTCACTACTAGCCACTGATTGGTCAGAGAATCACACCCACCCCGCTGTTATCCCACCCACTTAACTTTAGTACTACTTTAGTGGAAAAGCAAACCTATACCGTACCGTACCGAACCGTTCCGACACTATACCATGCGGTACCGCAGTGGAAAAGCAAACCGGGCCAAGCAGGGCCGAGTAGAGCCGAGCCGGTACTAGCCGGTACTTGCAGTGGAAAAGTGCCAATATATGATCATTTTACAAGTCCCTCCCCATACAGTTAGAATCACTCCCCTAGGCTCACATTTAACCCTTTGATCACCCACAGTGTTAACCCCTTCCCTGCCAGTGTCATTATTACAGTGCATATTTTTAGCACTGATTACTGTAGTAATGTCACTGGTCCCCCCAAAAGTGTCAAAAATGTCAGTTAGGGGTCCGATCTGTCCGCCGCAATCTCGCAGTCCCACAAAAAATCGCAGATCGCCGCCATTACTAGTATAAAAAACAATAGAAATGACATAAATCTTTCCCGTAGTTTGTAGACACGATTACTTATGCGCAAATCAATCAAAATACGCTTATTGGGATTTTTTTTCCCCACAAATATGTAGCAGAAAACAAATTGGCCTAAAATGTTAAAAATTTTGATTTTTACATTTTTTCTTTTATGGGAATGTTATATAGCAGAAAGTGAAAAATATTGTTTTTTTTTCAGCATTGTTGCTATTTTTTTGTTTATAGCGCAAAAAATAAAAATCGCAATACCACCATAAGAAAGCTCTATTTGTGGGGGAAAAAGGACATCAATTTTATTTGGGTACAGCGTCGCACAACCGCGCAATTGTCCGTTAAAGTAATGCAGTGCCGAATCGCAAAATATGGCCTGGTCATTAAGGGGCCAAATCTTCCAGTCCAGAAGTGGTTAATGACCAGGCCATTTTTTGCTATTCGGCACTGCATTATTTTAATGAACAATTGCGTGGTCGTGCGACGCTGTACCCAAAAATGCTCTGGTTTGAGACAAGTACACACTATAGAGGGACAGGCTTTGTTCAGATTTCATATCTGAGGTTTACAACCACTGTAACTCTGAAACTTTCCCAAAACTATAATAACTTTTTTTTTTTTTTTTAGCCGGTCCCAGTCATGTCGGCAGGGCACTGTGATTTGATATGACTTTAAACAATACTTTTATTAATACCCAGTAATGTCGAAGGTAAGCCAAGTCTTACAACCCCATGCCAGCAGGGATTATCTTCTCCACTTTCTGCCTGTCATCCATCCATAAGATTATAAAAGCAGCCCATTCCTGACCCCTGACCCGTACCGCTGGCTCCGGGAGGGCGATGGGGCGACACGATGCCAACCAATGTCTACAACATTCCCATGGTCATGCTTACAGTGAAATTCTAGCTACGCCAAGTAATATTTGACTATCAATTCGCAGGGAACGCATGACATCACTCATATCGCAGTGTTGACTCTTTTTTCCAAGTAGCCTCAGCGACTGAATATTGTTTCGGCAATGTCGATTACGCATAGGCTGAAGATCAATATATCATGGATTCCTCTACACTTTAAAGCTATATTAAACACCAAAACAAAAAATATAATATATTACAGTTTACCAATCTTTAAAGAGTAAGGCCCCTTTCACACTTGTGCAACCTGAAAATCGCGCGGCTTTGACGTGACTTGAAGCAATGCCTGTGTAATCTTGAGGTCTATGGACCTCAAGTCGCATCAAAGTCAGACCAAAGTAGTGCAGAGACTGCATTGAAGTCCCGGCGACTTGAAGTCGCACAGATATGAACGGTACTCATTGGGAATCATGGAGTACGACTTGTCCAAAATCGCAGGACAACTCACACAAGTGTGGAAGTGGTGTAACTCCACTTTTGTTGAGAACACCCCCCCCCCCCCCCCCCCCGGGTGATCTATGTACATTGCATGGATTGTAGCAGATTCCTACCTTTTGTTATTCTGAAGAAATAGCTGTTTGTTCTCTGTGTCCATGTGCACACAGGGCCATCTTACCGAATGGGCAGGCTGGGCAGTTGCCCGGGGGCCCCACCTGCCTAGCGACCCAGCCCCACCCAAGCATTAGTCCCAATTGCCGTGTGCATCCCACCGCCGAATTTAGCAGGTGGCAAGCGCCTGTCGGCCCTGCGGTGCTGTCAGGCCACATGAGCCATGGAGGGGGAGCCCACAACTGCAGGAATGCCTGTCCACCTCCATGGGAACAGGCACACACAGGACAGTCAAGTCTGACTCCCGTCCCTGTGTGTCTTCATGGGACCCAGCCGCCAAACTTGGAAGCTGTCATTAGCCTGGCACTGCTGTACCAATAAATATCGCCTTATCGATAATTTCCATTTTTATTCTCATGGGTGATTGTGTAGGCGAGGCCCCAGTGAGGCTGGCGACAACCAAGCCCACTTCTCCCGCGGCCTGGCTCCCGCTGCTTCTAATCACAGCGGGAGCGCGGCTCCGTTGGCGCGCACGTGCACATAATGAATATTCGCTATTGTCACACAGATTCTCCTTCTGGTCAATCAGGAAGCGGGTCCAGAGACCCATTTCCCGATTGGCCGAAAGGAGAAGCCATCCGATTGGCGAAGGAAGGAGACGGAGGGGAAGCCTGACCCACAGAGGAGACTGAGGGGGCAGTCGCCACCGCTGCCTGCCCTCCACATGTCAGTCCAGGGTGAGCGAGTTGGCGACCAGGGAGGGGGTTATGGTGTTCGGGCTGGAGCTGGTGTGGTGCAGGGGTATGGTATGGTCCGTCTGCCGCCCCCCCCCCCCCCCCAGCCGACACTCCCCCCTCAACACAGCAAAGAGCTGGAGCTGTTAATCACCCTCCCCTGTCACCTTTTTTCTCTTGGTGTCAGGATAACATGTCAGAAATGACTCATGTTGATAGCAGAGAGAGGAGGCAGGCTGAAATGACAGTGCTACTAATTGATACCATCTCTCTTTAAAAAAAAATTAAAAGCCTGTCCAAAAAACTCCTAGGTAGGTGACCCCATCCCTCCTTCCAGTGCGCTCTTTTTCATCCTCTGCCGCACAAAATTGCTGCAACAGAGGGAGAGAGAGAGAGCACACATTGCCCATGCATGGATTTTTAACAAGCCAGAGAGCGCAATCCTGCAAAACTGGAGGTGCATGTCCAATGTTCAGGTCATCCCGCCATAGGCAGATAGGAGGGTTCGCCTACCTAGGAGTTTTTTGGACAGGCTTGGGTAAAGCCATGCACAAAGATGGAACCAAGAAAAAGCTTCTTCTATAAAATGTGGGCAGTGTTTTTTTTTTTTTCAACTAACCCTACAGATAGATAAAATAGGTGGTCATGGCTATGCTTTATATTGGTGCTGTGCTACTTCTGATCCGCAGAGAGTGGGGAATTTATTGGATCCATTAGATCTCACTGTAAATGTGTCAGAAAATAACAAAACGCAACGCGACTGATAAATCTCCCCCTCCGCGCTCGTCTTCTTTATAGACGATCTGTGTGTCTACTATGCAGACGGCGATATTTCCACCGAGAATTTACACACATAGCCTGGAACTGTATTCCAGGATTCAAGCTGGTATAAACGGCAAGGCGCGCTCTGGATGAGTATTTACAATGTCATCATACGGCAATGTAGACTTGTACTGATTATACAGCGAAGATGCCCCACTCCAGACAAAACTTTTTTTTTTTTAAGCCCAACTCTATCTCTTTGTTAAAACTAAAAAAGATAAGGGGTGCCCCCGTACACACACCCTATATAAAAAGCACAACGTAGGATTAGCCTGTGTATGTGAACATAAATTGCACCACACATGTAGCACCCTCCTAGGTAGGTGCTGAGAGAGTATAGTTTTTGGCTCTGTCTGCCTATTAGAGGAGCAGCAGGGAAATCTATATTGCTTTCTGCCTACCAGAGAGCAGGATCTGTGAGTTAGGTCTGATCATGGTGCTCAGTGTGTGATTCATCTGGTCTAAGGAGTGTTTCACACTGGTCCAATAGGGAGGCGTATTGGACAGTGGAGGAAATCTGACCAATGGGTGCATAGACTTTTGATACAGCCCCAGTGATTGGCACAGACTGATTGTCTCAGTGCATTGTGGGGTGTGGTATAAAAGCCAGGAGCACATGTGCTACAGGGTCATTGGCTGGTGAGCAGAGTTCCGGAGGGAGGGTGGTGGCTGCCTCCGCCTCTGTAGCAGTGGCACGTGGTCACAGGCAGTTGGCCTGGGGACAAGAAGGAAGGAGCTGAACCCAGAGGTCCATGAGAGTTGACTGAAGGGGTAGAGACACTGCAGACCCTCGAAAAACAGTATTGTGAGTACAGGGGATCTTGTCTAGGGGCCTGACCTGAGGGAGAGCTGACTGAAGGGGTGGAGACACTGGAGACCCTCGAAAAACAGTATCGTGAGTACAGGGGATCTTGTCTAAGGGCCTGACCTGAGGGGGGCCACCCTGGTGTAGGATAGTCAGAGGACGGGTGTCAGCAGGTGGAGTGAAAGGGGGTACTAGGTGTGTATCCCGAAGATAATTCATCCCAACAAGTCATCTACATAGAGACTTAATCCTAAATTAATTTAAGTGGTAAGGTGAATTAGCCTGGCTGCATCTTCAGACAGAAGTCCTCATCTTTTGTGAATAGTTCAAGTTGGAGTATCCTACTCTTCCCTTTTCCCATCCCTAATTTAAATTAAACCACAAAAACAACCACATCCGCTGTTAATTGATTGAGCCAGTGAGTAAAGAGTTAAATTGTACATGCTGCAGTTGCTATCGGTAACCCAGGGGGATCCTAAAGTGAACAACCCAGCAGCCCTTAAGGGGGCAGTGCTACACACATTTGAGGTATCATTGCGAATGGAGAGCAAAAATTCTAGGGCCATTATTCACGGTTAACTCTAAACTGGTAACCTGTAAAGGCTTTTAAAGCGTTGCTTATGGCGAATGTTGGGTACCATCATTTTTTTGTGATTCCATGGGCTTGTGCAATTTTAAAGCTTGACATGTTTGGTATCTTACTTGGCACAATCCAATTATTTATATTTTACCAAAAAACTGCATCCAGTTGCTAAGGGACGGGTCTGCTTTTGGATTCAGTTGCTGTTGATGATGAAGCATAGGTATGCTTTTGGATCCAATTGCTGTTGGTGATAAGGGACGGGTCTGCTTTTGGATCCAATTAAGCTTGGTGATGAAGGACAGGTTCGCTTTTTGATCCAATTGCTGTTAGTGATGAGGGACGGGTCTGTTTTTGTATCCAGTTGCTGTTGGTGATGAAGGGCGGGTATGCTTTTGGATCCAATTGCTGTTGATGATGAAGGATGAGTCTGCTTTTGGATCCAATTACGCTTGGTGATGAAGGACAGGTTCGCCTATTATTGATCCAATTGCTGTTGGTGATGAGGGACGGGCCTGCTTTTGGATCCAGTTGCTGTTGGGGATGAAGGATAGGTACGCTTTTGGATCCAATTGCTGTTGGTGATGAGGGAAGGGTCTACTTTTGGATCCAGTTGCTGTTGGTGTTGAAGGACGAGTTCACTTTTGGATCCAATTGCTGTACGTGGTGAAGGACGGGTAAACTTTTGGATCCAATTGTTGTTGGTGATGAAGGGCGGGTACGCTTTTGGATCCAATTGCTGTTGGTGATGAAAGACAGGATGTGTTTGCCTTTGGATCCAGTTGCAGTTGGTGATGAAGAATAGGCACGTTTTTGGATCCAATTGCTGTCGATGATGAAGGACGAGTCCACTTTTAGATCCAAATGCTGTTGGTGATGAAGGACAGATCTGCTTTTGGATCCAATTGCTGTTGGTGATGAAGGACAGATCTGCTTTTCGATCCAATTGCTGTTGGTGATGAAGGACAGGTCTTCATTTGGATCCAATTGCTGTTGATGATGAAGGACAGGTCTGCTTTTGGATCCAGTTGCTGTTGGTGATGAAGGATGAGTCTGCTTTTGGATCCAATTACACTTGGTGATGAAGGACAGGTTCGCTTTTTGATCCAATTGCTGTTTGTGATGATGGACAGGTCTGCTTTTGGATCCAGTTGCTGTTGGTGATGAGGGATGGGTCTGCTTTTGGATCCAGTTACTGTTGGTGATGAAGGATGAGTCTGCTTTTGGATCCAATCACACTTGGTGATGAAGGACAGGTTCGCTTTTTGATCCAATTGCTGTTGGTGATGAGGGACTGGTCTACTTTTGGATCCAGTTGCTGCTGGTGTTGAAGGACGAGTTCACTTTTGCATCAAATTGCTGTACATGATGAAGGACGGGTACAATTTTGGATCCAATTGCTGTTGGTGATAACGGGTGGGTACGCTTTTGGATCCAATTGCTGTCCGTGATGAACAGGTACACTTTTGGATCCAATTGGTGTTGGTAATGAAGGATGGGTACTCTTTTGGATCTAATTGCTGTTGGTGATGAAGGACAGGATGGGTCTGCTTTTGGATCCAGTTGCAGTTGGTGATGAAGAATAGGCACGCTTTTGGATCCAACTGCTGTCGATGATGAAGGACGGAGTGATGAGTCCACTTTTAGATCCCAATGCTGTGGGCGATGAAGGACAGATCTGCTTTTGGATCCAACTGCTGTTGGTGATGAAGGACCGGTCTTCATTTGGATCCAATTGCTGTTGATGATGAAGCACAGGTCTGCTTTTGGATCCAATTGCTGTTGGTGATAAGGGACGGGTCTGCTTTTGGATCCAATTGCTTATGGTATTGAAGGACGGGTCTGCTTTTGTATCCAATTGCTGAAGGTGTTGAAGGACAAGTCCGCTTTTGGATCCTATTGCTGTTGGGGATTCAAATCTAATTTTCTGTCACAGCCTGTAAATTCATGCGATTTATATTTTTATTTCCAAAGTGTCTATCATAAAGCAATAAAATTCCTTTAAAAGTTGACAATGTATAAATGCCCCCCTCCTTCCAGCAACAAATATTGATAAAAGCTAAATATGAGTGACAGGGAAGCAGCTGAAGGACACTTAATTTCTGCCCTCCTGCAGACTTTATTAAGAATTTCACAGCAGTCAATCTGATTGAAGCATCAAAAAGCGCAGATAATTGAAGGTCAGGCCCTGAAATGGCTTTTTTTTTTTAATTACCGATGTCCTGATATTCCCATTGCTCTACAGCAACAGGGTTGACCTCAGCGGGCAGCAACACCCATGCTTGTTAATTTATGTTTGCAACTCTTCTTGGCGGCAGGTCAGGATTGCTGAGGTTCGATTGACAGGTCAGGAAGAGCCTGGGGGGGCCGGGAATGATGCCAAGTGGAGCCCTCTGTACTTTGGTTCACCGGGGTATCTTTATGGCACTCTGAACTCTCCCAGTGGGAGATGAGAATAAACAACTTGCACGTATCTTTAATTAGCAGGATTGGTTTATTTTTAAGAAGACCATTTACGCCGTGTTTTGCTAGAGACTTAGAGAATGAATTCCCAGACAAAAACAAATTATAACCACAGTGACTCATGAGCAATTAGTGGAAGCATGTGCATGAGTTCAGTTGCTAATAAAGGGGCACTTAGTTCACTTTTATTTATTGTTGCAGGCATCTCAAAACTACGGCCCATGAGCCATATCCAGCATGCTACAAGATTTTCCCTGGCCATCAGCCACCTGTTCCGTAATTGTGTCATGCATCTTCATGGCGCAGGTGGGCCAGTCGCCAGCACCATAACAACCAATGAGGTTGAGCGTCCAGAGCACATGGCGTCATTTGATATTGTAGTGAAGGCGGCTGGCCTGACCGCGCCATTGAAAAGCATGATGCTGATCAAGGGAGGTGGCGACATCCGAGGCCACCCCAGCAATTAGAAGGGGACCTTCTCTGCCTCCCACCTTTGCCATGCTGCTGATGTGGGGAAAATCGTGAGCTAGGATTTGGGGGGGTGATAGGGGTGATCTTATGTGCAGAGGGTGAGGGGGGGGGGGTTGATATGCAATGTGGGCTTCTGATGTGATGGGAGCACTCTGATGTAAAAGGGGGGGGGGGTGGCATGCACATGACTGGAAGGGGGGCTTGCACATGCTTGGGTGATGGAAGCCAGCAGTGCTTCTCCTCTTTTATTAAAGTAAGAGCCCATTCACACAAGTCGCTCCGACTTAGAAAAAGGGCCCTGTACTATTTCAGGGCGACCGCGGAGCGACTTGCATAGACTTCCATTATGTGAAGTCCCTGCAAGTCGCTCCAAAGTCGTGGTGTACGGTAATGCACAAGTCGCCCCCGAAGTAGTAAGGAGTCGTGTCGCCTCTATGTGAACCGGCTCTAATACTAAAGGGTCAATTTAAGAAAAAAAAAATAACAAACATGTTATAGGTACTGGCTCGGTCTAATGGTATTGCCCAGAGCAGCCACGATCCTCCTCTTCTTGGGTCCCTAGCTCCTCCCCCCTGCTGAGTGCCCCCATAGCAAGCCACTTGCTATGGGGTCACTTGTGCATGCTCAGCCCCACCCACTGGTCCCTCCTCTCTGGCTGTGATTGACAGCAGTGGGAGCCAATGGCACCAGCTACTGTGTCTCAGCCAATGAGGAGGCAGAGACCGGGGACAGCAGCAACCCTCGTGCACATCACTGGATTGGGATCGGGCTCAGGTATGTATTTAGGGGGGGCACTCTTAAAAGTTCCAAGATCTCCTACGATACAGTTTTGAAAAGATCATCTTAAATGTCATGATATGATATGATGCTGCTTCCTGACCACTCTGTATTTCAATAATAAAAAAAAAAATAATAATAAAAATAAAATAATGTTTTATTGGCAGGCAGCAGTATGAAGTCCCATGATGCATCATGTTTCAGAACCTACCATGTATGCACCTGCCTAGTCACAGAGGGAAGCTGAGCCTTAAAGGAATGCATAGTCACATGATCCACCCACATCAAGGTGTCTTGGGTAGCGATGTCCGCTGTTTATTCAAAATTTGCAATGTCACTGACCATGAGAAAATTTAGTAGAGCAAAGCAGGCAGAATGAGCAAAAAGTAAAAAAAAATTTAAAATATTACGTTTTTATTGAGCCGCGCTTGTATCCAAGACTGAGCGGAATTATACCTTAAATCTGCTATGAATGACGTTTCCCTCTCGGGAAATCTAAAAATGGTTTGTTTTCTGCTCTGTTCAATTATGGCCGTCTACATTTCCGTAAAGGTACAGCATAACAGCCTGTGTAATTATACACTGCGGATTCACACCGGCAACTGTCCTCAGACTTAAGTTCCTACCTACCCAATTTGGAAGGATTAGCATTACTATAAAGCCAGCCGAAGCCACCTTCATAGATAAGCTGAGGAAAAAACCCACTTGGGGATCTCCTGATCTGCACAACAGCCAGAGCTGGAAAAATGCAACATTTTTACTGTAAGAGAAGAAAAAATTATATAAAAAAAGCACAATGCAACATAAACAAGCCTCCTGGTGTTTGTTTTGGAATACCATTTGTATGCAACACAGGTGTCAAACACAAGGCCCGGGGCCCGTATCCGGCCCACCAGGCCATCTCATGTGCCCCTCACACCTATCCTGCAGCTACAGCATCCCCCTCATCTCTGTCCCCACTATGTTTTAGCAGTCTGCAGCAGAGAGGAGGACAGAACTGCTCCTAGAGATCTCTGTGGCATGCTCTAATCTCCGCCTCCCCTGGTCTCCGCATTCAAAAGACTCTGGCAGCTGACTCCAGCCTTCCTCTGGTCCTACTCCAGACCATGCATTCTCTGCTTCACTACTCTGCCCCTAGCTGCATCCTGGCAGCAGCACTTGGTAAGGGGGGTGCACTGTGATGTAAGTGAGTGTGGGGGACCCATGATTTCTGATGGTGGGGGGAGTTCTTAACATCTGATTTTAGGGGGGGATGGGGTGCTCTAGACATCTAGGATTACAGATGCAACCGGCCCTTTGAGGGCAACCATAATGCTGATGTGGCCCGAGATGAAATCGGGTTTGAAACTCCTGGTATACAATGTCACTTTTAAAAAAAGCCAACCTCGGCTTTTACAGTCAAGTAAAGATGTGCATCAAGTGGACTTTTTGGATCTACTAACCATTTTGAATTGCTGTTTCAACTGAAGGTAACCTGCACTCATAATTTTTTTCATCATAAGATCAACAATATTTGCCCAAAGTCTCAGGATCCATAAGATTTAGCGGTCGAGTTTAGGGATTGGTGAGTGAGCCAATAATCTGACACTCCAGGAAGTGTCAAATGCCAAAGAGACTTATGGCAAATGGAGAAAAGGAACAAAGAAAGGGTAGGAGGCATAGGGCGCCAGAGAGGTGGGTATAATACCTCTTTAATCGCCGGGAACTTTAATCAACCTTTTGCCGCTCACGTAACACATGTGTCTAAGAGCGGCTGAGCTTTCTGTGCTGAGAGCGTGCTCCCTGCACAGTGACCGAGATATCAAAGACAGCTCCCAGTCTCCGCCAATGATCGTTAGCTGGCAGGACCAGCTCCCAATCTGAGGTCAGACTTAGAGATTGGAGAATGGAACCTCAGTGAGTGGCGGCAATTATCTGACACTCTGGGAAGTGTCAAATACCAAAAAAGACTTATGGCAGCTGCAGAATTGGAACAAAGCGGGAGAGATTGGAGTATAATACCTCTTTTATTGCCAACTTAAATCTCTTCCTGCTCAAGTGGCAAATATGTGTCCAAGGGTGGCAGAGCTTTCTGTGCTAACAGTGTCCTCCCAGCTCATTGCCTGAGATGTCAAAGATAGCTCTTAGTCTCTGTCAATGATCGTTAGCAGGCGGGAACGGTTCCCAATCATGTGACCACTGTGACAGGAAATCATAGTGGTCATGTGATTGACCAATCCTTTCCACCGTCCGGTGAAAAGACCATGTTAAAGGGATGCTGAGGCTGGGTCGGAAGGGGTTAAACTTAACAGGGTGGCTTTAAGCAAGGGACATTGAGCTTATAGGTTTCATGGCCCTGCGATAGTGACTAATCTTAATTCACATTACAGACTAGGCGGCAATGGCTGAATAAAAACCTTCCTGGGCTGAAAAGCTTGTCTCTGTCCCATACTGCCATTCTCAACCATCCTATTGGTCCTTTATTGTAATAGATGGCCTCTCTGACCATCAGGGAGTCCTGGGAAGTGGGCTGGGGTGAAGCCAACCTCGACCTTCACAGTCAAGTCGAGATTTGTATCAGATTGGTTATTTGGATCTATTAATCATTTTGAAATGTTGTTTCCACCAAAGGTAACCTAGGCTTATGCATTTTTCATCATAAGGTCAGCATGACTTGCCCAAAACCCAAGGATCCAAAAGACTTTGAAGGCACGTAGAAGTCAGAGAATGGAACCACAACACGTGGTGGGGGATGAAGAATCTGACACTCCCAGAAGTGTCAAATGCCGGGGAACTTTATGGCAGTTGCAAAATTGGAACAGACGGGAGGTAGGTGGCACAGGCACAGGAGTGGTGAGTATAATATCTCTTTTATCACCAGGCACTTGGATTGATTTAAACTTGACAAGGGGACTTTATGCAAAGAAATTGATCTTATGAGTTTCATGGCCCCAAAATCCAAGGATCTAAAGGACTTGGAAGGCATGCAGAAGTTGGAGAATGAAACCACAACGAGTGGTGGGGGACCAAGAATCTGACGCTCCTGGAAGTGTCAAATGCCAGATAACTTTATGGCAGTTGCAAAATTGGAACAGAGAGGAGGTAGGTGGCACAGGAGAGGTGAGTATAATACCTCTTTTATCACCAGGCACTTAGATTGATTTAAACTTGACAGGGTGACTTTAAGCTAAATAAATTGATTTTATGGGGTTCATGGCCCTACAATAGAGACTTAGCTTATTTCAGATTATAGACTAGGAGAAAATGGTTAAATAAAACCTTCCTGGCACACATCCACAGCCTCAAAAGGTTTCAGAAGTCAGAGAAGAAAAACACAGTTGCCTACCTGTTTATCTCCATTTTATAAAAGGGGACCAACTGTGCAGATTAATTTAGGCCCTGAAAGCACATTGCAAAGGCAGGTGCCTGTTTTGGCAGGAATACGACGAGAGGTGCTGGGACTTTATTGTGCCATGGTGAGATGATTGGTCTAAAGCCACTCAGACAGCTGCCAATTGATGTGTGAACGGTTCTCATCGCTCCGTAGGTCAACATTCATTCAGGAACGATTGTTTGAAGAATCATGGATCTACCTGTCAACTGTCTCCTCTCATCCTGGAGCCCATAACGGCAAAGCATAAAAGCTCCCTGGAGCATAAAAACTCCAGTTTTGATAATCCCCTTTGTAACCGTCTAAAACCTTCTTTTATAAAGAATCTGTGAATGTTTGCTATTGCCCCCCTCCTTTTTCTCTAAAAGGGGTGTTGAAGCCACCCTCCCACTTCTGTTTGGGTTCATTCACACCATGCGTTTGTGTTATAACCCGCGCTATTTCATGCTTTCCATACACGTGGCCTTAAGCAGCCCCTTTATTTTGAAAGGTCTATCAATGCGCTTTGACACATTATCGAACCTTTTACTCTGCAGCACACAGCACCACACCGGGCAATGACATCCAAGCTTTCTGCATTTCAAATGTTCCTTGGAGTACAATTAAAGTATATCTGAATGCAATTTTTTCTTTCAATTTGGACAGAGTAAGGGAGGGGTTAAACCTGCCATCTGTGTCCCATTGTGGTGATTTTCTTTCACATCCTGTCCCATAGCGAAAACAGGAAGTGAGGGAATCCCTGGTTGTCACCAGGGTCACTATTGGAAAGTTTTCCCCAATATTTCTGTTCTAACTTTAGGATTTTCTTTCACTTTCGGTGATAACGGTGCACGATAATCTCGCAGTGCACAGACTATTTACCTTTAGTAAATCAACCCCCACATTTTAATTATTTTCCAGCCAAGGTTATCGATTACGCTCTATTGATAGAAAAATGTGGAAACTCCTAATTACCAAGCTCAGATGTTTCAGGTGAAGGGTACACAAGCTCTTCCAACCATAGAAGGATTGGGAGAAATTGCAGATGAGACCAAAACTGAGCTCTTTGGCATTAACTCAACTAGATGTGTTTGGAGGAAGAAAAATGCTGACTATGACTTAAGAACACCATCCCTACAGTCACCATCTCTACAGTCACCATTCCTACAGTCACCATCCCTGAAGTCACCATCCCTACAGTCACCATCCCTACAGTCACCATCCCTACAGTCACCATCTCTACACTCACCATTCCTACAGTCACCATCCCTGAAGTCACCATTCCTACAGTCACCATCCCTACAGTCACCATTCCTACAGTCACCATCCCTGAAGTCACCATTCCTACAGTCACCATCCCTACAGTCACCATTCCTACAGTCACCATCCCTGAAGTCACCATCCTTACAGACACCATCCCTACAGTCACCATTCCTACAGTCACCATCCCTGAAGTCACCATTCCTACAGTCACCATCCCTACAGTCAAGCACAGAGGTGGAAACATTATTCTTTGAGGCTGTTTCTCTGCCTAAGGTACAGGCTGACTTTGCCGCATTGAGGGGCCAATATACCGGGCAATGTATTGTAAAATCATGGATAAGAACCTTCTTCCCTCAGCCAGAACGCTGAGGATGGGTCATGGATGGGTTTTCCAGCATGGCAATGACCCAAAACATACCGCCAAGAAGGACTGGGCCAAGACATTGTGTTGCCTGGGCCCAAGAATGAAATGCTGCCCCCACCCCCAAAAATAAATCATGCCCACCAAAAGGCCCCCACATCCATTATTTTATATACAGTGCCTTGCGAAAGAATTCGGCCCCCTTGAACTTTGCGACCTTTTGCCACATTTCAGGCTTCAAACATAAAGATATAAAACTGTAATTTTTTGTGAAGAATCAACAACAAGTGGGACACAATCATGAAGTGGAACGAAATTTTTTGGATATTTTAAACTTTGTTAACAAATAAAAAACTGAAAAAATGGGGCGTGCAAAATTATTCAGCCCCTTTACTTTCAGTGCAGCAAACTCTCTCCAGAAGTTCAGTGAGGATCTCTGAATGATCCAATGTTGACCTAAATGACTAATGATGATAAATAGAATCCACCTGTGTGTAATCAAGTCTCTGTATAAATGCACCTGCACTGTGATAGTCTCAGAGGTCCGTTTAAAGCGCAGAGAGCATCATGAAGAACAAGGAACACACCAGGCAGGTCCGAGATACTGTTGTGGAGAAGTTTAAAGCCGGATTTGGATACAAAATTATTTCCCAAGCTTTAATTTTTCAGTTTTTTATTTGTTAAAAAAGTTTGAAATATCCAATAAATTTCGTTCCACTTCATGATCAAGTTCAAGGGGGGCAAATACTTTCGCAAGGCACTGTAAATATTAAATTTTTAAAATATTATATATACTGTTATCTTCTTCCATAACTCACCACCGGACCGGTCCACCAATTACCCACTGTCTGTCCCTTAGTCCTCCTGTCACTCCTGTGTCTGCCGTGACCACCCCCCCAGAAGATCCAGCCTGCCCTGCGAGAGATAGAGTGCGTTGATGTCTGACGTCATTGCGCACACCACAATCATGTGAGGGACGTTCTCCGGAGATGCGCTGCCTTCCCATACTCATTAGTTTGCACTGCGGGCGGCAGTATGAGATGGGAAATGCCGCCCGTAACACGCCGCAAACTGATGACATGCAAAACTGCTGGAAAAAAAATCTTGGGAGTCATCTTGCTGCACCTCTCCAAGTGCTACCTGGGTCCATAGTAGGGCCGGCCCTGCCACCAAGGCAACAAAGTAGTTGCTCAAGAAGCACATCAAGGTCAGAGTGGCCCCTAGCAAGTCCTCAGACCTCAATCCTATAGAAGATTTATGGAGGGAGCGGAAACTTCAAGCTACCAAGCAACAGCTAAGAAACCTTAAGCATTTAGAGAAGATCTGTAAGGAAGAGCAAAATCCCTCCTGAGATGTGTGCAAACCTGGAAACCAACTACAAGAAATGTCTGACCTCTGTGCTTCCCAACAAGGGTTTCTCCACCAACTACTAAGTCATGTTTTGCTTGGGGATCAAATATTTATTTTACTTCCTGAACTGCAACTTAATTTATAACATTTGTATCATGTGTTTTTTTCTGGATTTTTGGTTGATATTCTGTCTCTATCATTTAAAGCGGAGTTCCGGCCACCAAATCCTTTTTTAAAAAAATACTTCCCAAATAGTGATCCACCGCCCTTAATACATCCGCTAATCCGGTTTTACACAGTTTAATAAGTGATTTGCAATCATAAAATCTTACTTTAGAAATCGTTTGCTGAGCGCCGCCATCTTTGTTGTGGTCACCCGAAGCCGCAGTATGAAAACGTATGCCCTGCTTCCTGGTTCTTGCTGGATGTGGCAGATGAATGCAGCGTGAAATCTCACGCATGCCCAGTACTATGCGATCGGCATAGTAAGGGTTTCCATAGGGACGCCTATCATCGCGTTATTTCCTGTTTGCAAATAACGCCTACGTCACTGCCCATTGCCTCCTGGGAATGATGAGTAAGAGCTCCCAGGACGCATTGCAGGACAGGAAGTGACGGCGCGGGCCGCGGCTGCAGAGGGAGGAAGTGGAAGGAAGGTAAGTATATTTTCTTCTGAAACAAGGTAAGTAAAAAAAAAATCGGGAATATCCAATTGTTTTTCAGGTGACACTAAGGAAGCGGATGGCACGAAATCTATTGTGACGATTTTGCGCCCGGAACTCCGCTTTAAAATACATCTATGATACAAAAATTATAGACCCTTCATTTCTTTGTAAGTGGGCAAACTTACAAAATCTGCAGGGGATCTAATAATTATTTTCCCCACTGTATTCCATGAAGAAGCAGATTCTTAAAAGAATGAACCTTAATTCCTCAAACCTAAAGAAGCCAGGGTGGCCAACTTTGGTTTCAGGAACTCCGAAACTGTAATTTGCTGGGTTTCTTCATTTCCCTGTGCACTTCTCAGCCTTGCCTGTCATGGTGGTGAAAGTTTGGAGATGTCAGAATTCACAGTGGAGAACATACTGACTGAACATTTGCTCCTGCGATCCCTCTGACAATATGTGAAGATGTGCACATGACAGGACGCAGCCGGTGTCACCGACATCTCCTTTTGCCATGCAGCACTTTTTTTTCTGGCGTATACAACGTCTTCATAATTAGGAAGCATTTTTGTTCCCATCGAATATGTTCATGCTTATTTCATAATCAGCAGAGAGCGGTGATGTGTGATAACCCGAGGAAGCTCAGACCTTATGTGTAAAGAAGCTGCCGACTTAATTAAGCTTGCACCTTCCTGTCTTAGCTTCGCTTCACAGAAAATACAGGAGGTTGCCACTGCTGATTCCTTCGTTCGGAAAATGCGAGTGGCCCAGCTGTCATGCTTACCCTAGGTCTTAAGTACTTTCTGTGGCACTGGCCTGCATCAAATATGCAGATAACACATTTTTGGACTCTGAAATTCTTCTCTAGCCCCCCCCCCCCAGTCCTTTTCTATCCCTCTCTACAGGCCCCCCAACATTTTGTTTTTAAAGGCGGAGTTCCACCCTAAAATTAAACTTACCTCCATCTTCATGCCCGGGGTCACCTGAAAAACAAATGGATAACCCCTTTTTTTTTTTTTACTTACCTGGTTTAGAAGAAAATATACTTACCTTACTTCCTCTTCCTCCCCTCGGCAGCCAGGGCGATTCGTCACTTCCTGGCTTGCAATGATTCCTGGGAGCTGAACATCATCCCTCCCAGGAATCAATGCGCCTGCACCGGCCCCGACGTCAGTTCCGGTGCTGGGGCCGTCATACCTTGCTAAACAGCTTCTGGGTATGCCCAGAAGCTGTGCAGGGATGACGCTGCGGCACCGGAAGTGACGGCGGGGCCGGTGCAGTGCATCGTGGGACCGAAGAAGACGGAAGAGGACACAGAAGAGGATCGCGCTGGCTTCAAGCTGCCCACACCTGAGATGGCAGCGCTGGACAATACTTTTTCAAGGTAAGTATTTCCAGGGTGGAACTCCACTTTAATTCACCAAATACATACCTTAACCCTAGGATGGGTATAGAGGGGCGCCCGGTACAAAAAATCGTATAACTCCAAGGTCACTGTAGCACCCTCCTAGGTAGGTGCTAGTCAGAGAGTATAGTTTTTGGCTCTGTCTGCCTATCAGAGGAGCAGCAGGTAAATCTATATTGCTTTCTGCTTACCAGAGAGCAGGATCTGTTAGTGAGGTCTGCTCATGGTGTGCAGTGTGTGATTCATCTGGTCTAGATAGTGTTACACACTGGTCCAATAGGGAGGCATGTTGGACGGTGGGAGGAAACCTGACCAATGGATACATAGGCTTTGATACAGTCCTGGTGATTAGCAAAGACAGGCTTTCTCTGTGCATTCTGGGATACTGTATAAAAGCCAGGAGCACATGTGCTGCAGGGTCTTTGACTGGAGAGCAGAGTCCTGGAGGGAGGGTGGCGGCTGCCTCCTCCTCTGTAGCAGCGGCACAAGGCATCAGGAGGTTGTCCTGAGGGTCAGAGGAACAGAGCTGAACCCAGAGGTCCTGGAGAGCTGACTAAGTGGGAGACACTGGAGACCCTAGAAAAACAGCATTGTGAGTGCAGGGGATCGTGTCAAGGGGCCAGACCTGAGGGGGGCACCCCGGAGTAGGATAGTCAGTGGACAGGTGTCAGTGGTCAAGAAAGAGGATATTAGGAGAGTGTCCTGAAGATACCTTTAGTTCATCAAGTCATCTGGAAAGAGACTTAACCCTAAATCCACCTTAGTGGCAAGGTGGACCAACAGCCTGACTGTACCCAGAGATAGATGTCCTCCAAAGTCTTGTGCGCATAGTTAATCTGGAGTATCCCACTATTCCCTTCTTCCATCACTAACTTATAAATAAAACACAAAACAACTACATACCCCTGGACTAATTATTGACTGAGCCAAGAAGCAAAGTGATAGACTGTGAATGTCAAAGTTGCTAACAGTAACCCAGGGGGATCCAAAAGTGTGAAGATACAGCAGTCCTCAAGGGGGCAGTGCTACATCTGTTTGAGAAGTTTATTGAAGAAAACAGGTAAAGCCAACACATTTCGGGGGAAATTCCTCCCCTTCCTCTGGGCTTGTATGCAGGGGAAAACAGACAGTGAACAATTACAATAAATGTCTCATACAAAATAAATCAACATCTCCTAAAACAAATTAAAAAAACATATTATACATTAATAAAAAAAAATGATAAAAAATACTGTGCCTAGATAATTCCAGCGATTGTAACAATATGTGTTATTATTTTTTAAATTAATTTATATTAATATGTTTATGAAATGTTTTCATGAGATGCTGATCTTCTTGTATGAGACATTTTTTGTATGTTTTCACTGACTATTATGCCCTTACATACGAGCCCTGAGGAAGGGGGAGGGCATTCCCCCGAAACACGTTGGTTTTACCTGTTATCTTCAATAAACTTCTCAAATAGACTTTCAAGCAATAAGATCTTTTGAACTGGATGCTTCTTTTCACCCATCCAAATGTTTTCTCCTGAGCATCCTCAATGTCGCTATCATAGGGAAGAAGCCCAAGACTGTAACGGGTCCCTTATTGGGTATCAGCCCCCGAGAAAGAAGACTTACTCCATAGGGCATCCACAAATACTAAGCTTTGTTTCCATTGGTCCAGCACTGTCACACGCACAAACCCCAAATACCTTAAAACTAGGTTTTTTCTGACTGGTCACAGGAGGAAGCATTGAATGTCCCTGCCACATTCATGGAAAGTTCCAATTGTGCCAAATTTGGTTGGAAGCAAAATAATCTACTAGACATGTGCATGACCAAAAAATGTGTTTAGTTTTGTTTAGACTCATTGATCTAGTTATTTCGTTTTGTTAAATTCAGTTGATTCGTTCAATTCGTATTCGGGATTTGTTTTATGTCTAACTCGAATTTTCATCGAATTTACCCATTTTTTTAATTAGAAACGCACTAATTGATACATTTTGAATCGGTCGAATCGAAAACTTTAGATTTTTTTTTTTCTAAAATCTTCATCAAATAATTACAATGATTCTTTAACCACTTTACCACCGGAGGATTTTGCTGTCTTACGTCTAGGCCACTTTTTGCGATTCGGCACTGTGTGACTTTAACTGATAATTGCGCGGTCGTGCGACGCTGTACCCAAACAAAATTTACGTCCTTTTTTTCCCACAAACAGAGCTTTCTTTTGGTGGTATTTGATCACCTGTGCTATTTTTATTTTTGCGCTATAAACAAAAAAAGAGCGTCAATTTTGAAAAAATAATGTTTTTCACATTTTTTTACATGAAATTCTCAAAAAAAAAGGTAAAAATCCAAACGTTTTAACATTTTAGGCCAATTTGTTTTCTGCTACATATTTTTAGTAAAAAAATTGCAATAAGCGTATTTTGATTGGTTTGCGCAAAAGTTATTACGTTTAATAACTACGGGAAATATTTTTGTCATTTTTATTGTTTTTTTTTTTAACCAGTAATGGCAGCGATCTGCGATTCTTATTGCGGGACTGCGACATTGTGGCGGACAGATCGGACCCCTGACTGACATTTTTGACACTTTTGGGAGTACCAGTGACATTACTACAGTAATCAGTGCTATAAATATGCACTGTTACTGTAAAAATGACACTGGCAGGGAAGGGGTTAACTTTATTGGTGATCAGTGGGTTAAATGTATCCCTAGGGGCGTGATTCTAACTGTGGGGGGGCGTGGCTTGTGATGTAACCACAGAGACATACGATCCTACATAGCAGGATTGTATAGTCTCTGTAGTTACATCAGGGAGAATGACAGACGGCTTTGTTTACATGAGCCGCCTGCCTTTCTCCCTCTCCAGCGGGAGATCGCGAGTGACCGGCGGACATCAGAGACGCCAGTCACTTGCGCGGGGATGCCAGGGAACGAGCGGGGGCGGGAGCGCGCCTCCGGCGGCGTGTGCTCGCCCCCTACATGTTCCTGGGCGAGCGACATGTCACTTTGCCCAGGAGGGGCTGACTGCCGCAGTAAATCTACTTGCGGTGGTTGGCAAGTGGTTAAACTGAGCAGACTGTTTTACATTAGCGCAGTTACAATATTTTCTGGATCAACAGTAAAGGTGTTAGCGGAACTCTGGACCAGATATCTGAAGGAGAGTAGGAACTGGGATGAAAAATCCAAAGGCAGCTATCCTTTAACTGGGGTATCTTCCAGGGATCTATAGTTATAGTTGATAAGGTTGTGAAGACACCAGTTCATCCAGTTCAGCCTGTGTGGGTGCGTTTATGTCAAAATGATTTCCCATACCCCTGCATATTACAATAGATGTTAAGATGTCCATTTAAGAGTTTTTTGAAATGATCAACACTTCCCGCTGAAACCACCGGTTGTGAAAGTTCCTTATCCCTACCGCTCTGACAGTAAAGAACCCCTTACACAGTTTAAGGTTAAATCACTTCTCCTCCAAACTCATTGTTTTCTGGAAAAGATTCCCTAAGGCTACGTTTACATGTGGGTGCAGCAGATCACTGTGATTCTGCCCGCAATCCCGAAACTCTGAGCATCGCAGAAAATCGGTTAGGCTACGTTCACATGTGGGCGTAGCGGATCACGGGCAGAATCACCGCGATTCTGCCCGCAATCCGGAAACCATTGCAAATCGTGGGATGCCTGTGCGATGGCCGTGATTTGCAATGGCACCCCAAACGCTGTGCGATGTTGCCGTGATTTCCGCCTGCCAAATCGCGGTAACATCACGCAAACAGAATCGCGGGACGCATGACACACATAAGAAGCTCTTGTACCTTTTTAGGGCGTCATGCATCCCGCGATTCTGTTTGCGCGATGTTACCGCGATTCGGCAGGCGGAAATCACGGCAACATCGCACAGCGTTTGGGGTGCCATTGCAAATCACGGGCATCGCACAGGCATCCCGCAAATTGCAATGATTTCCGGATCGCGGGCAGAATCACAGTGATTCTGCCCGTGATCCGCTGCGCTAACATGTGAACGTAGCCTAACTGATTTTCTGCGATGCTCAGAGTCTCTCTTTAACTGGGATAAAAGCCAATACGTTTGCTGGCAGTTGTTCCTCGCGCACAAAATAAACCCCCCCCCCCCCCCGGCTTACGGGCGTCCCACAGCACAACTCCCAGTATCTTTTTCATACTGGCATCTGTAGAATTAACAGAAACAAATGGAGCTTTAATCAGAACATATACAATTTCGTATTACAAGCTAAACAGCTCTGTCTAGACTTGGCCGGCTTGGGTTGCAGGTTGGGCGATCCGGCACAGCCTCCATTCTAGGGTTACGCAGGGAGATGGAGCATTCCGGCTTTGCAGAATATACATTGGGGCAGCTGGGGTAACCGGAGAACGACCATAAACTTCATCTGTTCAATAAGTATTCAAGGAACAAGAGGCGGGCGCAATGACACACTTATCAAAAGGCGAAACGCTGGATTCTATCTGCAGCCATGGTTTGCTAAAGAAATATTCTGATAATATTCAAAGGACGTAATATTTAAAAATAATATATAAACCCAATTACTAAAATCTCATATAAACTTTATTCTGCCTATATTTTACCTTCCCTGCCCCCCCCCCCCCCCATCTATATGCTCATAAAATAAAAAAAATAAAAAACTTTCTGTTTTCATTTAATAACTTATTTTAGACTTGCTAATGTCATCACTGAGTCTCTGTGCTTCTATATGTAAAGCACGTGTCAAATACAAGGACAAAGGCCATTTCATGTGGTAATTGCACCTCTCCTGTAGCTGCGGCACTCCGTCTCAGCCCTCACCTTGTCTCAGCAGTCGGCAGCAGAGAGGAGGACAGAACTCCTCCACCAGATCCTACACTTCTATGTGCAGCTGCAGCACTCCCTTGTCTCTGCCCTCACCTTGTCTCAGCAGTCGGCAGCAGAGAGGAGGACAGAACTCCTCCACTAGATCCTGCACTTCAATGTGCAGCTGCAGCACCCCCTTGTCTCCGCCCCCACCTCATCTCAACAGTCTACAACAGAGAGGAAGACAGAACTCCTCCACCAGATCCTGCACTTCTATGTATAGCTGCAGCACCCCCTTTTCTCTGCCCCCCACCTCGTCTCATCAGTCAGCAGCAGAGAGGAGGACAGAACTCCTCCACCAGATCCTGCACTTTTATGTGCAGCTGCAGCACCCCCTTGTGTCTGCCCACACCCTGTCTCAGCAGTCAGCAGCAGAGAGGAGGACAGGACTCCTCTACCAGATCTTGCACTATGTGCAGCTGCATCACCACCTTGTCTCAGCAGTCAGCAGCAGAGAGGAGGACAGAACTTATTCACCAGATCCTGCTCTTCTATGTGCAGCTCCAGCACCCCCTTGTCTCTGTACACACCTTGTCTCAGCAGTCAGCAGCAGAGAGGAGGACAGAACTCTTCCACCAGATCCTGCACTTCCCTGTGCTGTTGCAGCACCCCCTTGTCTCCGCCCACGCCTTGTCTCAGCAGTCGGCAGCAGAGAGGAGGCAGAACTCCTCCACCAGATCCTGCACTTCCCTATGCTGCTGCTGCACCCCTTTGTCTCCGCCCACACCTTGTCTCAGCATTTAGCAGCAGAGAGGAGGACAGAACTCTTCCATCAGATCTTGCACTTTTCTGTGCTGCTGCAGCACCCCCTTGTCTCCGCCCACGCCTTGTCTCAGCAGTTGGCAGCAGAGAGGAGGCAGAACTCCTCCACCAGATCCTGCACTTCCCTATGCTGCTGCAGCACCCCTTTGTCTCCGCCCACACCTTGTCTCAGCAGTCGGCAGCAGAGAGGAGGACAGAACTCTTCCATCAGATCCTGCACTTCCCTATGCTGCTGCAGCACCCCTTTGTCTCCGCCCACACCTGGTCTCAGCAGCAGAGAGGAGGACAGAACTCTTCCATCAGATCCTGCAATTCCCTGTGCAGCTGCAGAACCCCCTTGTGTCAGCATTCAGAATCTCAAAAGCCAATATAAAGGAATAGAAGTGGTAAAAAAATAACTTGTGGGTTTAAATATTTTCTTTTGCATGTAATTCTCCTTTAAGAGGGCGTGGCAGGGGGTGTGTCCTATGCTTACATACTTTTACGAATAATTGGTGTCTCTCATTCCCACCTCAAAAAGTTGGGAGGTACGGGTACAGGGGAGGAGTTTGTACAACTGTGCAAGACGGAAGGGAAGGTCAGAGTTCAGCTTTAACCTCTTCTGGGCCGCCCCATGCAGCTATACCGTGGTGGTGGTGGTGGAGGGGTACTCCTGCGTGAAATCACGTACCTGTAGGCGATTTTGTGCACCGGGTTTGGGGTCCAGGCAGAGGCGTAACTAGAACCTTCAGGGCCCCGATGCAAGAAACCATGAAGGGCCCCCCCTGGACCCCAGGCCGGGCCCTTCCCTTCAAGCCCGGGGCTCTTTCCACTGATCCTGGGGCCCTTTACTCCCCTTGCGGGGCCCTTTATTACAGTCCCACAGTGGGTCCTTTTCACAAGTTTTGCAGTGGGCCCCCTTACTGTCATCTTGGGGTCTCCCCACGGTGGTGGAATGCCAGGGCCGGTCGCAAGTGTGACCTTTGTGATCCTGGAAGTTCACCCACTGGTGTCAGTAGTTTTTATTTTTTGGTATTTTAATTGTATTATTTTTTTATCATTTTAGTTTATTTTTTTACAATGTCGCTGACTATGACTCTGTCCATTCAGAAAAGGAAGGAGCTGGTCAATTACATATTTACCGACCCCTTCCTGGTTCTCTATTGTGACACATCCCCTGTAGCAGCCGGCAGGAGAGGGGAGGGATCACAGAGGGGGGGGCAGGGGAGCACACAGGGGCCCAGAGACAGCAGAACACAAGTGAACTGGATAGGAGGAGTAGCGGGGGCAGCATACAGAGGATCCAATCTCCTCCATTTTCTTTCTGCAGCTATAGGAGGAAAAAGGAGGACAGTGATTTCTCTACAGGCTGCCCCCGCCGCCCCTCCTATCCAATGCTGGGCCCCCTGGAGCATTGGGCCCGGTTGCAATTGCAACCCCTGCAACCCCTGTAGTTACGCCCCTGGGTCCAGGGGACCCGATGTTCGCCGATACCCCACGATCGTTCTCAGGAGAGGCAGACCGCCGTTCTGTCAGAGGGGAAGATGGAGATCCCGTGCTTCTGCTAAGCAGGAACACGGATCTCTGTCTTCCTCCAGTCAGAGCTCCTCCCCCACACAGTTAGAAATCCCTCCTAGGAAACACATATAACCCTTTGATCACCCCTGGTGTTAACCCCTTCCCTGCCAGTGTCATTAGTACAGTGACAGTGCATATTTTTAGCACTGATTACTGTAGTAATGTCACTGGTCCCCCCCATAAGTGTCAAAAATATCAGTTAGGGGTCCGATCTGTCCCCCGCAATGTCGCAGTCCCACTAAAAATAGCAGATCGCCGCCATTACTAGTACACAAAAATTGGATTTTTACATTTTTGTATTGGGAATGTTTTATAGCAGAAAGTAAAACTTTTTTTTTTTTTTAATTATCGCTCTTTTTTTGTTTATAGCGCAAAAAATAAAAACCGCAGAGGTGATCAAATACCACCAAAAGAAATCTCAATTCATGGGGGAAAAAAGGACGTAAATTGTATTTGGGTACAGAGTCGCACGGCCGCACAATTGTCGGTTAAAATAACGCAGTGCTGTATCGCAAAAAATGGCCTGGTGATGAAGTGGGGTAAATCTTCCGGGAATAAAGCTGTGCTATATCTAATTTCTTTAGGCCTCTTTCACGCTTGTGCGACTTGTCATGCGATTTGGGACTGCAAAATTGCATGACAAATCGTTCTCTATTATTTACAATGAGTACCATTCATATCTGTGCGACTTGAAGTCGCAGCGGCTTCAAAGTAGTTTCTGCCCTACTTTGGCACGATTTTGAAGCGTTTTAAGGCCAAAGACATTCAAGCCCAGTCAAACACGCATCAAAATCGCGGCAACAAAGTCACGGCAAAATTGCGTGACTTTGAAGTCGCACAAGTGTGAAAGGGGCCTTATGCTGTATTTATGCCCTTTGGGTCCTTTCACACGGGCGCTGCACCCGGCGGACTCCGTTTTCTCAGTGGGGATCGATCCACCAATCCCCGCTGAGCAGGCGGATGACAGCTGTGTCTCCGCTTACTTTGCAGAGACGGAGCTGTCAGATCCCCGCTCTCCTCTATGGGGAGATCGGATGATAACGGACCGCCTGTCCCTTTTCATCCAATCCTCCAGACAGATGGAAAATAGGGTTTCCATCCGTCTGGATTTCACGGACCGGATCGGATCAGATAGCAGCGGGTGTCAGGGGAGAGATCACCCCTGACATCCGCTGCTCCATAGGGGCAGGGCTGTTTTTTATATTGATTGGACCCTGGGCAAAGATTTTCTTGGGCCCTCCAAAATCCACTTAATACCTATTTGCAGGCAGTGCGGGCTCAAGGGGCAGCGGTTTTGGGTCCCACAACAATGACTGGGCCCAGGGCAGCTGCCCCTTTTGCCCTGTGTTAAAGACGGCCCTGCATAGGGGTACATTATTATTATTATTATACAGGATTTATATAGCGCCAACAGTTTGCGCAGCACTTTACAGTGTGAGGGAAGAAAATACAGTTACAATACAATTCAAAACAGGAGGAACTAGAGGGCCCTGCTCGTTAGAGCTTACAATCTAGAAGGGGGGTCAAGTGAAACAAAAGGCAATAACCGTGTTGGATGGGCTGATGGAGGAAATGGAGGTACATTTGTTAGGTGTGGGTAGGATAGGCTTCTCTGAAGAGGATGGTTTTCAGAGATCGCCTAAAAGCTAATAGAGTGGGAGATAATCAGACAGATAAGGGTAAGGAGTTCCATAGGATTGGAGAGGCTCTGGAAAAGTCCTGAAGGTGAGCATGGGAGGGTACATGGAGCATCCGACCCGGTCCGCCTGAAAAACTGACAGATAGATCTGATCGGAAAGCCCGTGTGAAAGGAGCCTCTACTGCATACCAACCACAATTTGAAATCAGGCTGCTAATAGGCGTGTCTCTGTCAGCCAATGAGATCAGAGCCTGGTCAGGCACTGTGCAAAGTTCCAGGGGCCGCAACAAGACTCAAAAAGTAACCAGTGAAGGCTCAGAAAACGAGAGTCTCGCTCTTCAGATGAATGCAGCTTTTATAGCGCTGTAATGTACTCGCTGTCACAAGGCAGTAAAGAACGAACGTTTATCCAATTTACTGCGGCAACAAGCACTATTGATGCGCCATCCTGCAGCACGACGCGAGCCGATTGGTTATATATTACTCCAAAGACAAAACGCACATGATCTGTAACTGATTACTGTTTCCGCAAGCAATCAAAAATAGATTACCTCTTCAGTGTAATTTAATTAAGATCCAGGCGCCCGGCTCGGCGTTACAGTTTTCCCATTAACATTGCCACATGGAAGAAATTCATCTCGTTTTTCTATCTTAACTCTTGCCGTCCCGGAGACCTGCTGCGCACGGGGACACCAGATACTTGGAAACGCGTTTCTACAATGACATATCGCAGGCGGCAACACTCCTGTACAAAAAAGAATTTGCAAATTTGCAAATATGCGATGCGTAGCGCCTTTCTCCTGTGCTCAGAACCAGAGCCTTTCTGACCACTCATTACACAGAACTCACACTTGGCATCCCAAATGGCTGAGGCCTTGCTGCCCTATATGACCGGGGCAGTCCAAAAGTACTGCAAACAAAAAACAAAGAAAGGGCGCACCGGCCTAGCGCATTATCCTCAATATAGGTGTAGCACCCTCCTAGGTAGGTGCTAGGAAAAAGCATATATGTGGCCCTGTCTACTTATCAGGGGGGTCTGATCAGTTGGTTAATCTGTCACATGTTTCTAGGTGTGTGAGTCTCCCCACTGTATCCAATGAGGGATCTTGTTGGACAGTGGAGGAAACCTAGCCAATAGCACACCAGGGTTTATGACTGTCCCAGTGGGCAGGGTTTGCCGCAGTGCACCCTGGGATTGGAAATAAATCTGTGGGAAGCATGTGACAGGGTGTCTTTTGGCAGGAGCATCAGTCCCAGGAGGAGGTGACGGCTGTCTCTCCTCCTGTAAATGTGAGAAGGTTGTCCAGGCAGTTGGCCCAGGGACCGGAGGTTGAGCTGGGCTGCAAGGGATCCAGAGTTGCTGACCGAGTGGAGCTGCTGGGCAGGGTTTTTCAGGAAAAACAGTGTCGTTAGTACTCAAGATCTGCCCAGAGGTCTGCTTAGGAGAGGGGACCACTCCAGAGAGGTCAAAGGGGATCCAGGAGCCAGGTAACCAGGAGAGTACAGTAAAGGGGGTGCCAAGTAGTAAAGCCCTGAAGTTTGGGGAGCAAAAGGGGGCGCCAGGAAGGGCCCTGAAGTGTTCAGCAATACAGTTTGCATTAAAGTCAGCGACTGTACCTCAGGAAGGAGTACTTTGAGGAGCTCCAAGGGACTTTTCCACAGTCAGAGGTGAAGTTCTAGTAAATGGCCTAGTCAAGGCCAGCATCAGTCAGCATTAACCACTTTACCACCGGAGGATTTTCCTGCTTAACGTCCAGGCCACTTTTTGCAACTTGGCACTATGCGACTTTAACTGACAATTGCGCGGTCATGCAACGTCATACCCAAACAAAATTTACGTCCTTTTTTTCTCACAAACAGAGCTTTCTTTTGGTGGTATTTGATCACCTCTGCGCTTTTCATTTTTTGCGATATTAATAAAAAAAGAGCGAAAATTTTGCAAAAAAATTGACATTTTCTACGTTGACAGTTAAAAATCATCCAATATATTACATTTTTGTCATATATTTAGGCCAAAATGTATTTAGCTACATGTCTTTGACAAAAAAAATTCTCAATTTTAACCGCTTTAAGACCGGAAGATTTTACCCCCTTCCTGACCAGGCCATACTTTGCGATTCGGCACTGCGTTACTTTAACTGACAATTGCGCGGTCGTGAGACGCTGTACCCAAATGAAATTTTTGTCATTTTTTTCCCCACAAATAGAGCTTTCTTTTAGTGGTATTTTATCACCTGTGCGACTTTTAATTTTTGAAAAAAAGAGCGACAATTTTGAAAAAAAAAAAAACAATATTTTTTACATTCTGCTATATAACATTCCCAAAAAAAAAATGTATAAATCAAAATGTTTTAACATTTTAGGCCGCCGAGGGAGGGCAGAATCTGGTGACATGGGTCTACGTTGCCAGACGGGCCACTTTGCCACAGTAGCAGCCCAGTGAGCGGCGGCAAGTGGTTAACCAGTGTCAGTGAAGCATTAACCAGCGTCAGTGGAGCGTTAATCAGCGTCAAGCAGCATTTTTCAGTGTCCCTGCCTAATTGTGCATAGTTCAGTTGTTGGAGTATCCCACTTCTCCCTTTCTTCCATCCAAGTTCTCAAATAAACCCTAAAAACCAAAGAAACTGGACTGGATCTTGTCTGAGGTGCTCACACTTGAAAAACATGCTGGAAGGTACTGTTGTTGCTAGCGGTAACCCAGGGGGACCCACACTCAGCAGCTCCCTTAGGAGTAGTGCTACATAGGCTTTATTGGTAAAAAGTAAAAGTGACTACTCACAAACAATGGTATAAACCAGCATATCAAATCCAAACATCGGGAGCAGACGGCTGACGCGTTTTCGAAGCTCTGAGGCGAAGCCTCGAAACGCGTCAGCGTCATTCATCAAGGGCAGTGGACATTTACTGCTCCCGATGTTTGGATTTGATATGCTGGTTTATACCATTGTTTGTGAGTAGTCACTTTTACTTTTTACCAATAAAGCCTACTGTATATTGAGGATAATGCGCTAGGCCGGTGCGCCCTTTCTTTGTTTTTTTGTTGACAACGCTTTTGTGCTTGGTGTTACCCGGGCCAACTGGTATACTAGTGTCCTCTTTCTTAGGGTTTTTTAAAATTGTTCAATGCTAAGCACTAAAAAACAATTGTTAAAATTATAATTTTTAACCACTTCTGGACCGGAAGGTTTTACCCCTTAATGACCAGGACATTTTTTTGCAAATCGGCACTGCATTACTTTAACGGACAATTGCACAGTTATGTGACGCTGTACCCAAATAAAATTGATGTCCTTTTTTCCCCACAAATAGAGGTTTCATTTGGCGGCATTTGATCACCTGTGCGATTTTTTTTTTTTGCGCTATAAACAAAAAAATCGACAATTCTGAAAAAAAAAAACAATATTTTTTACTTTCTGCTATATAACATCAATAAAAAAAAAAGACGTAAAAATCAAATTTTTTCATCATTTTAGGCCAATTTGTATTCTGCCACATATTTTTGGTAAAAAAAAAAAAATCAGAATGAGCTTATTTTGATTGATTTGCGCAAAAGTTATCGCGTCTACAAACTAGGGGAAAGATTTATGTAATTTTTATTTATTTATTTTTATTTATTTATTTTTTTACTAGTAATGGCAGCGATCTGTGATTTTTAGCAGGACTGCGACATTGCGGCGGACAGATCGGACCCCTAACTGACATTTTTGACACTTTTGGGGGGACCAGTGACATAATCAGTAATCACAGTAATCAGTGCTACAAATATTACTTTAATAATGACACTGGCAGGGAAGAGGTTAACACCAGGGGGGGCGATCAAAGCGTTAAATGTGTCCCTAGGGAGTGCTTACTAACTGTTGGGTGGGATGAGCTTGCTGCATGAACACAGAGATCTTTGTTCCCAAAAAAGAGGATTGCTGTGTTTACTTCTGACAGAACAGCAGTCTGCCATGTTTACAACAGCAGACCGCCGTTCTGTCTCCACAGGGAGCGATCGCGGGTGCCCGGCGGCTATCGCGGCCCCTGGACCCGCTGATCGGCTCCCCCTGTAGCCAATCGGCGCACCCCCACTAGCAGTCCTGCGAAATGACGTACAGTTAGGTTGTTTCGCCTGGTTGCTTCGACAGAGCCAACTTGCCGAGTATATGTACTGCTGCCAGTCGGAAAGTGGTTAATGAGGTAGTAATAAAACATTGCGAATTTGCAAACCAAATGAAATAAAACTGAAGAGCAGGAGAGATCAGATCCCACAAACTGCTAAATGACTCAGAAGAGGGACAATGTACTGTTCTTCAGACCTCAGGGGGTGGGGGTGCAGACTGTGGCCAATGGGAATAGAAAATGCTCCAGCATCTGTGGGAGTAAACAATAACGTAGGCTCGGTGGTCAGTGGGAGTCACAAAAAAATTACATAGCACCTGTGGTCAGCAGGAGGAGGAATAGTGCCCCAACATTGGTGTCAGTGGAAGAATAGTGCCCCATCATTGGTATCAGTGGAAAAATAGTGCCCCATCATTGGTATCAGTGGAAAAATAGTGCCCCATCATTGGTATCAGTGGAAAAATAGTGCCCCATCATTGGTATCAGTGGGAGGAATAGTCCCTTATCATTGGTGTCAGTGGAAGAATAGTTTCCCATCATTGGTGTCAGTGGGAGGAATAGTGCCCATCATTGGTGTCAGTGGAAGAATAGTTTCCCATCATTGGTGTCAGTGGGAGGAATAGTGTCCCATCATTGGTGTCAGTGGGAGGAATAGTGTCCCATCATTGGTGTCAGTGGGAGGAATAGTGCCCATCATTGGTGTCAGTGGAAGGAATAGTGTCCCATTATTGGTGTCAGTGGGAGGAATAGTGCCAGGATAGGCTGGAAAAAGCCAGATAAAGGCAAGCGAAGGGCCACATCTGGCCCGCAGGCCACAGTTTGGAGACCACTGAGGAACCTTTAAAAAAAAAAAAAACTCTTTCAACATAAGCAGGACATGGCAGACATGAGGAAATATGGCTGAAGGTTAGTTCAAGACTTCTACTTTTTAAATAAAGTGCGGTACACAGAATACATGATGGCCCTTGCATGTCCTCACTCCAAGAAGCTAAGCAGAGCACATAAGGTTGAAATAAATCAGAAATAATAAAAACAGTTTACTGCTGCAGCTGCTATGGAGAACATCCCGTCCGTCTCGTCACAAAGAACCTTTTTCAACGAATTAAAAAAAAATTGAACATAAGCGAAGCGGAGGTTCTTTAGAACTAAGGATGTCTCTGCGAATACAAAGATGTGGAAAATAAAATACCAGTCCTGTTATTAGGCAATAAGGCAAACGCAAAACTGACACAAAACCATTTATTTTTTTCCCTAAGATTTCCTAATGTTATTACCATTGATCCAGCAGACAGCTACCTGCGACTTCTTCCACAGCGGTAATAATTAAACTCAAAGCGCGCTGGACGGGGAGGCTGGTTAGGAGAGGTGATTGCATTATCATGAGCGCCTCCTGTTCTGATTGGTCTTTGAACAAATGTGGTGTAATAATAGTGAAATCCTATTCCATGGCAGGTCATCTGTTACATCACAGAGGAGGAATATTAATCAGCTGTTGTTTCCTCCTTATGAATTTAATTAAAAAGCCAGGAGGATGAAGAGTTACATTAGAAGACTTTTCTTTTTTATCTGGAAATTTTCTGCAGAACCCCGATGAAGTTTAATGATACGAATGTCAGTCTTGCAGATTGCAGATTATACTAAACTGAGCTAGAGACAGATTTAAACAGTTATTAGGTGGTTCCGCGGGGGAGTGGCTGTGCTGATCTTCCTTTGGTGGTCTGGGCTGCTACCTTACTGGTATGATGGAACTGTCGCTGTAACGGATCAACCGGCACCCCGACAGTTCCTCCGTTGACGGATGCTCCTAGTGCTTCACGAGGGCTCCAAGCACTCCACCAGACACCATAACCACCTCAGACCCCACGAACCGCCACAGCTTTGTCGGGGTCTCGTCGCCTCCTACCCACCCTGGACCTACGACAAGGCTCCAGGTTCCTGTGGGTGAACCTCTCTTTCCCCAGAGAGTGAAGCAGGAACAAGAACAAGCTCTTACAAGAGCTCGGTGATTATTCAAGGGAGTATGAAGAGCATAGCAATCCCTTGTAGCAGATTTCCCCAACAAGAGACAAGACTCTAGATTGAGTGTGAAATAGAACTCAAACTGTTTATTCAAACACATGCACAAAGAGATATACACTGTGGGACAATCCTACCCTCCCCCTTAGCAGCCAATCCTCATATACATATACATCCCATAATAAGTTTATCTCAAGGCAGACAGATACAATAGAACAATGGAATACAGGCACTTACCAATAACAAACCCCACCCCATCTAACTATCTAGCAAGGGTTTATGAGACACTCCTGCAATATTCTAGCAATCTGAAAAGTCAAACCATTCATCTTCATACATTTCCTGAGAATGATTGCTGACAAATATTACTGTCCCATCTGAAGCCATCCAAACCATTAATTATCTGTCTTTCACTCCCAGTGATTACAGTCGCATCCTTAGAGACAATACTTGAGTAAGAAGGAAGGAGTATCTGGAATAATGCAACTTTTGGTGATAGAATACAATCATTTTTGAAAGCATAAAAACGTACAGATCGATCCAACGTGTTTCGGGGGAATGGCCTCCCCCTCCTTCAGGGCTGTTGGTACGTGAAACTGGAGGTAAGAAGACTCCGTGGTGGTACAAGAATTCCCTCCTCCCCTTTTGGCTCTGCATCGTGCAAATTGGCACTTGCCATCACAAAAAATTCTGGTACTGCCACGGAGTTCTCCCATCTCCGGTAGCACATACCAACAGCCCTGAAGAAGGGGGAGGCAATACCCCTGAAATGCATTGGCACATTCTGTAATTTTATAGGTTATTAAGTGGTTCTGCAGGTGAGTTGTGGTTCTGATCTCCCTTTGGAGGTTTGGGCTGCTACCTTGCTGGTATTATGGAGCCGTCGCTTCCGTAGAGACATCATGTGAGTAAGAAGGAAGAAGTGCCCAGAACAATGCAACCCTTGATGGGAGAATACAATCATTTATTAAAAGTGTAAAACATACAGACCGACCCAATGTCTTTCGGGGGAATTGCCTTCCCCTTCATCAGGGCTATTGGTATGTGTAATTGGAAATGGGTGGTCTTGACGGTAGTACCAGAATTCCCTCCTCCTCTTTTGCCTCTGCATCACGCAAGTTGGCACTTGCCGTCACAAATGTTGGCACTACCGTGGAGTCCATCCATCTCTAGTAGCACATACCAACAGCCCTGAAGAAAGGGGAACCAATTCCCTTGAAATGCGTTGACTTGTTCTGTACATTTTTATTAGGTGGTTCTGCAGGTGAGTGGTGATCTCTCTTTGGAGGTTTGGTCTGCTACCTTACTGGTGTGATGGAGCCGTCTCTTCAATAGGGCCATCATGTGAGTAAGAAGGAAGGAGCGCCCAGTGTTCGGAAAGGTGCAACCCCTGGTGGGAGAATACAATTGTTTATTGAAACTGTAAAAATGCACAGATCGATCCAACACGTTTCAAGGGAATTACCTCCCCCTTCTTCAGGACTGTTTGTATGTGTTACCGGAGATGAGGGGACCCCACGGTAGTACCAGAATTCCCTCCTCCACTTTTGCCTCTGCATCATGCAAGTTGGCACTTGCCCTCACAAAAAATGTTGGTACTACAATGGAGTCCATCCATCCCTAGTAGCACATACCAACAGCCCTGAAGAAGGGGGAGGCAATTCCCTTGAAACGTGTTGGATCGATCAGTACCTTTTTTACAGTTTCAATAAACAATTGTATTCTCACATTGGCTTGTTCTGTACATTTTTAGGTTGTTATTAGGTGGTTCCGCAGGAGGTCCCTTCGGAGGTTTGGGCTGCTACCTTACTGTTGTGATGGAGCCAAGGCATCAGTAGAGACATCACAAGAGTAAGAAGGAAGGAGCGCTCGATGTTCGGAATGATGCAAACCTTGCTGAGAAAATACAATTGTTTATTGAAAGTCTAAAAATGTACAGATCAAACAACGCATTTCGGGGGAATTATCTCCGCCTTCTTCAGGGTTGTTGTTACGTGCTACTGGACTGTGTGAATTTTTTGTGATGGCAAACCTCAGCTGGCGTGATGCAGAGGCAAAAGAAAATGAGAAAATTCTGGTACTACTGTGGAGTCCACCCATCTCCAGTAGCATGTACCAACAGCCCTGAAGAAGGGGGAGGCAATTCCACCGAAACGTGTTGGCTTGATTTGTAAGTTTTTACACTTTCAGTAAACTATTGTATTCTCCCACCTAGAGCTGCATTACTCTGGACACCCGGCTCTCCTTCCTTCTTACTCAAGTAGATTATATTAGGAAGCGGTGAATGTCTTTTAGGGCTCCAATGGCAGGACTGGTCAGCGGGGGGACAGCAAGCTTCACTTTATATTGTCTGCTACAAATACTGAGACTTAAAGGATAACTCCACATTCATGAAACAAATATAACCGCATATACAATTGCTATACAAGTCAGGGTATTAATAATTGTTATAAAAAATGGCCTTTGCATTTCAATCTGCAGCTCTGTAATTTTCAGTAATATTCAATGCAATATTGCAACCTGGAGGCGTTCAATACACTGTAGAACACCCACAAACATATAATTTCCTGCTTGCGTGATTGGTTCACTAATATTCCCAGAAGTCTTCACTAAGATACGAGTCAGATCTTAGGCATTCCCTGCAACAGGAATTTCAATTTTGTGGAAATATTTCCCAAGGGTTAAATACTTCTAAAGGGATGCAGACCCTGCAGCTTTTCTTGTTCGAACACTGAGAGTACACCAGGTGATTATAATGACCCTCCCATTCAGAATCAGTTTATAAAGGACACAGTGAAACAAGCAGGCAGGAATCTGCTACAAAGTATAGATCACCCAGAGGAGATTGTTTTTTTTTCCCACAAAAGTGAAGTTACACTTTAAAGTGGGAGGAAACTCCCATGCATAATTTGTACTTATAGGGCAGTAATGGCGAACCCTGACACCCCAGATGTTTTGGAACTACATTTTCCATGATGCTCAACTACACTGCAGAGTGCATGAGCATCATGGGAAATGTAGTTCCAAAACATCTGGGGTGCCAAGGTTCGCCATCACTGCTATAAGTAAACCTATATTAAAGCTTACCCATAAATACTGTAAGTATCTTCTAAATGTGCACCGTTTAGGAGATATTTACTGTATATGCAGCTGATTACAACACCGGCGCATGCACTGTGAACGAACGGCCACCGGGGCCGTTTCTTCAGAGTCCTGTGCCAAAAACGGCAGCTCTCGCGACTCAGACAGCCGGAATACGCAAATTCAGAAAGATGAAAGCTTTGTCAGCGGTGACAGCTTGGCGCTGGAAGGGCTTCGCTCGAAGGTAAGTTTCACATAATGTGCTAGTATGCAATGTATACTAGCACATTATGGCTTTAACTTGCAGGTTCCAAAAAAATTATAAAAACCCACACAGTGGTTTACTACAGCATTAATATATTAACATATGCAGAGAAATGCCAAACTCCTCCCCAAACTATTTTTTTTAGTTGTGGATAGACATGGGAAGAATAAATAGTAATGTTTGTTTTTATTGCTGTACCTGACCCTATAGGACAGATTTTACTCGACCTCCTGTTAGTGTGGCAGCAGGAAAAGAAAATCGGTGGAGTGGTTGTGTTGGGAGGCTTTAGCTCAGTTCCTGACCCTGTGACACCAGAACATTAAAAAAAGAGTAGAGGTTGTGCGGGGAAAATTAAGGTATTTGGTCACCCTGGCAGCACACCATGGCAACACTATGGCAACTACGGAAATAGGAGAGGTGGTTGCCACCGGGATAGGCGGACAAGGCAGGTTGTGTGGGGAGATTTTAGGTAGCTGCTTGTACTTGTGGTACACCATAGCAACACAATGGCATCTATGTAAATAAGAGAGGTGGTTGAGACTCCGATAGGCGGACAAGGCAGGTCAGAAGTTCAGGTCAGGTTAGAACACTTCACATAAACCCAACTAGGTTTGTAACTCTTTCCTGTTTTACTAATATGTATTTTGTTTTAGACTGTCTCCAGACAGAAAATGAGAGGAAACTTTAGACTGCAAACAAAAACCTGACTGAGGCTCCAACCCTTCCTTACTCGGTCCACTGAAGTTAGGATTTAAAGCTTTTACAGGGTGCAATGACTACACCAACTCTGTCATGTGACACTTGGCCACTCTGCATTACAGGAGGAGGCCATATGTCCCTAGAACCCAAAATCACAGGTTTTTTAGGGGTAGTAGCCAGGGCTGGGACAAGGGGTGGGCAGGAGGAGTGGCTGCCCTGGGCATAATGGTCTACTGTATATTTAGCAACCAATTCTGAACAAACCACACCTTCACTCATTCGCCACATAATCCACCTAAACTCCAAAGGAATGGTCAGAGAATGTGGGCCTAATGGTCTACTGTAGGGTTGGGGGCACATTCGTTCTGTTACAAGGCTGGCAGAAGTAGTGTCAGCAGCAGTGAATTTGACTGCTGGGTGTAGGATCTCCTAAGCTTGCCCACCGTGAATGAGAGCTGGGCGCAGTTTTGCCCTGGGCACTGGATGACCTTGTCCCGGCACGGTGCTAGAAACAGAAGAGTAAGTGGCCAAGGAACACTGAGGATGAATATAAATGGGTTTGAGGAGATGGGCCTTCAAGAGACTTTGCCGTAGACAACTCATGGGGTGATCGGGTCTTTTTGAAGTTCCAACACGTCCTGGCCATGTATTTCCTTTAGGAAACACACAGATGAATCTCACTCATGCCAATATTTAGTACCCAATTCTGAACAAACCACACCTTCACTCATTCGCCACCTAATCCACCTAAACTCCAAAGGAATGGGCAGAGAATGTGGGCCTAATGGTCTACTGTAGGGTTGGGGGCACCTTCCTTCTGTTACAAGATGGACAGAAGTAGTGTCAGCAGCAGTGAATTTGACTGCTGGGTGTAGGATCTCCTAAGCTTGCCCACCATGAATGAGAGCTGGGAGCAGTTTGCCCTGGGCACTGGGTGACTTTGTCCCGGCACTGTGCTAGAAACAGAAGAATGAGTGGCCAAGGAACACTGAGGATGAATATAAATGGGTTTGAGGAGATGGGCTTTCAAGAGACTTTGCCGTAGACAACTCATGGGGTGACAGGGTCTTTTTGAAGTTCCAGAACGTCCTGGCCATGTATTTCCTTTGGGAAACACACAGAGGAATCTCACTCATGCCAATATTTAGCAACCAATTCTGAACAAACCACACCTTCACTCATTCGCCACCTAATCCACCTAAACTCCAAAGGAATGGTCAGAGAATGTGGGCCTAATGGTCTACTGTAGGGTTGGGGGCACCTTCCTTCTGTTACAAGATGGACAGAAGTAGTGTCAGCAGCAGTGAATTTGACTGCTGGGTGTAGAATCTCCTAAGCTTGCCCACCATGAATGAGGGCTGGGCGCAGTTTGCCCTGGGCACTGGATGACCTTGTCCCGGCACTGTGCTAGAAACAGAAGAATGAGTGGCCAAGGAACACTGAGGATGAATATAAATGAGTTTGAGGAGATGGGCTTTTAAGAGACTTTGCCGTAGACAACTCATGGGGTGACAGGGTCTTTTTTCGCAGTTCCAGCACGTCCTGGTCATGTATTTCCTTTGGGAAACACACAGAGGAATCTCACTTGTGCCAATATTTACTAATCAATTCTGAACAAACCACACCTTCACTCATTCGCCACCCAATCCACCTAAACTCCAAATGAATGGTCAGAGAATGTGGGCCTAATGGTCTATTGTAGGGTTGGGGGCACCTTCCTTCTGTTACAAGACGGACAGAAGTAGTGTCAGCAGCAGTGAATTTGACTGCTGGGTGTAGGATCTCCTAAGCTTGCCCACCATGAATGAGAGTGAGGAATCTCACTCATGCCAATATTTAGGAACCAATTCTGAACAAACCACACCTTCACTCATTCGCCACCTAAACTCCAAAGGAATGGTCAGAGAATGTGGGCCTAATGGTCTACTGTAGGGTTGGGGGCACCTTCCTTCTGTTACAAGGCTGGCAGAAGTAGTGTCAGCAGCAGTGAATTTGACTGCTGGGTATAGGATCTCCTAAGCTTGCCCACCGTGAATGAGAGCTGGGCGCAGTTTTGCCCTGGGCACTGGATGACCTTGTCCCACCACTGGTGCTAGCAACAGAAGAATGAGTGGCCAAGGAACACTGAGGATGAATATAAATGGGTTTGAGGAGATGGGCTTTCAAGAGACTTTGCCGTAGACAACTCATGGGGTGATTGGGTCTTTTTGAAGTTCCAGAACGTCCTGGCCATGTATTTCCTTTGGGAAACACAGAGGAATCTCACTCATGCCAATATTTAGCAACCAATTCTGAACAAACCACACCTTCACTCATTCGCCACCTAATCCACCTAAACTCCAAAGGAATGGTCAGAGAATGTTTGCTAACAGACTAATAACAGCCTGTTATTATCAGTCCGTTGGGACCAAACTGTAGTTCAAAATGTTAAAGATTTCCATGTTGATAAGATCCATTACACGAGTCTCTGGAAATTTCTTTGAAAAGGGCCATTTTGCTAATTGAATTAGTTATCTATCTGGAACGTAAACTTGCAAACCATAACTTCAATTAGAGCTAAAAGAGCCGTTTTTTAAAATGGAATCTGAAACGCGGCGATGAACCTTTGTGGTCCATTGACTAGTGTGATGGATTTTCTACATGTGTTGTGCAAATGTGGAGAAGATGATTTATCGCCTGTCCTCCCCAAACATGGATGGCAGCAAAAAAAAGTCTTTACATAAAATGGCATTTTTACAGATCATAATGACCTCCATTACAACTGCAGTGACGTCAATAAATGTCTATAGCATATAATATCTCTTTATTTATTTATTACAGGTACTTATATAGCACCGTCAGTTTACGCAGTGCTTTACATACACTATATTACTAAAAGTATTGGGACGCCTGCCTTTACACACACATGAACTTTAATGGCATCCCAGTCTTAATCCGTAGGGTTCAATATTGGGTTGGCCCACCCTTTGCAGCTATAACAGCTTCAACACTTCTGGGAAGGCTGTCCACAAGGTTTAGGAGTGTGTCTATGGGAATGTTTGATCATTCTTCTAGAAACGCATTTGTGAGGTCAGGCACTGATGATGGACGAGAAGGCCTGACTCGCATTCTCCGCTCCAATTCATCCCATGTTCTATTGGGTTGAGGTCAGGACCAGTCAAGTTCCCCCCCCCCCCCCCCAAACTCGCTCATTCATATCTTTATAGAGCTTGCTCTTATGTAAGTAGAGACTTAAATCAGAGTCCCCCATTATATCAGAGCCCCCCTTACATCAGGGTCCCCATCAGAGTCCCACTTACATCCTCTTCAGTGTCCCCCTTACATCAGGTCCAAGTAGACCTGATAAGCTGGCCTGTATCCTCAGTTTTTTCGCAATGAGAATATGTATCTGACCCTACCTGCATGCCAGGTAAAATCTTGTAGTGGGCCAGATCTGGCTGATGGGTTGTAGTTTGGAGACCCCTGGTCTAGAGCAGGGTTTCTCAACCTTTTTTCATTCAAGGCACCCTTTAAAATTATGGACAATCTCGAGGCACCCCATTCTAATATGTAAAAAATTATTCGAATTGTTTTACATAATACATCAACATCCACACATGTAGGACACCCAACGTTAGAGGTGATTTATGCTTCCAAATCCACTTTTGCACACTGGTACTGACTAGTATTCCAATGTTTCTCTTCTCCCGCAGATTTTCTCCATCACTCAGCTAATGTGTCCCCAGCACCCAGCAATGACAAGTGTGGGGCAGGGGAGGGTCATTGGTTGCAGTGGCAGCCGGTGTATTGAGGGCGCAGGTGCGCCGCCCCCCCATCCATGCATCCGGTCCCCTAATCTGCATGCAGGGGCGCCGGACGCATGGAGCTTAATGGGTTTTTTTTTTTAATCACCTGATTAGAGCCAGAGTCTCTAATAGGGTGATGCAAAGGGTGGAGCCGGGGCTCAGAGCAGTGCGCCCCGAGTCCACCCATTGTGTGACAATAGCGAATGAAAATTCGCTATTGTCACACCATTCCTCCTCCTGGCCGATCAGGAAGCGTGTCCGATACGCGCTTCCTGATTGGCCCCAAGGCAAACCCCATGCCATTGGCCGAGGAGGAGGCGGGAGGACTGGAGGAGATACGCCGCCGGGACTGAGGAGAAGCCGCGCCGGGGGACTGAGGAGAAGCCACCCACCGCCGCCGCTGCTGTTCCAGGTAAGTAAGGGGGCATGCACACTGATCTCTGCATTGGGGGAATGTGTGCTGGTCACTGCATTGAAGGGGGCACGCACGCTGATCTCTGCATTGGGGGAATGTACGCTGGTCACTGCATTGAAAGGGGGCATGTACGCTGGTCACTGCTTTTAAAGGGGCATGTACGCTGGTCACTGCATTGAAAGGGGGCATGTACGCTGGTCACTGCATTGAAAGGGGGCATGTACGCTGGTCACTGATTTTAAAGGGGCATGTACGCTGGTCACTGAATTGAAAGGGGGCATGTACGCTGGTCACTGCATTGAAAGGGGGCATGTACGCTGGTCACTGCATTGAAAGGGGGCATGTACGCTGGTCACTGCATTGAAGGGGGCACGCTGGTCACTGTTTTGAAGGGGGCACACTGGTCACTGTGCATTGAAAGGGGGCACGCTGGTCACTGTGCATTGAAAGGGGGGTCACTGTGCATTGAAAGGGGGCACGCTGGTCTCTCTGCATTGAAAGGGGGAACGCTGGTCACTGTGCATTGAAAGGGGGGTCACTGTGCATTGAAAGGGGGAACGCTGGTCTCTCTGCATTGAAAGGGGGCACGCTGGTCTCTCTGCATTGAAAGGGGGCACACTATACCTTAATTACTGAAGGCCCCTTTCACACTTTTGCGACCTCAAAGTCACGCAATTTTTTGCCGCAAAGCAATGCCTATTACATTTTTCTGTTTGCGCCCCCCCCCAAAAATTTTGAGCACCAGCCACCGCTGATTGGTTGTTAGGACACTGATGGCTAGAAGGTCGTAATGGTGCACAATGAAAACCTGTGGCGTTGTGTAACTAAGAGGGAGGCTTCATCCACCTGCCGGCTTGTATAACATTTTGGGGCAATTTTGTGGGCATTTTGCCAAGGCACCCCTGAAGAAACCTCAGGGCACCCTGGTTGAAAAAGGCTGGTCTAGAGGAAGGAAAAATAACCCCCCCCCCCCCTCACCTGACCTCACCTGACACCCTCCTGAGGACCAGCAGAACGACTGACTAGATCATCATAATGTTCTCTTGGCCTTTACTAATTATAAGTTTAGATATAGCAAACTTAGAAGAGTAAAAAAAAGAAAACCTGAAAACATGACGGGGGTAAACCTGGCCGGCAGAGAGTGGATAATGATAATCTCTGGTGAGAGAGCCGATATTAACTCAGCAGATTTAAATCCAATTATCTTTAATCCTCAAATCAAGTGAAGTCTATTTCTGAGATTGTAAAAGTTCCGCATTTCCCATGCCAAGCCTAATTCCATTGTAACCGACTCAATCCTATCTGCTCCTCAAAGCTTCGCAATTTTAGTTTTAAGAGGTCAGACAAACAACTAAAAAAAGTAAATTTAAAGGGAAACCCCACTGATTGATTATTAAGGTAAATGGTATAATAATAAAAAGAAAAACACATGGGGCAGACTTGGTGGACCACTCAATCTTTTTTCTGCTGTCATTCTTCTATGTTTCTATGAGTAATCTGTATATAAGGTGACAGTGTGTATCTTGTCAGATAGAGGAGGAAGCAGTGCTGGATCAGTAATCTGTATATAAGGTGACAGTATGTGTCTTGTCAGATAGTGGAGGAGGAAGCAGTGCTGGATCAGTAATCTGTATTTAAGGTGACAGTGTGTATCTTGTCAGATAGAGGAGGAAGCAGTGCTGGATCAGTAATCTGTATATAAGATGACAGTGTGTGTTTTATCAGATAGTGGAGGAGGAAGCAGTGCTGGATCAGTAATCTGTATATAAGGTGACAGTGTGTGTTCTGTCAGATAGGAGGAGGAGGAAGCAGTGCTAGATCAGTAATCTGTATATAAGATGACAGTGTGTGTCTTGTCAGATAGTGGAGGAGGAAGCAGTGCTGGATCAGTAATCTGTATATAAGGTGACAGTATGTGTTCTGTCAGATAGCAGAGGAGGAAGCAATGCTGGATCAGTAATCTGTATATAAGGTGACAGTATGTGTCTTATCAGATAGTGGAGGAGGAAGCAGTGCTGGATCAGTAATCTGTATATAAGGTGACAGTATGTGTCTTATCAGATAGTGGAGGAGGAAGCAGTGCTGGATCAGTAATCTGTATATAAGATGACAGTGTGTGTCTTGTCAGATAGTGGAAGAGGAAGCAGGGCTGGGTCAGTAATCTGTATATAAGATGACAGTGTGTGTCTTGTCAGATAGTGGAGGAGGAAGCAGTGCTGGATCAGTACTCTGTATATAAAGTGACAGTATGTGTCTTATCAGATAGTGGAGGAGGAAGCAGTGCTGGATCAGTAATCTGTATATAAGATGACAGTGTGTGTCTTGTCAGATAGTGGAGGAGGAAGCAGGGCTGGGTCAGTAATCTGTATATAAGATGACTGTGTGTGTCTTATCAGATAGTGGAGGAGGAAGCAGAGCTGGGTCAGTAATCTGTATATAAGGTGACAGTGTGTGTCTTGTCAGATAGTGGAGGAGGAAGCAGTGCTGGTTTAGTAATCTGTATATAAGGTGACAATGCGTGTCTTGTCAGATAGTGGAGGAGGAAGCAGTGCTGGTTTAGTAATCTGTATATAAGGTGACAATGTGTGTCTTGTCAGATAGTGGAGGAAGAAGCAGTGCTGGATCAGTAATCTGTATATAAAGTGACAGTATGTGTCTTGTCAGATAGTGGAGGAGAAAGCAGTGCTGGATCAGTAATCTGTATATAAGGTGACAGTATGTGTCTTATCAGATAGTGGAGGAGGAAGCAGTGCTGGATCAGTAATCTGTATATAAGATGACAGTGTGTGTCTTGTCAGATAGTGGAAGAGGAAGCAGGGCTGGGTCAGTAATCTGTATATAAGATGACAGTGTGTGTCTTGTCAGATAGTGGAGGAGGAAGCAGTGCTGGATCAGTACTCTGTATATAAAGTGACAGTATGTGTCTTATCAGATAGTGGAGGAGGAAGCAGTGCTGGATCAGTAATCTGTATATAAGATGACAGTGTGTGTCTTGTCAGATAGTGGAGGAGGAAGCAGGGCTGGGTCAGTAATCTGTATATAAGATGACTGTGTGTGTCTTATCAGATAGTGGAGGAGGAAGCAGAGCTGGGTCAGTAATCTGTATATAAGGTGACAGTGTGTGTCTTGTCAGATAGTGGAGGAGGAAGCAGTGCTGGTTTAGTAATCTGTATATAAGGTGACAATGCGTGTCTTGTCAGATAGTGGAGGAGGAAGCAGTGCTGGTTTAGTAATCTGTATATAAGGTGACAATGTGTGTCTTGTCAGATAGTGGAGGAAGAAGCAGTGCTGGATCAGTAATCTGTATATAAAGTGACAGTATGTGTCTTGTCAGATAGTGGAGGAAGAAGCAGTGCTGGATCAGTAATCTGTATATAAAGTGACAGTATGTGTCTTGTCAGATAGTGGAGGAGAAAGCAATACTGGCTTAGTAATCTGTATATAAGGTGACATTGTGTATCTTGTCAGATAGAGGAGGAAGCAGTGCTGGGTCGGTAATCTGTATATAAGATGACAGTGTGTGTCTTGTTGTCAGATAGTGGAGGAGGAAGCAGTGCTGGGTCAGTAATCTGTATGGTTACAGTATGTGTAATTTCTATAGAGTATTGTAGGTCAGATTCCATGCTGGTGATGGGGTATGGTGTGAGGGTTTGGGATTAGAGAACATTGAACAGCCTATGGAGTAAAGTGAAAGTGATGAGTGTGGGGCAGAATATAGGGGGGGGGGGGCGGAGGAGGAATTAGAACATGATGGCAAAATCTTTAAGTGTGTGGCAAGTGAAGGAATAGAATGGGGAAGAACACACAGCTAGATTTCTACACCTGGGCTATAAAAGTATTTTTACACTATGACTGCCCCCATAAAGCTCCAATCAAACCCAGAGTAATAGGTCTCTGCGGTGATCCAATTGAAATGAAGCAGAATGAGGTAATATTCTGGTATTTAGGAATATTTTTAATGGACTTTTTTACCCTAAAGAGATTCCTCTATACATTAATAGGTTACAATGAAACGCGTCGCCCTGTCAACTACCCACGCTGCGTTCTGCTCTGAAAATATACTTTAATTACGAAATACTGTTCATTTAAAGGTCACATTTCGGCTTTTAAAATATCAATTTGTAACCAAAGTAATTGGCAATTACACCGCGATACACTCCATTTGAGTCTCAATAACAAACAGAACTAAAAAAAAACAAACATACGGTGCCCTAACTGGATCCTCAAATGGGTTGGACAAAATTAGTTTTTTTTTTGCTAAACCAAAGTTCATAAAGATAGCCAACGCGTTTCAAGGGTTAAAAGGCACCCCCTGAGGAACGGGATATGGTAAACCAATGAGGGTTGGAGTAATAGGAATGTTTTTTATTCTCCCCCCACCCCTTCTATACAATCGCTGTGCTGTTACACCAATATGTAAGATATAATATAACGCGTAGTTGTGGTAATGTCTTTATAGCTTTGGTTATTATACTGCCATCTTGTGGTTATTTTAGTTGTTGCACTCACCTTTCTGTCTTTCTCTTCTGTGTTTCCCTCCTGTCCCCTCCCATTTATGATGTATTTCCTCTTCCTGCTTCTTTATGCTTGTGGGAATAGAGATGGCCACATCTGTCTAGGGCCAGGGGTCTTCAAACTATGGCCCTCCAGTTGTTCGGGAACTACAATTCCCATCATGCTTAGTCATGTCTGTGAATGTCAGAGTTTTACAATGCCTCATGGGATGTGTAGTTCCGCAACAGCTGGAGGGCCGTAGTTTGAGGATCCCTGGTCTAGGCCTTTCATACAATCTGCTCGTGTCCGGGAACACATTACCATGTTTTGACCTGCAGATACCATCTTTCAATCATCTGACAGATTTTGTTGTCTGCTATACCTACTGCTTGCAATAAAACCTACGTGGATGGAAAGAAACAGTGTCTGGTGAGTTCAGCTATCTGGTAACGATTGTCCACAGTGATTGCATCTGCTTATACAGGCCAGGAATTGGTCTGAGCAAGGGATAAGTCACTATTACAACAACTGGAGTCAGAATAATCGCCAAGATTTAGCTGCCAAGTGGAGATCAGTGCACAAAGTGCCCTTTGTCCCTTAACGATGACAGCGCCTCTGGTGGGTGGGGTAGCACCGGACTCTGTGAATGGAAGGTAATTTATGGCAATGTGGAAGGTTCCTGGAAAGTGTTGTGGATATAGTTGAGGAGTGCCAAAAAAATAGAGCTCTCCAGACTTGCATCTAGATAATGGACAAGCCCTGTGATCAGGCAAGATTCTTTTACATGGTTATTTTCCATGCTCCCCAGCCCTCCAGAAGGGTTGACTTTTAACCCACCAAATCAGTTTTAGTAAAGTTTGAATGCTTTTTTCCTGTTCTGCAGCCCTGAAAAAAGGGGGAGTCTTTTGCCTCCCCAAATTAGTTGACCATATTTTTAAGTTAAAGCAAGTTTTATCTATGGGAAAACGAATGAAACCATATGAATATACTGTAAGCTGACCATTATAAACTTGAGTTAGGCTCTGGCTTTAGTCCAAACCCATGTTCGACTAAACATATGTAGGTATCCATTATCATTTACCACCAAATGAAAGCCCAATTTGTCCTGGAAAAAAAAAGCGGTATAATCCACCTGGATGAAAAAAGTAGTTGTGATGATGTGTACAGTTTTACTAACACATGTCAAAGCTGCAAAATTGTGCTTAGGCATTAATTAGTTGCCGATCGCACTATACTGAATGACGGCTACAGCGCAGCTGGCTTGTTCTGGGAGGCAGTCATATGACAGGCGTGCGGGGCACGCTTTGTGATCACAGTGTCCGGAAGAGACTGTTGATCACAGGTTGAGGTAAAAAGCAATCAGTGGCTTTTTACCACGTGATCAGCTGTGTCCAATCACAGCTGATCATGGATGTAAATAGAAGCCAGGTATTGGAACTCCTTTCCTCATGCTGACAGCATGGGGAGAGGAGAAGAGAGTTGATAACCGGCTTCTCTAAAAGGGACATGTACACTGATAATCAGGGCGCTTATTATCAGTGTTGTCAATCAGTGCCCACCAGTGCTGCCAATAAGTGCCCATCAGTGCTGCCAATCAGTGCCCACCAGTGCTGCCAATCAGTGCCCACCAGTGCTGCCAATAAGTGCCCATCAATGCTGCCACTAAGTACCTATCAGTGCCCACCAGTGCTGCCAATAAGTGCCCACTAGTGCTGGTAATAAGTGCCCATCAGTGCTTCCTTATCAGTGCTGCATACCAGTGCTGCCTATCAGTGCCCACCAGTGCAGCCTCATCAGTGCCCACCAGTGCCACCCCATCAGTGTCCACCAGTGCCGATCAGTGCTGCCAATACGTGCCCATCAGTGCTGCCAATAAGTGTCCACCAGTGCTGGCAATAAGTGCCCATCAGTGCCTCCTCATCAGTGCTGCATACCAGTGCAGCCTCATCAGTGCCTACCAGTGCCATCTCATCAGTGCCCATCAGTGCAGCCTCATCAGTGCCCACCGGTGCCACCCCATTAGTGCCCATCAGTGCCCATCAGTGCAGCCTCATCGGCGCACATTAGTGAAAGATAAAAATTACCTGTTTGCAAAATTGTATAACAAACTATGAAGAAGTTTTTTTTCAAAGTTTTTGGTCTTTTTTTGTTTATTTAGCAAAAAATAAAAAAAAAACAGTGTCGAGTAAATACCACCAAAAGAAAGCTCTATTTGTGTGAAAAAAATAATAAAAATGTTGTTTGGGTACAGTGTTGCATGACCGCACAATTGTCATTTAAAGTGTGAGAGCGCTGCAGGCTGAAAATTGCCCTTGGCAGGAAGGGGGTGAAAGTGCCCAGTAGGCAAGCGGTCATAGGTGTGCTAAGCCTATTGCATTAGGGTGTGCACCCCAAAGCCCAAGCACACATGCATGTGTGTGTACGTATGTGAAATGACTTCATTGTGCTTAGCCCAGCTTACCTTTTCCTGTAAGTCCGTCCCACACTGCAGGCTGTGTTTCCTCCTCCCTCTCCCACCCGCTCCAGCTGCCGACACCTCCTGTTCTATAGTCAAATAAGGCAGGCTGGGAAAGGGGGTGGGTACAGCGTCATTCCCATTGGCTGAGGAGACAGCAGAGACACGGAGCAACTGTAGCCTTGGGATTTTTACAGACACTGTATGGTTGGCAACCTTGGTGATTAGGGTGTACCCAGGCACACCCAAAACGCCCCCTGCGCACGCCTATGCAAGTGGTTAAGATTTGTTTTAACCTTAGGCGTGAAGGGGTTAATAACATTTAATTACCACATGGCTTGTGTAACAATTGTATAGGATAAATATATTATTTTTTTGCTAATTTTTCCCCACAAAAGTGAAGTTATCCTTTAAGTTCTTGGAAAGCAGAAGGAGTTAAAGGCTGCCATTGTCTTCTACACGGCTGAAGAGAATGAAGAGAACGCAGGCACGGCGCATCATGTGCGCGGCTCATTACCAGCTCTCAGTCTCCCATTATGACATCATCCTCCCTCTTTGTCTTCCAATGTTAAGGAGCTGCTAATTGCAGACAATTAGGTAAGAAGACGCAGAGAGATTTTCTATGTCCAGGAACTGCCTTCGCTTCCTTGAAAGAGTCGGATTATTTAGAGAGGAAGAGCGAAACCCTCTTATTGATTATTGCTGATCTCAGAGAGCTTGTGTCTGCTGAATGTTTTCATTCGATTTTATTGGGTACGGAAAATATTTACATTTGATGGATGATTGGAAACGGTTTAATTTTCCATTTGCGTGCCTGCGGTTTCTGGGAAAATGCAGAGAGGTAGCATTCGGTGAAAGTCGCTACAGGGCGTTTGAAGGGAACCTGATCGAATAAATATGTAGGTGGCCAGGGCTGAACTTTTCTCCTCTTGAAAATGCTAGTTGCTTGGCTGATCCAAGGGCTTGGATTTTTTTTATATCTTTGTCCTGAAAAAATATGCAGATGAGAAGGACCTTCCTCTAACTTAGCTGATCAGAGGCAGCCAGGTATAAAGTATTTTCAGAAGACGTTTGTCAATGTCTGAATCTGGATTCCTTTAAAGCAGGGATCTCCAAAGTTTCTAAACAAAGGGCCAGTTTACTGTCCTTTAGACTTTGGAGGGGGGGGGGGGGCACTGTGGCCACTGGGAGTAGAAAATGTCCCAGAATCAATGGAAGTAATCAATGCTTCGGGCTTGGAGGTGGTGGGACTAAAAAAATTTGTTTGGTCACCAGTCTGTGGTCAGTAGGAGGAATAACGCCCCATTATTTGTGTCAGTGGGAGGAATAGTGCCCCATCATTGGTGTCAGTGGAAGGAATAGTGCCCCATCATTGGTGTCAGTGGGAGGAATAATGTCCCATCATTGGTGTCAGTGGAAGGAATAATGTCCCATCATTGGTGTCAGTGGAAGGAATAGTGTCTGTTGATCTGTAGGATGAACTAACATGCAGTCCATTGCCTGACACCATTCCATGGAGGAGGAATAGCACCCTATCATTGGTATCAGTGGGTGGAGTAGTGCTCCATCATTGGTATAAGTAAAAGAAATAGTGCCCCATCATTGGTGTCATGGGAGGAATAGTACCCCATCATTGGTGTCATGGGAGGAATAGTACCCCATCATTGGTGTTAGTGGGAGGAATAGTACCCCATTATTGGTATCAGTGGGAGAAATAGTACCCCATCATTGGTGTCAATGGGAGGAATAGTACCCCATCAATGGTGTCAGTGGGAGGAATAGTGCCCCATCGTTGGTGTCAGTGGGAGGAATAGTGCCCCATCATTGGTGTCAGTGGGAGGAATAGTGCCCCATCATTGGTATCAGTGTGAGGAATAGTGCCCCATCATTGGTATCAGTGGGAGGAATGGTGCCCCATCATTGGTATCAGTGGGTGGAATAGTGCCCCATCATTGGTCTCAGTGGGAGTAATAGTGCCCCATCATTGGTGTCAGTGGGAGGAATAGTGCCCCATCATTGGTCTCAGTGGGGGGAATAGTGCCCCATCATTGGTGTCAGTGGGAGGAATAGTGCCCCATCATTGGTCTCAGTGGGGGGAATAGTGCCCCGTCATTGGTCTCAGTGGGAGGAATAGTGCCCCATCATTGGTGTCAGTGGGAGGAATAGTGCCCCATCATTGGTCTCAGTGGGGGGAATAGTGCCCCATCATTGGTGTCAGTGGGAGGAATAGTGCCCCATCATTGGTGTCAGTGGGAGGAATAGTGCCCCATCATTGGTCTCAGTGGGGGGGGGGGGGGAATAAAGCCCCATCATTGGAATAAGTGGGAAGAAAAGTGTCCTAAAGGCTGGTCAAAGGCAAGTGAAGGGCCACATCCAGCTTTCAGTAAATTTTGACTGCTGTATCAATCAACACAGTTAAAATTGTATAAATTGCTTCTGATCGATTGAACATATATCTACAGTATGTGTGTGTCAGAGACATAATCTAATGCAGATGGATTGGGGACTCATTTACACCAACGATAAAGTTTGCATAATGCACGCACACGGCAATGCATTGCCTTTTCTCTCTTTTTTTAAACTTCATTATAACCTGGCAGTTCATCTATGTACATCAGCATATTGTATTATATCGCAGCTTACCAATTCTTAGACGTGATGGCTGCATTTGTTTTCTTCTTTAGGCTTTCTTTCTTTTTTTTTTCATCTGATGATCCAGTCAGAAAGTCTGTTGTTTTTCAAAACAACAAGCTCTCCAAGAAAATATATCAGTAACAGGGATGGGACAAACCATTTAACATTGACAGGGGTGCTTACAATGATCAGCTTTTTTAAATTTATGTAAAACCTTTATCCCAAAATAAAGAAAACTGTTTAGTGTAACTGATTATCACGTGTGAGCTGCAGTTTGGCTTCAATGTGTTAGTGAATCAAAATCTGCTGTTCATCTAACAATCCCCTTCTCGCAGACTGACAATGCTGCTGTCCAAGGGTGCCCCTGTGCTCCTTCATCCAGAGTGGGGGGTGCTCTAATACAGGAGGCGTGTTACTGGCCAGATCACTGTTTGAAAACAGAGGAGAAAAAAAAAAGAAAACTAATAGAGCCACCACATCTAATGACTGGTAAGCTGCAATTTATTGAATTTTTGGGGTTTAATATCGCTTTAAAGCCATGAGACCTCCAGCAGCAGACCCTGGAAGTAGGATGGGTCTTGCTGAAGTGCAATGTGACGTTACGTTACCATAAGATGCCAGGTTGCCAAGTCGGTTTGTCACATTTTTGCCCCAGCGGTTGGATGAGAATGCAGAGGAAGGACGGGATTGGCTGGACCTAACCCAACCGAGTGCGTGTGAGATAGACTGGAAGGATGGATGAAGGCCAAGCCCCACAGCCTGACATCACTGCCCAACCTTCACCGAAGCTCTGAATGGAAGAGAATGACACCGACAATGTTCCAACATCTATTGGAGGCCGTGCCAGGAGAGTAAAGAGAGGACCGGCTTCACATTAATGCCCTTGGCTTTGGAATACTGAGCTGGCAGGCATTCAGCTACTTTGGGTCATATGCAGTATAATCTCAATGCAAAACAGGGTGTCTGTTGGTAATTGAACCCAGGACCTCAGTACTGCAACGTCATGGCACTAGGCACTTAAAGCTCTATTAAACCCAAAATCAAAAACGTAATATGTAGCAGCTTACAAATTATTCGATGTGGTGGCTGCATTCATTTTCTTTTTTTTTTTTTAATCCCTTTTCACTCTGTTTTTACCTAGTGATCTGGCCAGGACAAGGGGATGGGCAGGGGGCGCAGCTTCCCCAGGCGCAGTGAAGCAAGAGGGCAGGGATGTACACCCATTGTACAGCATGTATTAACAGTGGAGAAGAGGGGTGCAATTCTGGATCCATGCCTTGGGCGCTGGATAACCCTGTCCCAGTACTGACAGTAACACACTTCCTGTATTAGAGCGCCCCCACTCTGGATGGAGTGCACAGGGGGCACCTTTGGACAGCAGCATTATCAGTTTTGGGGGGGGGGGGGTGTTAGGTGTACTAACAAATTTAACCACTTCAATACAGAGCACTTTCACCCCCCTTCCTGCCAGGAACAATTTTCAGCTTTCAGCGCTGTCACACTTTGAATTACAATTGCGCAGTCATGCTACAATATACCCATATTACATTTTTATCATTTTTTCCCACAAATAAAGCTTTCTTTTGGTGGTATTTGATCACCACTGGGGTTTTTTTTAATTTTTTATTGCTAAACAAATTAGAAAGACATTTCTGTTATAGAATTTTGTAAATAAGTACGTTTTCTCTTTCACTGATGGGCACTGATGAGGCTGCACTGATGGGCACTGATGAGGCGACACTGGTTAGGTGGCACCGATGAGGAGGCATTAATATGCAGCACTGATAGGCGACACTGATATGCAGCACTGATGGGCACTGATAGGTGGCACTGAAATGCCGGACTGCTGGACACTGATAGGCGGCACTGATATGCGGTGCTGATGGGCACTTATAAACAGCACTGATAGGTGGCATTGATGGACTGGAATAGGTGGCACTTATGAGCACTGATAGGCAGCACTGATAGGCGGCAATTATGGGCAGTGATGGGTAACACTGGCGGGCACTAATAAATGGCACTGATAGGCAGCATTGATGAGCAGGCACTGACAGGCATTACTTATGGGCACTAATTGGCATCTGTGATGGGCACTGATAGGTGGCACTGGTATGCGGCACTGATAGGCATTGATGGGCTCTAATAGGTGGCACTTATGAGCACTGATAGGAGGCACTGATAGGCAGCAATTATGGGCAATGATGGGTGGCACTGACGGGCACTGATAAATGGAACTGATAAGCAGCATTAATGAGCAGGCACTGACAGGCATTACTGATGGGCACTAATTGGCATCTGTGATGGGCACTGATTCTGATTTTTTATTTGCACTGATTGGCATCTGTTGTGGGCTGCACTGATAAACATGCTGATTATCAGTGCAGACTCCCCCCCCCCCCCAATCAGGAGAGCCGCTGATCAGCTTTTCTCTACTCGCGCCTTCTAAGCGCAAACTGAGGAAAGCCGATTACTGGCACTTCCTGGTTACCTCTGTGATCAGCTGTGATTGGTCACAACGGATTACGTGGTAAAGGGCCTACGTCATAGGCCCTTTACTGAGATCGGCGATGCGGTGTGCCAGAGCGACACATCGTACCACCGATCGCCGCCCCAGGGGGCAGGCACAAGCTGCTTATCCTGCTGGATGTCCTATGACGCCCAGTCGTATAACTATTCCCCCTGCCTGCCCGTCATTTTGCTATAGGCCAGGCGGGAAGTGGTTAAATACACAAACAAATTGAAGCCAAACTCCAGCTCACAATTCTCCATCTATGCGCAGATACAGCAAACTGTGTTTTTCTTTTCCCTTTTGGGATAACCTTTTTAAATAAATAAATAAAAGCTGATCATTGTAGGCATCCCTGTCAGCATTAAATGGTTTGTCTCATCCCTGTAAACTGATATACCCGAAGGAGACCTTGCACTTTTTAAGTACAACAGACTGGCTGGCTGGATCACCAGATGAGAATGAGAATAGAAGAAAGAAAACCTAAAAAAGAAAACAAATGCAGCCATCACATCTAAGAATTGGTAAGCTGTAAAATATTAAATTAATGAATGTGAACCCGCGCAATGGTCTGTGGACTTTGGACTCATATTGCTGCAAGATTCACCAAAGTTTTATGCACTTATTTATGCCTATGGACAATTTGTTTGATTTAGATTTGCATGGCGCACTTTATTATTAGCACTTGATTTATTATATCCAGCACTTTATTCAAGGTTTAGAATTTATTTGGTCCAGCACTAGATGACGGTTTTGTTCATTGTTTTATTGCACCATAATAGGGCAGCGCTGTGGTTACCAAACATCATCATGCAATATATTAAATGTTTGCTTTTGGGTTTAATACCGCTTTAATTTAGTTCTTATATACAGATTCATTATAAATTGCCAGGAATTTTGACCTTTCAAGGATCAGGAAGGTAAAAAAAAAAAACGTAAATATTTAATTTGCACATTTGCTTGATTTGTCTAATTTATAGAGCAGCCGGTGAAAAGGGCGCTTATCTTTTAAATCAAACCCGAAAGCAGGCTGCTCTCATTCAACCGCGACCCAGAATCTGTCATAGTCCTTTTATCACTTCGGCAGCATCGAGCGTTAACAATCACTACGAGAAATAAATGTGCCAAGAGGCAGCTTTTCCAGGCTCTCTTCTCCCATTGGCCTGCCCTGTGTCCTATGCCCCGCCCACTTGCAGCATGGCACGATGGAGTTTGTATTGTTCCACAATGGAATGTTGTTTTGATTCTTTTCCCGCTATTCCTATATATGGAACACTGCCCAACGGCCGATAAGCATTGTGCTTTATGAAGAGTATCTCATTTGCAAAAACAATAAATAAAAAATTCTTTTGATTGCCAAAGTTTATAGAAAATCACATTAAATACGTCTGCTTGGTTTTGGTGTTTTGAGACCAAACGTTCTTTTTTTTTATTCTTTTGATTGCCAACGTTTATAGAAAATCACATTAAATACGTCTGCTTGGTTTTGGTGTTTTCTTTTTTTGGTATTTTTGGTGTTTTGAGACAAAACATTCTTTTTTTTTTTTACCCAATGAATATAACAATGTGGGGGACAAAGAGCAACGAGGCCAGCAACCAGCAGCGAGCTGATTTCACCGGTTGGAAGTTCAGAGCAGTCAAACCAATGAAAGATTCCATCCCGATGGGTTGCTGTGGCTTCCTGCACTTTGCCTCTCCCCTCCCCGCCTTATTAAATAACCTCCGCGTCCGCTTTAATGGATTGCCATCACGGCAAATGAGACCAATTAGCACTCCTGTTGCTGCTTCAATTAACTCACCGCCGGCACACAACAATACAACATCTAAAAGCTGAGACGGTTCAAACACAACACACAGGTGACATCAGCCTATGGTAACAGCAAAATTCATTAAAATGCAACAAGTCAAAACAACGTATGCTTTCATCTTTCACTAAAAGATCCCTAAAACTGCCTTTTTTTAATGCTGAATTTAACCCGAGGCTTCCCATGGCGGTCCTTTTCTTTCAGCCTCGTCTCGAGTTGGAGCTTGAAGTGTTTTCATTCACAAAAAATAAATAAAAAATCAGTCACTGCAACGCGGTTCTATAGAGCGGACGGGTCCCTGTTTCCATTCACAAATCCATGCAAGCCAATGAACAAGGCTTAGCTACAATACATGACAACACACACAGGCAAAGAGCCTGCCCAACGAATGCAGCAATCCTGATCCTCCAGCTAATAACCTCAGTATGAAGGCAGCGTGACATCACTGCAGCTCACAATGAATGAACACCCAGCGAATGCAGTAATATGGAACGCTCAACGTTGTTATCGGAGAGCGAGAGGCACTGCAGAACGTCTTTTTTTTTTTTTTTTTGGAGCGTACCTTTTCTTCCGCTGCTGGCTCTGAGATTTCCAATGTGGCCATTGTCACACGAATTGCAGAACATCCAGAGGTTACATGGAAATCAAATTCTGCAATAAGATTTAGTGTTTCCTGTTGGAAGCAGACCTGACTTTCCTTTTTTTTTTTTTCCCCTTGGAATGTTATTTCAAACATCCTGTATTTAAACTCAAACTTCAGTCTTGGAATGAGAAGCCCAGACGGGTTTATTTAAAAGCAATGTATTAGTGATTTGGCTTTCATTCTTGGTCCGGTTACAAACGGTCGGCAACAATTTTAATTTTTTCTAAAAAGTATTCCGGTTGTTTGATCTCAGCTTTACACTGAATCAAAAGTCTAAGTAGCAAGCTTTTGTTTTCGATCAGCTAAAGGCAACATTTATACAATGCATTCCGGTTTGTTTGATCTCAGAGGTAGTAACTCAAGTCTACGTAACAAGCGTTCGTTCTTGGTTTGGTTACAAATGATCAACTAAATGCAACATTTTTTAACCTAATGCATTCCGGTTTGTTTGATCTCAGAGGTACACACCGAGTTAGGTCTACCTAACAAGCGTTCCTTCTTGAGGTACACGCTGAGTTAGGTCCACCTAACAAGCAATCGTTCTTGGTTTGGTTACAAAATTATCAACCAAATGCAAAATTTTTTAACTTATTGCATTCCGGTTTGTTTGATCTCAGAGGAACACACCGGATCAAGTCTACAAAACAAGTGTTCATTCTTGGTTTGGTTACAAATTTATCAACTAAATGCAACAATAACTTAATGCATTCTGGTTGTTTGATCTCAGATATTCACACCCAATCAACACTAAGCAGGGCAATTGGTGAGGGTCCACCCCATTGGGCTGCCTACTAAAGAGGTTGAGTTACTTCACACTATAAACTTGGTAATCATTGACTTCAATGAGCCAATTACCTGCAGAGGATATAGGTAAACAGGAACTTGCTTGGTAACAAACTATCAACTAAATGAAAATTGTTTTAACCGAATGCATTCCGGTTTGTTTGATCTCAGAGGTACACACCGGATCAAGTCTACGTAACAAGTGTTCGCTCTTGAGGTACACACTGACTTAGGTCTACCTAACAAGTGTTCGTTCTTGGTCCGGTTACAAAATTATTAACTAAATGCAACGTTTTTTAACCTAATGCATTCTGGTTGTTTGATCTCAGAGGTACACACCGGATCAAGTCTACGTAACAAGTGTTCGTTCTTGAGGTACACACTGAGTTAGGTCTACCTAACAAGTGTTCGTTCTTGGTTCGGTTACAAAATATCAACTAAATGCAACATTTTTTAACTTAATGCATTCTGGTTGTTTGATCTCAGAGGTACACACCGAGTAGGTCTACCTAACAAGAGTTCGTTCTTGAGGTACACACTGAGTTAGGTCTACCTAACAAGCGTTCGTTCTTGGTCCGGTTACAAAATTATTAACTAAATGCAACGTTTTTTAACCTAATGCATTCTGGTTGTTTGATCTCAGAGGTACACTGGATCAAGTCTACGTAACAAGTGTTCGTTCTTGAGGTACACACTGAGTTAGGTCTACCTAACAAGTGTTCGTTCTTGGTCCGGTTACAAAATATCAACTAAATGCAACATTTTTTAACTTAATACATTCCGGTTGTTTGATCTCAGAGGTACACACCGAGTAGGTCTACCTAACAAGCGTTCGTTCTTGGTTTGGTTACACAATTATCAACCAAATGCAACATTTTTTAACTTAATGCATTCCGGTTGTTTGATCTCAGAGGTACACACTGGATCAAGTCTACAAAACAAGTGTTCGTTCTTGGTCCGGTTACAAATGATCAACTAAGTGCAACATTCTTTAACTTCTTGCATTACAGTTTGTTTGATCTCAGAGGTACACACTGGATCAAGTCTACATAACAAGTGTTCGTTCTTGGTCCGGTTACAAAATGATCAACTAAATGCAACAATAACCTAAAGCATCCTGGTTGTTTGATCTCAGATATTCACACCCAATCAACACTAAGCAGGGCAATTGGTGAGGGTCCACCCCATTGGGCTGCTTTACTAAAGAGGTTGAGTTACTTCACACTATAAACTTGGTAATCATTGACTTCAATGAGCCAATTACCTGCAGAGGATCTACTGTAGGTAAACAGGAACTTGCTTTTTATATAACTGAAGTGAATATTCACAGATTCTCAACTCCTTTAGTAAATCAGACCCATTGGGGTTGATTTACTAAAACTGCAAAATCTGGAGCAGCTCTGCATATAAACCAATCAGCTTCCAGGTTTTATTGTCAAAGCTTATTTGAACAAGCTGAAGCTAGAAGCTGATTGGCTACCATCAACAGTTTTAGTAAAGCAATCCCATTGTGTTTGCAAACACACACAAAAAAACCTCTTGAACAGCGTGCCGTGCTGGCCGGTTCATCCTATGTACAGACCTTGTCAATGTTAACAAATTATATTTAGCCTAAGAGTCCCAAGATAAGAATTACAGCCTCCCAAGCCCGTGTCTGTACAGTGTATTTAACTCCACAGAGCATTGCTACCCCTTATAGTAAAGCAATTTGTCCGCTGAATTATTTAACACTCATCAATAGGTGATCTATAACCTAGGGCTAGCTGTGCGAGTCTGTTAAATGCGTCTGATCGTTTTAAAACTTCAGAAGCCTTTTTCAATTTTAGATCAGTTTTTATTGAAACTCTTTAACCCTTTTATGACCTGGGGGTATCATTACCCCATTTGCAGTGCAAAAAAGGCCATTGGAAGACTGGGGTTATAGTCATTAAAGCAAAGGCTTTTTAATGATTACGATAACAATCAAATGATAAAGAAAGTGATTTTTGGATACTTTTTTCCGAAGTCTCTCTTTATCAGTTCACAAGGTGAATGACCCTCACAGGCTTCGATATGAGCAAGCATTAGCTGCAAAGTTTGTTAGAGCAAAGGTGCATTGCTTCTGCACTCCCCGATAATACGCAATGTATCCCCTGACCCCAACGTATTCGTTTTAGGTCCACAATTCCGATTAGGGATTAAAAGTTCAACACTTTTCAGTATCTAAAACATGGCTAAAGCTTCTTACATTCCCTGGTAATACACAATGTATCCCTTGACACCAACCTATTAGTTTCAGGTTTACAACCCCAATTAAGAATTAAACCTCCAACACTTATCAGTATCTAAAACGTGGGTAAAGCTTCTGAACTCCCCAATAATACATAATGTATCACCTGACCCCCAACGTATTACTTTTAGGTTTACAATTACGATTAAGGATTAAACCTCCAACACTCTTCAGCATTTAAAATGTGGGTAAAGCTTGTGCACTCCCCAATAATACACAATGTATCACCTGACCCCAACGTATTAGTTTTAGGTCTACAATTCTAATTAGGAATTAAACCTCCAACACTCTTCAGTACCTAAAACGTGGGTAAAGCTTGTGTACTCCCCAATAATACACAACGTATCACCTGACCCCCAACGTATTAGTTTTAGGTCTACAATTCTAATTAAGAAATAAACCTCCAACACTTTTCAGTATCTAAGATGTGGGTAAAGCTTCTGAACTCCCCGATAAGACACAACGTATCATCTGACCCCCAACATATTAGTTTTAGGTCTACAATTCCAATTAAGAATTAAACCTCCAACACTCTTCAGTATCTAAGACGTGGGTAAAGCTTGTGCACTCCCCAATAATACACAACGTATCCCGTGACCCCAACGTATTAGTTTTAGGTCTACAATTCTAATTAGGAATTAAACATCCAACACTTTTCAGTATCTAAAACGTGGGTAACACATCTGCACTCCCCGATATTGTATCCCCTGACCCAAAAGTATTAGTTTTAGGTTTACAATTCCAATTAAGAATTAAACCTCCAACACCTTTCAGTATCTAAATCATGGATAAAGCTTCCTAACTTCCCCAATAATACACAATCCACTAGTAACCTGTCCCCTGACCCCAATATATCAGTTTTAGGGGCTACAATTCCAATTAAGAGTTAAAAGTCCATCACTTCTCATTATCTAAATCATGGATAAAGCTTCCTAACTTCCCCGATATTAAACAATCCGCTAGTAACCTGTCCCCTGACCCCAATATATCAGTTTTAGGGGCTACAATTCCAATTAAGAGTTAAAAGTCCATCACTTTTCAGTATCTTACACATCAAAGTCACCCAAGTGAGTCTAATAGGACAATGCAAACAGCAACAATAGCGTGTCAGCCCATTGCAACGTGAACATCCGACCCCCAAAATAAGAGCCGTGATTGGTTGCTGGCTTTTGAACGAAGCCTGTAAGATTTAAGAGTCCTTTCTAAATCTTTGTTGCCAAAGCAGGGAAACTTCTGCTGCAGATTTTTTAGAAAGAAAGAATTTTTTTTTTGAAAGTAGCCACAGCAAAAACACAAGAAGACACAAATGACACAAAGGACCTGGACACAAGACACACATCAAACCCTCCCCCCCGAGAAGTGAAAATCATCTACCTTCCAGTTTACCCTCCATGGACAGTCCTGCTTAGATAAAGTCCACTTTTGGACCGCACATTCCAAGACTGGGCAAAGGAGAAAAGTTTTGTAACTGGAAGGGGTACGGGTCTCTCCCTCTCTGGGTGGGGTAAGAAGTCTTTCAAAGAACACGTGTTGCAGGTAAACACAGCGGCGGAGCTCCTCTGCACGTGTCGCTCCCGGCTAAAGAGTTCATCCGGAGTTTTCTTTAGCTCGCTAATCTCTGTCCCTGCCTTGACGTTGTTCTGGGAGAAGGCAGGCTAGAGTTTTCTCTCTTTTTTTTTTTTTTTGGATCGCCCCCCTTTCGCAGCCCTTGCCCTCCCCTCTCTGTCCAAAGCCTTAAGCTGCCTCTAAGAAAGTCCAAAGCTTGACTTTCCAAGAATGCAGGTGCAGTTTGGCGCTGTCCATGAAGCAGTGCTGAAACAGAGCACGCCTAAAGCTTTGTTCCACCTCTCTCGCTTGCCCTCAGATGACAACTGTCTGCCTTCGCTCGGGGAGGGGCTACCTCTGCCTCCCCCACCCCCTCTACCTCCCTCCCTTGCCGGATTGCTTGGGAAGCCAGGGTTCTTTTGTCCTTTTGGTGCCTCCGTACCTGCAATGCTGCAAAGCAGGCTTCTCTTTTCTCTCCTTCTCTGCATTATGACAAATCAAGACAGGCAGTTGGGCTGCTAGCACACACCAGAAACAAGGAGAGCCTGAAAATAGACATTCAGGGCTCTGAAGGCAACTGCAGTGGGAAGGGGGGTGTCACACCAGAACTCCCCCACTCATTTTTTTTTTTTTCCTCCTTTTAGCCGTGAGTGCCGGACAGCCCCAGAACCTGCAGCATTTGGACTAATGAGATCTCATTAAATATTAAAGAAGCTTTGATTACAGACAACACAACCCTTTCCATCAGCCTGAGGTCACCAAGGAACAGAGGCGCTGCTGCTGCTGCTGCATCACATCTTTGTCCGATTATCCCCTTTGTTTTTATTTTTATTTTTTTATTTTATGTATTAGGAATGTTTGGAAGGACATTTCTCTTGCTTGGGAACTTGGGAAAGGTGGAATAGTGTTTAGGGAATGATGCATTGCTACATCTCATTTTAGATGTCAGAAAAGACAAAAAGGGGGGTCTAGGGGGAGTCAGCTGCGGGGAGTTAGCGTAGATTTCCTCAGTCACCTTTGACCTCTGTTGACTAATATTTGTTTGTGTGTAGTGCGCAGCAGATGTGAGGTGCAGCACGCTGGCCGGTGGTGTGGCTGGAGGGGCCTGCGGCTGATACACTTTGCTACCAGCGAGCAGTTGTTGATCTGCAGTGTTATTCAGACCTCCCACACACTGCAGGGGTGAAAATTACCCCTCCCCATCTGTGCTGAACTGAACACAAAGGAGTGCAGATCCACTCACTTCTTCTCTACTGCTCTGTGATGGAGAGACTGGCTCAATACTCAGCAGAAGAATCATAACAATAATAATAGTATCAATTCTTTACTTCTCTTTCCTCTTCCTCACTCCCTTCCTTACCTTCTACTTTCTTCTTTGTTTTGTTTCTTTCCCTCCTTCTCTCTTTCCTTTATTCAAAAGTTCCTACCTTCCTTTGTTTCTTTCTTTCCATAATAATAATACTAATATATTTCCATCTTTCTCCCTCTCTTCCTTACTTTCCTTTTTTTTTTTCTTTCTTTCTTACTTTCTTTGTTTCTTTCCTTCCTACTTTCCTCTTTATTTACTTTCTTTCCCTCCTTCTCTCTATTCGCTCTTTCTTCCTTCCTTCACAATTTTTTTTCTTTCTTACCTTCCTTCGCTTCTTTCTTTATAGAATATTAATACTAATATTATTATAATTATTGTATTTTTTCCCCATTTTCTCCCTCTATTCCTTACTTTCCTCCTCCCGTTCTTTCTTTCTCTCTTTCTTTTCTTCCCACTTTCCTCCTTTTTTACTTTCTTCTCTCTTTCCTTTCTTTCTTCCCTCTTTCATTTCATCCCAATTTTGGTTTCTTTCTTAGTTTCCTTTTTATTTAATTTCTTTCCCTCCTTCTCTCTTTTCTTTCTTTCTACCCTTTTTCCTTTCATCCCAGTTTCTGTTCTCTTTCTTTCTTTCTCTTTTTCATTTCATTCCAGTTTCCTTTCCTTCTTTCTTTAATTCTTTCTTATTAATAATAATAATATTTTTATTTTTCTTCTTCCTCCCGTCTTCCTACTTTCCCCTTTATTTTCATTATTTCCCTCCCTTCTTCTCTCTTTTCTTTCTTTCTTTCTTCCCTCTTTCCTTTTGTCCCAATTTTCTTTCTTCCTTTCTTTCATCCAAATTTTCTTTCTTTCTTTCTTTCTTTCTTTCTTTCTTTCTTTCTTTCTTTCTTTCTTTCTTTCTTTCTTTCTTTCTTTCTTTCTTTCTTTCTTTCTTTCTTTCTTTCGTCCCACATTTCTTTCTTTCTTTCTTTCTTTCTTTCTTTCTTTCTTTCTTTCTTTCTTTCTTTCTTTCTTTCTTTCTTTCTTTCTTTCTTTCTTTCTTTCTTTCTTTCTTTCTTTCTTCTTTCCTTTTGTCCCAAATGTCTTTCTTTCTTTCTTCCCTCTTTCCTTTTGTCCCAATTTTCTTTCTTTCTTTCTTTCTTTCTTTCTTTCTTTCTTTCTTTCTTTCTTTCTTTCTTTCTTTCTTTCTTTCTTTCTTTCTTTCTTTCCTTTTGTTCCAATTTCCTTCTTTCTTTCTTTCTTTCTTTCTTTCTTTCTTTCTTTCTTTCTTTCTTTCTTTCTTTCTTTCTTTCTTTCTTTCTTTCTTTCTTTCTTTCTTTCTTTCTTTCTTTCTTTCTTTCTTCCCAATTATCTTTATGTATTCTTCCTTATTTCCTACTTTTGTCTTTATTTCATTTCTTTCCCTATTTCTCTCTTTTTTTTCCTTCCCTACTTTCTTTTGCTCCAATTTCTTCCTTCCTGACTTTTTTTCTTTCCTCCCTTGCTCCTTTCATCTCAATTTCCTACCTTACTGTCCTTCCTTCTTTCTTCTCTCCTTTCATTCCTTCCTTCTTTCTTTCTTCATTTCTTTCTTCATAATAATAACACATTTTTTTCTTCCTCCTTTCTTTCTACTTTCCTCTTTATTTTCTTTTTCTTTCCCTCCCTTCTTCTCTTTTCTTTCTTCATTCTTTCCTTTTGTCACAATTTTTTTTTCTTCCCCACCCAGTATCACTTCCACCAGTAATCACCATTTGCCCCTTAAACAGAACTCTGACCTCTTTGCATCAGTCTTTGTCCCAGAAAAGCTTGCAGTCTAATGTTCCCACCGCTGCCATGTACAGAGCCAAACTCAGGTAACTTACCATTATGTTTCTGGGAGGGAACCCGGAGCACTCAGAAGCCTAAACTAGCATAGGAAGAACATACAAACTCCATGCAGACTGTGTCCCTTATCCAGTACTGGTAGCTGTGAAGCATTACAGATCTCATGAAAGGCATCTTGGCTAAAAAGGTTCAAAGTGTAACCGTTCTCCAGCCCTCAGTCCTGTTAGCCAGCAAAATAAACCTGATTTTAACATTTCAACGTCTGCTGCTTACATTCTACTGCACTGTTTAACAGAACTTATAATCAGTTTAAAATTGACTGAATGCAAAACATTTTTCGATAGTTTTGGATGATAGAGTCTAGAGGGATCAGGACCCTTCTCAGGTTTTTATTGCCATCTGTGCTTTCGTTAGGGAGATTCTCCCTCTCAATTTGTCATGTTTACCATTATCATCGAAAGTAAAAGTGATGAAAATCCTAAATTTTAGGTGATCACCAGAACAGGAACACAGGGGAAATCTTCCCCTATGGTGTCATCAAGTCTGCTTCCGTGTCCCCTAACCCACTTCACAACACCCCTTTCCCCACAGTGATACCCAGCTGCAGATCTCCTAACTTTCAACAGTGTCTCCCAGCTTTCATTGTGCCCCCTAATTTCTCATAGTGCCCCAAGGTCCCCTCAGTCTTCACAGTGCCCCTAAACCTCCAAAAGTGCCGCCCAGCCTGCGGCAGAGCCTACAGCCCTCTATAGTGCCCCCAACCTCTAAAAGTATCTCACAGTGCCCCCAAACCTCCATCAGTGCCCCCTCCAGAAACCTCACCCCCTACAGTGCCACCAAGTCTGCTGCAGAGTCCCCTAACCCACTCCATAACCCCACTTTACCAACAGTGACACCCATCCGCAGATCTTTTAACCTTCCACAGTGCTTCCCGGCTTCCATAATGCCCCCCCCCCCAATTTCCCATAGTGACCCACAGTGCCCCTAGGTCCTCTAAGCCTTTACAGTGCCCCCCCCCCAATCTCCCACAGTGCCGCCCAGGTTCCCTCAGCGCCCCCTAGCCTGCTCCAGAGCTTCCAGCCCTCCATAGTGCCCCCCTATCTCCAACAGTGTCCCACAGTGCCCCCCCCCCCCCGCCTGCTGCAGAGCCTCCAGCCCTCCATAATGCCCTCAACCTTCGACAGTGTCCCACAGTCCCCCCAAACCTCCATCAGTGACCCCTCCAGAAACCTCATCCCCTATGGTGCCACCAAGTCTGGTAAAGAGTCCCCTAACCTACTTCACAACCACAACCCCACTTTACCAACAATGATACCTAGCTGCAGATCTCTTAATCTCCCACAGTGACTCCTGGCTTCCATAGTGCCCCCCCCCCCAACTTCCCATAGTGCCTCCAGGGCCCCTAAGCCTTCACTGTGCCCCCCAGCCTCCCAAAGTGTTGCCCAGCCTCCCTCAGTGCTCCCAGCCTCCCTCAGTGCCCCCCAGCCTGCTGCTGAGCCTCCAGCTCCTTATAATGTCCCCAAACTCCACAGTGTCTCACAGTACCCCCAAACAACCTCCATCAATGCCCCCTTTAGAAACCTCATCACCTACGGTGCCACGAAGTCTGCCACAGAGTCCCCTAACACACTCCACAACCCCACTTGACACACAGCTGCAGATCTCTTAATGCCCCACAATGCCTCCTGGCTTCCATAGTGCCCCCAACTTCGCATAGTGCCCCCAGGCTCCCTAAGCCTCCCCTCAACCTCCCACAGTGCTGCCCAAACTCCCTCAGTTCCCCCCAGCCTTCTGCTGAGCCTCCAGCCCTCTGTAGTGTCCCCAACTTCAGACAGTGTCTCACAGTGCCCCCAAACTTCCATCAGTGCCCCCTCCAGAAACATCATCCTCTACGGTGCCACCAAGTCTGCTGCAGAGTCCCCTAACCCACTCCATAACCCCACTTTCCCCACAGTGACACCCATCTGAAAAATTTTTAACCTTCCACAGTGCTTCCCGGCTTCCATAGTGCCCATCTCACCTTGCCATTGTTGGTTGCGATGATTTTTTCACAATTTGAGATCCCAATTTGCCATAGTGACCCACAATGCCCCAAGGCCCCCTAAGCCTTCACAGTGCCCCCAAATCCCCCACAGAGCCGCCCAGGCTCCTTCAGTGTCCCCAGGCCTGCTGCAGAGCATCCAGCCGTCCATGGTGCTCTAGTACCTCTAACAGTTTCTCACAGTGCCCCCGAACCTCCATCAGTGCCCCCTCCAGCCACCTCTTGAAAATTGCTTACCAGACCAGTAGATTCCCCCACCCAACTCCACAAATCGCCCTCCTCACAATGACACCCAACCCCATCCAGAGCCTTCTAGCATTTCAATACATGGCTGCATTTCCATACTTCCATTGTGTGAGTATAAACTTTATTCTTTTCTGTTGGGACATGGAAGGTTTTGGAAGAATTGAGAGCCCCTGATCTCAGCCATCTGGTATACCTGATATAGTGCATAGGCAGCGAGCACAGCTCGGCCCATAGTATTCGCTGATGAGTTACTTTTCTGACTCTATCCTGCCATGACATGACACAGCGGCGGCTGAGAAGTCACAGACAACATGAATTGTGGAAACTATGTAAGAGATAGAGACAGGAGAAGCTGATGGGAATGTCGCAGCTGTAATATATTTAGAACGCCCTGGACTGATAATAGTAGGACAGGCGTCAGTGTCAGGCCAGGCAGACTTGTCTACTTGTGTAGTTGGTAAATGAAACACTTTCATGGCACTGTGCCTTCTTATATCTCTTCACTTTGCTTAAAGCTAAACTCCGGGCAAAAAAAAAACACATTCATTTTAATATATTCCTCAAATGATATAAATACGCTTTGTCTGTATCAAATGACTTTGCAAACCCAGATGTTACCCTGTAAAAGTAGCAGTGACATCACTGTGTTGTATGTAGCCTGTGCAGAGAGCAGAGCTGTGGGAGGGGCCCATCAGGCTTCACCCATTACAGAAAACTACAGGAGGGGGGGGGGGGGGGGCAGAGACAAGACCAGTTTAGCTGCACAATAAAAAAGAGCAGAGCTGTGGGAGGGATCCAGCAGGCTCCACCCACTACAGTAAGCTGCAGGAGGGGCGGAGCCAAGACTTTCATGGCGCTGAACCTTATTATATATAGAGCTGTGGGGGGGGGGGCAGCAGGCTCCACCCACTACAGAAAACTGCAGGAGTGGGCAGAGACAAGCCCAGTCTCCCTGCAGAAGGAGAGAGAGCAGAGCTGTCGGAGGGACCCAGCAGGCTCCACCCACTACATAAAACTGCAGGAGGGGGCGGAGATGAGACCAATCTTCCTGTAACAGGGGAGAGGGAGCAGAGCTGTGGGAGGGACCCGGCAGGCTCCACCCACTACAGACAATTGTATGAGGGGGTGAAGGTAAGACCAGTCTCCCTGCACAAGGAGAGAGAGCAGAGCTGTGGGAGGGAACCAGCAGGCTACACCCACTACAGAACAATGCAGGAGGGGCGGAGACAAGACCAGTCCCCCTGCAAAAGGGGAGAGAGAGCAGAGCTGTGGGAGCGATCCAGCAGGCTCCACCCACTACAGAAAACTGCAGGAGGGGCGGAGTCAAGACCAGTCACCCTGCAACAGGGGAGAGAGCAGAGCTGTGGGAGGGATCCAGCAGGCTCCACCCACTACAAAAACTGCAGGATGGGGCGGATACAAGACCAGTCTCCCTGCAACAGGAGAGAGAGAGCAGAGCTGTGGGAGGGAACCAGCAGGCTCCTCCCACTACAGAAAACTGTATGAGGGTGGTGAAGGTAAGACCAGTCTCCCTGCACAAGGAGAGAGAGAGCAGAGCTGTGCGAGGGACCCAGCAGGCTCCACCCACTACATAAAACTGCAGGTGGGAGACAAGACCAGTCACCCCGAAACAGGGGAGAGGGAGCAGAGTTGTGGGAGGAACCCAGCAGGCTCCACCCACTACAGAAAACTGCAGGAGGGGGCGGAGGCAAGCCCAGTCTCCCTGCACAAGGAGAGAGAGCAGAGCTGTGGGAGGAACCCAGCAGGCTCCACCCACTACAGAAAAATGCAGGAGGGGGAGGAGACAGGACCAGTCACCCTGCAACAGGGGAGAGAGAGCGGAGCTGTGGGAGGGATCCAGCAAGCTCCACCCACTACAGAAACCTGCAGGAGGGGGTGGAGACATACACATGGGCTTCCTTATGCGCATTTGTCGGGCGACAAGCTTCATGGAAGTTTTAAAGGAGCGGTTTGCTGCGATCGCTGATATACAACTTGGCTTTTGTACGGAAAAGTTTGGAGACCTCTGATCTAGATCATACAATACACCTAAATTCAGTCTTAGAAAAAAGCTGCCAGGTACATCCACTGTAGGGCATTGCAAGTGTTAATTTCTAACGCTATGTGCAAAGCATCCTTGAACAACACCTTTATCTTATCTGTGTAACATATGTTATGCCCTAAATATAGCCAATCACAGGCTGATATGGGAGGTATGTACATAGCTTGTTGTATGAGAGGTTATGCTCTTTCCAGGTAAACACACGTGTCACAAGTGAACGATTGCTCATATCAGGCATTGAACAGTGACTACAGCCAATAATATAAATTCACTGCAAGAGCCTATACATAGGGAGTGGAATAACTTTTTAACCCTTTTGCTGCCAGAGCTGTATATGCATTTTTTTTTTTTTTGTACACATGTTTAAAAAATAATTTTAGCCCTGAAGATTACATAAAGCCTCCAAACATTTTACATTTTCCGAAAGCAGACTAGAGAATAAAATAGTAGTAGTTCCAATTTTTATGCTACACAATCATACAGCAAAATTTCAGTAAAAAAAGCACACTAAAGTGAATTTTAGGGCAAACAAATGCAATAAACTACCCACATTTTTGGTAAAATATAAAAGATGAGTTTGCACTGAGTAAATAGATACCCAACATGCCAATCCTTAAATCTGTGTGTGCTCATGAAATGGTGACAAACTTCAGTACCCTATATTTTCTATAGGTGGCGCTTCAAACGCCTCCTATAGGTATCAGTGTAGTGTTACGGGGGAGGTCTTGTGCTAGAATTATTGCTCTTACTCTGGTGTGTTTAGTGATATGTAACATGCAGGGCCAAACTGGCCTACCGGGATATCGGGAAATTTCCCGGTAGGCCGGCGAGTCCGCCTGTCTTGGGGCTGCTTTAAGGGCAGCGGCGCCCGTAAAGAAGATATCTCCCGGCCCGGCTGACACGGCAACTGCGCATGCGCCGTTCCGAAGATTGCAAGTGTTCCCGTATATGCTTCGGCATTTTCGGCCATACAGCGCATGTGCAGGTCCCTTGACGTAATGGTGTCGGGCGGCGCCATTTTTAAATGTATCTCCACTCCTCTCCCTGGTGGTGCGCGCCGGCCGCCCGGCCGGGCAATAGGACTGGACCCCTCCGGCCTCTGCAGCCCCTGGTCAGTGATCACCTGTCCTCTACCATCCATTGCACAGCCTCTGACCACCTGTCATGTTTTGCTCTCCTGTCCCTCCCAATGCACACCCTCTAAACCTGTCCTGTGTTGCTATCCTGTACCATGTCCGCACATCCTATGACATCTCCTGTACCATGTCCACACATCCTATGACATCTCCTGTACCATGTCCGCACAGCCCCTGTCATCTCCTGTACCATGTTTACACAGCCTCTGACATCTCCTGTACCATGTCCGCACAGCCTCTGACATTTGTACCATGTCCGCACAGCCCCTGACATTTCCTGTACCATGTCCGCACAGCCCCTGACATCTCCTATACCATGTCCGCACAGCCCCTGACATCTCCTGTACCATGTCTGCACAGCCCCTGACATTTCCTGTACCATGTCCGCACAGCCCCTGACATCTCCTGTACCATGTCTGCACAGCCCCTGCATCTCCTGTACCATGTCTGCACAGCCCCTGACATTTCCTGTACCATGTCTGCACAGCCCCTGACATTTCCTGTACCATGTCCGCTCAGCCCCTGACATCTCCTGTACCATGTCTGCACAGCCCCTGACATCTCCTGTACCATGTCTGCACAGCCTCTGACATCTCCTGTACCATGTCCGCACATCCTATGACATCTCCTGTACCATGTCCGCACAGCCTCTGACATCTCCTGTACCATGTCCGCACAGCCTCTGATATCTCCTGTACCATGTCCGCACAGCCTAAGATGTCTCCTGTTCCATCTAATGCACAGCATCTGACCACCTGTCCTGTGTTGCTATCCTGTAGCATAAATTGCCAGAACATATTGGTCTTATCTATATATAATACACCCTTCAATGTGCTTTAAAAAGCATGATTTTCCCTTATATGAACAAGAAAATAATGGTGTTATGCTGTTGGGCCAGTATAATAAAGGTATGGGGCTGGTATGAAATTATTTCCAGGGCTGTTTTTTATTCCCAGTCCGGCCCTGGTAACATGCCTATCACAATCAATGCTTTCACGAGTTGGTGCCCCAGACGCACGCATTTATGTTGGTACATGCGTATATGTGGGGGGGTGGGCCTCAAAAATTTTTTGTGGGGGAAATTTTTTTGTGCTTGGGCGCAACTTACCGGGGGTGTGTGTGAGCAATCGGGCGACACCAGATTGTGTGTGAAACTCCCCGCTGTGAGGTCTGTATGACCTGGCTGTAAAAGGGTTAAATCACCTCTTCCATCCCCCCCCCCCCCCATTCAAGAGGATGACAGCTCTTTTTACATATTGCAGACCTGTATACTACTACTGCAGACATGGTACTGACATATTTTGTCACTACTCCACCTACTGTCTGTTCTTAGTGTATCGGAAGGTTATGTTACTGGCTGCAGAACTCCGTTTCTTCCACAAGATGGCAGTAGCAAGTACGTTTTAATTAGCTTGTGACTGACCTTAGGCTGTGACACTCTGGGAGATGTAGTCCAGAGGAAGTTATGAGCCATGGCCATCACTGGGAAACCAACTACAATACCCAGTGATACCTGAGAGCAGTAGGGGTCTGATAAAAAGAAAATCAAGGCAGTTGGGGAGTGAACCAAGCAGAGAGAGGATGGGAGAAGAAGCGCTGTGCTGAGTTTGCTGTATCCTGAACCAGGTGGCTGGATTGAGCTGAGTCTGCTGCATTATTGGCTGCTCCGGTGCCTACTTTGAAATGCAGGTCTGTATCCTACCATCTAACTACTCCAACTGTGCACACCGTACCATCTAACTACTCCAACTGTGCACATCCCACCATCTAACTACTCAAACTGTGCACATCCCACCATCTAACTACTCAAACTGTGCACATCCCACCATCTAACTACTCCAACTGTGCACACCCTACCATCTAACTACTCCAACTGTGCACATCCCACCATCTAACTACTCCAACTGTGCACACCCTACCATCTAACTACTCCAACTGTGCACATCCCACCATCTAACTACTGCAACTGTGCACATCCCACTATCTAACTACTGCAACTGTGCACATCCCACCATCTAACTACTGCAACTGTGCACATCCCACTATCTAACTACTGCAACTGTGCACATCCCACCATCTAACTACTGCAACTGTGCACATCCCACTATCTAACTACTGCAACTGTGCACATCCCACCATCTAACTACTGCAACTGTGCACATCCCACCATCTAACTACTGCAACTGTGCATACCCTACCATCTAACTACTCCAACTGTGCACATCCCACCATCTAACTACTGCAACTGTGCACATCCCACCATCTAACTACTGCAACTGTGCATACCCTACCATCTAACTACTCCAACTGTGTACATCCCACCATCTAACTACTGCAACTGTGCACATCCCACCATCTAACTACTCCAACTGTGCACATCCCACTATCTAACTACTGCAACTGTGCATACCCTACCATCTAACTACTCCAACTGTGCACATCCCACCATCTAACTACTGCAACTGTGCACATCCCACCATCTAACTACTGCAACTGTGCACATCCCACTATCTAACTACTCCAACTGTGCACATCCCACCATCTAACTACTGCAACTGTGCACATCCCATCATCTAACTACTGCAACTGTGCATACCCTACCATCTAACTACTCCAACTGTGCACATCCCACCATCTAACTACTGCAACTGTGCACATCCCACCATCTAACTACTCCAACTGTGCACATCCCACCATCTAACTACTCCAACTGTGCACATCCCACCATCTAACTACTGCAACTGTGCACATCCCCCCATCTAACTACTGCAACTGTGCACATCCCACCATCTAACTACTGCAACTGTGCATACCCTACCATCTAACTACTCCAACTGTGCACATCCCACCATCTAACTACTGCAACTGTGCATACCCTACCATCTAACTACTCCAACTGTGCACATTCCACCATCTAACTACTGCAACTGTGCACATCCCACTATCTAACTACTGCAACTGTGCACATCCCACCATCTAACTACTGCAACTGTGCATACCCTACCATCTAACTACTCCAACTGTGCACATCCCACCATCTAACTACTGCAACTGTGCATACCCTACCATCTAACTACTCCAACTGTGCACATCCCACCATCTAACTACTGCAACTGTGCATATCCTACCATCTAACTACTCCAACTGTGCACACCCTACCATCTAACTACTCCAACTGTGCACAGCCTGCCATCTAACTACTGAAACTGTGCATACCCTACCATCTAACAACTCCAACTGTGCACACCCTACCATCTAACTACTGCAACTGTGCATACTCTACCATCTAACTACTCCAACTGTGCATACTCTACCATCTAACTACTCCAACTGTGCACATCCCACCATCTAACTACTGCAATTGTGCACATCCCACCATCTAACTACTGCAACTGTGCATACCCTACCATCTAACTACTCCAACTGTGCACATCCCACCATCTAACTACTGCAACTGTGCACATCCCACCATCTAACTACTGCAACTGTGCATACCCTACCATCTAACTACTCCAACTGTGCACATCCCACTATCTAACTACTGCAACTGTGCACACCCTACCATCTAACTACTCCAACTGTGCACACCCTACCATCTAACTACTCCAACTGTGCACATCCCACCATCTAACTACTGCAACTGTGCACACCCTACCATCTAACTACTCCAACTGTGCACATCCCACCATCTAACTACTGCAACTGTGCATATCCTACCATCTAACTACTGCAACTGTGCACACCCTACCATCTAACTACTGCAACTGTGCACATCCCACCATCTAACTATTGCAACTGTGCACAGCCTACCATTTAACTACTGCAACTGTGCACACCCTACCATCTAACTACTGCAACTGTGCACATCCCACCATCTAACTACTCCAACTGTGCACATCCCACCATCTAACTACTGCAACTGTGCACATCCCACCATCTAACGACTGCAACTGTGCATACCCTACCATCTAACTACTGCAACTGTGCATACCCTACCATCTAACTACTGCAACTGTGCACACCCTACCATCTAACTACTGCAACTGTGCACATCCCACCATCTAACGACTGCAACTGTGCACACCCTACCATCTAACTACTGCAACTGTGAAAACCTTACCATTTAACTGCTGCAATTGTGCCCACCTTACTATTTAACAGCAGGAACTGGGCACATCCTAACTTCAAAATGCTACTATTGGGTCTGCCTCTCTAAAGTTCCCATCTGCAACTAAAGAGTCCCCCCTTTTGATAAAGCCAATCTCTTAGATATAATACTGTAATGCCCAGTCTAAAGACACACCCTGTGTGCCAACCTCTTCAAAGGGCCCCAATGTAGCCGGCAGAAGATGCACCTTAAAAGCTATACTCCGTTTACTTTATCCTAAGGTCAGATTTGTGTTCAACGTTAAACCCAAACCACTCAGGACCAAACTTAACCTCTTTGTTGAGAGCTCTTAAAGGCGTCGTAAAGGCAGAAGGTTTTTTTTTTTTTTTATCTTAATGCATTCTCTATGCATTAAGATAAAAAGCCTTCTGTGTGCAGGCAGTCCCCCTAACACTTACCTGAGGTTTCTCTCTGTCTAGCGAAGTCTACGAGTGTCTCAGCCGACCGAGATTCTCCTTCCTGATTGGCTGAGACACAGCAGCGGCGCCATTGGCTCTCACTGCTGTCAAAGTCATCTAGCCAATCTGGGGATAAAAGGGGTGGGGCCGGGTCGGGGCTCTGTGTCTAAGTGGACACAGAGAGCTGTGACTCAGCTCAGGTGTCCCCAAAGCAAGCTACTTGCTGTGGGGGGCACTGAACAAGAAGGAGGAGCCAGGATCACAGAAGAGGGACCCAAGTAAGAGAGGATCTGGGCTGCTCTGTGTAATTCCACTGCAATAGAGCAGCTAAGTATAACATGTTTATTATTTTTATAGGAAAATAAAAACTAGACTTTACAATCACTTTAAGTGGCATGGTTGATCAACCTTTTTATATTCTAAAACTCATTGGTGATCAAATACCACCAAAAGAAAGCTCTATTTGAGGGGACAAAAAGGACATCAATTTAATTTATGTACAGTTTTGCATGACGGCGAAATTGTCAGTTAAAGTAACGCAGTGCCGTATAGCAAAACATTGACTGGTCATGAGGGGGGGTAAATCTTCTGGAGGTCAAGTGGTTAATTTAATTTTGTGTCCTGCTGACAACAGTTTCAGTCAACAGGATGTCACGGACCCTATGACTAAACCCTGGTGGGCAGGACGAAACGCGTAAGTGTCGTGCTTTAGCAAAGTCATGTAGGGTGAGGCCGCTCCTTACTTCTAAGCAGCACCGGCTGGTTGGTGAGCGACTGTTCTTTCTTATTATTGTGTCTGTCACTTTCTGGATTAGTATATGAACACGCTGGTACCCCGTTACTTATGGATCTAGGGAAGAGGTTTCTCTTTAGCTTTGGGCGGCACTGCAACCTTTTTTTTAACCCAGGTCGCAGGAAGTCATGGAAAATTTGCAACAGTTTCACCATTGTTGCTGATTTTAATAGATCGCAGCTTTTCTCTTTCGGCCTAGGTAGGAGTCTCATTCTTCCTGCTGCAGCAAGTTGAGACTTGTGCCTTTTAAAGCATCCTCTACAAAATAAATGAGATTTTAATAAGCAGAGGGGTGTCACAGCTGGGAACACTGCACACCCCCAGCTTCAAAGGGAAACTAACTTTCTACAAGCTAATGTGACCCGCCTTGCCGCATGACAAGATTCACGGCTAGATTGATAACATTATACTAAAAACTTTTAATAATTTATTTTATAAATTATTATATATTATATTTATAAGTTATTTTAAAAATCAATGAAATAATCAATAATTTCCCTACAAAATCAAGTTGAGCTCATCCTTCATAGAAACCCATTAAATTGCCGGCATTCACCAAATATGGTAATATCCATGCCGAAGGGTGCTTATCGATTCTCTATAAAAAAATCGAAAAAAAAAAAAAAAGATATAAAGTAAAACACATTTAGTAATCACAAAGTATTATTAAGGTCGCCTTGAATAATGCATTGGCCCCATGGGGCCCCCTTTTTTTTTAAAGTTGATGATCTAGCATGCTTTGATAATAAATGGTTAAGTAATAGCAATGTGTTTTGCAGTGGGCTTTTTGCTGGGTCTCCTCCTTTGTTTTACAGGGATTCGCTACACGGGGCTTGTTGCTGGGGTGAAGAGGAATTTGCCGGCTGGAGTTGCTGGGCAAGAAGTATGCAGGGTACTTGCCGGATTGGTGTCTGGACTTTCGGCAGTAGATCCATCAGCCAATTACAATGTGCCTGTCCCTTTATCGTCACCTGTCGCCTCGGAACCTCAGCAGAATCCTTCAGTGGTGACCGGTGAGCCCACCTGTATTGTCACTGACCAGTCCGGGGGGTTAGGTCACTGGTGTTCCTGGTTAACTTCAGAGGTCGGACAATCCTTTATATGTAAGGATTGCTTGAGTTTTGTAGGACTGAGCAGGTTTATGGTTGAAGGGTAAGTTCCCCTTCTCAGGAAAAATGAAAAAGGTGAACTAGCTGTAAATATCAAGGTCACCGCTCAGGACCCCTCTGCACATAACAGCCATGATGCCCCCTGCCCCCGGTGTAGTGGTCCATACACCACAATACACAGCCCTGGAGTGAGTATCCATCGTAATGCTCAAAATGGCAAGTGATTGATCAACGCAGCCATGTGACCACTTTAACCATATGCCTACTGGGCACTTTCACCTCCTTCCTGCCCAGGCCAGTTTTCAGCTTTCAGTGCTGTCACACTATGAATGACAATTGAGCGGTCATGCAACGCTGTACCCATATGAAATTTTATCTTTTTTTCCACACAAATAGAGCTTTTTTTGGTGGTATTTAATCACCACTGGGTTTTTAATTTTTTTGCTATAAAAACAAATATAGACCAAAAATTTTTCAAAAAAACCCCCCACATTTTTCATAGTTTAGTATACAATTTTGCAAACAGGTAATTTGTCTTCTTCACTCATGTGCGCTGATGAGGCTGCACTGATGGGCACTGAGAGGCTGCACTGATGGGCACTGAGAGGCTGCACTGATGGGCACTGAGAGGCTGCACTGATAGGCAGCACTGATGGGCCCCTGATAGGTGGCACTTATGAGCACTGATAGTCTGTACTGATAGGTGGCACTGATAGGTGACACTGATGAGGAGGCACTGATGAGGCTGCACTGATGGGCCCTGATAGATGGCACTGATAGGTGGCACTGATGGGCACTGATAGGTGACACTGATGAGGAGGCACTGATGGGCACTGATGAGGCTGCACTGATGGGCCATGACAGATGGCACTGATAGGTGGCACTGATGGGCACTGATAGGTGACACTGATGAGGAGGAACTGATGGGCACTGATGAGGCTGCACTGATGGGCCCTGATAGATGGCACTGATAGGTGGCACTGATGGGCACTGATAGGTGACATTGATGAGGTGGCACTGATGGGCACTGTTGGGACTGCATTGATAAACAGTTAGGCTGATGTTTCTTTTCTGAAAGTGAGCTCACTGTGCACTCCCAGCACAGAGACTGGATTGTAAAAGACAGATCTTGGTCCCCGCTAATAAGTGGTAACCAGCAAGACTGGCTCAAAATCATATGACCAATGTGACAGCCAATCACATTGGCCATGTGATCGGTCGACCCCCTGGTGTTCAGAACTTCTGAGTGAGTGCTTGGGAACCAATCAGTGTGATTCCCAATCGTGTGATTGCCATGTCAGCCTCGAATTAGTGTTGACATGGCTTTGCTTGTAAACAATTGTCACTGATGTTTTTTTTTCTTTTTTTTTTAGAAAGACATACTGATCATAACAAGAAGCCCCCCCCCCCCCTCACCTTCACTTTCAGGGACCTATCTCAGTATCTATGGGGCAGAAAACCTTTGCAATATACACAATATTACCAAAAGTATTGGGACGCCTGCCTTTACACACACATTCATTTTAATGGCATCTTAGTCTGTAGGGTTCAATATTGAGTTGGCCCACCCTTTGCAGCTATAACAGCTTCAACTCTTCTGGAAAGGCCTTCCACAAGGTTTAGGAGTGTCTATGGGAATGTTTCACCATTCTTCTAGAAACGCATTTGTGAGGTCAGGCACTGATGTTAGGCGAGAAGGCCTGGCTCGCAGTCTCTGCTCCAGGGCTGGCCCAATACATTGTGCTGCCTGGGTCCGAGAATGAAATGCTGCCCACCCCCTCAAAAAAAAAAAAAAAAAAAGAAATCACGCCCACCAAAAGGCCCCCACATCCATTATTTTATATAAATATAAAATTTAGAAAATATGATATACAGTATACTGTTATCTTCTTCCATAACTCACCACCAAACACCCGCTGTCTTTCCTCAGTCCTCCTGTCACTCATGTGTCTGCCGTGGCCACCACCCTAGCAGACCCAGCCTGACCCGCGTTAGATGGCGTGCGCTGATGTCTGACGTCATTGCGCACACCACGATCATACGAGGGCCGTTCCCCAGAGGAGACACTCTGCCTCCTCATACTCATCAGTGTGCACTACAGGTGGCAGTATGAGATGGAGAAATGCCGCCCGTAACGTAATGGCACACAAAACTGTTGGAAAAAAAATATCATGGGCGTCATTTTGCTGCTCCTCTCAAAGTGCTGCCTGGGTCCAATGGACCCAGCGGGACCCATGGTAGGGCCAGCCCTGCTCTGCTCTAATTCATCCCAAAGGTGTTCTATCGGGTTGAGGTCAGGACTCAGTGCAGGCCAATCAAGTTCCTCCACCGCAAACTCGCTCACCAATGTCTTTATGGATCTTGCTTTGTGCGTGCACTGATTTAAATAATTTGTTGGAGGGGGGATTATAGTGCAGGGTTGTTCTTCAGGGGTTGGGCTTGGCCCCTTAGTTCCAGTGAAGGAAACTCCTAAGGCATCACCATACCAAGACATTTTGGACAATTTCAACTTTGTGGGAACAGTTTGGGGATGGCCCCTTCCTGTTCCAACATGACTGCGCACCAGTGCACAAAGCAAGGTCCATAAAGACATTGATGAGTGAGATTGAGGTGGAGGAACTATGAGCCTAAGCACACCATACCTACAGTCAATCTCGGAGGTGGAAACATTATGCTTTGGGGCTGTTTTTCTGCTCAACCCGATAGAACACCTTTGGGATAAATTAGAGCAGAGACTGCGAGCTAGGCCTTCTCGTCCACATCAGTGCCTGACCTTACAAATGCGCTTCTGGAAGAATGGTCAAACATTCCCATAGACACTCTCCTAAACCTTGTGGACAGCCTTCCCAGAAGAGTTGAAGCTGTTATAGCTGCAAAGGGTGGGCCAACTCAATATTGAACCCTACGGACAAAGACTGGGATGCCATTAAAGTTCATGTGTGTGTAAAGGCAGGCGTCCCAATACTTTTGGTAATATAGTGTACAAAAGTTGCTAAAATCTTTGCAATATACAAAACTGACCTGTTTTTTTTTTTAAACTTTGACTAAAGTTGAGTTTCACTTTAAAACCGCATGAGACAGCAAGCTAGCAGAGAGATATTGTTAAAGATAAAAAGGTTATTTTTAAAATTAATCTCAATTCTCCGTGGCATCTCCAGCAGAAAATGACTTAAGTGCTTAACTTGAACATATTAATCCTTTCCCATAACAGATGGACGTACTGGACTTATATGTCAATGTTGATAATGACTTGTCTCAGTAAAGTCAGCAGTAATTGTCGTAGCAATAACTTGTAGATATTAATCAATAAATACAGCTGTGGGTTACGGCTTGCAGTCCGGTTGCGGGAATCCATCAAAGGCGATGTTTGTGTACCTCATGCAGTAAACATCCTCGAGCATCAAATACAGTTGGAAAGATTAAGTCGATTAACCAACACCCATCGAGAAAAAATTCAGGGTCGACAAAACTGAAGAGAATATATCACAAATATGTAGCTAAAAATTTCCATGACTGGCTATAGAGAAGACCTCCAACCTGGTTTCCACTTATTCTTTAATTTTCAGTACTACCTCTAGGATCAGATACTTACAGGTTTAACCAGTACACTCCACCACTCCAACTTATAGACCAAGATTGGTCAGAACTTGAGGACAAATATAAGGGCTCTATAATTTTCCCTAGGGACAGGGTAATAGAGTTGAAATTATTCCACCATGTTTACTATGTCAGTACCAGTGGCGGCCGGTGTATTGAGGGCGCATGGAGCTTAATGTTTTTTTTTTTTTTAAATCACCTGATTAGAGCCAGAGGCTCTAATAGGGTGCTGCAAAGGGTGGAGACGGGGCGCAGAGCAGTGCGCCCCGAGCCCACCCATTGTGTGACAATAGCGAATGAAAATTCGCTATTGTCACACCGATCCTCCTCCTGGCGAATCAGGAAGCTCATCCAATACGTGCTTCCTGATTGGCCACAAGGCAAACCCCATGCCATTGGCCGAGGAGGAGGCGGGAGCGGGAGGACTGGAGGAGACGCACCGCCTGGGGACACAGTGAGGAGAAGCCGCCGCCGGGACTGAAGAGAAGCCGCTGCCGAGACTCCAGGTCTCCAGGTAAGTGCACTGGTCTCTGGGGGGGCCCACACTGCATTGAAGGAGGTACGCACGCACGCTGGTCTCTGCATTGATGGGGGCACGGCACGCTGGTCACTGCGTTGATGGGGGCACGGCAAGCTGGTCACTGCATTAAAAGGGGCACGGCAAGCTGGTCACTGCATTGAAGGGGCACGGCAAGCTGGTCACTGCATTGATGGGGGCACGGCAAGCTGGTCACTGCATTGAAGGGGCACGGCAAGCTGGTCACTGCATTGATGGGGGCACGGCAAGCTGGTCACTGCATTGAAGGGGGCACGGCAAGCTGGACACTGCATTGAAGGGGGCACGGCAAGCTGGTCACTGCATTGATGGGGGCACGGCACGCTGGTCACTACATTGATGGGGGCACGGCACGCTGGTCACTGCATTGAAGGGGGCACGGCAAGCTGGTCACTGCATTGATGGGGGCACGGCAAGCTGGCCACTGCATTGAATGGGGGCATGCTGTGCTAACTCTGCATTGAATGGGGGCACGCTGTAGTAACTCTGCATTGATGGGGGCACACTATACTTTCATTACTGAAGGCCCCTTTCACACTTTTGTGACCTCAAAGTCATGCAATTTTTTGCCGCGTTTTTTGCCGCAAAGCAATGCCTACTCGATTTTTTCTGTTTGCGCCCCCCAAAAATTTTGAGCACCAGCGCCACTGGTCAGTACCATACTCCATAAAACGTGCCTATGCTTCTTCTCAGCCTCAGCTTTCCATTAAAATCTGGGGACCATGAGTTGCGTCTATTCCCTCCCTCCTCTGGAACCAAGTTTCTGAGCTAACATTTTGCTGTACCTTGGTTCTTGAATGCTGTTATCATGACATTATACCGTTTGTCTAGATCAGTCAGTCATTCTCAACGAGGATTCCATGGAACCCCCTAAGGTTCCTACAGAGGTGTCCAGGGGTTCCTTGAGCTGTGGCTGATTGACCTCCCATTAGATAGTGCCTGCATAGTTCTTGGACCAATGCCACTTTGTAGAGTCAGTGGCATGACACCGATGGTCTCTTTATCTACCTGTAAGAGTGGCATTCTAACCAACCCCTGTAAAGGTTGGATTCTTCCTATTAGTCAATATAATTGGCATTTTTCCCACTGATTTCTTATGAATTGGGAAGTAGGGGTTCCCTGAGACCTGAAAACTATCTTAAGGGTTCCTCTGGGGTGAAAAGGTCATGAAAGCCTGGTCTATCTATACTATTATCTGCCCCTGCACAATGATACGTGAGAGACTATTAAAGCCAAACTCAGGTCTAGAGCTAACTAAGCTTAAAACTGATCCCACCCCCTTCTAACTACTATTCTAACTACCCTGTAGAAGGAAGATGGTTCTACTTACCTAATCTCAGGGTGAGATCGCCAACAACAGATGGAATGCCTGAGCAGTGACTTTACCCATAGGCTTACTATAGGGAATCCATTGTTGGTTGTCCCTCCTCTCCCCTGAAGCCTGGCGCTGGGAGCCAATCACCCACCTGCACATATGTGCCCTGAGATATGCAAATATAAGCATCTTCATTTTACAGGGTAGTTAGAATAGGAGTTAAGATGGGTGTGTGGGCTGATTTAAGCTTAGATCTAGCCTGGACTTCTACTTTAAGCTTGTTGTGCGTATTATTACTGTAGTCTAATACTGACTAAAAATCAATAAAACCGATCTTAAAAAAAAAAAAAAAAAAAATCCAGGACTAAAGGAAGACTGATGCAGGATACAGATATGCAGGAAGAATGTCCTAAAAGAACATCATAGGCCTAATTGTCTGTTTCTATCGAGAGAGCAGGTAACCCTCCACACACACACGGTAACTTCCACCACATTTTTTAAAGAAATACACACCATTCACAGCATCTGTTCTTGTGATTCTGACCTTAAAAAATATCTTTATCACTCGCTGCCATACCCAGACAGGAATATAACCCTTTGTGGATTGCAGATGTAATCGGTGAAATCCTGTCACAGGATGATGAAACGCATTGAACGGAGCAGGAAGTGACATTATCTGCATAGTACACTCTGAAGTGACTGGGCTACAAGACCATACAAGACCATCAGCAAAAAGCTTGGTGAGAAGGAGACAACGGATGGACCGATTATTCGCAAATGGAAGAAATATAAAAAAAACATCAATAGCCCTCGGTCTCAAGCTCAATGCAAGATTTTGCATCATGGGGTAAGGATGATCAGGAGAAAAGTGAGGGATCAGCCCAGAACTACATGGAAGGAGCTTGTGACTGATCTCAAGGCAGTTGGGACCACAGTCACCAAACAAACCATTGGTAACACAATACGCAGCCATTGATTGAAATCCTGCAGCGCCCGCAAGGTCCACCTCCTCAAGAAGGCACATGTACAGGCCCGTCTGAAGTTTGCAAGTGAACATATAAATGATTTAGAGAAGGATTGGGAGAAAGTGCGGTGGTCAGATGAGACCAAATTTGAGCTCTTTGTCATTAAATTGGACTTACTGTGTTTGGAGGAGGAAGAAAAATGCTGACTGACGCTAAGAACACCATCCCTACAGTCAGGCACGGAGGTGGAAACATTATGCTTTGAGGCTGTTTCTCTACTAAAGGTAAAGGCCGACTTTGCCGCATTAAGGGGCCAATGGATGGGGCCATGTATTGTAAAATCTTGGATGAGAACCTTCTTCCCTCAGCCAGAACACTGAAGATGGGTCGTGGATGGGTCTTCCAGCATGACAATGACCCAAAACATGCAGGGCAACAAAGGAGTGGCTCAAGAAGAAGCACATTAAGGTCATGGAGTGGCCTAGCCAGTCTCAAGACCTTAATCCTATAGAAAACTTATGGAGGAGCTGAAACTTCGAGTTGCCAAGAGACAGCCAAGAAACCTTAAGGATTTAGAGAAGATCTGTAAAGAAAAGTGAACCAAAATCCCTCCTGAGATGTGTGCAAACCTGGTCACCAACTACAAGAAACGTCTGACCTCTGTGCTTGCCAACAAGGGGTTCTCCACCAACTACCAAGTCATGCTTTGCTTGGGGATCAAATACTTATTTTACTCTCTAAACTGAAACTCAATTTTTAACATTTGTATCGTCTTTCTTTTGGGCTTTTGGTTGATATTCTGTCTCTATCATTTAAAATACACATTTGATAAAAATAATAGACTCTTCATTTCTTTGTAAGTGGGCAAATTTACAAAATCTGCATGGGATCAAATAATTATTTTCCCCACTGTATGACTTACCTGTAGTGGGTGGTCATATCAAGTTGGTGAGTTCTCTGGTGTGTTGGTGGAGGATAACAACAGCACATACAGAAGATTTATTGATCGTACAATATTTCTACACTTTATGGCACACAGGAAAATATTTAGACATAACCTGTTCACTTTAAAGGTCACCTTTTACAGAAAATAGCCTATGCAGTTACACGGTCCCAGTGGTTATTAAAAACTGCGCAGTTTTGTAAGCTGTTCCTAAATGTTATTGTCATACCTGTAGGCCATTTGGATTCTCCTGGAACCCTGTCTGAAAAACTCCCAGTTAGAAACTCCTACAGCCGGTCTTGTTGCTAGGACTTTAAACCGTTGGTTTTTGCTCCTGTAATGCTCCTGTAATGCTGGGAGTGAGTGTCCAATGTGTTTCACGTCCTAGTAACAAGTTAGGATGTGGTGGTTGCTTACTGGGAAGTTTTCTGGCCAGGCTTCTGGGGGGCCCAAATGGCCTAAAGGTAATAAAATTAATGAACAGTTTTTGAAAGCTGCACAGTTTCTTTCCGACCGCCCACAGTAGATATATGTCATGACGTTGACATTAAATACTGTTTGTTATAGCAGCCAGCTGCCATAGCCCGATATCTTTTTATTCTGTGGGCGATGCGGCGTCTAATAAATATGGTCCCGTCAGAGTATTCGTTGCGAGATCACTTTTCGAGGCGGCAGAAGAGGTGCCCCCTCTAGCCGCGTCCCGATTGTTTCCGAGCCGTTGGTAAGCCCGGAGCTGATCCGGCTGGTGGCTAGGCAGGAAGTTGAGTGAAGGCAAGATAGCCTCCACTCAGCTCTATGCCCTTGGAGGACCGGAGCGACCTCCGACATCATGTCCGGTTCTCGGGCTTAAAGAGATGATTTTGTCCCAATTTTTTATCTTTTTGCTTTAAAGGGTAAATGTGAGATCTGGGGTCCTTTGACCTCATATCGCTCAATAAAGAAGACCTTTCATGTTTATTTCTATTACAAGGGATGTTTACATTCCTTGTAATAGGAATAAAAGTTATCAAAAATAAATAAAGGGACAGTGTAAAACATAAAAAGTAAAATAAATCCCTCCAAGCCAATGCATAGGTAAGTTGTTCTTGTATATGTAAACGGTGTTCAAACCACACATGTAAGGTATCGCCGCAATCGTTAGAGCGAGAGTAATAATGCCAGCACTAGACCTCCTCCGTAGCTCTAAACAGGTAACCTGTAAAAATGTTTAAATTGTCACCTATGGATATTTTTAAGTACTATAGTTTGTTGCCATTCCGCAAGCGTACACAATTTTAAAGCATGACATGTTAGGTATCTATTTACTCGTGTAACATCATCTTTCCCATTATGCAAAAAAGAAACAATTGGCTTACTTGTGTACTTCTGGACATGCTACAGAGATGAAACTTCACAGGTACACTTTTTAGACCCCCCAGACACTAAATCCAAAAAAAGTCATGCCTGCCTCCAAAAATGCCCGATAAATGCCTGCAAGAAAAACGCCCAGGTGGAGAGAAGCCATTACCCTGCTCTATTAATAATTATAAGAAAAATTATCTTTTTTTTCTGGTTCTGGACATGCTACAGAGATGAAACTTCACAGGTACACTTTTTAGACCCCCCAGACACTAAATCCAAAAAAAGTCATGCCTGCCTCAAAAAATGCCCGATAAATGCCTGCAAGAAAAAAGCACAGATGGAGAGAAGCCATATGCCTGTGCTACCAAAAATGATAAGAAAAATTATCTTTTTTTTTGTTCAGGACCATTTTAATGGAAAGTCGGATCACAAGTCGGATCACAAGTCGCTTCAAATAAGATAAGGAGGCGACTCCCATTGAAGTCTATGGGACAAGTCGGATACAAGTCGCCTCAAAGTAGTACAGGACCCTTTTCAGAAGTCGGAGCGACTTCAGTAGTGCCAATTAAGACGGCACTCATTGATTAACATTGCTTTTGTTATGTCAAGCGACTTGGGGTGACTTGAGGGCACACAAATCGCCTCACAAGTCGCGGCAGTGTGAATGGACTCTAAGCAATTTTCTAGCAAAAAATACTAATTTAAACTTGTAAACAAAAAGTTCCAGAAAAGGCCTGGTCTTCAAATGGTTAATATCTACTGGGGCCCCATGACTGCATACTACCTTTAGGTTTGCAACACTTTGGCCCTGGGTTTTTCCTAGGTACAGATCCCCATCCCTTGGCAAAGGCGCAAAGCCTCCGACAGCAGAGAATACATTTCACAATTCAGTGGACTGCACGCCGAGGATATTAAACCAAACCAAGCTATATTTCCTTATTTAAAATATAGAGGACCGGCTCCAAACCTGTGATTGAATCATTTTTTAAGCTCCTAAAAAGTCAATATGGAATAAATTTTCTTTCCAGAGCAATAGCACAAATCAAGCGGGAGGATGGCGATCGTATCGCACCGTATGATGTAATGAAGAAACTTAATCTTTCTTAAAATGAAGGCTGGAAAACAGATTATACAATGTTCTTTATTGCTTGTATTTTTTATCCGCCGTGTTATAAACTGAAAGGGGGGGAGGGCGAACCTATTGGCTTTTATTATTACAAATGATTTAATAACTTGTCCTAATCGCTCATGACAGCAGGCATGCTCCAACCTCTCTGACATCAGAACCCCATTCATGTCTTAAAGGGATACTAACACCCTTTTCCTGACATTTTTGTTTTGTAGAGATTGTGTTTTGTAAAGATTGTGCCTATGTGCAAGTGATTTATTTTGAAAAAATAAAAAACTATATGTTTACCTTTCTGGTGGTCTGTGTCTCCTGTCTTCCTCCAGTGAATAACTACAGTAGGGATGAGCTTTAGGTTCAGCCCCAACCCAAGTTTGGACTCAATCTTGGCTGTCTGGTCACTTGGATGCATGGTTGAAAATTTACCCATTGTCAATGGATGCTGAGGAAGCCTGTAAGCAGTTGCAGTTAGCTAGTCTGCCACTAGGTCGTTCTGTTCCAGAGTAGTGTCATCAGGCAGTGGCGTAACTAGAACCTTCAGGGCCCTGGTGCAAGAAACCATGATGGGCCCCTCGGACCCCTGGCTGGGGCCCTTCCATTCAAGCCTGGAGCTCTTCCCACTGATCCTGGGGCTCTTTACTCTCGTTGCGGGGCCCTTTATTACGGTCCCGTAGCAGGACCCTTTCACAAGTTCTGCAGTGGGCCCCCTTCCTGCTATCTTGGGGCCTCCCCACGGTGGTGGAATGCCAGGGCCCGGTCACAAGTGTGACCTTTGCAATCCTGGAAGTTCACCCACTGGTGTCAGTAGTTTTTATTTTTTGGTATTTTAATTGTATTATTTTTTATCACTTTATTTTATTTTTTTACAATGTCACTGACTATGACTCTGTCCATTCAGAAAAGGAAGGAGCTGGTAAAGTACATATTTACCGACCCCTTCCTGGTTCTCTATTGTGACACATCCCCTGCAGCAGCCGGCAGAGGGGAGGGAGCACACAGGAGCCCAGAGACAGCAAAACATAAGTTAACTGGATAGGAGGAGTGGCGGGGGCAGCATACAAAGGAAACAATCTCCTCCATTTTCTCCTGCAGCTACAGGAGGAAAAAGGAGGACAGTGATTTCTCTATATGCTGCCCCCACCACCCCTCCTATCCAGGTGAACAGGGGAGGCGCACAGGCCCCCTGCAGCATGGGGCCGGTTGCAATTGCAACCCCTGCAACCACTGTAGTTACGCCCCTGTCATCAGATTCTAGGCCCCTTTTGGTTGGAGCCTTCCTGTAGTGATGTCATGGGTGAATTGGTGCCTATATACCAACCAATTTGGGAGAAGGGTTGCCATCTGTACGGGATTCACGTGGACAGTCAAGGTTTTGAATCATGTGTCCGTGTTTCAGGCAGACTGAAACCTGGACACATTATTCAGACCGGGCTGTGGCCCCCCCAAGTAACCAAGATAGTCTCACACAAATCTGTTGCCGTCCGGGAGCTGCAGGCAGCTGTCTTAGGGCAGGTTTGGCATCACCAGGGGGGCAGAGCGATGAGGTCAGCAAGAGCAATTTGGCCCCACCCACCGTTCGCTGCGGCACGCTATGCTCACTGCATTCAGGGAAACAGAAAGGCCAATTCGCTGCTCCAGGTGAGAGGTAATCCTGAGGATGGGTGGGACTGGGTACTAGCCCTGGCTCACACCTCGTTTACAACTTGGGAAAGAAAGTGGCTGCACACCTCTGCCAGTCCAATATAATTATTGACATATGTGTCAAACTGCCACCAGGAGAAGGACACAGACCATGGACAGGTTGATGTGTTTCACACTAACAACGTGTTTCTTCAAAACATGCTCAGTACATTACTACTCTCCTTGGGGCACCCAAAGGTGTTCCAGGCCGCTAAAGTGTTTGGGTTTGCCTTGAAGAAAAGGTGGAAACCCTACATGGGAGCTAGAGACCCCACCATAAGGCAGATGAAGCCAGCAAGTGGAGGCCCTGGCCAGGGGGAGGTGGACCCTTTCTTTCATTGGTCAGCAAGGGACGTTCATTGTGAATAATGCTGGATTTACAACACATTTTTTTTTTTTGTGGGGTGGGGTTAAATGTTTCTAATAAAGGACTAAAACTAAAGGTCAAAAATGTGTGCATATACAACTTCCTTTTCTTTGAGAATGAGTAGGGTCTGGGTAATACTATCTACCCCTTCATTCGTGTAAAGGGGGGGGGGAGATATCTAGAGACCCCCTTATGGTAAAGGGGTCTTCCAGATTCAGATTAGTCCCCCTCACAATCACCGGGTCAGGATTGTTGGGAAGAGGTCCTTGTCCTCGCCAATATGCCCCCCCCCTCCATGTTGAGGGCTTGTGGCCTGATATGGTTGGGTGGGGAGGGGGTCCGGATTCAGCATCTGAACTTTTGAGATGTTCAGCTCAGAGATTGATTGAAAATTCTCATTATGGAAATAATAATCATCACAGGGCTGAAGATCAATAATTCTAGGCCCGAAGCTTAGTTAAAACTCTCAAATGGTATATATTTTCTGAAAGCATAGATCCTAGAAAATAAAATAGAGGTAGTTAATCATAAATAATGGGCCTAGAAATATTGCTGAAGGCAGAGACCCTATAAAATAAAATAATAGTAGTTAATCATGAATAATGGGCCTAGAATTTTTGCTGCCACTCCAGCATTCCCAGCCATGCGTAGCGCAGTTGACAGTTGTGTATGTAGGAACCCCTAATGCGTGTGTTTATGTTCATAGGTCAGTGTATGTGGGGAAGGTTTTAAGTGCTTGTGTGTAACTTTTTTTTTACACTTTTTTCTCACTAGTACTTTATTTATATCACATAGGGTCCCAAACGTTGTTGTGACAGGTTCTCTTTATTGAGACATCAGGGGTCTAGTAGACCCCTGATGTCTTAAAGTAGTAGTAAACTAGTTTTTGCTATTTTTACCTACAGTTAAGCTTATAATAAAGCTTACCTGTAGGTAAAATGAATATATTCTAGCGAGCAGCGGCCAGTGACGTCATCGGCGCATGCGCTCTGAAAGAACGGCATACCCGTGCCATTACTTCAGAGCTGTGTTCCGCCACGGGAGTGACGCCATCATGGCGCGAGCAATCAGACGGCCGGAGTCCCCGAACCCGGAAGGAAGACCGGGTAAAGATGGAAGCCTCTGCAGCTATGACAGCGTGCCGCTGAAGGACTTAGTTTAAAGACAAGTCTTTCATATGTGCTAGTATGTGGTGCATACTAGCACATTGTGATATCGCCTTGCAGGTGGAAACTTTTTTTTTTTTTCTTAAAAATTTTACTACCGCTTTAACTGCCTTTCTAATGGAGTAGAGTTCGGTGGCAGGAAAAGCAATAAAGGTCATTTTTAACAGCTTATAATCATTATCTTTTATTAAAATAATACTTGGTGGACCCACATATAACCACTTCCTGTTATGGGGTGATAACGTTTCGTCCCTGTCTACCAAATGGGCCCTTCCAACAGTGCCATCTTAAGAGCATTAAAGGGCCCCGGCAATGCAGTGCACTGGGGCCCTACCTACACAATCACCCACAAGAACAAAAATGCAAATTATCGATAAGGCGATATTTATTGGTACAGCAGCTTCCAAGTTCGGCGGCTGGGTCCGGTGAACACACACACACACGCATACCTGCCAACTGTCCCGTTTTTGCCGGGACAGTCCCGGCAAATAGGAGCCTGTCCCAGGTAATTTACATTGTCCCGGCAATGTACTTATTTACACTTTGCACTTTATTAATATTTACATATTACATTTTTTGTATGGTCACATCTGAGCACATTTCACACTTTAGAATTGCAGGGAATTGTGATGAGAATTTTAAACTTTAGGCAGAAGTAGTGCAGCTGAATGGGAGAATGGGATAATTATTCCAACTCTGCTACTTTGGCCTCAAGTTTAACCACATCCCGCTTGCCCTATAGCAAAATGACGGCGGGATTGTGGTTGTATTATCCTGACCGGATGTCATATGACGGCGCAGGGGGCGCGCAGAGCGGCGATCGGTGATGCGAGGTGTCAGTCTGACTCCCTGCATCTCCGACTGATGTAGGCTCTTTACCATGACCAATCACGGCTGGTCACATAGTAAACAGGAAGAGCCGTTGATCGGCTTTCCTTAGTTCGTGCCTGACAGGTAAACGAGTAAAGGAGCGCCGATCGGCCAGGGATGCCCACCTATGACCCCAGGGATGCCCACCTATGACCCCAGGGATGCCCACTAAGGCCACCAGGGATGGCAATCAGGGCTCAGGGAGCCCCCCATTGCCCTCCCTATCAGTGCTGCCCACCAGTGCCCATCATTGCCATCTATCAGTGTCGCCCACCAGTGCCCATTATTGCCCACCAGTGCCGCCTATCAGTGCCCATTAGTGCCCATCAGTGCCGCCCGTCAGTGCCGCCTATCAGTGCCCACCAGTGCCCACCAGTGCCGCCTATCAGTGCCCATTAGTGCCCATCAGTGCCACCTATCAGTGCCCATCAGTGCCACCTATCAGTGCCCATCAATGCCGCCTATCAGTGCCCAGCAGTGCCGCCTATCAGTGCCCACCAATGCTGCATATCAGTGCTACCTATCAGTGCCACATATCAGTGCCTATCAGTGCCGCCTATCAGTGCTACCACATAAGAGCCACCCCATCAGTGCCACCCCATCAGTGCCTCCTCATCAGTGCCTGTCAGTGCAGTCTCATCAGTGCTCATCAGTGCAGGAAAAAACTTATTTATTTACAAAATTGTATAACATAAACAAAAAAACTTTTTTTTTTTTTTCAAACTTTTTGGGCTTTTTTTATTTGTTTAGCAAAAAGGAAAAAACCCAGAGGTGATCAAATACCACCAAAAGAAAGCTCTATTTGTGGGGGGGGAATTACATAAATTTGGTGTAGGTACAGTGTTGCATGACCCCGCAATTGTCATTCAAAATGCAACAGTGCTAAAAGGGGAAAATTGGCCTGGGCAGGAAGGGGGTGAAAGTGCCCAGTATTGAAGTGGTTAAAATTCCCCTTTCAATGTCTTGTATTTCTCTCTTTAGTGAGTAGACCCTATAATCTGATGATAAGTAGGCAGAGATTAATTATGCGGAGTGGGCGGAGCTTTAGGGAAGTGGGTGGGGTAAGTAATTGATAGCTGTGCTGCAAAGTGTCTCTGAAATTTTTTTTCAATTGTTGGCAACTATGCACAAGGACGGGAGTCAGACTCGACTGTCCTGTGTGTGCCTGTTCCCGTTGAGGCGGACAGGCATTCCTGCAGTTGTGGGCTCCCCCTCCACGGCCAAAGTGGCCTGACAGCAGTGCAGGGCCGACAGGCTCTTGCCATCTGCTAAGTTCGGCAGTGGGTTGCACATGGGAATCGGGACTAATGCTTGGCTGGGGCTGGGTTTTTGGGCAGGTGGGGCCCCCCAGGCAAGTGGGGCCCGCGGGCAACTGCCCAGCGTGCCCATTCGGTAAGATGGCCCTGCCTTCCAACAAACACTACACAGGCAGGGTTCACTACTGTCATTGTGAAGTAAACTGCAATGCTTATAGCCAGGAAGTTATGACAAAGAGGCTCCAGGAGATCAGCAGCACTGGAATGCAAGGATGAAAAAATGTTAAGAGCAAATGTTTTTTTAATGAAAAAAAAAAAAACAGTTGTTTATAGTACCCCGGGGCTTTAGCTTGTGTATTTGACAGTGGTAGGGACATTAGGCTATAAGGACTCTCTGCAGACATGTGAGCGCTCTATAAATGAGTATTATAACGTATACAGTTCGTGTCACCTTCCATGGAATGTATGAGCTATTACATAATTGTCCCTTTCATTAAATTCAATTCATCATCACAATTTTCATCGCAAAGACTTCTTCCCTTGGCTGTGATGAGAGATTTCTCACCGGCGGCGTTGTATGAACGCTCAGCAGCAGGCACGTAATAGACACAATTATAAAGAACTACTCGGCGTGACAATTATTAGGGATGATTTCCTGAAAACTGCTCAGGGACTTAAAGAAAGATTTACTAAAATTGATGCACACAGAATCTGGTGCAGCTGTGCAAAGTAACCAATCAGCTTCCAGGTTTTTTGGGCCTTACATACAATCCAAAAATCGTATGGCAGATCGTCCGGTTTTTTTTTGGTTGCTAGTCTCATATCAAAAATTAAGAGTTCCCGACCTCCCCACATACATTTACTGTGGCAGGGCGGTCTCTCTGTGCAGAATCACGTACCTGTCGGTGATCCTACTTGTCTGGGTCTGTGGCGCGCATGAGTCTCCAAACCACGGCCCATGCAACTGCCTATAAAAATACCCCGGCTGGTTGGAAGTGGATGCGCCGGTATGTGTATTCTAATAGGTAGACCGGCACATCCACCGCCAGCCAGCCATGACCCTTCAGTCCCCAACATGGGATTACCCCCCTCCGCTGCGGTTGGTTGTTTTGGACCCCAAGCATCCTAGCAAGCAATGACGTGTTGCCCTGCACCCAGCATTTACAGGTGGGCCAACTTCCTCTGTCCAGACTTGCTCTGCCCTACTGCTCTGCACCCTGAAAGGTAAGGGCTCTGCTGAGCAATCCTGGATGTAAGGGGGGCTCTGTTGGGCACTCCTGGATAAAAAGGGGGGTCTTCTGGGCACTCCTGGATGTAAGCGAGGTTTGCTGGGCATTCCTGGATGTAAGCGGGTCTGTTGGGCACTCCTGGATGTAAGAAGGTCTGCTGGGTACTCCCCAATGTAGGCGAGGTCTGCTGGGCACTCTTGGATATAAGAGGGTCTGCTGGGCAATCTTGGATGAAAAAGGGTGTCTTCTGGGCACTCCCCAATGTAAGTGAGGTCTGCTGAGCACTCCTAGATGTTAGAGGTTCTGCTGGGTACTCCTTGGATGTAAGAGGGTCTGCTGGGCACTCCTGGATGTAAGAGGGTCTGCTGGGCACTCCTGGATGTAAGAGGGTTTGCTGGGCAGTGGGCACTCCTGGATGTAAGAGGGTTTGCTGGGCAGTGGGCACTCCTGGATGTAAGAGGGCCTGCTGGGCACTCCTGGATGTATGAGGGTCTGCTGGGCACTCCTGGATGTAAGAGGGTCTGCTGCGCACTTCTGGATGAAAAGGGGTGTCTTCTGGGCACTCCTGGATGTAAGAGAGTCTGATGGGAACTCCTGGGTGTAAGCAGGGTCTGATGGGCAATCCTGGATGTAAACTGGGTCTGATGGGCACTCCTGGATGTAAGCAGGGTCTGCTGGGCACTCCTGGATGTAAGAGGGTCTGCTGGGCACTCCTGGATGTAAGAGGGTCTGCTGGGCACTCCTGGATGTATGAGGGTCTGCTGGGCACTCCTGGATGTATGAGGGTCTGCTAGGCATTCCTGAATGTAAGTGAGGTCTGCTGGGAACTCCTGGATGTAAGAGGGTCTACTGGGCATTCCTGGATGTATGAGGGTCTGCTGGCCACTCCTGGATGTAAGCGGGTCTGCTAGGCACTCCTGGATGTAAGCGGGTCTGCTGGGCACTCCTAGTTGTAAGAGGGTCTGCTGGGCAATCCTGGATGTAAGAGGGTCTGCTGGGCAATCCTGGATGTAAGAGGGTCTGCTGGGCAGTCCTGGATGTTAGGGCTCTGTTGGGCACTCCTGGATGAAAAGGGGGTCTTCTGGGCACTCCTGGATGTAAGCGAGGTCTACTGGGCACTCCTGGATGTAAATAAAATAGAGGAAAAGAGCACACGACCGCCCTAGCATAACACCGTTTATTGGGATGAAAGGTAAAACAATCAATAATACACTCACATGGAATAGATGAATGTGGGCACATTGATACATCAATAACCCCAGGAAGTCGGAAGCTTCCTGTAGCGTATGACCGCACTCCCGCTCACCATCCAGGTGCACTCTGCCTCCTGTGAACCGACACTCCCGGAGATGGAGGCTTCCGTCTCAGGATCGGCCGCTCGGAGTGCGCGTTGTGACCGGTCCAGCCGGAGCCGTGCAAGCACCAGAAGATGGGAAGGAGAGCCGTCAAAGCCACAACCAGAGGAGCTTCAGAGAGGCTTCAAAGGAACAGCCCCTCGGTGTTACTACATCACAGGGGGTTGCAATGACTACGCGTTTCTGAGGCGTGGCCTCCTTCTTTAGGTCCTGACTGTTTTAACTTTCATCCCAATAAACGGTGTTATGCTAGGGCGGTCGTGCGCTCTTTTCCTCTATTTTCTTTTCTTTTAGTGATTTCCACCATGGAGAGTTAGGTGAGCTTCAACGCCCCATCGCCTATATCACCGTGTGTTATTTTAAAAGAATCACCTGCCGGGACGTTTAAATCTAGGATCAGCACATGAATTGGTAATGTGTCTTTCAGTTTTTACTCCTGGATTTAAGAGGGTCTGCTGGGCACTCCTTGATGTAAGAGGGTCTTCTTGGCACTCCAGGATGTAAGCAGGGTCTGATAGGCACTCCTGGATGTAAGCATGATCTGATGGGCATTTCTGGATGTAAGCTGGGTCTGATAGGCACTCCTGGATGTAAGCATGATCTGATGGGCATTTCTGGATGTAAGCTGGGTCTGATGGGCACTCCTGGATGTAAGCAGGGTCTGATGGACACTCCTGGATGTAAGATGGGTCTGCTGGGCACTCCTGGATGTAAGATGGGTCTGCTGGGCACTCCTGGATGTAAGCTGGGTCTGCTGGGCACTCCTGGATGTAATCTGGGTCTGCTGGGCACTCCTGGATGTAAGAGGGTCTGCTGGGCACTCCTGGGTGTAAGCAGGGTCTGCTGGGCACTTCTGGATGTAAGAGGGTCTGCTGGGCACTCCTGGATGTATGAGGGTCTGCAGGGCACACATGGATGTAAGTGAGGTCTGCTGGGCACTCCTGGATGTAAGCGAGGTCTTCTGGGCACTCCTGGATGTAAGAGGGTCTGCAGGGCACACATGGATGTAAGTGAGGTCTGCTGGGCACTCCTGGATGTAAGCGAGGTCTTCTGGGCACTCCTGGATGTAAGAGGGTCTGCTGGGCACTCCTGTATGTATTGTGGTCTGCTGGGCACTCCTGGATGTAAGGAGGGCTCTACTGGGCATGTCTGAATGTAGGGGGCATGTCTGAATGTAGGGGGGTGGGGTCTGCTGGGTACTTTTAGAGGTCAGAGCATCTGCTGGCCACTCCTGGATGTAAAGGGGGATCCTGTTGGTAACACATGAAGTAAGGGGGGACTCTGATAGGCACTCCTAAATATACATGGGTATACATGGATGTGTTACCTTATAAATCTGTGTTATACTTTAGAATCAAATGGAGAAATTAACAAAGAGTGGTGCAAGCACAACGCTTGCACCACTCTTCCAATCATAAAAATGTAGCAGATGCTGCTGCTAATTGACAAATGCAAGCTGCCAGAATACCAGATAGGTGCCTGCATTGATCAATCGAAGGACGTTGTGGAGGAGGGTGCCAACAGTGGTGCCAACCACTATGCAAATTTCAGACGGTTTGCTAGAAATTGACCAAAATTTGAAAAATGTGTGGCCAGCTTAAAGTGGAGTTCCACCCCCATGAAAAAATTAAAAGGCAGCAGCTACAAATACTGTAGCTCTGACTTTTAAATAGTAGACTAACCTGTCCAGGGAGCCGACGATGTCGGCACCCAAAGCTGATTTTAGCGCCGGCTCTCGGGTGCTGCCGCAGCCATCCAGGGTAAGGGAACCCAGCAGTGAAGCTTTTCGGCTTCACTGCTGGTTCCCTACTGCGCTTTGTAATTGGCCTGGGGGCGGAGGAAAAGGGAGGGGGATGAACTTCTGAGGGACAGCGCATCGACGCTGTCTCCGGGAAGTGGGAAAGGGTACCTGTCAAAAACAGGTACCCACTCCCCCCTCCCTTCTGAAAGGTGCCAAATGTGGCACCGGAGGGGGGGGGGGGGGAGCATTTAAGTGGAGTTCCACTTTTGGGTGGAACTCCGCTTTAAAGTGATGTCACACCCTCAGTTTTTAAGCACTTTCAGCAGCTGATTAAATCATTTCCTGAGTATGCAGCTTTTTTTTTTATCTTTAATCCTTGCCTATGTTTCAGTTGCCCCCCGGCTTCTTGTTTCAGGGTGGTTACTTTCTCTAGCAACATCCTATGGAGCCACCCTTGCATGCCAGGACTAGAGTTTTGTCTCCCTACACTGTGTGCATCAATAGAAAGACACAGCCCCATAGCCTAGGATGGCAAGACACTCCCCTGCTTATCCCCCCTCCTCCCCCATCCATTCACTGGCTAGAGACTGCACTGTCCAATGCTAAGTCTTTCCTGTGAAGACTGAACATTCAGGAAAGCGGCACTGAGGAGTGACATCACAAATTCCTTTAACATCCAACATTGCAGGAGAGGCACCGGAGCACTGGCAATGTCAAGATTGGGGGTTCGGGGGGGGGGGGGGGTTCTTTGCAATGGGACAAGGTGACAGTGTCTCTATAAGAGCAGATGGGTAAAGCTACAGGAGAAAAAGGAGGTTTTCCTTTAGATTTCCCCAAATCAAAACAGCCAACAGTTAATCCATTTCTAGTGTACAATCCCTTTAAGGACAGCAAACCCCGTCTATATGTGTAATCAGGGATTAGGACTATTGCTGTACAGAAATCTGTTCTGTTCCATCTCTTCCATCCTCCACAATATATACTGTACATTACACTTCAGATGAGACTTCGTTCAGTCAGACGCGGATTGCAGACAAAGTGAATTAAGCGCGGGATACCGTTATAGAAAAGCAATCTGCATACAGACTGCGGAGCCTATACACAGGAAACAAGATTACTCTGAATCCATCGTGGTGAAGGCGGCTCTCCAGGCTATGAAGCTAAATTCCTGGCAACAATGCAGAAAAAGATGATTTATTTAGAGGAAAATTCCGGGTAACAAGTGAAACCAATCAGTGAGTTGTGAATGTTATCCAGCAAACACTGCAGCTGTGTTACCCTTCACTTTACTAGATGTAAGCCCAATAATCTTTCACACATTAAATGTCACTTTTTAATTTAAAATTTTCAATACAATAATCCCTGGTGATCCTGCTGCGAAGGTCCATGTTCAGGCACTTCCTGTGATAAGGTGACAACGTTCTGTCTTTGCCACCTATTTGCTTCCTACGTTGTCAGCTGTCAGTGGGTACTGCAAGCAGCCAAAGCCCATTGCTCAAGCATGTTCCAGTGTTGTCACCAAGATCGAACTTTGTTTAGAATGGTCAGAAAAATTAGGATACTATATCCTCCCTACCAAATCCCTTCCTGCCACATCCCTCTCTACCATATCCTCGCTACCATTTCCCTCCCCATCACATCCCTCCCTACCATATCCTCCCTACCATTTCCCTCCCCATAACATCCCTCCATACCATATCCTCGCTACCATTTCCCTCCTCATCACATCCCTCCATACCATATCCTCCCTACCATTTCCTCCTTACCATATCCCTCCTTACTATATCCTCCCTATCACATCTCTCCCTACCATATCCTCCCTACCATATCCTCCCTACCATCTCCCTCCCCATCACATCCCTCCCTATCATATCCTCCCTACCATTTCCCTCCCCATCACATCCCTCCATACCATATCCTCCCTACCATTTCCCTCCCCATCACATCCCTCCCTATCATATCCTCCCTACCATTTCCCTCCTCATCACATCCCTCCATACCATATCCTCCCTACCATTTCCTCCTTAACATATCCCTCCTTACTATATCCTCCCTATCACATCTCTCCCTACCATATCCTCCCTATCATATCCTCTCTACCATTTCCCTCCCCATCACATCCCTCCATACCATATCCTCCCTACCATTTCCTCCTTACCATATCCCTCCTTACTATATCCTCCCTATCACATCTCTCCCTACCATATCCTCCCTACCATATCCTCTCTACCATTTCCATCCTCATCGCATCCCTCCCTACCAATTCCCTCCCCATCACATCTTCCCTACCATTTCCTCCCTACCATATCCTCCCTATCACATCCCTCCATACCATATCCTCCCTACCATTTCCCTCCCCATCATGTCCCTCTCTACCATATCCCTCTCTACTATTTCCTTCCCCATCATGTCCCTCTCTACCATTTCCCTCCCAATCATGTCCCTCTCTACCATATCCCTCTCTACCATTTCCCTCCCCATCATGTCCCTCTCTACCATATCCTTCTCTACCATTTCCCTCCCCATCATGTCCCTCTCTACCATTTCCCTCCCCATCATGTCCCTCTCTACCATATCCCTCTCTACCATTTCCCTCCCCATCATGTCCCTCTCTACCATATCCTTCTCTACCATTTCCCTCCCCATCATGTCCCTCTCTACCATTTCCCTCCCCATCATGTCCCTCTCTACCATATCCCTCTCTACCATTTCCCTCCCCATCATGTCCCTCTCTACCATATCCCTCTCTACCATTTCCCTCCCCATCATGTCCCTCTCTACCATATCCCTCTCTACCATATCCCTCCCCATCATGTCCCTCTCTACCATATCCCTCTCTACTATTTCCCTCCCCATCATCTCCCTCTCTACCATTTCCCTCCCCATCATGTCCCTCTCTACCATATCCCTCTCTACCATTTCCCTCCCCATCATGTACCTCTCTACCATATCCCTTCCTACCAAAACCCTGCCTACCATCTCCCTTCCCATCACATCCCTTCCATATCCTCTTTACCAGTTCCCTCCCCATCATACCATCCCTTCCATTGCTCTCCCCATCACATCCCTCCCTTCCATTTCCCTCCCCATTACATTCCTCCCTTCCATTTCCCTCCCCATCACATCCCTTCCTACCATATCCTCCCTACCATTTTTCTCCCCATCAAGTCCCTCCCTTCCATTTCCCTCCCCATCACACCCCTCCATTCCATTTCCCTCCCCATCACATCCCTCCCTTCCATTTCCCTCCCCATCACATCCCTCCATTCCATTTCCCTCCCCATCACATCCCTCCCTTCCATTTCCCTCCCCATCACATCCCTTCCTACCATTTTCCTCCCCATCATGTCCCTCTCCACCATTTACCTTACCTCCCCATCACATCCCTCCATACCATATTCTCCCTACCATTTCCCTCCCCATCATATCCCTTTCTACCATATACCTCCCTATCATATCTTCCCTACCATTTCCCTCCCCATAACATCCATCCCTACCATATCCTCTCTAACATTTCCCATCCCATCACATCCCTCCCTACTATATCCTCCCTACCATTTCCCTCCCCATCATGTCCCTCCCAACCATATCCTCCCTGCCATTTACCTGCTCATCACATCCCTCCCTACCATATCCTCTCTACCATTTCCCTCCCCATCATATCCCTCCCTACCATTTCCCTCCCCATCATATCCCTCCTTACCATTTCTCTCCCCATCATGTCCCTCTTTAATATATCCCTCCCTACCATTTCACTCCCTATCACATCCCTCCCTAACATTTCCCTCCCCATAATGTCCCTCCCTACCATATCCTCTCTACCATTTCCCTCCCCATCACGTCCCTCCCTACCATTTCCCTCCCCATCACATCCCTCTCTACCATATCCGGCCTAACATTTCCCTCCCCATCATGTCCCCCCCCCCTACCATTTCCCTCCCCATCACATCCCTCTATACCATATCCTCCCTACCATTTCCCTCCCCATCATATCCCTCTCTACCATATCCCTCCTTACCACAACCCTCCCTACCATTTCCCTCCCCATCACATCTCTCTATACCCTATCCTCCCAACAATTTCCCTCCCCCTCATTTCCCTCTCTACCATATCCCTCCCTACCACAACCCTCCCTACCATTTCCCTCTCTACCATATTCTCCCTAACATTTCCCTTCCCATCATATCCCTCTCTACCATTTCCCTCCCCATCACATCCCTGCCTACCGTATTCTCCCTAACATTTCCCTTCCCATCATGTCCCTCTCTACCATTTCCCTCCCCATCATTTTCCTCCCTACCATTTCCCTCCTCATCATATCCCTCCCTACCATATCATCCCTACCATTTCCCTCCCCATTACATCCCTCCCTACCATATTCCTACCATATTCCTCCCTACCTCATCCCTCCCATTTGCCTCCCTATCACATCTCTCCCTACCGTATCCCTCCTTACTATATCCTCCCTACCACATCCCTCCCTACCATATCTCTGCCTACATCCCTCCCTACCATATCCCTCTCTACCATATCTCTGCCTACCTCCCTCTCTACCACATCCCTCCCTACCATATCTCTCCCTACCACAGTGTTTCTCAACCTTTCTTCAGTCAAGGCACCCTTTAAAAACTATGGACAATCTTGAGGCACTCCATTCTAAAATGTGAAAATTATTCTAATAGTTTTACAAAATGCAGCAATATCCACATATGTAGGACACCCAACTTTAGATGGGATTTATTCTTTCAAAGGAAATACACTTTTGCAATATGATACTGACTAGTATTCCAATGTTTCTCTTCTCCCTGCATAGAATGCATTAAGGTGAAAAACTTTGACACTTTACAATCCCTTCAAAGTGTATGTGCATGTAAAAGAAGGCGTCCCAATACTTTTGGTGTAGTGTATATGGATGCTGCCTCACACATGACATCACAGCAGAAGGGTGCTACCTAAAGGGGGCCTAGCACCTGATGACACTGTCAAGACATTGTTCTTGCACAGAGCCACCTAGCTTCAAACTAGCTATCTGCACCTGCCTACATTCCTGAACCAGATGAGCTTTTAAATGCCAACAACCAGTGGCAGCTGGTGCGCAAATTTTTGGGGAAGGGGGGGGCGCAAACAGAAAAATGTAATAGGCATTGCTTTGCGGCAAAAAACGCAGTATAAAATTGCGTGACATTGAGGTCACAAAAGTGTGAAAGGGGCCTTCAGTAATCAAGGTATAGTGTGCCCCCATCAATGCAGAGTGACCAGTGTGCCCCCTTCAATGCAGAGAGCAGCGTGCCCCCTTCAATGCAGAGTGACCAGCGTGCCCCCTTTCAATGCAGAGAGACCAGCATTCCCCCTTTCAATGCAGAGTGACCAGCGTGCCCCTTTCAATGCAGAGTGACCACTGTGCCCCCTTCAATGTAGAGTGACCAGCGTGCCCCTTTCAATGCAGAGTGACCAGCGTGCCCCTTTCAATGCAGAGTGACCAGCGTGCCGTGCCCCCTTCAATGCAGAGTGACCAGTGTGCCCCCTTCAATGCAGAGTGATCAGCGTGCCGTGCACCCTTCAATGCAGAGTGACCAGTGCACTTACCTACAGCGGCAGCTTCTCCTCAGTCCCCTGCGTCTCCTCGAGTCCTCTCGCCTCCTACTTGGCCAATGGCATGGGTTTGCCTTTCGGCCAATCAGGAAGCGGGTCTCGGACCCTCTTCCTGATTGGCCAGGAGGAGGATCCGTGTGACAATAGCGAATTTTCATTTGCTATTTTCACACAAATGGGTGGGCTAGGGTGCAGTGCTCTGCGCTCTGGGTCAACCCTTTTCTGAAGCCTATTAGAGCCTCTGGAAACCCCATTGAACTTCATGTGTCCGGCGCATGTAGATTAGGGGACCGGACGCATGGATATGGGGGGCGGCGCCCCTGCGCCCCCAACGCACCAGCCGCCACTGCCAACAACCGGTGTGGTGGAGGATCCGAGGAGCATTCCCAGGACTTGGAGCAGTGCAGTTTTTTTCCTGTTCCTTTACAGGATCAGAGGGGAGCACAGAAGAGGCTTGTGTGGTCAACAAGGCAGGCCGTTTGTTTCGGCAGGACCCTTCCCTGTAAAAGTTTCATGATTGATAGGCTCACTTTAAGCTCTTCACAGTCTCCTAACACAAGATAATTGGGAATGATTTAAGTCACCGGGGCAATTACATAAAGTTACATCTTCTTCCCGAGGAGAGGCAGCGACAGGATTTACTAATTAAATAACACCTTGCATTTTTAATGACGAAATGCATTAAAATTACTTTGCCAGCAAATGTATCATTGTGAACTGGATTAGTGGCGCCTCTGAATACACAGCAACGGCTAATCTGTAAATTCACTGGAACTGCGTTCACTTAAAAAGCCTTCAATCTCCCCAAAAATATTGTACGGGCCAATTCAATCATAAATAATGAGACGTGCTGCACGGCCGCCCTTACCAGCCAATCACATGGATTTATTCTCTGGATTGAGAGCAAGACAGAGTACATAGATCCTATAGCTCCCAACTGTCCCTGATTCCAAGAGACTGTCCCTGACTCAGAGGGACTGTCCCTGATTCCGAGGGACTGTCCCTGACTCCGAGGGACTGTCCCTGATTCCGAGGGACTGTCTCTGATTTGGAACAAAGTCCCTCTGTCCCTCTTCCCTCCTCATTTGTCCCTCCTTTTAGTCGGATCTATATAATTGTATATAAAATGCACTTTTTATCCTTTGTAGCACCCTACTAGATAGGTGCTAGGCAGGTAAATATAGTTTGCTCTGTCTGCTTATCAGGGGAGTCTGATCATCCCCTACATCCCCTAGATTGATTATTGACTGAGCCAAGAACTTAAATGCTGTTATCTTCTGTCCATTGCTAAGGGTAACCCAGGGGAATCCAGAAAGTGTAATACTCAGCAGTCCTCTAGGTGGCAGTGCTACACTTTTAAAAAACGTGTCTCCCAGTGTTAGCATTTTCATCCAATTTCTAAATTGCGGCATTTTCTACATTTCAATAGTATAAAGGAATAGTAGTGGTAAAAAAGCACTTGTGGGTTTAACTTTTTTTTTTGTATAATTCTCTTTTAACCACTTGACTTCCGGAAGATTTACCCCCTTCATGATCAGGCCATTTTTTTCCGATATGACACTGTGTTAGTGTAACTGTCAACTACACGGTCGTGCAATGCTGTACCCAAATAAAATGTATGTCCTTTTTTTCCTACAAATAGAGCTGTATTTGGTGGTATTTTATCACCACTACATTTTTTATTTGTTGCGCTATAAACAAAAAAAGACCGACAATTTAGAAAAAAAAAACAAAACAATATTTTTTTGTTTCTGCTATAAAACATATCCAATAAAAAACTGAATTGAGGCCGGTATGTTATTCTGCTGCATACAGTATTTTTGGTAAAAATAGCCAAATCAAGCATACAGTATCTCACAAAAGTGAGTACACCTCTCACATTTTTGTAAATATTTTATTCTATCTTTTCATGTGACAACATTGAAGAAATGACACTTTGCTACAATGTAAAGTAGTGAGTGTACAGCTTGTATAACAGTGTAAATTTGCTGTCCCCTCAAAATAACTCAACACACAGCCATAAATGTCTAAACCACTGGCAACAAAAGTGAGTACACCCCTAACTGACAATGTCCAAATTGAGTCCAATTAGCGATTTTCCCTCCTTGGTGTCATGTGACTCCTTTGTGTTTCAAGGTCTCAGGTGTGAATGGAGAGCAGGTGTGTTAAATTTGATGTCATTGCTCTCACTCTCTCATACTGGTCACTGGAAGTTCAACATGGCACCTCATGGCAAAGAACTCTATGAGGATGTGAAAAAAAAGAATGGTTGCTCTACATAAAGATGGTCTAGGCTATAAGAAGATTGCCATGACCCTGAAACTGAGCTGCAGCATGGTGGCCAAGACCATACAGAGGTTTAACAGGACAGGTTCCACTCAGAACAGGCCTCACCATGGTTGACTGAAGAAGTTGAGTGCTCGTGCTCAGCGTCATATCCAGAGGTTGTCTTTGGGAAATAGACATGTGAGTGCTGCCAGCATTGCTGCAGAGGTTGAAGGGGGGGGGGGGGTCAGCCTGTCAGTGCTCAGACCATACGCCACACACTGTATTAGTCTGCATGGCTGTCGACCCAGAAGGAAGCCTCTTCTAAAGATGATGCACAAAAAAGCCCGCAAACAGTTTACTGAAGACGAGCAGACTAAGGGCATGGATTACTGAAACCATCTCCTGTGGTCTGATGAGACCAAGATAAACTTATTTGGTTCAGATGGTGTCAAGCGTGTGTGGCAGCAACCAGGTGAGGAGTACAAAGACAAGTGTGTCTTGCCTACAGTCAAGCATGGTGGTGGGAGTGTCATGGTCCGGGGCTGCATGAGTGCTGCCGGCACTGGGGAGCTACAGTTCATTGAGGGAACCATGAATGCCAATATTTTCTGTGACATACTGAAGCAGCGCATGATCCCCTCCCTTCAGGTACTGGGCCACAGGGCAGTATTCCAACATGACACACCTCCAAGATGACCACTGCCTTGCTAAAGAAGTCGAGGGTAAAGGTGATGGACTGGCCAAGCATATCTCCAGACCTAAACCCTATTGATTATCTGTGGGGCATCCTCAAACGGAAGTTGTAGGAGCGTAAGGGCTCCAACATCCACCAGCTCCATGATGTCATCATGGAGGAGTGGAAGAGGACTCCAGTGGAAACCGGTGAGCTCCATGCCCAGGAGGGTTAAGGCAGTGCTGGAAAATAATGGTGGCCACACAAAATTATGACACTTTGGGCCCAATTTGAACATTTTCACTTAGGGGTATACTATATGAAAAGGAATAATAATATATTTACAAAAATGTGACAGGTGTACTCACTTTTGTTAGATTCTGTATATTGATTGATTTGCGCAAAAGTTATAGCGTCTACAAACTATGGGATATTATTATTTTTTTTGCAGGAACACAGGATCAATGCCTTCCCTACTAACAAAACAGTGATCTGCCTTGTTTAGGAGTGTGTCTATGGGAATGTTTAGCCATTCTTCCCATTTGTGAGGTCAGGCACTGATGTTGGACAAGAAGACTTGCCTTGCAGTCTCCACTCTAATTTATTCCAAAGGTGTTCAATGGGGTTGGGGGTCAAGACTCAAAGCAAGGTCCATAAAGACATGGATGAGTGAGCTTGGGGTGGAGGCATTTGACTGGCCTGCACCGCAAACCGATGAACATCTTTGGGATAAATTAGAGTGTAGACTGCGAGCCAGGCCTTCTCGTTCACACCAGTGCCTGACCTCACAAAGGAAGAATGGTCAAACATTCCCATAGACACACTCCTAAACCTTGTGGACAGCCTTCCCAGAAGAGTTGAAGCTGTTATAGCTGCAAAGGGTGGGCCAACTCAATATTGAACCCTACAGACTAAGACTGGGATGGCATTTAAGTTGATGTGGGTGTAAAGGCAGGTGTCCCAATACTTTTGGTAATATAGTGTATGTATTCAGCTATTTGCCTGGAGTATAGCAATAACGTAACCTCGTGCCTATGCATAGTTGGTTATCTATCTACGGGGACAAAAAAATGTTTTCTCATTATCTATGAACACTCTGCTTAGCTGGATCCTCCAACAATTGTACCATGCTCATCCTCTGCTGTATGACTGTCAGAGAGTTGGACGAAAGCTTTTCAGTCTCTAATTACCTGAACAGCTACTTTGCACCCGGCCAGATACCATGTGCCTTACCTCAACCCCATAGTGTGTCTGGGTCTCGATCTATCGATGACATTTTAATCATGTAAATCACGGAGGGTTATTGAGGGGCTGTGGAGTGAGAACCAGAAGGGTAAGACAACACTACCTGAAACAACTCTGTGCTTCCTGTTCTTAGATGAAGACTAAGCGGCATATAGAGAGCTCTTCACTACTCAATAATGGCTTAGAATGCTTCAACGGGAGTTAAAATATCCAAAGTGTAGAGTGGAAGTCAGGCTTTCTCAAGGCTTTCTAGGTAGACGTTTGTTCTGATGAATCACAACTAAAAGTATCTAGAATGGAGAAGTGGAAAAGAAAATTGGCTGTGCTCCTTCATCCAGAGTAGGGCACTCTAACACAGGAGGTGTATTACTGAAAAGGTCACCAGGTGAAAACAGAGGAGGAAAAAAAAGCCTAAAATGAATGCAGCCACCACATCTAATGATTGCTAAGCTGCAATATTTGGAAACAAAAGAAAAAGGACTCCTGGATCACACCCGATTTCTGAGGTTTTGGCTTTGGAGGACTGGATGGGACCACCATCTCCTTTGGTTGACGCCCTTAATGCTTGCTTTACTTTCTCTTTTCCTCACTGAGATCTATATATTGGCTGTTACCAGAAGTATACTGGATATCCTCGAGTGGAAGGTGAATTTCTTCACCTTGGGCCTCCTCTTTACTAACACTAATTGCTCAACACTGCATCTGTGTGTTATGGTTGGCTTGGTTCCTCTACATGTGTGGAAAAAAAATATATAAATTTCATTTGGGTAAAGCATTGTATGACCGAGCAATTGCCAGTTAAAGAAGGGTAGTGCCGAATAGCAAAAAAATGGCCTGGTCACAAAGGGGGTAAAACCTTCTGGAGCTGAAGTGGTTAATACCAATTTATTTATTCATTGCAGGAACTTATATAGCACTAGCTTTAAATAAACTAAACTACTCAAAATATAAATAAAAATAACAATAAAATAAAAATATTGTTTTTAATAATAAAAATAAAACACTCATAAAAATAATAATAAAAATAAAACACTCAATAAAAAAAAAAAAAGAAAATGTATTTTAGTCATCCAAATAGCAAAATTGTTGAATTATTACATTAATATTTTCTATGTATTTATTTTTGATTTTAATGGTTGGCACTGAGGTGGGTACAATTTATTTCAATTAGCAAAATGGAGAGTATTTAGTTGTTGATAAAAAATCCTGAATTTTTCATTGAAATCCCTCCGCTCCTCCCTACTCATCAGCCCCCAGTTGGCACTTTTTTCTCAGCACCTGACACCTTTGTATGAAATCTTTCCATTCGTGGCAATCTGACGCCTGGAATAAATGTAATTTTATAAGACAATCATAGACTGACGCGCTTCCTGAGAAAATTACTTCTTCTGGTCATGTTTGATCCTGAAAACAAATTTTTCAAATTCCAATCCCTTCCAACCCGAGGAAAGACAATTCTACAGAATAACAGGTTTCAGCTATGCAAACACAATTCCCCTGGATTCGGTGACCCGTAATTATAATTGAAATATGATTAATTAGGAATGAGGAATGGGAGTTTATCATCGGGCACTGGAGGAATGGCTCCTGAAAATGGGTGAATAATACATTCTAAATCACTCCAAGCAGTAATGTCTATTTGTCACATTAGTAACGACTTTATTTTTTAAAAAAACTTTAAGTCAATCACCTGACATCTGCCTTTTCTGGCACTTTTTGTCAGTATCAGAATTTTTAGCTTTTACAACCCCTTAACTTTATATATTTTTAAATCAGGTGTTCTACAGAATAAATTGGTGGGTTTTGCAATTTTTTTTTATGTCACACGGTATTACCGCAGCTGTTTTTTAAATGCAATTTTTTGAAAAAAAATAAACTTTTTTGAATTTTAATGCAAAAAATTATAAAATATATAACCCAATTTTTTGGTAAGGTATAAAAAGTGATGTTAAATCTCGAGTAAATAGATACCAAACATGTCTTGCCCTGAAATTGCTCACAAGTTGGTGACAATATGCCAATTTTACTATCCATAGGGGATAAAAGCCTTTACAGGTTTGCACTTTAGAGTTACACAGGAGGTCTGGTGCTAGAATTACTTGGTGTTGATACTAGGGATCAACCGATTATCGGCAAGGCTGATATATCGAGGGGCGATATTGACTTTTGCCGATATATCTGTACTGAACTGGCCAATATTACCGATATTCCAAATATTGCTCATGTAAGGGTAAAATGATGTCACATAGCATAATTCCATTTACAAATGCTATTGAATATGCCACTCACATATGTACAAATTAAAGATATAAGCAATGAAGTGATGTCATCAAGACATCACTACCGGGTACTGGCGCCAGATTCAGAAAACTTACAGCATTCAAAACAGCCAAACTTGGCGTTTTGAATGCTTTAAAGTGCAGAGGAGGGGTTTGGGGTCTTTTAGACCCCCAGATCCCTCCACATGAGTACCTGTCAAGTAAAAAAAAAAAATAAAAATATATATATTTTTTAAATGTATGAAAATATCGGCCAATATCGGCCGATACCGATATTCAATGGCCAAAATATCGGTATCGGCAATGAAAAAACGATATCGTTTGATCACTAGTTGATACCATGCGTGGGCTAATCACTGTTTGTGTGCGTGTGGGATCGACGCGTGCGTTTGTGAGCAAGTACAGGGGGATGGGGCATTTTAAACTTTTTTTTTTTCATTTTAAACATTTTTATTTTTTAAATGATCTATTTATTTTTACAGAATTAGGCCCCGTTCACACTGGGGCGACGCTACTTTGCCGGGCGACCTCATAGGTCGCGGCGTGCTGCTCGCACCGCGACCTCGGAGCGGCCGGCATGGACTTCATAACATTGAAGTCTATGCAGGTCGCTCCGGGTCGCCCCAAAGAAGCTCCGGACCCTTTTTCTAAGTCGGAGCGGCTTTTTTGCGGTGCAAAATCGCGGGACAAGTCGCGCAAAGTCGCACTAGTGTGAAAGGGGCCTTAATTGTTTTATTTTTATCTTTTTAGGAGCCCCATTAGGGGGCTTTGGTGAAGTATCATGGGTCTAAACAGAGGGAATCTGCGCCACACAGGGTGATTAGGGTGTTTCCAAGGCTCTAGCCGTGAAAGGGTCAAAGGGACGTCAGGGCTTGGGCAGGAAGGGGTTAAAAATATATTATTTTTTTTTAGGCAATCCGTACCTATGGATCTATAAATATGTATATAACATGTATACACAGGCAGGTTATATATCATATCATTTTCAGATTGCCACACGGAAACCTGTGCTCCACGCCTGAAGAGTTTTATAGATTGCTCTATAATGACACCACTAGAGGGACCCGCTAATGTGACTTTTGGTATAGAAGTAATTAGTGCTCGGAATACCCAGAACACATTATCAGCGCTGTTATTCACACACGGGTAGCTGCACAGATGATTTCATTGTCTATAAAATGAGAATATAAATACTGAAAAAATAAAATAGCATCAGAAAACCGACTTCCCAGCTGGAAATCGCCCTTCTCAGCAGACGATATTTAACTCGTTTTTAATAAGCGGCGTCACTTCAATTGACGGGCTCTGCGATATCATTTCTTGCCGGTTTACTGCTTTCCCTGTACCGCGTCATCACTCATACTGTTTCCTTATAATATTCTTTGGAAAATATGGAAAAACTGCACAGCATTGTGGATTGTACAGAATCCTGCTAATCCAGGCCGGTCTGTTAAACCACTCGCCCTCCAGAAGATTTACCCCCCCCCTTCAAGACCAGACCATTTTTTGCGATATGGCACTGCGTTACCTTTACTGACAATTGCGCAGCCATGTGATGCAGCACGCCATTAAAATGCATTTTCTTTTTTTCCCCACAAATAGTTTTCTTTTGGTGGTATTTGATCACCTCTGCAGTTTTTATTTTTTGCGCTATAAACAAAAAAAGGCCGAAAATTTTGAAAAAAAAATAAATCAATTTTTTACTTTCTGCTATAAAACATATAAAAAAAACATAAAAGTGCAGTACTGCCCCCTACAGGACTGCTGAGAATTACACTTTCTGGGTTCCCCTGGGTTACCCTTAGCAACTGACAGCAGATAATCAGCAATTAAAGTCCTTGGCTCAGTCAATAATCAATCCAGGGGATGTTGTTTTTGTGTTTTTATTGAGAACTTGGATAGGAGAAGGGATGAGTGGGATACTCCAACTATTAACTATTCACAGTATTGAGGACATCTAACTGTAGAATGCATCAAGGCCCCTGCTTCACTCTTCCACTGAAGTGAAGATGTTTTAAATGTTCCTGCTTGAATATTCTCTTCAGGGTTCTAAACTTGGCACCTCCTTTTACTCTCACTGCCTGTGTGCTGACACCCGTCTGCTGACTCTAGCCTCTGGAGTGGTCCCCTTCCTGGCAGACCCCTGGGCAAGTTACTCTGTACTCAGGGACACTGTTTTTCCAGAGTCACCTTTGCCTCCAACTCCACCAGTCAGCTCCTCCTGGACCTCTGGGTTCAGCCACACACTCTGGTTCACCAGGCCAACTGCCTGTGACCACCTTCCACAGCTGCAGAAGGAGACAGCCATCACCCTCCTTCCGGGGACTTGGATTCCCGCCCAAAGACCCCCTGCCTCATGTGTCCTTGGCTTTTATACCCTATCCCAGGATGAACCACCGGTCTGTGCCAACCCACTGGGACAGTTAGAAAAGCCTGTGCATCATTGGCTGGATTTCCTCCACTGTCCAATGGACCTCTCCATTGGATACAGCGGGGACACTCCCTCAGCCCACATGAGTACACACTGGACACACTGAGCAGGCCTAACTAACAGATCCAACTCCCTGATAAGCAGAGAGCACAAATGCTTTTGCCTACTGCTTCTCTGTTAATCCCAAGACGGCCACTCTCACGTGCCTGCAGGGGCGCGCAGTGTGGCGATTGTGGCCACGCCATATTCCGAGGACGCGGCGCGACCCAGATCTTGGTAATGTGCCAATGACGTGGCTCTTCACCCATGTGATCGGCTGTGTCCAATCACAGACGGTCACATGTAAATGAGGAAATGCCGTTTACCGGCTCTCCTTGCCTCACACTGTCAGAGTGTAGGGCGAGGAGAGCCGATCAGCTGCTCCTCCTCAAAGGAGCCTAGGACTGGTATTCAGGGCACTGATCCTCAGTGCCCTGATTACACTAAAGTAAAAAACAGTGGCCATCAGTGCCCACAATCAGTGCCCATAGTGCTGCCAGTCAGTGCCCATCAGTACCTGCCTGTCAGTGCCGCCTGTCAGTGCCCATCAGTGCCACCTCAGTGCCCATCAAGGCTGCCTTTCAGTGCCCATCAGTTCCGCCTATCAGTGCTCATCAGTGTCGCCTATCAGTGCCACCTATCAGTGCCCATCAGTGCGGCATATTAGTACCTCATCAGTGCCCATAAGTGCCACCTTATCAGTGCCTATCAGTGTAGCCTATCAGTGCCCATCAGTGCTGCCTCATCAGCGCACATCAGTGAAGGAGAAAAATTACTTATTTTCAAAATTTACTGACAGAAGAAATAAAAAAACCCAGCAGTGATTAAATACCACCAAAAGAAAGCTCTATTTGTGTGAAAAAAAATGATAAAAATTTCATATGGGTACAGTGTAACATGACAAAGTATGACAGCGCTGAAAGCTGAAAATTGGCCTGAGCAGGAAGGGGGGGTGAAAGGGCCCCGTATAGAATTGGTTAAAATAGTGAAAATACTAAAAAAACAATATTAAACATATATAACATATATAACATGGCATAGAATATATATATATATATATATATATATATATATATATATATATATATATATTGTGAGGGATTAGCTCGGTGGCGGGTGTGGATGACCCCTTGGGGGGTGTTTTTTCCCAGAGAGGTAGCCGACAAGTGCTTGCAAACAAACAGTGTGGTTTATTAAATGGTGTTTTCTTCACCAGGCTGTATGCAGCAAAACATCCAAAATAAAATAAAACAGAAAATAAATCCTTGCCTCTGTGGGCGGCTACCTTCTCACAACTGGAACCTGCCTAAGTGTCTGTCTCCAACCTACCGTCGGGCAGACTTCCTTGTCCTACAGTGGACACTCAATAGTCCTTTTATAATAGTTTCACAGGGCAACACAGTCCTTTTGTTTCTTTCACACAAACACTTCGTCTTCTCACCTTTGAGACGTATTCACCCTTGGTTACCGTCCCGGGCACACATCACTCCGGGGGGTCTTCTCCCAGGCCCACACATCCTGTCGGGAGGCACACGCTGACTGTCCTCCTGCTCCCAGCCCACATGGCTTCAGGACACAGCTTCTGGAGGCAGCAAACAATAGGAATTTCTCTGAACAAATTATAGAGCCTTAACTCCCTCATTCTGAACAGGTGAAGGCCTTTCAACTTCCTGCTGGCTAGCTCTGTAGCCAACACCCTAAATTAATTAATGGACTTTCTAAATCAGGTAGAAATGTATCTCCTTCCTGTGACTACATTCCCAGATTTAGCTGACTTCCTGTTACATACCCCCCCCTCTTGTTTCAACCCTAGGGTTGGGACACAGATTTCCAGGCACGCATGTGTCAAGCACTGCTGACTCACTGATAAGCCTCCTATTATCCTCAAGCTTCCGGATGAAACTGTTTTGTCATCTTCATTGACGGATTTCTCATAAATGCCACACAGTTTGTCTCTCATCTCATATACACATTCTTCAACTGCATTTTTGGCATCATTTCGCTCCTTCTCGTTTCTGTCATCTTCATTGACAGCTTTCTCATAAATGTCAGACAGCTTTTCCCTCATAACCGTCTGTCCAATCCACCATGGAGGACCGTGATCCATAGGCAACTCAATTGGGCTAGTCTTAATGTCTTTAACATTCTTAAGACGCCTCTCTCTGCAATCCATAAATGTTTTCCACAAAACTTTGAGAACCTTTGCTTCACTAAGCTTTGTTCCAAGTAGGGACTCTTGACATCCCTCTGTGACTTGAGTTGCCTCTCCATACAGCTGTACACAATCATTGACTTTTTGTTGTAAAAGGGAATGATCTTCCTTCTTGAGCTTTGCTTGCTCTAAGATGCTGTGCAGAGGATTTTCCAATTGAGACAACAGGCTGTCACACATTTCTTCAAAGTGACCCCTGTTCCTTTTCCCAGAGATATCAATATCATTCAAACATTTCATATTCATAGGCAGATCTGAAGCATTTGCACTCATCAACTTCTTAAACTTTTCGCCCTCCTGAGCGAGTCGCAGTAAAGGCCTACTACTTGATTTGATATTCAGTTTATATTTCTTGCCAAACTCTTCACAGAAGTAGCCAACCAGAACATCATCAACTTTCCTTCCACCAACATAGGGGTCAAAGGCAACAACACAGTTGAACCCAGCGATCTGGGTGGTATCCATTATAGACCTCCTCTCTGCATCAGTGAAGAAGCATGGAACTGCAACACATTCTTTTACAGGTTTCTTCAATGCACTTTCTGCTGAACTATTTGACCGCTCAAGGTCACCTAGTTCTTTTTCTCTATCTGAATTCCACATGGAATGCATCTCAAGATCACGATCAAACTTCTGCCACCCGTCTTTCACCAGTTCCATTTTGGAAACACTCCCTGAAAGGCACTTATTCATTTGCTTCACGTTTTCACCAACAGCCTTAGTTTTCTCCACTAGGTTTTCAGCCTGAACTGAGAAATCACCACATTTCTTACTCAGCTCCTTTGTTTGCTGAAGTTCTAATGATACATTTTCCAATGCTTGAAGTTTTTGAAGGAACGGTTTATTCCAAAGGGGTGATTCAAGCCACATGTCGTCACATTTCTGAGGCTCACTCAGGACAGACCCCAAAACACTGATCCTTTTAAAAACTGCATCAGGCACACTATCCCCTCTTTGGGACAGATCCTCTGTTGCCTGGAATTCCTCTTCCAGTTCCTGCAACGGAATCTTCATCTCTTCTACTTGCTGTTCTAAGGCTCGCTTAGACTTTTCTAGCTCCTGAACGCTTTTCACAACATCATCCTTGGAGCTGACCAATTCTTCCATTTCTGTACGCAGCTGTTTAACACTTTCTAGTTCAGCCTTACACTCTAGAGCTTCCTCCAAAGAGCGAGCCAAGAACAGGGCTTTGCTCTCGTTATCACGCACCTCCGTTTCTGCACGTGCGCGTTCTTCTGCATATTTTGCAGACACAGTCTTCTCTTCACCAAGCATCTGATCAAACTTCTTTTTCACATCTTCAACACACTGTAATGAACCAACGCTTTCTTCCATGCGTTTTTTCATATCCGCTATCTGAGCTTGCAATGTTGCGACTTGCTCTGATAGGTTTTTCTTTGCTTCCGCCTCCTCTTTTAATTGTTCCAGGAAGCCATTTTTCTCATCTTCCATTTGTTTGAGCTTTGTGCTAAAACTCAGCCTTTGACACCTCTCTTCCTGTAAGAGTTCCTGCGTGTCTTGCAGCTGCGATTCCAAGATAGAAAAATCTTCCGCAATTTCTCTAGATTTGCTGTCTGCTTGAGAAAGCTGATTTGTAACATTGTCCAACTCAACCTGCAGTCGGTTTGCCTTCTCTGACAGCTTAGCACACAATCGGTCACCTTCTGACACCTTCACTTGCGATTCCAGAAGCTGTGCCTCTACTTTTTCCCTCTTATGTTCACAATCTCCTTTTCCCTGCATAAGAGCCTTCACCTCATTGGCTAGCATCTGGGAATAAGAATGTAATTCTGCCACACAGGCTTCTTTCTCCTTTAACTGCTGCTGGACACGTTGGGCTTCCCCTTTCCAACTTTCACAGTCCGCACGCCATTCATTTACCACATTGCTCAAAGTAGTGAGCTCATACAAAGTACTCAGTAATTTAGCCTCTCTTTCACTTTTCTCGTTGTCGCTGAGAGACAATGTCGTTTTCAGAGCGACATTCTGTTCCTGCGACTCCTGCAGGTCTATTTTTGTAACTTCCAAACACTGAAGACTTTTTTCCAGCTGATTACGCAACTCCAACATTTCACACATGCTTTGCTTCTGCAAAGTCTGAATTTCACTTTCCTTTTCCATGAGGATGGTATCTTTCTCCATTATAGTCTCTCTGCGTTTTTGCAACTCGACCAAAAGAAGAGCAGTGGATTCTTCCCACTGTAACACATGAGACTTGAGTAGTTCATTCATTTCCTGCAAGTTTCTATGCTCCATTTTAAGCAATTCCAAGGCTTGTTCCTTTTCTTCCATTTTCCGTTGCAAGGCATCCAACTCAGCCCTGCACACATACTCGGTTTCCTCCAAACCGATGGCCTCCATTGGCTGCTGGCGTCTCTGTTTCCAGCCTGCCATGCTCTCTTGATGAGCCTTTTGTTGAGCTGCAAAGCTCCGTTGTTTCAGCATCTCCCCCATTTTGGGTTTACTTTTCATCTGAGCACACTGCGTCTCCATAGCAGTTTCATCAGTGTTGCTAGGGACAACACCCTTCCTCTTTAGTAGACTCTCTTTAGGCATGGATGGGGCTGGTTCAGACGGTAACATCCCCTCCATCCATAGAATCCGGTCTCTCATTTCATCTATCTTTGCATTCTTCAGGCGTTTTGAACGCCCCATCTTCAATAACTCCACAAACAAATTTTTCACAGTCCAGCAAAAATTTTTCAGACCACTGTCTCTTTAACACATGTAGTTTTTCTCTCTCTCTTGCAAGATCTCTTTTCCTGCACACACAGTTTGTGCAGTCACTTGCACCAGACACAACAAAGTTCATCAAATAATTTTGAGACCGCTGTCTCTTTAAAACACCTTTTTTTTTTTTCTGTCAGGATCTTCTCTCCTGCACACATAGATTGTGCAATCTCATGCACCAGATACAGTTCATCAAACATTTGCACTTCCTTGCAGGGATCTCTGCTTATGCCCACTGCATACCTCCACCATATGTAAGGGATTAGCTCGGTGGCGGGTGTGGATGACCCCTTGGGGGGTGTTTTTTCCCAGAGAGGTAGCCGACAAGTGCTTGCAAACAAACAGTGTGGTTTATTAAATGGTGTTTTCTTCACCAGGCTGTATGCAGCAAAACATCCAAAATAAAATAAAACAGAAAATAAATCCTTGCCTCTGTGGGCGGCTACCTTCTCACAACTGGAACCTGCCTAAGTGTCTGTCTCCAACCTACCGTCGGGCAGACTTCCTTGTCCTACAGTGGACACTCAATAGTCCTTTTATAATAGTTTCACAGGGCAACACAGTCCTTTTGTTTCTTTCACACAGAAACACTTCGTCTTCTCACCTTTGAGACGTATTCACCCTTGGTTACCGTCCCGGGCACACATCACTCCGGGGGGTCTTCTCCCAGGCCCACACATCCTGTCGGGAGGCACACGCTGACTGTCCTCCTGCTCCCAGCCCACATGGCTTCAGGACACAGCTTCTGGAGGCAGCAAACAATAGGAATTTCTCTGAACAAATTATAGAGCCTTAACTCCCTCATTCTGAACAGGTGAAGGCCTTTCAACTTCCTGCTGGCTAGCTCTGTAGCCAACACCCTAAATTAATTAATGGACTTTCTAAATCAGGTAGAAATGTATCTCCTTCCTGTGACTACATTCCCAGATTTAGCTGACTTCCTGTTACAATATATATATGTATATATATATATATATATATATATATATATATAAAATAAATAAATAATTGATATATAAGTGCAATACAAAGCATTAAACATCACTTAAAGTGCAACAATGGTGCAGAGATCTCGTCTCTGATTATATAAAGTGCAAGTGAAAAAATGTATCCTAGAGTTTAAACAAAAATAAAGAAGCACTACAACGTGCGACAGTGCAATATAAAAAGTCCAAATAAATTTCTATCAAAGGTGCAATGGTGAAATCATTCTGCATATGTTCACTCTTTGAATTCCGTGTGGCAATCACCAGGTGAAGTGTCTGCGCACCTCCACGATTAGCCCACTAGGGGTCTGAGGCATTAATAGATTATATACTACTGTCTGGTCTCTGACTCACTCCTCGTTATTAGATATTACTCCAAAAGAGTACATGTAGAGATAAAAGGGAAAATCTCCAATGGTGCAGTGCCCACAAGTTCAAGAAGCAATAAACCAAATCCCAGCTTCAACCATTAACCACTTCTGGACTGGAAGATTTTCCCCCTTAACCTCCCTGGTGGTATGATTGTTTCCGATTTTAGGTGCTGAAAGCGGTACCATTATTTTGCATGTAATTCTTAAGAATGAGCAGCCCAAACCAACTATTTACATATGATTTTTGTTTTACTGTGCGTTCTTCTTTATAACATCTCGGGTATGATAAAGTTTGAAACACAAAATCATAAATTATAATATAATAAATAACTATAAATAAGTTAAGGTATGTATGTATATATACAGTGGGTACGGAAAGTATTCAGACCCCCTTAAATTTTTCACTCTTTGTTATATTGCAGCCATTTGCTAAAATCATTTAAGTTCATTCTTCTTCCTCATGAATGTACACATAGCACCCCATACTGACAGAAAAACACAGAATTGTTGACATTGTTGCAGATTTATTAAAAAAGAAAAACTGAAATATCACATGGTCCTAAGTATTCAGACCCTTTGCTCAGTATTTAGTAGAAGCCCCCTTTTGATCTAATACAGCCAGGAGTCTTTTTGGGAAAGATGCAACAAGTCTTTCACACCTGGATTTGGGGATCCTCTGCCATTCCTCCTTGCAGATCCTCTCCAGTTCTGTCAGGTTGGATGGTAAACGTTGGTGGACAGCCATTTTTAGGTCTCTCCAGAGATGGTCAATTGGGTTTAAGTCAGGGCTCTGGCTGGGCCATTCAAGAACAGTCACGGAGTTGTTGTGAAGCCACTCCTTTGTTATTTTAGCTGTGTGCTTAGGGTCATTGTCTTGTTGGAAGGTAAACCTTCGGCCCAGTCTGAGGTCCAGAGCACTCTGGAGAAGGTTTTTGTCCAGGATATCCCTGTACTTGGCCGCATTCATCTTTCCCTCGATTGCAACCAGTCGTCCTGTCCCTGCAGCTGAAAAACACCCCCACAGCATGATGCTGCCACCACCATGCTTCACTGTTGGGACTGTATTGGACAGGTGATGAGCAGTGCCTGGTTTTCTCCACACATACCGCTTAGAATTAAGGCCAAAAAGTTCTATTTTGGTCTCATCAGACCAGAGAATCTTATTTCTCACCATCTTGGAGTCCTTCAGGTGTTTTTTAGCAAACTCCATGCGGGCTTTCATGCGTCTTACACTGAGGAGAGGCTTCCGTCGGGCCACTCTGCCATAAAGCCCCGACTGGTGGAGGGCTGCAGTGATGGTTGACTTTCTACAACTTTCTCCCATATCCTGACTGCATCTCTAGAGCTCAGCCACAGTGATCTTTGGGTTCTTCTTTACCTCTCTCACCAAGGCTCTTCTCCCCCGATAGCTCAGTTTGGCCGGACGGCCAGCTCTAGGAAGGGTTCTGGTCGTCCCAAACGTCTTCCATTTGAGGATTATGGAGGCCACTGTGCTCTTAGGAACCTTAAGTGCAGCAGAAATCTTTTTGTAACCTTGGCCAGATCTGTGCCTTGCCACAATTCTGTCTCTGAGCTCTTCAGGCAGTTCCTTTGACCTCATGATTCTCATTTGCTCTGACATGCATTGTGATCTGGAAGGTCTTATATAGACAGGTGTGTGGCTTTCCTAATGAAGTCCAATCAGTATAATCAAACACAGCTGGACTCAAATGAAGGTGTAGAACCATCTCAAGGATGATCAGAAGAAATGGAAAGCACCTGAGTTAAATATATGAGTGTCACAGCAAAGGGTCTGAATACTTAGGACCATTTGATATTTAAGTTTTTCTTTTTTAATAAATCTGCAACAATGTCAACAATTCTGTGTTTTTCTGTCAGTATGGGGTGCTATGTGTACATTCATGAAAAAGAAGAATGAACTTAAATGATTTTAGCAAATGGCTGCAATATAACAAAGAGTGAAAAATGTAAGGGGGTCTGAATACTTTCCGTACCCACTGTATATATATAAGTATACATATATATACATATACATATATATATATATGTATGTATATATATATATAAGTATACATATATATACATATACATATATATATATATATATATATATATATATATATATATATATATATATATGTATACATATACAAACCCAAATCCAAAAAAGTTGGGACACTGTACAAATTGTGAGTAAAAAAGGAATGGACTAATTTACAAATCTAATAAACTTATATTTTATTCACAATATAATATAGATAACATATCAAATGTTGAAAGTGAGGCATTTTGAAATGTCAAGCCAAATATTGGCTAATTTTGGATTTCATGAGAGCTACACATTCCAAAAAAGTTGGGACAGGTAGCACTAAGAGGCCAGAAAAGTTAAATGTACATATAAAGAACAGCTGGAGGACCAATTTGCAACTTATTCGGTCAATTGGCAACATGATTGGGTATAAAAAGAGCCTCTCAGAGTGGCAGTGTCTCTCAGAATTCTAGATGGGCAGAGGATCACCAATTCCCCCAATGCTGTGGCGAAGAATAGTGGAGAAATATCAGAAAGGAGTTTCTCAGAGAAAAATTTTAAAGAGTTTGAAGTTCTCATCATCTACAGTGCATAATATCATCCAAAGATTCAGAGAATCTGGAACAATCTCTGTGTGTAAGGGTCAAGGCCGGAAAACCATACTGGATGGCGGTGATCTTCGGGCCCTTAGACGGCACTGCATCACATACAGGAATGCTACTGTAATGGAAATCACAACATGGGCTCAGGAATACTTCCAGAAAATATTGTCGGTGAACACAATCCACCGTGCCATTCGCCGTTGCCAGCTAAAACTCTATAGGCCATAAAAGAAGCCATATCTAAACATGATCCTGAAGCGCAGGCGTTTTCTCTGGGCCAAGGCTCATTTAAAATGGACTGTGGCAAAGTGGAAAACTGTTCTGTGGTCAGACGAATCAAAATTTGAAGTTCTTTTTGGAAAACTGGTGAGGTCATCCGGACTAAAGAGGACAAGGACAATCCAAGTTGTTCTCAGCGCTCAGTTCAGAAGCCTGCATCTCTGGTGGTATGGGGTTGCGTGAGTGCGTGTGGCATGGGCAGCTTACACATCTGGAAAGGCACCATCAATGCTGAAAGGTATATCCAAGTTCTAGAACAACATATGCTCCCATCCAGACGTCGTCTCTTTCAGGGAAGACTTTGCATTTTCCAACATGACAATGCCAGACCACATACTGCATCAATTACAACATCATGGCTGCGTAGAAGAAGGATCCGGGTGCTGAAATGGCCAGCCTGCAGTCCAGATCTTTCACCCATAGAAAACATTTGGAGCATCATAAAGAGGAAGATGCGACAAAGAAGACCTAAGACAGTGGAGCGCATAGAAGCCTGTATTAGACAAGAATGGGACAACATTCCTATTCCTAAACTTGAGCAACTTGTCTCCTCAGTCCCCAGACGTTTGCAGACTGTTGTAAAAAGAAGAGGGGAGGCCACACAGTGGTAAACATGGCCTTGTCCCAACTTTTTTGAGATGTGTTGATGCCATGAAATTTAAAATCAACTTATTTTTCCCTTAAAATGATACATTTTCTCAGTTTAAACATTTGATATGTCATCTATGTTGTATTCTGAATAAAATATTGAAATATGAAACTTCCACATCATTGCATTCAGTTTTTATTCACAATTTGTACAGTGTCCCAACTTTTTTGGAATCGGGTTTGTATTATATATACAGTATATATATATATATATATATATATATATATATATATATATATATATATAAATAAATAAATAAATATATATATATATGTGTGTGTGTGTGTATATATATATATATAAAAAGTACAGTAAAACTGCAGGAAAGGGCACTGGGGGGCAAACTAATGCAAATATTTTTTTATTTTGTAATGCATCAGTGTGTTTGTGTGTTTTACTATTTGAATTTACCGCCGGTTCCACCCCCCTGCGAGCGTCACGCCGCAGGAGACGGAAGCCGGGGCTCACAGCGTCGGGCGGAAGATCCGGCCACCGTATGCTGCAGGGACACATCGCGGGATCTCGGCGACAAGGTAAGTAACCTCTCTACCAGGATCCAGCGATGTGTGGCTCGGGGTTACCGCTAATGGCTCTGAAATATGCACTGTTACTGTAATAATGACACTGGCAGGGAAGGGGTTAACACTGTGGGTGATCTAGGGGTTAAATGTGTACCTTGGGGCGGGTTTCTAACTGTATTGGGGTTGGGCTTGTGAAATTACCATAGAGACCTGTAATCCTATATAGAAGGACCACAGGTGCTGTATGATCATCCCAGGGAGAAAGACGGTCAGCTGTGTTTACAACAGCTGACCGTTCTCTCTCAGCGGGGAGCGATCGCAGATGTCAGGCGGCAATCGGAGCCGCCTTCTCCGTGCATCGGTGTCCCCGCTGCCCAGTGCTCGCCCCTAGCTGCAGGCGTGCGACCGACGTAGACCTACGTCGTTTCGCACAGGAGGGCCTCCCTGCCGCAGTAAATCAGCGGCGGGCGGTCCGGAGGCGGTTAAACTCACATTTATTAAATTAAAAAGCAGCTTAAGCATTCACAAATCCAGGATGATCACAAATGTAACATCAAACCTGCCAACCGCTTGGTATCTCAAATATATATATATATTCTATGCAATGTTATGTATGTTTAATATTGGTTTTTAGTATTTTCACTATTTTAAGCAGCGCTATCACATATATTTTTGAATTCCTTTTTTAAATGAACACACTAACTCACTGTGTTCATTCATAACTGAAGCATAGTAAACTGTTTCCCATGCTTCAGGTTATGAATGAACAGGAAGCTGCTCAGCACAGAGCATTTCCCATTCATACACTGTCCAGTGCAGCTGAGGCTGCAGAGAAAGGCATGTGTGCTTTAGCTTTGGGGTGCAAGCCATAATGCCATAGGCTGCGCACACCTATGCCTGGCCATTAGGGGGTAAATCTTCTGGAGGTCAAGTGGTTTTAAAATGCGCTGTCAACACATCACAGAATAATAAACAAAATGTCCCTGCACCATCTTGGCAATGCAGCGTACCACACAATGCCTGGTACCTGTATGGTGTTGCCCTGTAATGCAGGGTTGGCATTTATGTGTGGGTTGGGGTGCCACTTTAAGTGAATGGCACTGCAGCCCTAGCATTCCCACAGTACACTAGTGTGAAGGCAGCCTGAGTCTAGCAGGCCAGGAGATAATGCTTTCCAGTGTTGTTTCTTTATTAGTTTGCTGCAATCACCCCTGTGTACACAGCCAAGCAACTTCTACAAGTCATGGTTGGTATAATTATAAAATCTTTTTTTTTTTTTTCTCTCCCCGAAGGTCCTCTGCATTGCAGCTGTCCTGTGCTCACATCTCTGCTTCAGTCTGTTCAGGGCTCACCATACGGCTCATTAAAAGCTGACCTCATCCCGGAGTCGTATATATCACTGCTTTACCTTCACCTGCCCGTACACACGCAGATGGCTGTCCGAGAACAACCGCGCTTGACCACATCGCGCCAAACTTGAAACTGATTTTTTTTTCTCTCTACAGCATGGCCAGAGTTGTGGAGCAAAAAGTATAGTCACAGAAATGGCTGTTCCATGGAGCCCTCTAGGAGAGGCACGAGGCTCTCTGCTGCTTCTTAATACTGTAGATAATTAGAGATGAGTGGAGGGATTTCGGTGAAATTGATTTCGCCATCACTGAAGCGGAGGCTCTCAATTTCATTCATTCAGCTGCTTAGGTAAAATTTGATTAAAAAAAATTTCTGCCAGTAGATTGTCAGCGTGCCAGGAAACCGGACCACACGGGGATGCAGGTAAAATAAAGCAGTTTATTGGAGCAAACAACAATAAACGCACAGCAAGAGTGAGGAAGTGGGATCAGGAACAAGCCGGGGTCAAATCCAGAAGCAGGTAGTTATCCAAACTGGGGTTGAGTCCAGAAGCGGGTAGTCTGCTGATTCCGGGGTCTTCTGCCGATGCGGGGTCGAAAGCCAGGAGAGTCCTCAGCCAAGCCTGGTCAGACACGGAGGAACATGGAGAACAGAAGACTGCTAGCAGGGATGCACCTTGGATTACAAACACAAGGACAAGGACCGCAACCCATCAGGTGATAGATATAGTCAGGTGTGCAGCATCATCAATGTGTGATGCCCAGGCAGCAGGCAAGTGATGATGCAATCAGGGTTTATAAGAGGCAGCAGTCTGCACATGTCCAAGATGGCTGCCAACAGGAGGGCAAGGTAAGACCTTGACGTAAATACCTTATACAGCCCACTTCCTCTTTCTTGTCTGGTAATTAGCCTAGGCTAATGACATCATGCACCGCTCTCTCTCACTCTCATGACAGTTTGCCAGCAAGGGAGGAGGGGTGAGTCACAGGAGAGCCAAGGAGAGCTGCTGAGCCTGAGGGGGTTGGATGAGGGAGGAGATAACAGGAGACTGCAGCAATCCATATACATACATACATACGTGTGTGTGTGTGCCTCCTTGTGTCTGTGTAAATCCAGGAAGTGAACACACAGCAGCTTCAGCTGCCCACAGTTAAAATGGCTGCAGATTTCTGCAGCATATTTGGCAAGTACAGAATCTCAGTACTGTATATATAAAATAATATGCAAAGTGGTTGGAGGGAAGCTTCAGAATGGCATGTATGTTTTTATTACAAATTATGTGAGCAGACTGCAGTTCCTCTTTAACAACTTGCCGACCAGCAGCCGTACTTTTACTGCGGCAGGCCGGCTCTGTCACGCCAAACGACATACCTGTATGTCGCTTCATGAGACAGCTAGTGGGGGTGCTGATTGCCTGCAGGGAGAGCCAATCAGCGGGTTCGCCGCATGCAATTCCTGCCGAGCACCCACAATCATTCACCATGGAGACAGAACAACAGCCTGTTGATGTAAACACAGGGATCCTGTGTTCCACTTCCTCCTGTTTAGGAACACAGGTCTCTGTGTTCTTCCAGCAAGTCAATCCCCCACACAGTTAGAAAGCATCCCCAAGGAACACACTTAACCCTTTGATCGCCCCATGATATGAAACTATGAAAGTCTACCCTGCCAGTGTTATTAGTACAGTAACAGTGCATATTTTTAGCACTGATTACTGTAATAATGTCACTGGTCCCCCCAAAAATGTTAAAAATGTCAGTTAAGTGTCCGATCTGTTCACCGCAATGTCGCAGTCCCGATAAAAATCGTTGATTGCCGCCATTACTAGTAAAAAAAATAAATAAATAAAAAGGACAAAAATCTTTCCCCTAGTTTGTAGACGCGATACCAAAAATATGTAGAAGAATACAAATTGGCCTAAAATAATGAAAAAATTTAATTTGTCATTTTTTTTTTATTGGGAATATTTTATCGCAGAAAGTAAAAATATTGTTTTTTTCAGAATTGTCGCTCTTTTTTTGTTTATAGCGCAAAAAATAAAAATCGCAGAGGTGATCAAATACCACCAAAAGAAAGCTCTATTTGTGGGAAAAAAAGGACATCAATTTTATTTGGCTGCAGCGTTGCACGACGGTGCAATTGTTCGTTATAGTAATGCAGTGTCATATCGCAAAAAATGGCCTGGTCATTAAGGGGGTAAAACCTTAAGTGGTTAAAATGTTACTAAACCCAGGAGCTTGCAGTCACTATATCTGCTCTCCGACAGTACACAGAACATGGAAATGTAATTTTCGTAAATATAAACTGCTAAATACCTTTTCTCATCAGCAGTACAGTATATAGCAGTCTTGTGACTTTTATCAGTGTTTGGTTAAAGCTTGTAGGAGGAGTTTTCATACTGCACTGGCTGTCCCATCAGTATGCAGAATTCCTGACCCTCTGTCTGGACAGTGCTGATTGGCCCTGTGCTGATCACATGCACTCTCCCAAGAAACCAAAAAAAAAAACTCTCTATCAATACACACCAAACTGAGCATGTGCATCCTGACTCCATTTACTCTGGCTTATCTGGACATGTTTTGGGGTCAATGCAAAAAGGGGAGGATCTCGGCATACAGGATCAAACAGCCTTTTTACACAATGCAGAGGATTAACCGCTTAGGTTCCACAGTGAGTAGAACAAGCATGGTTTACTGTATATACAGACTGATTTTACTGTTGTGGGTTTAGTAACACTTTAATTTGGGTATTGCTCGTATTGCTGCAACCCCATCCTCCTTTTTTTAACAACACTTCTGGAGAATAAAAACTTTCAACATCTCTCATTCCTGTTCCTTTCATATCACTTAGAGCTCCCTAGGTGAGACACGAGGCTCCAAGCTGCTTCCTACTGTTATAACTAGGGTTTCACCAATACCGGTATCAGTGCCGATACCGAGTAGTTTCACGAATACTCATACTCGTAAAAAGGCTCTGATACCCAAAACTGATACCTTTGCGTTGTAATTTAAACCCATACAATATGAATAGGCTCAAATCACATTGTAAACAATCGCATGTGATTCAAACAGTAATGCGGTGCGATTCCTGTCCAAAACTAATGCGGTCTCCCACACCGTTCCTGTGTGAACCCTGGCTTGTCATAGTGATTTCAGCCTGGGTTCACACAGGTGCAGTGGGGGGAAAATGCATGCAAGTCAGACAGGAATTGTACCACATTGCTGTTCAAATTGCATGCAATTCTTTGCAGTGACATTTGAGCCCATTCATTTTGTATGGGCTCAAATCACACCGCAAAGGTATCAGTACTCGGCATTGGCAAGTACTTGAACGAAAGTATCAATACTCATCAGTAAAAAGACTGTATCCCTAATTATAACCATGCTGGGGATTCCCCCTATAACTATTAAAAAGTCACTCTTAGGTTACAGTTCAGTGGCTTGGCCTAAGCTGAGATGATGTCATAAGTCTGCAGGCAGGAGGAAGCATTTCCTAGGTCTCCTCGCAGCCATGGATCAGGCTGTACCGATCTTTTTTCAGATTGGAATCTGCTGGGCAGCCAACCTGGGCCCAGAACAGAAAGAATCCTCCATCCAGTTATCCAAGTAAAGCGTTTCATGTAGGGATCTGTTGGGTGTTCACTCTGGGCCCAAAATAGAGAGAATCCTCCACCCAAGCACCAAATAAAGAGGTCATCCTTCATATCGGGATCCATTGGGTGGCAAATCCTGGCTTGGAACACAGAGAATCTGCCACCTGAGCATCCAGATAACGAGGTCATCCTTCATATTTGTTTGTAGGGTGGCCAGTTTGGGCCTGGAGCAGAGAGAATCCTCCACACAAATAAAGAGGCGGTTCTTCATATCAGGATCTGTTGGGCAGCAAGTCTGGGCCTGGAGCAAAGAGAATCCTCCACCTGGGCATCCAGATAAAGAGGTCATCCTTCATATTGAGATTTGCAGGGAGGCCAGTCTTGGCTCAAAACAGAGAAAATCCTTCCCCTGAGCACCTAGATAAAGTGGTCACTCTCCATATCGGGATCTGTTGGAAGGCCAGTCCAGGCCCAGAGCAGAGAGAATCTTCCACTTTAGCACCCACATAAAGAGGTCATCCTTCATATTGGGATTAGTTGGGAGGCTAGTCTTGGGCTGAAACAGAGAGAATCCTCTGCCAGAGCACCCAGAAAAAGAGGTCATTTTTCATATTGGGATTCATTGGTTGGCCAGTCTGTTCCTGGAGCAGAGAGAGTCCTCCACCCATCACCCAGATAAAGAGGCCATTCTTCATATCAGGATCTATTGGGCAGCCAGTCTGGGCCTGGAGCAGAGAGAATCCTCCACCTAAGTACACAGATAAAGAGATCAATCATCCTTCATAACAGGATCAAATGTGTGGCCAGTCTGGGTCCAAAGGTGAGAGAATCCTCCACCCAAGCACCCATATAAAGTGGTCATTCTTCATATCAGGATCTGTTGTGTGGTCAGTCTGGGCCCAGAGCAGAGAGAATCCTCCACCTTGGCACCCAAATAAAGAGGTCATCCTTCATATTGTGATTTGTAGTGAGGCCAGTCTGGGCCCAAATCAGAGAGAATCCTCTACCTGAGCACCCAGATAAAGAGGTCATCCTTCATATCGGGGTCAGTTGGGTGGCAAGTCTGGGCTTGAAGCACAGAGAATCCTCTACCCAAGCACCCAGATAAAGAAATCATGCTTCATAATGATTCCAACACACTATTCCCAACGCACTTGTTCCTGCAGATTGGCTGTAGTGTAGATGGGCGCTGCAGCATAATCAAATAATCAGATAATCAAATAAGCAGATAATCAAAGCGACCTGTCACGTGTCTGATAAAGGGGCCCTGCGAGGCTCCGAAATGTTGCTTCTGGTACAAAGATGTGATTGTTAAATAAAGTTTTGGACCCATTCTGGAGATCTGTGGTATGCTGGTGACATTCTTTCGTTTTCATCCTTCATAAAAGTTTAAACGGTGAGGCCAGTCTTGGCCCACAACAGAGAGAAGAGCATCCAAAAAACATAGTCATTCTTCATTTTAGGATCTGTTGGGCAGCCAGTTTGGGCACACAGCAGAAAGAATCCTCCACTTGAGCACCTAGACAAAGAGGTCATCCTTCATATTGGGATTTGTTGGGAGGCTAGTCTGGGCCTGAAACGGAGAGAATCATCAGAGTACCCTGATAAAAAGCCCATTCTTTATATCAGAATCTGTTGGTTAGCCAGTCTGGGTCTGGGGCTCAGAGAATCCTCAACCTGAGCACCCAGTTAAAGAGTTCATCCTTCATAACAGGCTCAATTGGGTGGTCAATCTGGGGCCAGGGGTGAGAGAATCTTCCACCCAAGCACCCAGATAAAGAGATCATTCTTCACATTAGATATATAAAGAGAGTGCAGCACTAAAAAGCATGAAAATACGTTCGTAAAAGTCCAAAAATATAATCTATGTTCATAGCGTAGAATCCCCACACCAGCGTCTGTGAGATAGATGTGCATGTACACTCGACACCATGGTGAAGGCCTGCTTACTAGAGACAGAAGGCCCTCGTGTTATAGAGAGGTCTAAATAGGCATTGTTGTAGATAATAACCAGATGAACCTCCAGGCTTCAGCTGATTTCCAGACAACCTCCATCAATACAAGCCTGCATTCTTCATATTGGAATCTGTTGGGCAGCCAGTCCAGGACAAGAGTAGGGAGAGACTCCTCCACCTGAGCACCCAGAAAAAGAGATCATCCTTCATATCAGGAATCATTGGGGGGCCAGTCTGGGCACGAAACAGTAAGAACCCTCCACCTGAGCAAACAGATAAAAAGATCATCCTTCATATTAGCATTGGTTGGAAGGCCAATCTGGGCTCGAAACAGAGAAAAACCTCCACCTGAGCATAGTTAGAGAGGCCATTCTTAATGTCAGGATCTGTTGGGCAGCCAGAGCAAAGAGAGTCCTCCACCTGAGAACCCTGATAACGAGGTCATTCTTCATAATGGGACATGTTGGGCGGCCAGCCTGGAGCAGAGAGAATCCTCCACCTGAGAACCCTGATAAAGAGGTCATCCTTCGTATTGGAGGTCAGTCCAGGCCCACAGCAAAGAGAATCCTCCACCTGAGACCCCAGATAACGAGGTCATTCTTCATAATGGGACATGTTGGGCGGCCAGTCTGGGCCTGGAGCAGAGAGAATCCTCCATCCGAGCACCCAGATAAATAGGTCATTCTTCATACTGAGATCTGTTGTTCTTCGGAAACACAACATCAAGCAAAAGAAATAGTATCTGGAAACAGGGACGTGTCTATTAACAAAACAAATGTACATCGCCACCACCAATAAAAAATATATAGGTAATTAATCACTTTCAGAAGAGGACAAGAAAGCAAAACTGCAGCAATGAAGAAAGAACTAGGCAACTTCATTTAGAACATGAAATCTGTTCATCTAGGGGACAGATGAGAAAATATTGCCAAGATCCGGGGCATTTATCTTCAAGATATAGAGAGGAAGAGAAGGCAGCTGGCTCCCATTTCCACAGCTCAGCGAGAAAAGTAACGCTACGATCCAAACAAAGCATAACCAGGGAACTCCATAGACATTAAAGCTGAACTCAGGCCTTCCCTTCAGTCTTGGACAGTCGTACAGGCTCCTCTCCTGTGCTAAAAAATGATGCGCTGTTTGTGTATGCCTTGGGAGATCTCCACTTACTTCCAGTCATAAAGACACAAAAAGAAGTGAGAAGAAGGCCTCATGCACACTGGACGTTATGAAAACGTCTGTTACATTAGCTGTAGAAAGCTGTAGCATGAGTTTTGCAGTGTTTTTGCCTTTTTTTTTTGCATTTTTTAGCAAAACTATTCTCCCACAAAAGCTTATGGCTCAAAAACGGTCATAAATGCTGTTTTTCATCGTTTTTTTTTTTTTTTTTTGCATTTTCCAGCGTTTATTACAGCTGAAAAACTCTTCAAATGCAAGGTTCTGGGGTTTATTTCCAGCCAGAAAACACCCCTGCCAAAAAAACGCAAATAAAAGCCTATGGGTGCATGGACACAAAGGATAACATGCTGGGGAGTTTACTGGCTGCAGAAAAAAACACCTGAAGCCAAAAACAGCCGCTGTAAAAACCTTTAGTGTACATGAGGGCAAAAAGTGAGGATGTCACCAGAACAGTTGTCCCATCGGGAGATTAATCCTTTATTCCTGGTCTGACGACAACTACATCATCAGATATCCTCAAATATTACCTATAATCTTATATTGATTTGCTAGTTATTAGACCAAAACGTTGATTTAATCAGAAATACACTATATTACCAAAAGTATTGGGACACCTGCCTTTGCACGCCCATGAACTTTAATGGCATTTTAATAGTGTAGTAACGGTGAATACTACAGTGGTTTCCATCTTCTACGGGGATCCCACAGGTATGGCATATACATACACTATATTGCCAAAAGTATTGGGACGCCTGCCTTTACACACACATGAAATTTAGTGGCATCCCAGTCTTAGTCCGTAGGGTTCAATATTGAGTTGGTCTACCATTTGCAGCTGTAACAGCTTCAACTCTTCTGGGAAGGCTGTCCACAAGGTTTAGGAGTTTGTCTATGGGAATGTTTGACCATTCTTCCAGAAGTACATTTGTGAGGTCAGGGAATGATGTTGGAGAGAAGGCCTCACTTACAATCTGCACCCTAATTCATCCCAAAGGTGTTCTATCGGGTTCGTGTTCTGTGCAGGTCAGTCAAGTTCCTCCACCCCAAACTCGCTCATCCATGTCTTTATGGACCTTGCTTTGTGCACTGGTCCAAAGCATTTGGTGGTTGGGGGGGGGGGGGTGAATTATGGTGTGGGGTTGTTTTTCTGGGGTTGGGATTGGTCCCTTAGTTCCATTGAAGGGAACTCTTAAGCATATCAAGATATTTTGATCAATTTCATGCTCCCAACTTTGTGGGAAGAGTTTGGGGATGGTCCCTTCCTATTCCAGCATGACTGCGCCCCAGTGCACAAAGCAAGGTCCATAAAGACATGGATGGGTGTGTTTGGGGGAGTCATTGTAATCATTTGATGAAGATTTTTCTTTTTGTTCACTTTGCAAATGTAAACTTGAAAAAAGAAACCAGTAAAATGAAAATATTTAACAGCATTTGTATTTGACATTATTTTTTCTCAGCTGGCTAAAACTTCTGCACAGTATTGTACATAGTAAAATTAGATACTACTTTTATTAATTAGAACACTTTGCATATTTTTGAATAAACATATTATCACAAGCTTGATCAATGTGTATAAATACCAAACAGATGTTTGGTATCTCGGCTGCTTCATTCGAATTGAAAAAACCCTAAAATTTTCGATTTGACGATTCAAAATTTATCGGTTCAAACGTTTCGAATAAAAAAAAAAAAATCAGTAAATTTAAAAAATACATAGAGCGAATTCCAAATACAAATTTCAAATACGAATCCTGAATAAAAATTAAATGAATCAACCGAATTTAACAAAACTAAATAAAAAAATGTTTTTGTCAAGCACATGTTTACTTGGTGTTACAAATAGAATTATGGACTTTTTGCTGAACTGACTATCTTATTCATATACACATGTCACTCATTTCGCCAAATATCCCTTTTTATCTAATAGGATACTACTGGGCATACTGCCCTACCATCCCATAATACACTGGGGCCTCATTGGCTGATAGAGCAGCACTATCAGTGGATGACTGGGTGGTGTGAGGCCTGTGTCCAAGCTCAGGCGGTTCCCCAGGCACCATTCTGATTGGTGAATATACTTGCTGGTCCCTTGTGGTGACAGGTACTCCTTAACCCACTACCATGAGAGAATAAAGTATTAGATCCCCTGCTGATTTTGTACGTTTGCCTACTGACAAAGAAATGATCAGTCTATAATTTTAATGGTCAGTTTATTTTAACAGAAAGACAACAACAACAAAAATATACAGAAAAACGCGTTTCAAAAAAGCTTTACATTGATTGTCATTTTTTTTTAATCAGTGAAATTAGCAAGGTTTCTGGCTCCCAGGTATCTTCTATACGGGTAATAAACTGAGATTAGGAGCACTCTCCCTGAAGGGAGTGCTCCTAATCTTAGCTTGTTACCTGTATAAAAGACACCTGTCCACAGACGCAATCAATCAGATTCCAATCTCTCCACCATGGCCAAGACAAATGAGCTATCCAAGGAGGTCAGGGACAAGATTGTAGGCTCCACAAGGCTGAAATGGGCTACAAGACCATCGCCAAGCAGCTTGGTGAGAGGGTGACAACAGTTGGTGAGATTATTCACAAATGGAAGAAACACAAAATAACTGTCCATCTCCCTCCGTCTGGGGATCCATGCAAGATCTCACCTTGTGGAGTTTCAATGATCATGAGAACGGTGAGGAATCAGCCCAGAACTACACGGGAGAATCTTGTCAGTGATCTCAAGGGAGCTGGGACCATAGTAACCAAGAAAACAACTGGTAACACACTACTCTGTGAAGGACTAAAATCATGCAGTGCCTGCAAGGTCCCCCTGCTCAAGAAAGCACATATAGGTCCGTCTGAAGTTTTCTAATGAACATCTAAATGATTCAGAGAACTGGATGAAAGTGTTGTGGTCAGATGAGACCAAAATCAAGCTCTTTAGCATCAACTCAACTCGCCGTGTTTGGAGGAGGAATGCTGCCTATGACCCCAAGAACACCATGCCCACTGTCAAACATGGAGGTGGAAACATTATGCTTTGGGGGTGTTTTTCTGCTAAGGGGACGGAACAACTTCTTTGCATCAAAGGGACGATAGATGGGGCCATGTACCATAAAATTGTGGGTGAGAACCTTCTTCCCTCAGCCAGGGCATTGAAAATGGGTCTTTGTTGGGTATTCAAGCATAACAATGACCCAAAACACACGGCCAAGGCAACTAAGGAGTGGCTCAAGAAGAAGCACATTAGGTTCTTGGAGTGGCCTAGCCAGTCTCCAGACCTTAATCCCAAAGAAAATATGTGGAGGGAGCTGAAGGTTCTAGTTACCAAACATCAGCCTCGAAACCTTAATGGCTTGGGGGGGATCTGCAAAGAGGAGTGGGACAAAATCCCTCCTGAGATGAGTGCAAACCTGGAGGCCAAATACAAGAAACGTCTGACCTCTGTGACTGCCAACAAGGGTTTTGCCACCAAGTACTAAGTCATGTTTTCCGAAGGGATCAAATACTTATTTCACTCATTAAAATGCAAATCAATTTATAACTTTTTTAAAAAGTGTTTTTCTGGGTATTTTTGTTGTTATTCTGTCTCTCACTGGTAAAATAAACTGACCATTAAAATTATAGACTGATCATTTCTTTGTCAGTGGGCAAACCTACAAAATCAGCAGGGGATCAAATACTTTTTTACCTCACTGTACCTTCTAATGATTCCAGAACCTCAAATGCAATATAAGTTTAATCAACTACCAGATCCAGGAAGATAAATACGAAGCAGCTCCCAGTTTACCAAAGTCAAAGAATCCTGCCGAAAACGTGTCGCTTTACAAGCGCGCTTACCGTCTTTACAATTCATTACGTTACCTCTCCTGCAGCACTGTTTGTTAATTGTGACGGATAACTTTGTACCGATGCAATATAAGTAGTTAGAAGGCGGATGATTCATTATAGGCAGGGAGAGCGGAACACTGCAAAGCAAATACTGCGGCCCGGCCCTGGCGTCGGTTTAAAGGGATAATAACACTGGCAGAGAGTGGAAATGCTTTGGGCTTAAATAATCTCTCCAAGACTGATATTCTGTTTTGTTGGGAGATGCTGGAGGTTTAAAAAGTCACCCCACTCTAGGTGATCTATGTACATTGCAGGGAGAATGGGTGCAGGTTCTTCCAAGTAATTCCTTGTCTCTGCCCCCTACCCATTACTGCCCGCCAGGGTCTGACTGGCAACTTTCGGGCCAGGGGGCAAGTACAACCCAGAGGCCCATGGTTCACCCTCCTACTCTCCCTCTTCCCGTCCTCCTTCTGACCCTCGTTCCAGGCTGAAGCCCTCCTCCAGGTGCTCTCTACCCACCGGCCGAATCCAGGTTCCCAACCTGGCCAGCAGGGGGCGGCGGAGGGAGATGGGACAACTCGGTTAGGGCTGGATAGGGGAGAGTCTCCAGTGGGGCATGGAACTGGCTTCTGCTCAGACACAGCTTACACCATTCTTTCTGGGAGGGGGGGGGGGGCTGCACTCTATCCTTTTCTTCATCCTGCACTCAGTAGGTCAGCAGCGGTGACTTTTTACTTCTCTCTCTTCACCAGGAATCCTTTACGCATGTCTGTGGTAGAATTAGTGCAGGCTTTTTACAGGGCATCAGAGCGGCCCAGGGGGAAATTGCCCCCCTGCCCGCTGGCCCAGTCCTCCCCTGCTGCCCACCCCTTTTGGAGGCTAAAGAACCAAGTATCATTTTGTAGTGCTGAGTAATTTGTATGGAATTTATTAATAATAACAAGAAAAGCAGTAAAATAGATCCCCTGCAGCCAGCAACAATAGACCCCTGCAGCAACAACAGATCCCCCCAGCAACACTAGACCCCTCCCAGCAAAAACAGATCCCCCCAGCAACAATAGACCCCCAAAGCAACAAAAGACCCCCCACCCCAGCAACAGTGGACCCCTGCTAGAAACAATAGAACTCACAGCAGCCAGCATCAATAGACCCTCCAGTAGCCAACAATAGATCCCTCCCTAAACAGTAGGTCCCAGCCAGCAACAACTGACCCCTCACAGAAATATAAGACCCCCCAGACAGCAATATAGCCCCCCACCAGCAACAATAGACCCCCCCTTTACAACAAAATATTCCCCCGCCCCCCAGCGACAATAGATTCCCCAGTAGCCAGAAACAATAGACCCTCCAGCACACCCCAGTACTCTATGCCATTACACCAGACATTGGGGAAGGGAGGGGTTCAAGTGCATGGGGAGACACTGTTGGAAGACCCTGTATGGCATCTCTAATCTTAACCCCCTTCCTTCTTTTTTATAATTTTGTACCTCCATGTTTTTCTTTCAAAGATTTTTTATTGAACATTCATAGATAGAAGTACAAACGTCAAGGGCAAAAGGATAACACACTTTCAGTTGAAGTGACCCTAGGAAAACAACTAGTCGGGTACAACCAAATGTCAAACAGTTTAGAGGTACATTATAAGTCCATTGGCCCCATTATATAAAAAGTAGAAAAAGGAAAAACTGGGTGAGGCCTTCCAGCCCCAAAGGAGACCCCATTGGGAACTAAAACTGTCTCCCTGAGAGTAAGAAAAACCCCCACCCCCCCAAAATAAGCTGCTTAAAGAATGAAAGGGGATATAAAAGTAGTGGTGTAATGGGTTCAAAGCTAACTAGACCTCACGTCCCTTACAATAATACCCAAAGAAAATATGCATGAACTGTTTCGTCCTGTGTTAAACTAGGGTCTAAGAACGCCCTTTAAGTATCTTATAAAACAGTGATCAAGCAATCCGGCCCTTTGTCACAGAAAGGTACTGATCTACCTAATGATAGAGCCAGATCGTACCTTTATGTTTTTAATGTTTTTTTAACTGATTTGCACATGTAAATGCCAGAAATTATCCTTTTCTGTTAGTGGAAATGAGCATCTTGCCCTCCCCCTCCAGTGATCTATGCTTAGGTAGTCGAGTTAAGGCCACCCCCCCTCATAACAAATGAGAGAAGGGGTATTTCTGACCCGTCTGGTTTAAGAGGGGGGTTTGTCTAACCAGGTCCATTATAAGAAGGGGTGTGTCTGACCAGGTCTATTATATGAGGAGGTGTGTCTGACCAGATCTATTATAAGAGGAGGTGTGTCTGACCAGATCTATTACAAGAGCAAGTGTGTCTGACCAGGTCCATTATAAGAGGGGGGTGTGTGTGACCAGGTCCATTATAAGAAGGGGTGTGTCTGACCAGGTCTATTATAAGAGGAAGTGTGTCTGACCAGGTCCATTATAAGAAGGGGTGTGTCTGACCAGGTCGATTATACGAGGAGGTGTGTCTGACCAGATCTATTACAAGAGCAAGTGTGTCTGACCAGGTCCATTATAAGAGGGGGGTGTGGGTGACCAGGTCCATTATAAGAAGGGGTGTGTCTGACCAAGTCTATTATAAGAGGGGGTGTGTCCGACCAGGTCTATTATAAGAGGAAGTGTGTCTGACCAGGTCTAGTATAAGAGGTGGTGTGTCTGACCAGGATTATTATAAGAGGGGGTGTGTCTGACCAGGTCTATTATAAGAGGTGGTGTGTCTGACCAGGTCTATTATAAGAGGGGGTGTGTCTGACCAGGTTTATTATAAGAGGAGGTGTGTCTGACCAGGTCTATTATAAGAGGAAGTGTGTCTGACCAGGTCTATTATAAGAGGGGGTGTGTCTGACCAGGTCTGGTATAAGAGGGAGTGTGTCTGACCCGGTCTATTATAAGAGGGGGTGTGTTTGACCAGGTCTATTATAAGAGGGGGTGTGTCTGACCAGGTTTATTATAAGAGGAGGTGTGTCTGACCAGGTCTATTATAAGAGGTGGTTTTGTCTGACCAGGTCTATTATAAGAGGGGGTGTGTCTGACCAGGTTTATTATAAGAGGAGGTGTGTCTGACCAGGTCTATTATAAGAGGGGGTGTGTCTGACCAGGTCTATTATAAGAGGGGGTGTGTCTGACCAGGTCTGGTATAAGAGGGAGTGTGTCTGACCCGGTCTATTATAAGAGGGGGTGTGTTTGACCAGGTCTGGTATAAGAGGGAGTGTGTCTGACGAGGTCTATTATGAGAGGTGGTGTGTCTGACCAGGACTATTATAAGATGTGGTGTGTCTGACCAGGTTTATTATAAGAGGTGGTGTGTCTGACCAGGTCCATTATAAGAGGAAGTGTGTCTGACCAGGTCTATTATAAGAGGGGGTGTGTCTGACCAGGTCTATTATAGGAGGAAGTGTGTCTGACCAGGTTTATTATAAGAGGTGGTGTGTCTGACTAGGTCTATTATGAGAGGGGGTGTGTCTGATCAGGTCTGGTTTAAGAGGAGGTGTGTCTGACCAGGTCTGGTATAAGAGGGGGTGTGTCTGACCAGATCTATTATAAGAGGGGGTGTGTCTGACCAGGTCTATTATAAGAGGAGGTGTGTCTGACCAGGTCTATTATAAGAGGAGGTGTGTCTGACCAGATCTATTATAAGAGGGGGTGTGTCTGACCAGGTCTATTATAAGAGGAGGTGTGTCTGACCAGGTCTATTATAAGAGGGGTTGTGTCTGACCAGGTCTATTATAAGAGGGGGTGTGTCTGGTCGAGTCTGTTTTAAGAGATTGCGTGTCTGACTAGGTCTGTTACAAGAGGGGGTGTGTCTGACCAGGTCTGTTATACTATAGAGCTCTCTGGGCAGCGTTGTCACAATACCTACTGGTACCTACTGGACTTCAAAGTCTTATTTTGATACACTGCAAAACTGCTATACCAGGAAAGTAGAGGTAAGACTACGACAATGGAGATTGTTAGTTATACGTTTGTTGGCAATTTCCTATAGCAAACATGTTCCTTTGGCCTCAATTTGCTAATCACAGGTGTAAAATGGAATGAATATTCCTATGAGGAGTGAATCATTTGGCAGCTGTCCAGGAGAGCATTACCTGGGTTTCTGCAGGAAGGTTGGCCCAAGCAACATCAGATGGAACTGTGATTCACATAGGTGATCTGCACCACTAGAAGAAACACTGTGAGAAAGATCGTGCACTTACCGTCCAAGGAGAGCCAGTCATGCTGGGAGGAAGGCAATGTCGGAAGAGCTCTGGCCTTATACTCAAACACCACAGAATTGGAGATGATCTGGTTGTTGAAGGCAACCTGAAGAGTGACCAGCCCAGTGTCATGTGCTGCAAGACAGGAATAGATACAGATCATCATTTCAAGGGTAACTCCAGCCAAACAGCTAAATGTAAAACTAAAAAATAAAAATTTACATTTTAAGCTTTCAGCCTAGAGCAATGTATATAGCAGAGGCTCCAAACTTTCTAAACAAAGGGGCGGTTTCCTTTTTTTTTTACTTTGCAGGGGACCGGACTGTGGCCTGTGGGAGTACAAAATGTCCTGCTGTCAGTGGGAGTAAACCATGCCTTGTCTTTGGTGTCAGAGGAATTGTGCCCTATCATTAGTGTCGATAGAACTAATTCTGTCCTATCATTGGTGTCATTGAAAGGAGTAGTGTCCCATCATTGGGGTCAGGTGCAAGAATTTTGCCCCTTTTTTGTTGTCAATGGAAGCATTTGTGCCCTCTCGTTGGTGTCATTGGGAGGAATTGTGCCCCTTTGTTTGTTGCCAGTGGAGGAATAGTGCCCCATCACTGGTATTCAGTGGGAGGAATAGTGCCCCATCATTGGGGTCAGTGGCGGAAGAGTGCCCCATCATTGGTATCCGTGGAGGAATAGTGCCCTATCATTGGTGTCAGTGGGAGGAATAGTGCCCCATCATTGGTATCAGTGGGATGAATAGTGTCCCATCATTGGTATTCAGTGGGAGGAATAGTACCCCATCATTGGGGTCAATGGAGGAAGAGTGCCCCATCATTGGTATCCGTGGAGGAATAGTGCCCTATCATTGGTGTCAGTGGGAGGAATAGTGCCCCATCATTGGTATCAGTGGGATGAATAGTGCCCCATCATTGGTATCTATGGAGGAATAGTGCCCCATCATTGGTATCATTGGAAAAATAGTGCCCCATCATTGGTATCAGTGGGAGGAATAGTGCCCCATCATTGGTATCTATGGAGGAATAGTGCCCCATCATTGGTATCAGTGGAAAAATAATGCCCCATCATTGGTATCTGTGGAGGAATAGCTCCCCATCATTGGTGTCAGTGGGATGAATAGTTTCTCATTATTTGGGTCAGTGGGAGGAATGCTGCCCCATCATTGGTATCAGTGGGCAGAATAGGATCTCAATATTGGTGTCAGTGGGAGGAATGCTGTCCCATTATTGACACCAGTGGGAGGAATAGTGCCCCATCATTGGTATTAGTGTAGGAATAGTGCCCCATCATTGGTATTAGTCAGAGATATAGTGCCCCATCATAGGTATCAATGGAGGAATAGTGCCCCATCATTGGTATCAGTGGAAAAATAGTGCCCCATCATTGGTATCAGCGGGAGGAATAATGCCCCATCATTGGTATCAGTGGAAAAATAGTGCCCCATCATTGGTATCAGCGGGAGGAATAGTGCCCCATCATTGGCGTCAGTGGGAGGAATAGTGCCCCATCATTGACACCAGTGGGAGGAATAGTGCCCTATCATTGGTATTTAGTCGAAAGAATAGTGCTCCATCATTAATATCAGTGGAGGAATAGTGCTCCATTGTTGGTGTTAGTGGCAGGAATTATGCCCCATTGATGGTGGATGTAATAGTGCCCCAAGGGCCGGATAAAGGCAAGCAAAGGGCTGCTTCCGGGCCCTCAGGCTGCAGTTTGGAGACCACTGGTATATAGTCTTGGGAGTTGTGGATGGGTGGATGATTACAAGATTATATACATTTTTTTACAATCTATATACATTGTGTGTATGCATAGCATAATGATGGCAGATTCCCTGCACTGCCCTACTTGTGTAGCTCTAACACAATTTCTTCAGCTGACAGAAACAGTTCAGTAAGTGAATTAGTAAAGGGGTCTATGGGTAACGCTATCCATTCACTTATGGAACTGCAGAGCACAGCTGCCCCCCCCCCCCCTCTATTCAGGTTTCCTGCAGTAGGGAGGGATGAAGCTGCTGCATACTCTGCAATACCCTGAGTGAACTAGTAAGGGGGCCAACAGACCCCTTTTCTAGTTGAATACATTGCAGGCAGATTGTGAATATCAACCAGGCAAGACAAATCTTCCTCTTCCAGTACAACAAAATGGACAAGATTCACTCATCAGTAACCAACAGAAATGATGTCACGGGTTGAAAATGTGGAAAAGGTGGAGTTGGGGTTTAATAAATCTCTCATAAACCAGATGGAGATGCGTTACAAGGCATTATCCGTAAGGGTGGATGGCAGATTTTTTCATCTCCGGGCCTTATAGCTGGTGCGGCAATCAAGCTGCATTTGGGGCACCATATATCTCGGCTGAATGTAGTGACGCACGATGGTACTTGTGCTGTTTGTTCCATCCTTAGCTACAACGAACACATAATTACCATCCATAATTTATTCTGCTAATGTAAAAATAGCATTTTCATCCTTCTGCCCCGAGATTTACAACCACTATTACCACCGCTAAATGTTCCAGTACTTTCCTAAAAAGCAAATTAGTTTATGTAGAAATATTAATACCCATTTTGGATTGCTACTGATGAGGATTGAGTGGTCTATGAAAAATAAATGTGGCCAATATGATTTGGAGATCTGGATTGTGGCCAAGTCAAGTTGGATGATCTAGCCAGGTTCTTCAAAAGCATATACATGTAAAAACAGCTTTGTTCCCCCTAACCCCCATGTCCCTTCCTGCTCTTTACCCCAAAATACACCATACGGCCAAACACTTGCGGGCACCTGATCATTGTACCTATATATGAGCTTGTTGTACAGCCTGTTTCAAAACTATGGCTATTAATATGGAATTGCCCCCAATTCAATGTGTGGCTTTGACAGCCTCTACTCCTCTATGGAGGCTTTCCCCAAGATTTTGGAGAGTCTCTTTGGGAATTCGTTTCCATTCAGCTAAAAGAACATTTAGAACCTCAGGTACCAATGTCGAATGAGAAGACCTGGTTCTCATTCAGCGTTCCAACTCATCCCAAAGGTTTTCAGTGGGGTTGAGGTCAGGACTCGGTGCAGGACACTTGAGCTCCTCCAAACCAAACTGGTCAAACCATATCTTTATGGAGTTGGCTCCATGCTTCTTTTTAAAGAATTCCACACAATTTTGGAGAGGGTCTATAAAAGGTGTGCCCATTTGTGAGGTCAGATACTGATGTTGGATAAGAAGATCTGGCTCACAACTGGGTTTCCAACTTATTCCAAAGGTGTTCAGTAGGGTTGAGGTCAGGGCTCTGTGCAGGACACTCTAATTCCTCCACACCAAACTCACCATGTCTTTATGGAGCTGGCTTTTCACACAGGGGCACAGTCATGATGGAACAGAAAAGGGTCTTCCCCAGACTGTTGTGACTAGGCTGAAAAAAGCACAATTGTCTAAAATGTATTCGTATGGAAACACCACAGCTAAAAAATTTGGAGGTGTCCCCATATACCTAAAGCATTAAGGGTAGGTGTGATAATAAACAAATGTCCAGAAACATTAGGACAAATGGGTAATACAAAGGACACTAGAATACTCACCTTTTCAGGCATCTACTAATTAGTGTGCCATTGGTTCCTGCCAGCAGGGGATCTGTTTGAAATCATGGGGCCCCGTACAGCCTATCTGACAGGGCCCCCTCAGCCTGGATGGGTGTGTAGGTGCAGGTGCATGATCCCGAACGCGGCTCCATCCACATGTACAAACCACCCATTCATGCGGTCAGAGAACCCATGTAAATAAAACCTTGATTATGTTTCTTTCAATAAATTTTTACAATATTCAAAGCTCTGGGGTGGAGGGTGACTTTAGAAAAATATCAGGGGTCTAAACAGTTCCTTGGTATCTCACTTTTGAGAAAGAGAAAGTGATTGAGGACACAAATTCCCCAGTCCTTCTCTGGCAGCCTTAGCTGCTACAGTATGAATGAACAGGAACCCCTCTATAGAGAAGCTCCCTGTTCATTTACAAATTGAATCCTAGTAAACACTGGGAAGGGGGGAGGAGGGGGGACAAGAGACACAGGGGGATCAAAGCTACAGGGGATGATTGGAGTGGCAGAGGGGGGCCAATCCCTGAAACCAATCTCCCCTTGTGGCTCGTCCTGCAGCAGCTGAAAGTCGGCAGGAGGGAGTGTAGCAGAAGGCAGCTGTGCTGCAGGGAGGGTAACTGCCTGTGCTATAAAGCTACCTGGGTCCCTCTGTTGAACTAATAGGGCCATACAGAAGGGCTGATTGATGCTACCCCCTTATCAGTGGCTTTGCCTGCCAGGGTAGTGCCGTCCATTAAGACAATAGAGGTGGTTGTGTCATCCGTCACTCATGGAAGCATGCAATGGGTTTGCATTGAGGCTGGAGTGCCCATCCCTGACACTCCTTACTCAGTGCGACTCAGTAGCGCTGAACCTGGTAAAACCACAGGATCAGTGCTACTGGTCTCCCCACCAACCACCCCCGCCACTGCACTTAAAACACAAAAATGACACTGGTAAGGTCCTGGATCCTGCTTTTGTTCAGGTATCCACAATGCCAGCAGGTAGAATGTGTGTCTCCTGGAAGCCAAGGGTCCTTTTATTTTTAGATCCTGCAACCGTGACAGTACAGGCATTCTATGATTTGTACACCAAGCTGAAGGAGAAAGGAGATGCGATGGGGATTTTATATCAGCTGTAAATTAACAATGATCATACCACAGTTATTGATCCAACCCACTCCATTGAGAACAACAGATTATAGAATCAATTATGGAGGATTTCCCATCACTTTATGGCCAAAAGCTACATTTGATACATCTTTCTAAATTTATTTTTTATATTTGTTATATAAATTTGTAGCACTGCCCCCCCATAAGGACTGCAAGGTTCCACACTTTCGGTTCCCCCTGAGTTACCAGCATACAAAAATGTCAGTTTCAAGTCCTTACATTCTCCTTCCTTGGTTCGCGCCAATAATCAGTCCACTGGTATTTTGGTTGTTTTGCGTTTATTATAAATTAGGGATAGGAGAAGGGAATAGTGGGATACTCCAAATTAACTATTGCACAAGTGGTTGAGGACTCCTATCTTTAGGTACAGCCAGGCTGTTGATTCACCCTGCCACTATGGGTGAATTTGGGGATTTAGTCTCTTTGCCTAAGACGACTTGATGGATTAGCAATTATCCTCAGGACTCTCTCACTAGCATCCTCTTTCTTTTCACTGCTGACACCCGTCCACTGACTATCCTACACAAGGGGTGCCCCCCCTCAGGTCAGGCCCCTTGACATGAGTCCCTGTACTCACGATACCCTGGTCCCAGGGTCTCCCCCTCAGTCAGCTCTCCATGACCTCTGGGTTCAGCTCCTCTCATACGTTCCTCTGGCCCTCAGGACTACCTCCTGTAACCACATGCCACTACTACAGAGGAGGAGGCAGCTGCCCCCTCCCTCCAGGACTCTGCTCTCCAGCCAAAGACCTTGCAACACATGTGCTCCTGGCTTTTATACAGTATCCCAGAATGCACCGAGGCAACCTACCCTCTGACAATCACCAGCACTGTAGCAAAGCCTGTGCATCCATTTGTCAGGTTTCCTCCCACTGTCCAACATGCCTCCCTATTGGACCAGTGTGAAATACTCCTCTAGACACAATGAATCGCATACTGAGCACAATGAGCAGACCTCGCTAACAGATCCTGCTCTCTGGTAGGCAGAGAACAATATAGATTTACCTGCAGCCCCTCTGGTAAGCAGACAGAGCTCAAAACTATACTTCTCTCACTAGCACCTACCTAGGAGGGTGCTACACTCACCCCCTCACCAAACGAGCCATGTCCTCACTAGCACCTACCTAGGAGGGCGCTACACTCACCCCCCACCAAACGAGCCATGTCCTCACTAGCACCTACCTAGGAGGGCGCTACACTCACCCCCAACCAAACGAGCCATGTCCTCACTAGCACCTACCTAGGAGGGCGCTACACTCACCCCCCACCAAACAAGCCATGTCCTCACTAGCACCTACCTAGGAGGGTGCTACACTCACCCCCCACCAAACGAGCCATGTCCTCACTAGCACCTACCTAGGAGGGTGCTACAAATTAAAAAAAAAAACTGGCAATAAAACAGCTTGTATGGAATGGGTAGAAATAGAAAATGTGTAAGTGTTTTGCCTTCCTCGGTCACATGACGCCATGCATCTCTTAGCGTTATAAAATGAGCTCAAATGCACTGATATTTTCAGGTAAACACAGAACAAGCCTTTGTTTTTTCGCTAATGATATTGATAGCGTGCTAACGATCCTCTATTAGCAGTATGACCGGCTGTGTCCCTTCCTGTACGGCTCTGACAGCCAATGTAAAAGCTTCAAGTAAGCGGGGACTTTAGACACATTAGCAATTAGGATTGGCAATATGTCAGATTGCGTTCTCACATTAGCTCATCACCAGTAAAATAAAAGCAAGCAGTTTACTAAACAGATGTCTTTTCCTTTGTGTCCGGCCTGGAAATGTATTTACAGGTGATATTTACTGAACCAGCAAAAAAAACAACAATAGGTGAGCCGGGAACAAGGCATTGTGGGATAGACTTTGCTGTACTGCATTGTCAGGTGATAGATAATAATGGAAACAATGTAAATGCAGAGTTGGCGCATCTTCGCCATCACATGACTGACGCGTGAAGCACAGGAAGGAAACAACCATTGGTTCATGGGGCCATTTTTTTTTTTTTTCCTGACTCAGTTTTGAAATGCTGAGAAGGAGGATTTACTTGCTACGCACACGTTTTTTCATGTGGATGACTGTTAGGCTTTGTACATATGAGTTGCAGCTTTGAGCCCAAGTCTAGTCAAGGAAAAGATTCCCACTCAACCCACTTCTTATGTCCCTAGGGTGTCAAGGCTTTGCTACTCGCCCTGGACTTACAGGAGAATACTGCAGAGAGCAACCTTTCTGTGGCGCTGCTCTCTGTGGTTTTCAGGACCTCCAACCACCGTAGTATAAGGGGGGCGAAGTGGACATTTAGCAGATCGAACCTTTCTTCCAGAAGTGCATTTGTGAGGTCAGGCACTAATGTGGACGAGAAGGCCTGCATCGCAGTCTCCGCTCTAATTCATCTCAAAGGGTTGAGGCTCCTCCACCCCAAACTCACTCATCCATGTCTTTATGGACCTTGACACAGCGGGAGTGGGGCTGGAGGAGGAGAGGCGGTGATCGCCACCTCCCTTCCCTGATCATCAGGGAAAGTGTGAGAAGACCCGCCTGCTTATGTAAACAAAGCAGGCGGATCTTCTCAGTGACAGACAGAAAGAGATCACTAGATTCAGCATAGCTGAACCTGCCATCTCTGTCACAGAACTCCCCTCCCCCCACACACGTCAGTAAGCATAAGGCATACATTTAACCCTTTGATCACCCATAGGGTTAACCCCTTCCCTGCCAGTGTCATTATTACAGTGACAGTGCATATGTATAGCACTGATTACTGTAGTGATGTCACTGGTCCCCCCAAAAGTGTCAAAAATGTCAGTTAGGGGTCCAATCTGTCCGCCGTAATGTTGCAGTCCTGCTAAAAATCACACATCGCTGCCATTACTAGTAAAAAACAAAAGAAAAAAACAATAATGACATAAAATGACATAAATCTTTCCCGTAGTTTGTAGACACGATAACTTTTGCGCAAACCAATCAAAATACGCTTATTGCGATTTTATTTTTTTACCAAAAATATGTAGCAGAAAACAAATTGGCCTAAAATGTTAAACAATTTTGATTTTAAATTTTTTTTTTGGGAATGTTATATAGCAGAATGTGAAAAATATATATATATATATATATATTTTTTTTCAGAATTGTCGCTTTTTTTTGTTTATAGTGCAAAAAATAACAATGGCAGAGGTGATCAAATACCACCAAAAGAAAGCTCTATTTGTGGGAAAAAAAGGACATCAATTTTATTTGGGTACAGCGCCGCACGCCTGCGCAATTGTCCGTTAAAGTATTGCAGTGCTGAATCGCAAAATATGGCCTGGTCATTAAAGCGGTTGTAAACCTGAAAAAAAAAAAAAAAAAACCCTGCAAGACAAAGGCATAATGAGCTAGTATGCATTGCATACTAGCTCATTATGAATTACTTACCTTAGAACGAAGCCCCGACACGGACCCCCGGACACCGCTGTGGGAGCTGACATGATCCCTCGTCGTCTCTTCCGGGTTCGTCGGCTCCGGCGCTGTGATTGGCATACGTGCGGGAGTAATTTTCCGGCAAGCTCCCAGCAAGGGAAGCTGAAGGTCCACCGCTCGTGTGAGCGGCCGCATGCACTGCAAATATCTCCTAAACCGTTCCGGTTTAGGATATATTAATTGCAGACTTGTATAAAGTACTCAAAATTTCTACTTGAGTAAAAGTACAAGTGCTCGATCAAAAAGTGACTTGAGTAGAAGTGGAAGTGCTCGCAGAAAAAGTTACTTAAGTAGAAGTACTAAAGTATTCAACATTTTTTTTACTTAAGTATTGCAAGTAGTTTTTTCAAAAAAATTGCTACTTAAGTACTAAAAGTAAAAAGTACCAGTAGTTTTGAAAAAAAAATTCTACTCAAGTACTGAAAGTAGAAGTACAAGTACTGTGTTATGTAGTTATTAAATAAAGAAGTCAAAAGTTTGAACATCATATTGTTTTTTATTATTAAAATGATTTATTCAAATGATTAACCTGTGTTTGTTAGTAGTTTCTTGATGCACTTTAAGCGCTGTAGCACCATTTATTTGTTTGTTTCATATTTTCTTTTTATTGGAAAGATTTGGTATAGCAGCTTTTATTATACACAGCCTTTATTTTCGTATGCGCTGATTTACAAATGACATTATACACATTTTTTTGAGCTTTATGTAACCTGCCATCTACTGTTCTGGCAGTGGTAATTTTTTTAAAAGTAACGAGTAACTATGCAGCACAAAAAAAAAATACTTGAGTAGAAGTATCGAAATCATCGAAAAAATGTAGTGAAGTAAAAGTAGAAGTAGGAGAAAAAAATTCTACTCTAGGAAAGTACAGATACCGCATTTCGGTACTTAAGTACAGTACTTAAGTAGTTCTACTTCGTTACTATACATCTCTGATTAATTGTACCTACAGGTAAGCCTTATTATAGGCTTACCTGTAGTTAAAAGTGGAAAAAAGCAGGATACTACCGCTTTAAGGGGGAAAATCTTCCGGTCCAGAAGTGGTTAAATCATCTTTGGCTTAACAAAAAAAACATTATTTCGAAATGGTACTCTAATAACACACACAGTCTTGATTTCAGAAATATGTTTACAGTTCGAATTCAACTGGAATAGGATGTAAAATTCTAATCAAATTTCAATTCAGATTTCGGAAATTTGAAAACATTTCGTTTCGTTATTCCGTGCATTTGGTAAACTTTGTTTATACTGTAATTTGGGTATTCGGATGTATCCGAATCTCAGAATAATTAAAAATTTGTCTAAATATTTATGCGGAACAAAATGAACCGCACATGCCTACAGTTGGAAGTTGGAAGTCACTGATCTGGAGCATGTGGTGTCAGGGTGACTTCCCCTCCTGCCCACCCCTTGTCCCAGCCCTGGAGATTACATGAAGAAACAAAGACATAATCAATCATTTATGATCAGAAGATATCATTGTAGTTGAACTATTGATCAAAGCCCACTTCTGTTGTGTGGCATACCGATAATGTGATGTGACTATAGATTGATTATTCTTGTCGGAAGGAAAGAAATCGTGCATTTACTGAAGTGTGTATATGGCCATCATCAGATGTCCTAACATTTCCCTATTCAATTCAAATCTAGAAAAGAAGTTTTGGCTGGAGATCCACCTCAATACATCATATTATTAATGACTGACGATGACACCTGAAAGCCACTGAACATTCCTGCTAAGTGACAATGGCACTTGAACACGTCACCCCAAACCCAACCCCCCATCCCAGTTCCATGCAGCTACTCTGGCTAATGTGTAAATTTAGCCGAGTTATAATTTAGGTCTTCAGAGCGCGATGGCTCGTTCCATTCCTTGGGCATCACACTGGAAAATCAATACACATAATATGAAATTAATTTTGTTTTCCACTTGCAGGACTGCACAGTAATTTATATCTGAAAGTCTGCAAGCATTTCCTCCTTGTGTTTGCATGCGGTAATGTGGCTCTAATGTCACTTTTACATGGATAATTGCTTCCTCTGAGCTATAACCATATCCTCAATACAAAAAACCCAAGACAACGCTGCAGCTGCTCCACCCCAATGGTGATTTATGGGGCAGCCTCTCCGACCCATTAATGGATCACTTAATGGAGAGAGCCGTCCTGGGTGTCCTCCCTGGGAGCCTTCTACGGAGGACGTTCACTCTTCTGTATAGAGGCAAAACAACAACTATTGTCATATAAATCACACAGACCCACCGGGCTGATATGGTGTCAAAAAAGAAAAATGTTCCCTGATTCCAAAAAAGTAAGTTCAGTATTATCTCACAAAGAGAAAGCAAGATAGATAGATAGACAGATAGATATGATATAAGAGATGGTCAGAGGCTGCAGGCATAATACAGGACATGGTCAGAGACTGCAGACGTGCTACAATAGATGGTCAAAGATGGCAGGCATGATAGAAGAGATGGTCAGAGACTGCAGACATGATACAGGAGATGGTCAGAGACGGCAGACATGATACAAGAGAGGATCAGAGACTGCAGACATGATACAGGAAATGGTCAGAGACTGCAGACATTATACAAGGGATGGTCAGAGACTGCAGACATGATACAGGAGACTGTCAGAGACTGTGAACAAGATATAGAAGTTATTGGAGACTGGAGACATGCTTCAGGAGAAAGTAATTACCTGGAGACATATTACATGAGACTGCTAGAAATCACTGTTTTATCAGGGAACTAAGGAAACACAGATTAGTAGCTGCTGGGACCCCGAGGGCTGCACAAAAACTGCCAAAGGGCCACTGGTTGGGTTTAAGGTTCTAAATGATTGACTTGTTATTTCTAAATGTTATTATAAGCAAAAACTATTTGTGGGAAAATCATAGTTTTTAGAGGGATTACTACATGTGTCTCTTTTCTATGTGGAGAGGCTAGGAGGTATCAGAGAGAGTTAGAGAGAGAGATGGGTAGATAGATGGGTTCACTTTAACCTGAGCCACATTTCTGGTCCTTTGGGGGTCAATGTATGGATATAAGGAAGGCTTTTCTAAAATGTTGGAATTTACTTCTCCCTGGATGTCAAGAATATACAGAGCAGTCACTGTTGGTACACTGCTCACCTACTGCCATCATGTGGTTAAATGTAGTATTGCACCCTGTCTTGTGTACATACACTTACCATTGGCAGGAGCTTGGGTTCACACTTCCATGAACCCCTGCACACACATCACATAGGTTACTGGGCTTATACGAACATTATTTAGTGTACATTATGCAGCTTAAACACAAAGACACTGTACAAATTGTGAGTAAAAAAGGAATGGACTAATTTACAAATATCATAAACTTATACTGTATTTTATTCACAATATAATATAGATAACATATCAAATGTTGAAAGTGAGACATTTTGAAATGCCATGCCAAATATTGGCTCAGTTTGGATTTCATGAGAGCTTCACATTCCAAAAAAGTTGGGACAGGTAGCAATAAGAGGCCGGAAAAGTTAAATGTACATATAAGGAACAGCTGGAGGACCAATTTGCAACTTATTCGGTCAATAGGCAACATTATTGGGTATAAAAAGAGCCTCTCGGAGTGGCAGTGTCCCTCAGAAGTCAAGATGTTAAGAGGATGACCAATTCCCCCAATGCTGCGGTGAAAAATAGTGGAGCAATATCAGAAAGGAGTTTCTCAGAGCAAAATTGCAAAGAGTTTGAAGTTATCATCATCTACAGTGCATAATATCATCCAAAGATTCAGAGAATCTGGAACAATCTCTGTGCGTAAGGGTCAAGGCCAGAAAACCATACTGGATGGCGGTGATCTTCGGGCCCTTTGACGGCACTGCATCACATACAGGAATGCTACTGCAATGGAAATCACAACATGGGCTCAGGAATACTTCCAGAAAACATTGTCGGTGAACACAATCCACCGTGCCATTCGCCGTTGCCGTCTAAAACTCGATAGGCCAAAAAGGAAGCCATATCTAAACATGATCCAGAAGTGCAGGCGTTTTCTCTGGGCCAAGGCTCATTTAAAATGGACAGTGGCAAAGTGGAAAACTGTTCTGTGGTCAGACGAATCAAAATTTGAAAATTTCCTTTTTGGAAAACTGGGACACCATGTCATCCGGACTAAAGAGGACAAGGACAACCCAAGTTGTTCTCAGCGCTCAGCTCAGAAGCCGGCATCTCTGATGGTATGGGGTTGCATGAGTGCGTGTGGCATGGGCAGCTTACACATCTGGAAAGGCACCATCAATGCTGAAAGGTATATCCAAGTTCTAGAACAACATATGCTCCCATCCAGACGTCGTCTCTTTCAGGGAAGACCTTGCATTTTCCAACATGACAATGCCAGACCACATACTGCATCAATTACAACATCATGGCTGCGTAGAGGAAGGATCCGGGTACTGAAATGGCCAGCCTGCAGTCCAGATCTTTCACCCATAGAAAACATTTGGCACATCATAAAGAGGAAGATGCAACAAAGAAGACCTAAGACAGTTGAGCAACTAGAAGCCTGTATTAGACACGAATGGGACAACATTCCTATTCCTAAACTTGGGCAACGTCTCCTCAGTCCCCAGACGTTTGCAGACTGTTATAAAAAGAAGAGGGGAGGCCACACAGTGGTAAACATGGCCTTGTCCCAAATTTTTTGAGATGTGTTGATGCCATGAAATTTAAAATCAACTTATTTTTCCCTTAAAATGAAACATTTTCTCAGTTTAAACATTTGATATGTAATATATGTTGTATTCTGAATAAAATATTGAAATTTGAAACTTCCACATCATTGCATTCTGTTTTTATTCACAATTTGTACAGTGTCCCAACTTTTTTGGAATCGGGTTTGTAAATGAATTTATTGTAATCAATTGCATTTCAATGATCAATTTAATGACTTAATTATTTGTTTAAGTTGTTTAAATAATAATTAAACATAAATAATTGGCTAAATAATATATAACACAATTATTAAACTTGGCTAATTCTATGCACTTTTAACACCTTGATCTGCACTTCTCGCCTCTTGGCACATATCTCCCGCATATTTTGTGTAATATCATTTTTGTGTAATATAATTTTTCTGTGGTGTGTATACATAGGAAGAATGCAAGCATATGTAAATGGGTATTTTAACCACTTGCCGACCGCCACACGACTATTTACTGCGGCGGTCAGCCCCTCACAGGCAAAGCGACGTAGGACTACGTCGCTAGCCTGTGAGGCTCTACGCCCACTCGGTCACGGACCCCCCCGCGCGTGTGCCCGGCGGATCCGATGTCCGCCGGGCACTCGCGATTGTCCGTTACACCGGGAGAAAGGCAGGCAGCTAATGTAAACAAAGCCGCCTGTCATTCTCCCCTGTGTAAGAATGGAGATCAGACGGTTCTGCTATGTAGGACCGTTGATCACTGTTCCTACACCAGTAGCCACATCCAATCACAGTTAGAATCACGCCCCTAGGGACACACTTAATCCCGCCCTCTCAAAAAAAGTTAACCCCTTCACTGCCAGTGTAATTTTTACAGTAACAGTGCATATGTATAGCACTGATTACTGTAGTAATGTCACTGGTAACCCCAAAAGTGTCAAAAATATCAGTCAGGGGTCCGATCTGTCCGTCGCAAAGTCGCAGTCCCGCAAAAAAAATCGCAGATCGCCGCCATTACTCGTTAAAAAAAACCCAACAAAAATGACAACAATCTTTCCCTTTGTTAGTAAACGCAATAACTTTTGCGCAAACCAATCAAAATACGCTTTTTGCGATTTTTTTTACCAAAAATATGTAGCATAAAACAAATTGGCCTAAAATGTTAAACAAATTAGATTTTTCCATTTTTTTTTGGGGGGGGGGGGGGGAATTTCATATAAAAAAATGTGAAAAATATTGTTATTTTTGCAAAATTTACGCTCTTTTTTTGTTTATAGCGCATGATCAAAAAATCGCACAGGTGATCAAATACCACCAAAAGAAAGCTCTGTTTGTGGGAAAATAAGGACATCAAATTAGTTTAGGTACAGCGTTGCACGACCGCGCAATTGTCCGTTAAAGTCACGCAGTAAAAAATCTCAAAAAACCCCCTGGTCTTTTAGCAGCCAAATCCTCCGGGGCTTAAGTGGTTAAGTGGTTAAGGTTAAAAACTTCCTTTGGACAAGATCAGCAAACGTGCTCTTAGCCAATCAACTGTGAAAACCCAACATTAAGTGTCAGTAAATGTTCTCAACTTGGTAAAAACGGGGGCAAATCAAGACAGTAAGTGTGTTTGATGGCTTTCATGAAAATTTTTAGCGGTAAGATTTTAAAGGAATTTAAAACAATTGTCAACTAGATCAATTGCTGTGATACAAATATGCCGCACAAGTCTGAACCTTTTCCCCACGAGTGTAGAAGCTGCCAGGTTTAAGGATGAGCTAGGGTTCAGGCCGAACCTGCAGAAAACGGTCACATGACAGCAGGTCTCCACTCCAATCTGGAATTCTCCATCCTGCAGCTACAGGTAATAAAGAAGTGGGGATGCCCCTGACATCATTCATATAATATGACCACATGGCCATATTTGGACAATGTCATTACTAAATATAGCCTTATGGTCATATTAGGTCAATGAGGTCACTGACATCTACATGCTTTTTTTATGTTTGGCTGTGGGGCGGGGACGCTGGTGACAAAATTGAACTAATATGGTCACATGTCCATATTTGGTCAATAACATTCTCCAAATATGGCCATATGAGGCCAATGATGTCACCAGCACCCTCCCCTCCCCTCCCTTTTGATCATATTAGGTCAATGACGTCACCCGTAACCCCACCCATTTGTTGGCCATATTAGGCCAATGGTGTCATCAGCATCGCCTTTGTTACATGAGTATCCCCTTTGTTATGTGCAGTAGGGAAGCCAGTGACATCCTTAATCTAATATGTCCACATGGCCATATTTGGACAATGTCATTACCAAATATGGCCATGTGGCCATACTAGGTCAACAATGTCAGCGGCATCTACAGCCCTTTGCTACGTTTGATTGTGTGGCGGGGAACAACGGTGACATCATTGTCCTAATATGGCCCCATTTGGTCAATGGCATTGTCCAAATATGGCCATAGCAATTCTACGCCTTTGTTGGTCATATTAGGTCATTGATGTCACCAGCATCCCCTGGGTTACGTTAGTAATCCCTTTGTTACGTGCGGCTGGGGGGGCAGGGATGCCGGTGACATCACTGACCTAATATGGCCACAGGGTCATGTTAGGTTAATGATGTCACCAGCATCCTCACTCCTTTGTTGGCCATATTAGGTCAATGATGTCACCGGCATCCCTGCTCTTTTGCTGGCCACATTAGGTCAATTATGTCACCACCAGCATCTTCGCCTTTTTGTTGGCCATATTAGGCAGAGATGTCTCTGGAATCACCAAGGCTTTGTTACCAGCAGTTACAGAGTGGCGATGACAGTAACATCATTGACTTAATATGGCCACATTTAGTCAAGGACACTGTCCAAATATGGCCATGTGGCCATATTAAGCAATGATGTCACCAGTATCTCCGCCCTATTGTTGGCCGAATTAGGTAAATTATGTCACCAGCATCCCTTTGTTGGCCATATGAAGTCAATAATGTCACCAGCATCCCAACCCTTTTTGTTGATCATTTTAGAATAATGATGTCACCAGCATCCCTGACCCTTTGTTGGCCATTTTAGGTTAATGATGTCACCAGCATTGCCACTCTTTTGTTGGTCATATTAGGTCATATATGTCACCAGCATCCCTGAACCCTTGTCATGTGCAACTGCTGGGTACTGAATTCCATGGCTGCAGCTTATAGAGATGGCAACCTGCTGTCATGTAACAGTTTCCTATGAACCTTAGCTCATTCCTCCAGGAGATAGTTGCCCCTCAGACTAGCACTGTAGACATAAACAAAAAGAAGGGCGCACCAGCCTAGCGCATTATCCTCAGTAAGCTTTTTATTGATAAAATATTTTAAAAATGGCTACTCACAAACATGCGATGTAAACCAGCATATTAACTCTATCGTACAACGTCCATGATGTAAGAGTCCAATATCTCATGAAAATTAAAGGCTAACTCTCAGAGGCTCTGAGGAAGAGGCACAGCCTCGAAACACGTTAGCCTTTAATTTTCATGAGATATTGGACTCTTACATCATGGACGTTGTACGATAGAGTTAATATGCTGGTTTACATCGCATGTTTGTGAGTAGCCATTTTTTAAATATTTTATCAATAAAAAGCTTACTGAGGATAATGCGCTAGGCTGGTGCGCCCTTCTTTTTGTTTATGTCTACAGTACTTTGTCGACCACCCCGGTCGTAGAGGGCAGCAAGGCTTAGCCATTAGTGGATGCCAAGTGAGAGTCCCGAGATAGAGGCAGTCTGAGAACCTGATTCTGAGCGCAGGAGCAAGGTGCCAAGCATCGCAAAAAAGCCCCTCAGACTAGCACCTGGCCAGCTATATCAGTGGTGCTTTTGTGTTACAAAGCTGGTCGTTGCTGTGTTCCTTCTGCCATGATGTAGTCTTCCAGGAAACCTGAAATGTTTTTAAGGACCAGTCCACCCAACATTAATTTATGAGTTGGCCCTGGATCCTTTTAAGCCTTGGATGTTCTATCAGTGAAAATCTCTCAAGTAACGATGAGCTCAGGTGTGTTCTGATCCTAGTCTAACCCCACCTGATGGAGTCTACCAGGAAGCTGTCACCTGTACTGGGCCCACTATCAGTGGATGAGGCCTTCCGCGCCCTGCAGCCCCTTGCATCCGTGTGGCTGCAGGGCTGGAAATATCCCAACCAAAGATGATTGGTCCAGTACAGGTCACAACATCCTAATAGGCTTGCACAGGTGGGTTCAGACTAGGATCTGAACCCACCTGAGCTTATCCATAGCCTTGTTCCTGTCCACCAGGGGAGTGTAGGGTGTCCCTGCCTACTTTCCTCTCTGTTCCTCTGTACTAAAGAATGAACCCTGTACACCAGTGGTTGTCAACTTATGAACGAAAGGGGACATCAAATGCAGCCCTTTACATCACCAAAGGGCCATGTTCAATATATGAAATGCTTGAGAAAGGAGCCAATAGGAGTTCCAGAGCGCATTACCATAGCAACCAGCTCACCAGTGGTGTGTCATCACATCCTGCCTTGTGTCCCACAGTGGCTCTCCTTACTTCCTTGAACATTGGACTTGGTTTCCTCACTGACAACACAGTGTTTGCTGTCACAAGCGGCTCTTCTGGTGGACACCTTCCATCCTTTTGGCAACAGGTACCTGCACGGATTATGGCTCCCTGGGACATACAGGGCATCCTATAGGAGATCATTACCTATATGGTGTTATATTCATCTTCTGCTGGGGATCCCTGTTATGATGATTCCTATTTTCTCAGTTATGAGCGTTTAAAGGTTTTGGCTGATAATAAAGGTGGTTATTGGACCCTATAGGTCAAGGTCACCTCCTTACAGTCTCTCTTAAATATTGAGATGAGGATTTAGTGTGGTATACACACAGATAGTAATGCATATGTGGTTTGTATGGCTTGGATGTTGAAGTCCCCCTGATGGATCCACAGATTGAGCTCGGGTGCAGGGTCTTAAATGACAGACATAAATAAAGACAGACTTACAGCTTGGTCTTGATAAAGCTAAGGGTTGCGAAATGCGTCGACCTACTGGCTGTCATATCTACTATTGGAACCTGTCCACTCCACTGCACATTGTCGGTTATATAGGATTACCCTATCTCCCCCACCAGGAGTGGGTGCTCTCTGTCTTATATCCTGTTGCATGCTGTTTTTAGAATGTATTCCTGTGATGTATGTCTTTTGTATACTTGTGATGTATGTCTTTTGTATACTTGTGATGTATGTCTTTTGTATACTTGTGATGTATTCCATTTGTATACTTGTGATGTATGTCTTTTGTATACTTGTGATGTATGTCTTTTGTATACTTGTGATGTATGACTTTTGTATACTTGCCTTGGACATTATTTATGTCCCAATGTTCAGTGACTACTATGTGAATAAAAGTTTACTAATTTTTTACTAACTGTGTCTCAATACACTGCCAGTAAAGTCCACCAAAATAGGCAGAACTTGGGTTCTGCAAACTTTTATGCACCTTCCATCCAAGGTGGCATGGCTGCAGATAAGCTCTTTTAATTTTATATTTCTGTGAGTTTTCACTTGGCTTTTTTATCATAATAAACCCATTGATGCTGCACTTAGCTGGTACCCCCTTGTGTTTCTCTTTTGAAATGCTTGAGAGGACTGTCAGAGACTGCAGACATAATAGAGGAAATGAGGGTCAGAGAGTGAGGACCGGATACATTGTTGGCTGAGGAGATGCTGGAAAAGACAATACGAAGCTGGGAAGATGTTACATGAGGCTGGTAGAGATCAATGCTATTACCCTAATCAATGTTCCCACTATAGACTGCTGAGGTCTGAGGGATGCACATCATATACCAAAGGGCAGCATGTGGTCCTTGGCCCGCAGATTGGGCACCGGAGCTGTACACAATCTAGGATAAACCTATGGAAGAAATGTACAGACCTACAAACTGGACATGAAGTATAGAATGGAGTATAGATGACTTGATAGATGACTTGATAGGGCAGGTGAGGCTTACCTGGGCAGTAGCAGCGTAGAACACCAGGCTGTATTAGAGATGCAGGCACTGAGATCTGATCAAACAAGCAGCTGTAGTTATTGCTGGCTTCTTGCCATGGCCCCGTAATTAAGACTTTCACGCCACCCTGAAAAGATAAATGGACCCCGTGTGAATTTCCAGCCAATCTGTACAAATAATAAAGTGAACAGTGAACTGCAAACTGAAGGGTGTTAAAGGTGACAACACAACCACTACCAATTGAAGACCAATAGAATGCAAGGTCTTCTTATAGTTCATACTGGGGGGGGGGGGGGGGGGAGATTTACTAAAACTGGAGTGCAAAATCTGGTGCAGCTCTGTATGGCAGCCAATCAGCTTCCAACTTCAGCTTGTTCAATTAAGCTTTGACAATAAAACCTGGAAGCTGATTGGCTTCTATGCCTGCACTAGATTTTGCACTCTCCAGTTTAAGTAAATCAACCCCAAAGTTCATCTTAACCCAAGAACAAAAATTGATAGAACTGCAGCTTACTGGTCTTAGCTGCATTCGTTTTCCTTTTTTTTTTACACGTTTCTCTCTTTATTTTGATCCTGCCATTAACTCACTTCCTTTCCCTTTATCTTTCAAAAACTGTTTCTAAATGTCAGAACTTTCATCCCATTTCTAAATTACTGCATTTGTAAATTTTAGAAGCCAATACAAAGGAATAGTAGAGGTAAAACAAAAAAAAAAAAACACTTGTGGGTTTATAGTAACACTAAAGGCAAAACGTTTTCATTCGTTTTGGATAGAGTGGAGTAGGATTAGAACCCCTGTCAGTTTTTATTGCTGTCTGTGTCCCCATTAACCACTTGCCGACCGCCGCCCGACTATATACGGCAGCGGTCATCCCCTCCCAGGCAAAGTGACGTACCGGTACGTCACTAGCCTGGGAGCGAATAGGGGGCGAGCGCGGGCCGCCGGAGGCGCGCTCCCACCCCCGCTCGTACCCGAAGATGCCGGCGCGTGTGACCGGCGGACCCGATGTCCGCCGGTCACTCGCGATCGTCGGGTGGAGAGGGAGAAAGGCAGGCGGCTAATGTAAACAAAGCCGCCTGTCATTCTTCCCTGTGTAAAAGCACTGATCACTCGGTCCTGCTATTTAGGACCGTTGATCTGTGCTGTTACACACACAGCCACTTCCAATCACAGTAAGAAGCACGCCCCTAGGGACACACTTAACCCCTCCCTCTCCAATAAAGTTAACCCCTTCCATCCCAGTGTCATTTTTACAGTAACAGTGCATATGTATAGCACTGATTACTGTATTAAATATTGTTATTTTTTCAAAATTGTCGCTCTTTTTTTGTTTATAGCGCAAAAAGTAAAAATCGCACAGATGATCAAATACCACCAAAGGAAAGCTCCATTTGTGGGGAAAAAGGACGTCAATTTCAATTGGGTATAGCGTCGAACGACCGCGCAATTGTCTGTTAAAGTCACGCAGTGCCGTATCGCAAAATAGGCCCTGGTCAGGAAGGGGGTAAAATCTTCCGGGGCTTAAGTGGTTAAGGAGATTCACCCTCTCTATTTGTCCTGTTTACCATTATCATTGAAAGTGGAAGTAAAAGAAAACCCCAAATTTTGGGTTGTTCCCAGAGATAATTCTTTAGAGTCTCATCCCCCACCCCCCATCATTTTGGTAGCAATACCCCAAACAGTATAGAGACCCCTGGATGAGAACTCCTTAAATAGGTCCTGGTATAGTTTAACAGCTTTTATATGTCCAATTTTTGTACTACAGACTGCAAACATTCCAAAATCCTATTAGCTGTGTGAGCCTGCCATCTAGTGATCATCTGCCTAACTGCAGGGACAATAGTCACACTAGACCAGTGGCACTCAACCTTTTTGAGACCAAGGCCTGATAAATTCTTCCAACATCCAAAAATCTAATCTAATCTAATCTAATCTAATCTAATCTAATCTAATCTAATCTAATATAATATAATATAAAGTGTGAATATAATATAATATAATATAATATAATACAAAATATTATAAATATATACTGAAATGTGTAGGGATGCACCGAATAATCGGCGGCCGAACATTATTCGGCCGAAAATAGGGAAAATGGCACTTTCGGTGTTCGGCCGAATAAATCAAAAGGCCGAATAATTTAAGCCGAACAATGTCTCTCACCTCATTGCGGCTCGCGGTCCTCTATTATGTCCTCTGCAGTAACCCTCTGATATGTATGCATTCTCTGTAGCTTCCGCCCTGACCGCGGCTCGCGGCTCACTTCCCGCTGGTGTCCTGTCCGGCCGCGTAGGGGGGTGTGACGTCACGCGCGCGTCCCGCCCCCTGCTCCTGACTGGCGGCTCCTTCACACTTGGTCCACGCCCCGCCCCCCCCTGTTCGCGGCATTTGGCTCTGGCTGCAGTTATAGAGGTATGTGATGTGCAGCTGAGCACATTTGGGAGAGAAGAATACAGTTGCTGGCAGCTGCACAAGCATTAGTGTGCAGACTGCCATATGTTGTTGCCACAGTGCCCTATAAAGTGCCCCTTGACATAAAATGTGGCCATCAGCGTGCCCCTTATTTTATGCTAAGGGACATGCTGATGAGCATATTTTATGTTAAGGGGCACTCTGATGGGCATATTTCATTTTAAGGGGCACGCTAATGGGCATATTTTATGTTAAGAGCAATGCTGATTTAAATGTTTTGTTTTGCCCATCAGAGTGCCCCCTAACATAAAATGTGCCCATCAGCGTGCCCCCTGACATAAAATGTGCCCATCAGCGTGCCCCCTGACATAAAATGTGCCCATCAGAGTGCCCCCTAACATAAAATGTGCCCATCAGAGTGCCCCCTAACATAAAATGAGCCCATCAGCGTGCCCCTTATTTTATGCTAAGGGACATGCTGATGAGCATATTTTATTTTAAGGGGCACTCTGATGAGCATATTTTATGTTAAGGGGCATTCTGATGGGCATATTTTATGTTAAGGGGCACGCTAATGGGCATATTTTATGTTAAAAAATGCGAAACACCGCGTTCGGTATTCGGCCTTCGGCCTTCGGCCAAGCATTTTATTATTATTCGGCTTCGGCTTCGGCCAAGAATTTCATTTCGGTGCATCCCTAGAAATGTGTATATGTTATATTATAATTATAAAGATTTTTACTGAAGTGTGTATTATAAATATATACTGTAGGTTTCTGCAGGCAGCCTGTAGTGGGTGGGGTCTAATGGGCCCCTCCCACAGCTCTGCTCTTTGAACAGGCTATGTACAGAACAGCGATGTCACTGCTACTCTTACAAGGTGATATCTGGCTTTGCCAAAGACATTTGGCGCACACAAAGTGGACTACAGTATATCCTTTGTGGCAGTTAAGTAATATACTTCAATTAAAGGTTTTTTGCCCGGAGTTCCGTTTTAACAGACCAAATAGGAGCAAACAGGAGAAATTAAAAATACAGATAACAATTTTAAAGGTTATTCTTTAGAGATGCAGTTTCATCCCCCACCCCCCATCATTTATTAGCAAAACAGTATAGAGATGAGAACTCCCTAAATAGGACCTGGTATAGTTTAGCAGCTTTATTATGTCCTCCACTTTTTCTACTACAGACTGCACACATTCTAAAATCCTATTAGTTGTGTGAGCCTGCCATCTAGTGGTCATCTGCTTAATTGCAGAGAGAATAGTCACACTAGACAAGACCAATGGTACTCAACCTTTTTGAGACCAAGGCCTGGTAAATTTTTACAAAATTCAAAAATCTAATCTAATCTAATCTAATCTAATATAATATAATATAATATAATATATTGAAATGTGTATATACTATAATACAATTTTTCAAAATATATACTGAAGTGTGTATATAATATAATACAAAAAATATATAAATATATACTGAAATGTGCATAAAATATTTTTAAAAAGATATACTAAAGTGTGTATACAGTATAATATAATATAATATAATATAATATAATATAATATAATATAATATAAAGTGTGTATATAATATGTAGCACCCTCCTAGGTAGGTGCTAGGCAGAGAAAGTATAGTTGCTTTGTCTGCTTATCAGGGGGGCCTGGTTAATAGCTAGGCCTGGTGCGTGTGTCCAGGGTGTGATTCGTCTGGTCTGAGGGAGTGTCCCCACTGTATCCAATAGGGGAGCCTGTTGGACAGTGGAGGAAACCCAGCCAATGACACACAGGCTTTTTTAACTATCTCAGTGGGTTGGCACAAACAGTGGTGCATCCTGGGATAGGCTATAAAGGCCAAGGGCACATGTGACAGGGCATCTTTGGCCGGGAAGCCAGGTCTCAGGAGGAGGGTGACGGCTGTCTCTCCTCCTGTTTGCTGTGGATGGTGGTCACAGGCAGTCGGCCTAGTGGACCAGAAAGTGTGGCTGAACTCAGAGGTCCAGTGGAAGCTGACGGTGGAGGTGAAGGCAGAGCAACTCTGGAAAAACAGTGTCCATGAGTACAAGGGAGCTTGCCAAAGGGTCCACCCAGGAAGGAGACCACTCCAGTGGCTAGAGTCAGCAGACGGGTGTCAGCACACACGCAGTGAGAGTAAAGGGGGTGCCAAGTTATTAACCTTGAAGAGAGTCTTCAAGCTGGAACAGTCATTTTATCTTCACTTCAGTGGAAAGGTGAAGCAGCGGCCTTGCTGCATTCCACAGTCAGTTGTCCTCGGAATTGTGCATAGTTACTAGTTGGAGTATCCTGCTCATCCCTTCTCCCGTCCCAATTCTAAATAAAACACAAAAACCAAATCCACTGGACTGATCATTGACCGAGCCAAGAACTGTAATGCCATTTATCTACTGTCAGTTGCTAAGGGTAACCCAGGGGACCCGAGAAGTGTAATTCTCAGCAGCCTTCTAGGGGGCAGTGCTACAAATATAAATATATACTGTAGGTTTCTGCAGGCAGCCTGTAGTGGGTGGATTCTGATGGGCCCCTCCCACAGCTCTGCTCTCTGCACAGGCTATATACAGCACAGCGATGTCACTGCTACTTTTACAAGGTGATATCTGGCTTTGCCAAAGGCATTTGGTGCACACAAAGCAGACAATATCCTTTGTGGCTATTGAGTAATTTACTTCAATGGAAGGTTTTGTGCCCAGAGTTCAGTTTTAACAGACCAAATAGGAGCAAACAGGAGAGTTAAAAATATGCAGATAACATTTTTAAAGGTTATTATTTAGAGAAGCAGTCTCCCCCCCCCCCCCCCCATCATTTGGTAGCAATATCCCAAAACCGTATAGAGACCCCTGGATGAGAACTCCTTAAATAAAACCTGGTATAGTTTTAGCAGCTTTATTATGTCCTCCACTTTCTGTACTACATTCCAAAATCCTATTAGCTGTGTGAGCCTGCCATCTAGTGGTCATCTGCCTAACTGCAGGAATAATAGTCACACTAGACCAATGGTACTCAACTTTTTTGAGACCAAGGCCTGATAAATTGGTCCGAAATCCAAAAATATAATATAATATAATATAATATTAATGGTGTAAGCATAAAGTAATAGAAAATTATATATATATATATATATATATATATACACACACACACACACACACACACACACACACAGTATTTCACAAAAGTGAGTACACCCCTCACATTTTTGTAAATATTTTAATATATCTTTTCATATGACAACACTGAAGAAATTACAATTTGCTACAATGTAAAGTAGTGAGTGTACAGCTTGTATAACAGTGTAAATTTGCTGTCCCCTCAAAATAACTCAACACACAGCCATTAATGTCTAAACCGCTGGCAACAAAATTGAGTACACCCCTAAGTGACAATGTCAAAATTGGGCCCAAAGTGTCAATATTTTGTGTGGCTACCATTATTTTCCAGCATTGCCCTAACCCTATTGGGCATGGAGTTCACCAGAGCCACTGGATTCCTCTTCCACTCCTCCATGACGTTATCACAGAGCTGGTGGATGATAGAGACCTTGCACTCCTCCACCTTCCATTTGAGGATGCTCCACAGATGCTCAATAGGGATTAGGTCTGGAGACACGCTTGGTCAGTCCATCACCTTTACCCTCATTTTCTTTAGCAAGGCAGTGGTTGTCTTGGAGGTGTGTTTGGGGTCGTTATCATGTTGTAATACTGCCCTGTGGCCCAGTCTCCGAAGGGAGGGGATCATGCTCTGCTTCAGTATGTCACAGTACATGTTGGCATTCATGGTTCCCTCAATGAACTGTAGCTCCTCAGTGTCAGCAGCACTCATGCAGCCCCAGACCATGACACTCCCACTACCATGCTTGACTGTAGGCAAGACACAATTGTCTTTGTACTCCTCACCTGGTTGCCGCCACACACGCTTGACAACATCTGAACCAAATAAGTTTATCTTGGTCTCATCAGACCACAGGACCTGGCTCCAGTATTCCATGTCCTTAGTCTGCTTGTCTTCAGCAAACTGTTTGCGGGCTTCCTTGTGCATCATCTTTAGAAGAGGCTTCCTTCTGGGACGACAGCCATGCAGACAAATTTGATGCAGTGTGCGGCGTATGGTCTTAGCACTGACAGGCTGACCCCCCACCCCTTCAACCTCTGCAGCAATGCTGGCAGCACTCATATGTCTATTTACCAAAGACAACCTCTGGATATGACGCTGAGCACGTGTACTCAACTCCTTTGGTCGACAATGCCGATGCCTGTTCTGAGTGGAACCTGTCCTGTTAAACCACTGTATGGTCTTGGCCATCGTGCTGCAGCTCAGTTTCAGGGTCTTGGCAATCTTCTTATAGCCTAGGCCATCTTTATGTAGAGCAACAATTCTTTTTTTCAGATTCTCAGAGAGTTCTTTGCCATGAGGTGCCATGTTGAACTTCCAGTGACCAGTATGAGAGAGTGAGAGCGATAACACCAAATTTAACACACCTGCCCCCCATTCCCACCTGAGACCTTGTAACACTAATGAGTCACTTGACATGGGGAAATGGCTAATTGGACCCACATTGGACATTTTCACTTAGGGGTGTACTCACTTTTGTTGCCAGCGGTTTAGACATTAATGGCTGTGTGATGAGTTATTTTGAGGGGGCAGCAATTTTACACTGTTATACAAGCTGTACACTCACTACTTTACATTGTAGCAAAGTGTCATTTCTTCAGTGTTGTCACATGAAAAGATAGAATAAAATATTTACTAAAATGTGAGGGTTGTACTCACTTTGTGAGATACTGTATATATATATATATAAATATATTTGTATTTGCAGGGCAGCATTTCCTTCTGTCTTGGCTAGGTGAGAATGATGTTGTGCACATGTGCACTAATGTGCTGAAGATGTGAAAATGTGCAAATAAGGAAGTCCAGGGCCTCTAGATTTCTGCACACATGTGCTGCAGGACCCTAACTACAGAAAACTGCACCTGATTGGTTGCTTATTGTATGTTGCACATCATTAATGCTCTGTGTATAGTCTCATTGAACACATTCATCTGTTTCCTGTAAGGCTTCATTCAGCTCATATGCAGTATGTGTATTTATTATATTTTATTTTACTACAACAGTGCCATCATGTGGCAATTTTATACTATTGCATGCTGAACATTTTATTTTTGACCAAAATAACACAATATATTCTAATTTTACTCTGAAGTCTCCCAAATCTAAAGTAGAAATAAAAACAATTCAATTGTGTCCACAAATTACTTCCTATCCAGAAATGTAGAATTATTTATGAATTTGAAAGTCCACATACATATGAACATTTATTTATTACAGTTGCTTAAAGAGGAGTTACACCCCCCTCCAACAATAAATCAAAAGTCAGCAGCTACAAATACTGTGGCTGATAACTTTTAATATAGGGACACTTACCTGTCCAGGGATCCGCAATGTCGGCACCCCAGCTGATTTTTCAATTGGCTCTTGGGTGCTGGTGTGGCCATTCATTGTAAGGGAAACTGGTAGTGAAGACTTGGGACTTCACAGCCTGTTCCCTACTATGCATGTGTGAAGCACGCTGTGCTTTGTGAATGGCCCGGCAACAGGAAAGGAGGAGGGGGGCCAAACTTCTGAGGGACCTCGCCACGGCGAGGTCTCCCGGAAGTGAGTACAGGTACCTGTCAAAAACAGGTACCCGTTCCCCCTTGAAGGTGCCAAATGTGGCAGTGGAGGGGGGAGGAAGCAAACAAGCGGAGCTTCCCCATTTGGGTGGAGCTCTGCTTTAAATAATGCCAAAAATTTACACTGACCTTTACATATAGCGTACTGTGTAAAAGTTTTAGGCAGGTGTTTTAGGTGAAGTTTTAGGTGAAGAATTACAATACTTGGGAGAATAGGGAGGCAGAGAGTTTAAGCCATGGTTAACCCTCTGGATTAAGTAGTAAAGTGTTTACATTCAGTGCAGAACACGCCACAAGTTAACTCTAATGGTGTGAAGAATTTACAAGAAGAAACAGCCAGCTGACAGAGAGAGTGGTGACAGTGCCTGGTGATGGACCTCTGGTAGTGGAGGAAGCAGTTCAGTACTTCATGTTCTCCACTTAGTGGCTGAGTCTCCATGCTGGAGCCCGCTGCGATACAGAGCGCCCCTTACGACCAAGCATGGAGGTCACAATGTGCAAGGCTTTGCTATCTGAAGAACAGGGGCCTACCTATGGGCCTTCTGGCAGAATACAGTCTGGTGCATTGCATTGAACCAAGAACAAGCTGGTGGAGTAAGGCTGGGTTCACAGACTGTGACCTGCTCTCATGGGAGCCGGTTCACAGAGCTCTGGGATGGCTGTGGAAGAAGAGTCCTGTGCATCTACTGACCCATTTCAGGTTGGACCTCATTCGTCCCTGAAACGGAGAACAGGGACACACCAGACCCCTACTGTGAGCCACTCCGCACAGCAGTGTGAACCCAGCCTAAGTGAGTGCTTTGCTCAACTTTTTAAAATTACTTTGTAATTGTATGTTGGGCCAGGTAGGAACAGACAAAGCCACCAGCTGGAGAAGAAGACACTGTCCTTCAATAAGCGTGTGGGGCCCTGAAGGTACAGTATGGCTTATGACCTGGGGGTGATTCCAATCACCCCACACTGAAGTAAGTCAAGTCAATGGTGAGTGTCATGGCTGGTAGTAGTAGTCTCAATGTGTCCCAAAAGGGGGTGATCTTTTAGCATGCAGGCTGAAGAGGGTTAACTTTTTGACTCCCTGTTTCTGTGCCATGCACCTGGGTATCCCCCTTGCCTCTTTTTATTTAGACTTACACCATCTCAGGGCCCACAAACACCTAGACAGTGTGCTGTGTCATACAAAATGGTTCATGTCCATTATTGTTTGAATTGTGGAGCATTGACAGCCCTTTTAAAGGAATGCACTGCCTCAACACAATCCATGTCTGTGACTCACACAACACGCATTAATGAACATTCACTTCACAAAGATGTGACTGAGCCCTCAGAGGTTTTTGTTTGCCTGTAGGCAGGTTTAAGTTTTGGCTGCCTTTTTACACTGCCCAGCTGGGAAGCTAAGAGTTAAGTGTGTTCCCGGGTTTTCTAATTGGCGTGTTTTTTTTGGGTCTGGCCCACTGGTTCAGTGTGATATAAAAGAAACGGGGGTCCACACCTGAGAGAGAGAGGGGAAAAGACTGACTTAACAATGGAAAAAGAGTAAGGAACGGCCAGAGTCGGATGGGGCCCGGAAATACAGGGGTTGGAATGCGGCCAAGCTGTCATGAGAACCTGGAGGACCAGAGAATTGGCAAAATCAGAGTTTAACCCACTATGGACACCAATTATGGATCTAACCTAAGCAGGTATGCTGGGGCAGCCACAAGCCTGAAGTTAGGGACAAGGATTGTTATGGAAATGTCTGCACTTTTCTTCCGAACTACTATCTGTGATTGTCATCATGTTCAAGGAAGATGTTGTTGGCACTCCTTCAGCGGCAATCCATCTCCCATAGCAATGGGAGCAGATCTGCACCACTGGGGCCCTCAACCTGTACACAGGTACTGAAGGGAAAGTGTTAAGTGAAGTGTATGCATGGTGTCCACGCTAGGTGCATGGTGGGATCCCATACCATTACTGGGAGTGAGGTAGTGGTGATACGCTGGACAGGTGGAGAGGGCATTGGTTCTGCATGTCCCTCCTAAATACACAAGTGACCTTGTTGGTATATATATATATATATATATATATATATACACAGTATACTGTATATATACAACATCAAGAGAGTTTACTAGAGTTATTTTATATTTGTCATCTACCGGAACGTGGCTATAGAGCCCACCCCGGAGTAGGCCTCTCATATGACCCTTGCTTGGTGCCTAACAAGGAGGGAAACATGGAGGAAGTGATGACCATCCTGTCCCCTTGACATGCCCCACCATATAAGCCCCCTATCCCTGTGTTTTGGTTTCATTTAATTTATTTACGAAAGTTGCATATCCTATTTGCTTGTTATTATTCCCACCTCAAACTATGCTTACTCATTCGACTACATTTCGTTGTACACTCTTTAATGACCATAATGGGTAAGGGCATAGGATGTATTATTATTAAAGCCATTTATTATTATAGTTATTATTTATTAGAATTATATTTACATACTAATTATGACCATTTGATGCATTAGGCCTATTTTTCTGCTCTTTGTATGGGCATGGAGTATGGAGTTTTTTTAAACAGCTGATAATCTACCATTTATCCCTATTAGGGTGAAATGCGTCAGTATGGCGAGGCATATGGGAGGAGATTGAGCTGAAGCCGATCTTTTGACTAGTACTTCCTGGTTGACACAGATGGTATGCGGCCCTGCGTTTTCTCTAGATCATCTTTAGATTGTAAGCTCCATTAGCAGGGCCCTCATATTCCTTCTGTATTGAGCTGTATTGTAATTGTGCTGTCTCCCATTATATTGTAAAGCTATTTAAATCCTGTATAATAATAATCGTAATAATATCATTATGGGGTATGTTGTTTTAAACAGCAGATACTAAGCAGGAATGGAGGCACAAATTGGCAGAGAGGGGTTAATGGATGAGATGCAGGGAAATAGATAGAAGTGACCCCAAGCGGGTACGCAAAGATGTAGAAAGGGGAATAGGAGGGTGTGCAGGGGGTAGAAGAAATGACAGTGTAAAAGTTAAAATGGTATATGAAGAGGTAAAGAGGTGTCAGAACGCCTCCTCATCGCCTTTCCTAGGGAGCTAGAGCGGAGAGAAGGATTTACTAGCTCCCTCCTCTATGGCTTGGTTTCTCTGAGCGCAGTATCCAAGCTTGGTCTACCCATCAACCATCTTCATTCAGAAAAAAAACACACTCTAGTTTCATTTTCAAGTTCAGTCTTCATCTCTGTGTGGAGCAATACTACTGACTTTCAGCTGAGTCCAGAACCTATACAATCCAGCATGAGAGAGTAGTCTTAGAATCTGCTGCTGCTCTAGACTCACCAGATGGACTGCCTGGAGTTACCTTGCAAGAATGAAAATCGCTGCACCTTAATAAAACAAAGCGATAAAACTGCTCGTCAGTCTGTTTGATGCTGGTCTGGGCTCGGAACACGAGAAGACACTACAAGTAAGGATATAGAGACATCATTGGAGAGGAGATTCTCAGAGACAGCGTGATCTAGTTGGAGCGAGAGCCCAAACTGTTGTCTTGAATGGTCATGGAGGTTGATTGTGGCAGAAGATTGTGATGAAGAAAGGAGGACCTTGTTCACAGCGTGATTTAATTAGAGCTCTGGTGAGTTTCATATCCACAGGGATTGGTATTCCACGAGGTGTGGTGACGGTTATATATACATTATCTGAACCTATATCTATTGCCTACTTATCCGCAAGGAATTAAGACTCACCGGGTGTTTTTTATGCACATTCCTTATGCAGATGTTGAAGGACTTTTTGATTTATTTTAGAGCGCTGCTAATGCTGTGATTACCTAGGTTTCATTATCATATTCTATACCACCTGTCTTACACCTGTAGCAATATTTCCAGGCATTGGGCCTGAGGTGGGTCTTCCATTGTTACCGTAAACACTTCCAACACATTTAAGTTTAAAACCCAAGTGTGAAAATTGAGACAATGACCATTCCGGCATCTTTGGTTTGTGTTGTTTATTTTATAATGGAGATGGAAGAAGGAAATGAGTGGGATACTCCTCTAGCTCAACTAGGTTCAACTGGGACACTGTACTGAAAAATGGCTGTCGGCGCTGTCCTGACGCTGGCTGAATGCCGACCAACGCTTGAAAATACTGTTATGCTGAACTTGTGCTAGAACTTCGATTTTAACTCCGTGGTTAACTCAGAAGATCCAGGACTGTAATGATCCTTGACTCTTGACCCTCTGTCTAGCTCAAAAGTCCTGTGTATGACTCCCTCCAGCCCTTCACTGACTGAGGTAGCTCCTTGTAACTGCTTGTACTGCTGCAACTCTTAACACTGTACACTTAACTCTTCAGGGCCCAACCGCTGGCGCCCCCTTTACACTTCCAGGGTCCTCTCTCTAGGGCAACCCCCTTAACACTTCAGGATCCTTTCACTAGGCAACCCCCTTGACACTTGCAGGCTCAGGATCCCTTGGACCTTCACTGGAGAGGTCCCCTCTACAATAGGCAGAACCCAGGGGCAGTTCACAGTACTCACACCTTGGAAGGCTTTCCTGGAACTGAACCCCTCTTCCTCCGCTGGACCTCGGCACATTCTGTCTGCAGCTCAGCTCTCCCTTCTGGATACTCAGGCAACCACCCAAGACACCCGATCCTTCTGACAGGAGGAGAGACAGCCGTACTCTCCCTCCTGGGATTCTGCTTCCCGCCTAAGACGCTGCGTCATGCACTCCACTCAGACATATCCCCTCCCAGAATCCTCTGCGGCAGAATCTGCCTTCTGGGGTAGATACAAGCCCGAATAGGCCACTGATTGGATTTCCTCCACTGCCCAATTAGATTCTTCTCACAGAGCCAGTGGGGAGACTCCCCTCTCAATAACCACACCTGGGAGACATGACAGCCCAGCTGAAATCATGGTCCTGCTGTTAGGCAGCCAAGGCCCATTATGCTTTCACCTAGCACCTACCTGTAGGGTGCTACACACCTCTAAAAAGCGTTCTGACCATGGATCACTTTTCAGAGGGGTGATAGCTTAGACACAGAATGCAAGACAAGAAGTGGGGGAAGCATTTGTCACTGGGACAGGAAGACATAGCAATATAATCATTGTTCCAAGATCTAGCACTTCCATACTCTAAAAATGTGTATTTGTTTTCCTGGGTCTCAGTTGGAGAGATTTTTTCATTGTTTCCTGGTCCTACAGGATATAGAAGATGTCTACTCAAAAGGGACACGAGCAGCTTTACAAAAGTAAGGGCGTGGTGGACTTTAACACCTAAACGCCACATATACCGATAAATATACAGCCATAATATTATGACCACCTACAGGTAAAAGTAAATATCTCGTAACAATGGCATCTGAAAATTTGTGGGATATATTAGGCAGCAAATGAATATGTTGTCCATAAAGTTGATGTGGTGAAAGCATGGTGTCCATGCCTCAATGGGTCAGGGCTGTTTTAGCAAAAGGGGGCCATACTCATTTTTAGGTGGGTGGTCATAATGTTATGGCTGATTGGTGTATATGCATCCATGGGGTAATGATAAGTAGCCAGCAGGACCAGCTCCCAAATACAGTATATGACCACAGCCAATTACAGTGGTCTCAGTATCGGGCAGTCCTTCCCACCCCCCGGGCATTCAGACCCTGTTAGAGAGACACTGTGGCTGGGTGGGAAGGGGTCAGCAAGCTTCAAACTGCTATAAGAAAGTCCTTAGCGAAACTGCATTCATTTTGGGGCTGGATCCTCGTCCTTAGGGCACCAAGCCATTGCTCAATGCAATCTTTCTGACCTGGCAGCTTGTGGGCAATTTTCAAAACCTTACTTAGTGCCAATTTACAAAGTCCATATTGATGGGACTTAAAAGGTAAACTGAAAATGAACTTTCCTAAATTTGAACTTCAAATGGGGTGTAAGTTCACTTAGTATTGTAGTCTTCCAAAGGGTTTGTGGGATACCCTTCTGTCCATCATTCAAACTCATGACAGGGGATATAAAGCCATTCAATTGAGGAGTTGGAGAAAGAAAGTAGCTGCTGTTAGAAACTGGAAAGATGCATGTTCATTGAAAGGATGAGCACCATATGGGCCACCAGGTAGTGGCGTAAATAATAGCTGTCCCCTTGGAGGGGAAAGCACAAGATTGCCCCTAGTTGGAAAGGATGTGCTATAGATGGTGCTACAATTTCCTGAGAATGAGGACTAGAGATTTAAGCCACTTATGGGTACTTAGATCCTCCCCCTGGTGCTAGTGAGCCCCATCTTGATCCAGTGATGTGCACAAGTCTCCACTCATTTGACAGGGAGGCAGCAGTGGAAGCCATTGACTCCTGCTGCTGTCAATCCCAGCGAATGAGGAGGGCAGGGCTGTCTTTAACACAGGGCAAAAGGGGCAGCTGCCCTGGGCCCAGTCATTGTTGTGGGGCCCACAGCAGCTGCCCCTTGAGCCCGCACTGTGTGCAAATAGTTGATAAGTGAATTCGGGAGGGCCCAAGAAAATGTTTGCCCAGGGTCCAATCAATATTAAAGACGGCCCTGGAGGAGGGAGCAAGGTGCTTGGCCGAGCCATGCTCTGTGTGTCTGTGGGAGCTGGTGTGTCTATGCTCTCCCACCACCCATCCGAAGTTGCTGAAGGGGTTAAAGCCCCTTCAGTGACTTACCTCGGTGCTAGGTCAGGCTCCGCCTACTCTCCTCCCCCGCTGACGTCAGCCGACGGGGGAGACCTAATGCGCATGCATGGCAATGGCCGCGCACGTGCATAGACTTCCCCAAAAGAAAGCATTATTCAATGCTTTCCTATGGGGATTTTGGCGACGCTGGAGGTCCTCACATAGCGTGGCTTGCTGTAGTGCTCAGACGGCACAGCATGAGGAGTGCCGCTCCGGCCGGCGGCAGGTCCATTACTGATTCCGGGTGCAGGGTGCCGGTGCCCCCCTGCTAAGTTGCGCCCTAGGCGGCTGCTAAGGTCGCCTTAGAGGTAGAGCCGGCCCTGCTCCTAAGTAGCTGACACCCTATTCAGCAACCTCTGTACCATCACACATCCTCCTGATCTCAGATCACCATTGTCTCCAAACCTCCTGGAATTAGTCATATGCTTTGTAAGATGCATGGCACAAGACCCCCAGACATGAAATCTCCACCTGGACTGAACCCAACAGCTACTCCATTTTCTCCTCCAACACCTCAGGTACCCACTACCACCGCCTGCACCAAGAGTGAAGTGGTGTTGATAAGGCCAAAGAGAACCGATACAGTGGGGAAAATAATTATGTGATCCCCTGCAGATTTTGTAAGTTTGCCCACTTAAAAAGAAATGAAGGGTCTATACTGTAATTGTTATCATAGGTGTATTTTGAATGATAGAGACAGAATATCAACCATAAATCCAGAGAAAACACGTGATACAAATGTTATAAATTGAGTTTCAGTTTAATGAGTAAAATAAGTATTTGATCCCCTACCAACCAACAATAATTCTAGCTCCCACAGCCTGGCTACAGTATGGGCTCATGTGGTACACAGATTAGTCCTGTCACTTGGTTCTCTAATAACAACTCGTTATGTATATAAAAGACACCTGTCCACAGAATCTCTTTCTTCCATTCATACCTAACCATCATGGGCAAGACCAAGTAGTTGTCAAAGGATGTCAGGGACAAGATGTGGATATGCACAAGGCCAGTGGCGTAGCGTGGGTTGTCAGCGCCCGGGGCAAGGTAAGTAATTTGCGCCCCCTACACAAATCTACTAGACCACTACACTGACACCTACACTGACCTAGCTGATCACTAAACAGAACTACCTTATTCCTGCACCTAACCAACCTGATCACTACACTGACCTACCAAATTTCTATACTGACACCTACACTGACCTACCTGGCCACTACACAGACCTACCTGAGCACTACACTGACCTACCTGACCACTACACAGACCTACCTGATTCCTACACTGACCTACCTGACCACTACACAAACCTACCTGACAATTACACTGACCACTACAGAGACCTACCTGATTCCTACACTAAGGATGGCTGAGCAGGCTTCTAAATGGCAGCATGACACTGCGCCCCCCCAGATTTTGCGCCCGGTGCGGCTGGCCCCCCCAGCACCCCCCACGCTACGCCACTGCACAAGGCTGGAATGGGCTACAAGACCATCAGCAAGAAGCTTGGTGAGAAGGTGACAACTGTTGGAGCGATTATTTGCAAATGGAAGAAATACAAAATAACCATCAATCGTCCTCGGTCTGGAGCTCAATGCAAGATTTTGCCTCATGGGGCAAGGATGACCATGAGAAAAGTGAGGGATCAGCCCAGAACTACATGGGAGGAGCTTGTGAATGATCTCAAGGAACCACAGTCACCAAACGAACGATTAATAACACAATACATCGATATGGATTGAAATCCTGTAGCGCCTGCAAGGTCCCCCTCCTCAAGAAGGCACATGTACAGGCCCTTCTGAAGTTTGCCAATTAACATCTAAATGATTCAGAGAAGGATTGGAAGAAAGTTCTATGGTCAGAGGAGACCAAAATTGAGCTCTTTGGCATTAACTCGACTGACCATGATTAGAGAAAAAAAATGCTGACTATGACCCTAAGAACACCATCCCTATAGTCAAGCATGGAGGTGGAAACATTATGCTTTGGGGCTGTTTCTCTGCTTAAGGTACAGGCCGACTTTGCTGCATTGAGAGGCCAATGGCCGGGCCATGTATTGTAAAATCTTGGATAAGAACCTTTTTCCCTCAGCCAGAACACTGAAAATGGGTCGTGGATGGGTCTTCTAGCATGGAAATGACCCAAAACATACCACCAAGGCAACAAAGAAGTGGCTTAAGAAGAAGCACATTAAGGTCTCTAGACCTTAATCCTATAGCAAATTTATGGAGGGAGCTTAAACTTCGAGTTGCAAAGCAACAGCCAAGAAACCTTAAGGATTTAGAGAAGAACTGTAAAGAAGAGTGGACCAAAATCCCTCCTGAGATGTGTGAAAACCTGGTAAACAACGACAGAAAACATCTTACCTCTGTGCTTGCCAACAAGGGTTTGTCCCCCAAGTACTAAGTCATGCTTTGCTTGGGGATCAAATACTTATTTTACTCACTGAACTGCAACTTCATTTATAACATTTGTATCATGTGTTTTTTTCTGGATTTTTGGTTGATATTCTGTCTCTATCATTTAAAATACACAAATGATACAAATTTATTTATTTTTTTTAAATGGGCAAACTTACAAAATCTGCAAGGGATGAAGTAATTATTTTCCCCACTGTACATACGTTTTTGCAAGGTAGATAAGAACACCAGTCCCATGATGGTCAACAGTCACTTAGAGAACTACAGGAGCTGTAGGTCCAAGTTCAAGTCGGTAGTTCAGGACCTCAACATTGCACCCAAGTAAGAGCTTGATGTGTTAATCAGATGGTTGGGGCCACAATGGTAAGTCTGTGTCAAAAGTTAAAACACATCCATGTACCAGACATGGTCTTAAACTCGCATTAGAAAGATTAGAGCAAATTTATGGAAGCGCAAAATTCATCAACCTTGCTTTATTCAAGAGATTGCAAGACTTTCCTAAGTTGTCCAACAGCAACAACCAGAGGTTCCAGGAATGGAGGGATCTTCTTCTTGAACTGGAAATCACTATTAGTGAAAAGCATCTATTAGGCCCTAACCACTTAGACACCACAAATGGTGTGGACCCAGTGGTGGCAATATTGCCTTAGCATCCTCAAGAAAAGTGGGTATAAAAGGCAACATCAAGTGTGGTTTTCACCCTTTACTTTATTTTTCGAGTTTATCAGAGATATAGCCAAGTCCAGGAATGACCCATGTTTCTCTGTTGTTGACATAAATGCTCCTAACTTCACATCTGCAAGGCATGGGATTCCTAAGTACATGATACTCTGTGTCCGAAAGACAACAATTGTACTTACTACTGCCCAAACCAGCAATGATGGGGATGGATAATGTCTAAGTTAATACTATCCCAACCACTATAAGCCACATCCTCTCAGAAAATGTCACCCTAATAGGAAAAATGTTTGGAAGAATGCAAAGAATTCCTAAGGGGTCATGATATTTGATTCAGATGTTGTGCATCATTAGAACATTTTGTCAAAGACTGCAAAGCTCAGAATGTGACAGCAGCATGTACGTAAAACCGAAAATATAGTGTAGCACAACCTATATAAAATTCAAACAAATAACGACCATAACACATAAATAGTCCATTAGAAGTATCTTCAATTACCACTGTGTATAAACTGCATAAGGTCCTCTAAATTCACAGTACAGTGTCTTGTGTGCTTCCATTACATCATTTACATGTAACATATACAGTAGCAGCTCACCTTCAAATGAAAAAATAGGTTAAAATGTGCTCATTACCTCAAAGAGTTAATGCCGAGGTATGGGCCACACGTACAACTCTCCTCCACTAGAAGCACCACTCAAACTCATAAAACATGCAAAGATAAAAAGGGGAACCAATAGTGTTCTCTGTATACTATTTTCAATGATCCGTCCCTATACACGTTATGTCCGTAGGCAGGGCTTCCTCAGTAGGATCAGAGCCATCGCATCCCCCAGTCATTTATATAGACTTTCCTCCATTATTTCCATCATGGTCACCACACAAACATTGGCACCGCAATGGACAGTGGACTGATTGCTCTGATTATATTTGCACTGTTGTTTTAGCAGTTTGTACAGTATCTCACAAAAGTGAGTACACCCCTCACATTTTTGTAAATATTTTATTCTATCTTCATGTGACAACACTGGAGAAATTACACTTTACTACAATGTAAAGTCGAGAGTGTACAGCTTGTATAACAGTGTAAATTTGCTGTCCCTTTAAAATAACTCAACACACAGTCATTAATGTCTAAACTGCTGGCAACAAAAGTAAGTGTACCCCTAAGAGAATATGTCCAAATTGGGCCCAAAGTGTATTTTGTTTGGCCATCAATTTTTTCCAGCATTGCCTTATCCCTCTTTGGCATGGAGTTCACCGGAGCTTGACAGCTTGCCACTGGCATCCTCTTCCGCTCCTCCAAAACAAAATCACAGAGCTCGTGGATGTTAGAGACCTTGTGCTCCTCCACCTTCCATTTGAATATGCCCCACAAATGCTCAATAGGGTTTAGGTCTGGAGACATGCTTGGCCAGTTCATCACCTTTACCCTCAGCTTCTTTAGCAAGGCAGTGGTCGTCCTGAAGGTGTAACACGTTTGGGGTCGTTATCATGTTGGAATACTGCCCTGCGGCCCAGTCTCCGAAGGGAGGGGATCATGCTCTGCTTCAGTAAGTTACAGTATATGTTGGCATGAATGGTTCCCTTAATGAACTGTAGCTCCCCAGTGCCGGCAGCACTCATGCAGCCCAAAACCATGACACTCCCACCACCATGCTTAACTGTAGGCAAGACACACTTGTATTTGTACCTCTCACCTGGTTGCTGCCACACATGCTTGACACCATCTGAACCAAAAAGTTTATCTTGGTCTCATCAAACCACAGGACATGGTTCCAGTAATCTATGTCCTTAGTCTGCTTGTCTTGCGGGCTTTCCTGTGCATCATCTTTAGAAGAGACTTCCTTCTGGGATGACAGCCATGCAGACCAATCTGATTCAGTGTGCGGCATATGGTCTGAGCACTGACAGGCTGACCCCCCCGCCCCTTCAACCTCTGCAGCAATGCTGGCAGCACTCATACGTCTATTTCCCAAAGACAACCTCTGGATATGAAGCTGAGCACATGCACTCAACTTCTTTGGTGGACCATTGCGCAAGTGGTTACCACAACAGTAAAATCAGTCTGTATATGCATTAAAACATGCTGGTTATACTCACTGTGGAACCTAAGGGGTTAATCCTCCGCATGGTGTATAAAGGCTGTTTGATCCTGTCTTCTCTTATCCTTACCTACTTTTATTGTACCCAATCCATCTCCTTACAGAACAGAGCCTTGGAGGCACTCTGCACATGCTCAGTTTGGTGTATATTGACAGAGATATATATTTTTTTTCTTGGGAGAGTGCATGTGATCAGCACAGGGTCAATCAGCACTGTCCAGACAGAGGGTCAGGAGTCATGCATCCTTAATGGACAGTCAAAGCAGAATGAAAACTCCTCCTACAAGCTTTAACCAGACATTGATAGAAGTCACAAGACTGCTATATACAGCTGATGAGAAAAGGTATTTAGCAGTTTATATTTACTAAAACTTTTCCATCTCCATGTTCTGTGTACTGTGGGAGAGCAGATATAGTGAATGCAGGCTCCTGGGTTTAGTAACACTTTAAGTAAGATGAACTTTTGAACCAGGCGCTCAGAAGGGGCGCTCTCCATTAAACTGGAATTCTTCTTTAACCCAACAACATTAAAGCCATGCAGCAAAATATATCAAAGTCTGTTAATCCAACCCGCTATCAATATAATATTCACAATCCCATGATGTGATTATCCTCCTCTTTTGCTGTACCACATTTACATTTCTACATCAAAAAGTGTTTTTCATGTATCTTCAAATAGGTTCAATTTGAGTGGAAACCTGTTTAAAAAAAAAAGAGTTCCGACGATAAAAGGGGAACATAAAAGTCGCTATTAACAAGAGACATGATTACCGCCACCGATTTCCCATCAAGATGCGCTAAGCGAGGCATGATTTGCGGATATAATTTAGCAATCAGTCACAAATATTCTGATTAGCCATGCTAAAATGGGTCGGGGTACAATTACACAAGTCCCATGCATTAGTGAGTGGGAAAATAAATTGATTTAATTGGTCCTTTGTCAGAAGCGAAGGATATTGCCTGTGTGTGGTAGGAATATTCGGCAATATTATATTATCTTCTAGGCGAGAGGAGAAGGTATGAAAGCTTTTGTCTTTCTCTACATGTTGCAGCAAAGAAAAAGGTATTTAACCACTTCTTGACCGTAAGGATTTACCCCCTTAATGACCAGACCATTTTTTGCGATACTGCACTGCGTTGTTTTAACTGACAATTGCACGGTCATGCGATGCTGTACCCAAATAAAATTGCAGTCCCTTTTTCCCACAAATAGAGCTTTCTTTTGGTGGTATTTGAACACCTCTGCAATTTTTATTTTTTGCGCTATTTTCAGAGCGATGATTCTGAAAATATATATATTTTTTGCTTTCTGCTATATAACATTCCCAAAAAAAGAAATGTAAAAATCAAATTTTTTCATAATCTTAGGCCAATTTGTATTCGGCTACATATCTATAAAAAAAAAAAAAATCCCAATAAGTGTATATTGATTGGTTTGCACAAAAGCTATTGCATCTACAAACTAGGGGATATATTTATGTCATTTTTATTTATTTTTACTAGTAATGGTGGTGATCAGCAATTTTTATCGAGGCTGCGACATTGCGGTGGACAGATCCGACACCTAACTGACATTTTTGACACTTTTTGGGGACCAGTGACATTAATACAGTAATCAGTGCTAAATAATATGCACTGTTACAGTATAAATGACACTGGCAGGGAAGGGGTTAACACTGGGGTGATCAAAGGGTTAAATGTATGCCTGTTTGTGCTTACTGACTGTGTGGGGGAGGGCTCTGTGACAAGCATAGAGAGATTGGGGTTTCAGCTTGGCTGAAACTCGTGATCTCTCTCTGCCTTTGTGACCAGTGACATTACTACAGTAATCAGTGCTAAAAATATGCACTGTTACTGTACTAATGACACTGGCAGGGAAGGGGTTAACTCCAGGGGCGATCAAGGGGTTAAATGTGTCCATAGGGGGTGCTTACTAACTGTGTGGGGGATGGCCTTGCTGAATGAACACAGAGACCTGTGTTTCTAAATAGGAGGAACACAGGATCCCTGTGTTCAATACTGACAGAACAGCGCTCTGCCGTGTTTACAATGGCAGACCGCCATTCTGTCTCCACGGGAACGATCGCAGGTGCCTGGTGGACATCGCAGCCGCCAGACCCGCTGATTGGTTTCCCCTGTGGCCAATTGGCATGTGCGCCACCACTAGCAGTCCCGCGAAGCAACATACAGGTACGTCGTTTGGTGGGACAGAGCCGACCTTCCGCAGTAAAACTGCGGCGGCTGGTCGGCAATCGGTTAAAAAGGCCCTGCCATTAACTGATAAAATTGCAGGTAAAAGTGCTTAAAATCTGAGTATTTTAAATGCTTACATGCATTATTTTTCCTTTTCCATAAACTATGTTTTATTCACTTGCAGTGTGTTTTGCAGTTATTTTATTTAATTTTGGACTACTCCAGGAAGAATCAATTCTCAAGCACAGTCCTCTCCTTCCTTGTTTGTCATAGCCCCTTCTTTTTATGGGAGTGCCTAATTACTGTGTGTGCTGGCCCAGCTCCTTCAACACTCTCCTAACACCAGTGTAAATGGGTGCAGCATGATGCGGCGGCAGAAAAACACTCAGAGTGCAAGTGAGAAACAGAAATATATTGCAACTGTCGGCAATACAGAACAGGCCCGGCAGGAAGGTAACCCCACCAGGAGCACTCACAGCACGTAACAGTGATGTGTAGTTGAAGTAGACCTCAGCTGTGCCAACAGAGTCTGTCTCGAGGGGTGGAATCAGTGGTGGGATTCAGCCGGTTCGCACTGGTTCCATAGAACCGGTTACTAACTTTTTGCAAGTTCGCAGAACCGCCTTGTTGTGTTGTGAGTTTGATTGACCATCTGTAATATAAAAATCATAGTCCTGATGACCGCTCTGCTGCTCCCTCCTCTGTCGGCGCTGCAGGGAGGCGGCCAGAGCCCACACACTGCACTGGTTGCTAGGCTAGAGCCGCTTAGCGTCTAGCAACCAGTGACGTCACCCCTTCTCCTCCAGGCCGCCGCCTCCCAGACAGTCCCCGCGACTCCCCGCCTATTTGGCTCTAGTAGGAAAGGGTGGACCCGGGGCACAGAGCAGTGCACCCCGAGCCCACCCATTGTGTGACAATAGCGAATGAAAACACAGGCGGGACACGGGAGGACTCGAGGAGACGCGGGGACTGAAGAGAAGAAGGCGCTACAACAGGTAAGTCAAGTGCACTGGTCTGGGGGGCTTGGCAAGTTGGCACGCTGTTCACTCTGCATTGAAGGGGGCACAATGATCTCTGCATTGAAGGGGACATGCAGCATGCTGGCCTGGTCTCTGCATTGAAAGGGGCACGAATGATGATCTCTGCATTGAAGGGGGCATGAATGATGATCTCTACATTAAAGGGGGCATGAATGATGATCTCTGCATTGAAGGGGGCACGCCGCACGCTGGTCTCTGCATTGAAAGGGGGCACAAGCACGATGATCTCTGCATTGAAACGGGGCACGCTGGTCTCTGTGCATTGAAAGGGGGGCACGCTGGTCACTGTGCATTGAAAGGGGGCACGCTGGTCACTGCATTGAAGGGGGCACGCTGGTCTCTGTGCATTGAAAGGGGGCACGCTTGTCACTGTGCATTGAAAGGGGGCACGCTGGTCATTCTGCATTGAAAGTCGGAACTGGTTACTAAAATTTTTGAATCCCACCACTGGGTGGAATGCAGCCTGGCCGGTCTGTACCTAAGTAGAGAGGCTTCCAGGAAGCTTACCCTGGTGCTAAGCACTTTCCCTGCCAGATGGGTGACTTGTCCCTACTCCAGCCACACGTGGAATGCATGCCAAACCTGGGAGCCAGGGTCTAAAATAGACTCTACCTGACCCAAATTGGCCACCAGAATCACATAGGGCGCCATCATCAAATAGGATAGCTGCCCCTTGTGACCTAGGAAACCATAGAGGAGCTGAGTTCCTATTGACCTCCTCTTCCTCTGTAAAGCTGCTGCGGTTGAGCGCCATCTGCAGTGAAGAAAGCAGACTGCACCCGCCTGCACCCCATATAACCTTTTATGCAGTTGCGAAGAGCGAAAGAGAATACTTTACAGCAGAGCTAGCCCCTAATTCTCTGTTTATATGTATGTACAGTATGTATGTATCTGCTCTCTCCTTCTCCTTATCACAAGGGTCTCAATACTATGGCCCATGGGCCATACCTGGCCTGCTACAAGATTTTTTCTGGCCCACGGTTAGGGCTGGTGACATATCCTCAAGGTGCACAGATTAAGGATTCAGGTTACCAGAGACTGCCTATGGTCTCTGCTTTGACCTAAATGTAAGGGTGACTCTGATGAGGACTTTGATTTAGGAGGGGGACTGTGATGAGGACCGTGATGTAATAGGGGACCTGGATGTAAGGGAGATACAATGATGGTAACCCTGATGTCTGGGGCAAGCATTAATGGGGATGCTAATATAAAAGGGCTTTGATGGGGATCCTAATGTAAGAGAGCACTCTACTGGGGGCCCTGATGTAAAGGAGAACTCTGATGGGGACCCTGATGTAAGGGGGGACTCTTATGGGGATACTAATGTAAGTGGGGACACTGATAGGGATCCTGATGTAAGGGGGACAATGATGGTGAGTTTGATGCGAGGAGGAACCGGATGTATTGTATATTATAAAACTGATTTTTTTTCAGTCCATGAATATTTGTAAAATATACTATGTGGCCCTTGTACTGTAAAGTTTGGACCCCTACTCTATGAGAATATTCTGGCTACTCTGTTTTATACCCAAAACTGTAATAAAAACTGCAATGAAAAATACAAAATTAATAAATAAATAAATCAAATTTGTAAAGCAAAAACAGTGTTAGGTATACTGTATATGGTAAGCTATCGCTATAAATATGCCTATCAGTAATCTCTATCTATCTATCTATCTATCTATCTATCTATCTATCTATCTATCTATCTATCTATCTATCTATCTATCTATCTATCTATCTATCTATCTATCTATCTATCTATCTATCTATCATAAATGAAACTTATCATTTGTAACCACTGCAATCCACAACTAATCCACTGGAGGGAGCTGCTTGCATTCAAAATACATCCAATTAGCCACACTACTTGACCTTATCTGAGTCACTCAAGGTCTAGCAGATGGAAAAACAAGGACACAATTTCACTAAGAAAACAAACTCTAATGTGTTACTTAATGTTACTCCAAATAACAAGGTTTAGGATTTATTTCTGGTTTTCTTCCTAGCACGCTTGCTGCTGGAGGTATAAAAAACACCCCTCTACCAAACTAATACAAAGTTGATTTTGTTTATTTTTGCATTTTTCTGGGCAGTTTACCATCTTAGCAAAGTTTCAGAAATGAATCAGAATAACCTAAATATACTTCTATAATGATCTTATTTATTATCTTTCTATGTATAGGTGATAGATGTCACCAGTTTTTGGAGCGATGCAATCTGCATATTCTGCATTAGTTGCAGACATGGTAACTCGTTGGTTAGTTTGTTTGGTCAGTACACCACAGGGCTAAAAACGTCTTCAGCCACTCCATTCCACCCACATTGCACGGCTTGCCTCTAACAGGATTATACACCAAGACAATACTTTACTGATCTGATTTCAGTAAATTGAAATCTAATTGACTGCTAAGGACGAGTGCATTTGACACGTCATTTCTGACATTCCTTTATGCTGCCTTTGAGTAAACATGCAAATGTTTGATAGTTACTTAAACTTGCGTGATGTGAAATCCAGGGATGGCATTGGGTGGGCAGTGAGTTGAGGGTCATGGCAAAGAGATTCTAGAATAGGGTTCATGCTCAGATATAAGTCGAAGGTCAAACTCCATGTCCAGCATTTTTTCTGTTGTGGACGGAGTGGAGAATTGTTGGAACCCCTCTTATGTTATTATTGTTACTAGTAACTCTGTTGAGGGATTTTGCCCCCACCAGGGCTGGGCAATGTCATCTAGCACCCAGAGGCAGTTTCCCCTCCTGCCACCCCTTGTCCCTGGCCTGCCCACCACTACCTGTGTGGTCACCAGGACAGGATCTCGGAGGGTTGTGGCAAAGATTTTTGGAATAGGGTTAATTTTCAGATATAGGTTGGAAGTAAAACTCTGTGTCTAGCTTTTTTTCAGTTGTGGACAGACTGGAGAATTTTTGGAACACCTATTGTGTTTTTATTCCTATCTGTGACTGTGTTGAGGAGATCCCCCCCACCAATGCTGGGACAAGGTCATTTAGCGCTCAGAGGTCAAGATGACAAAGTGCGCCTGCACCCCCCACCCCACAAAGTGTTAACATCATGTCTCAGAAAAAATCCCCTCCCTTTCCCTCCCCCAAAAACATTCAACACTGATCTGCACGCTTGGCCCACAAAAAACACCCCTCCTAGCACAAATTCTATCCCCTCCAAATTTCCACTTCTAGCACAAACCCCCCCCCCCCCCCGATTACACCTCCTAGCACCAAATCTATCCCCTCCCAAAATCCCCCCTCCCAGCACAAATCCTCCTCCCACCTAGCACAAATTGCCTTGTCACCACCTGTCAAATCCCCCCTCTGACCACAAATCCAGTCACCCCCCCCCCATTGTGTCCCCAGTACAATTCTCCCCTTCCTTCCTGAAACGTAAAGACCTACAATGCTACAGGGGCAGGAACTCAACATGCAATGCCCCCTCCCTCTAATGAATTCACTGCACCAGGGGCAGTCGCCCCTCCTGCTCACCCATTGTCCCGGCCCTGCCCACCACTGCCAGGATCTTGAGGGTTATGGAAAAGATGTTTTTTTGGAATAGGGTTAATTTTCAGATATAGGTTGAAGGTCAAACTCCATGTCTAGCCTTTTTTTCAGTTGTGGACAGAGTGGAGAATTGTTGAAACCCCTATTGTTTTTATTTTTTCCAGTAACTCTGTTGAAAGAATTTACCCCCTCCCCCCCCACCAGTGCTGGGCAAAGTCATCTAGCACCCAGGGGCAGTTTCCCCTCCTGCCCACCCATTGTCCTGACCCTGCCCACCACTGCCTGTGTGGTCGCCAGGACAGGTTGTGGGAAAGATTTTTGGAATAGAGTTACTTTTCAGATATAGGTTGAAGGTCGAACTCCATGTCTAGCCTTTTTTCAGTTGTGGAGAGAGTGGAGAATTGTTGCAACCCGTTATGTTTTTATTGCTGTCCGTGACCCTGTTGGGGAAATGTGCCCCCACCAACAGTGCCGAACAAGGTCATCTAGCACTCAGAATGAAGATGACAGATTAAGCCAGCACCACCCCCCAAAAAAGTGTGAGCATCATGTCTCTTTCCCCCAAAAAATAATCCAACACTGATCTGCATGCTCTTCCCACAAAAAACCCTCCTAGCACAAATTCTCTCCCCTCCAAATTTCCCCTTTTACCAACCCCCAATTCCCCATCATAGCACAAATTCCATCCTCTTTCCACGCCCCCCTCCCAGCACATATCCTCATTGCCTCATAAATTGCCTCATCGCCGCCTGTCAAATCGCCCCTCCGACTACAAGTCCAGTCACCCCGTTGTGTCCCCAGTACAATTCCCCCCCTTCCTTTCTGAAATGCACAGATCTAAAATACTACAGGGGCAGGAACTCAACAGGCAATGCCACTCTTCCTCAAATAAGTTCAAGGCACCAGTGTCAGACGCCCTTCTTGCCCACCCCTTGTCCTGGTCCTACCCACCGCTGCCTGTGTAGTCACCAGGACAGGATTTTGAGGATTGTGGCAAAGACTTTTGGAATAGGGTTATTTTCAGATATAGGTTGGAGGTCAAAATCCATGTCTTGCTTTGTGAGTGGAGACTTTTTGGAAACCCTATGATGTATTTACTGCTATCTGTGACCCTGCTGGGGAAATATCCCCCCTCACCTGTGTGGTCTCCAGGACAGGACTTTAAGGGTCATGGCAAAGATTTCTAGAACAGGGTTAATTCTTGACTATAACTATGTATTTATTGCTATCTGTGACCCTGTTGGAGAGATTTACCCCCACTGCCTGTGTGGTCAGCAGGACAGGAAGTGAGGACACAGCTATAATGCCTCCACAGGGGTTTTAACACTTCCTCACTTTATTCATATCTATAAAAGCCCTTTTTTAAGTACAGTATATGTAAACTGAATCACGGAAATCCAATATAAGCTTTACAATGTTGATATAATGTCAAAAGTTATCTTCAGCAAATTTCAATCTGCAGTTTTCATATCTGGTGTTCCCATCAAGCACTTTCTGCTTTACCGTGACAAAGCTGTGTTCTTACCCCCCAATTGTGCTCCTCTGAGTCTGTTGTCACTGTGTCACATGGACTTCCGATATGGACTATGGAAGGACTAGGGAAGTAGCTATTTCAACACACAAGGATTTAAATGAAGCACCAGCCTGTAGGCGAGGTGCCTCCATCCCTGGTTACATAGACAACTAAACCCCTGTTCTTTATTTATATCGAGACAGGTCTACTTGGTTGGTGGCAGACTGGAGGGTGAATACATCAGACTGGGGGCTGGCTGGCTTCCATGCACCTCTTTTAATCCTTTTCAATTTGTTTTTTCCGATACAGGGATGGAGACGCTGGGCATACCTGCCGGTGTCTCACTTAAAATCCCACATAGCCCACATTATCTATGTAACCAGGGATGGAGGCACCTCGCCTACAGGCTGGTGCTTCATTTAATGTCCCACCGTGCGATTTTCGTGCGTTTTTGGTGGATGCAGTCTAATTTGACCCCAGTTTTTTCATATAAAGGGATGGAGACCATAGCATGACCTGCTTGTCTCATGTAAAGTCCCAAATATTTTATGAAATTAGGGATGGAGGCACTGAGCTATACAGGCAAATTGCCTCATATAAAGTCCCAATCTGTGTTTTACACTGCATCCGCCAAGGGATTGGAGGTGTATGCTTCTCAGCTGGTCGTTTTCAGTTTGTACCATCTTAAGAACATTGCTATTAGAGCATTGAGATACTATACCAGTCGTGGATAGAGGTGGGTCGGGGGAAGTTTGGGCTGCTCCCTCCCACCTGCCTCCTATCCACCCATTAGCAGCCATGTGCTCCCAGAGTGGAGACACTCAAATTTAAAAGTGTTAGGGACTGCAGATAAAACAGGGTGCCGTGTCGTGGCTCTGCAGCTTACACATGCGTTTGCAAATGCGTGTCAACTAAACCCCTGTTCTTTATTTATATAGAGACAGGTCTACTTGGTTGGTGGCAGACTGGAGGGTGAGTACATTAGACTGGGGGCTGGCTGGCTTCCCTGCACCTCTTTTAATCCTTTTCAATTTGTTTTTTCCGATACAGGGATGGAGATGCTGGGCATACCTGCCGGTGTCTCACTTAAAATCCCACATAGTCCACATTGACTTTAGGAGAGCTGAACAGGGCTGTAGAAGGTCATTACCCCATCAGCAGGACTGGTATCTGTTCATTTGTGCAAGGGAGAACAGGATGAGCACTGCCAGAGCCCTACAAAATGACCTCCAGCAGGCCACTGGTGTGAATGTCTCTGACCAAACAATCAGAAACAGACTTCATGAGGGTGGCCTGGGGGCCCTACGTCCTCTAGAGGGCCCCTTGCTCACTGCTCAACACCGTGGAGCTCGATTGGCATTTGCTTTTAAACACCAGAATTGGCAGGTCTGCCAGTGGCGGCCTGTGCTTTTCACAGATGAGAGCAGGTTCACCCTGAGCACATGTGACAGACATAAAAGGGTCTGGAGAAGCCATGAAGAACTTTATGATGTCTGTAACATCATTCAGCATGACCGGTTTGGTGGTGGGTCAGTGATGGTCTGGGAAGGCACATCCATGGAGGGATGCACAGAACTCTACAGTCTAGACAATGACATCCTGACTGTCATTAGGAATCGGGATGAAATCATTGGAGCCATTGTCAAAGCCTACACTGGTGCAGTGGGTCCTGGGTTCCTCTTGGTGCATGACAATGCCCGGCCTGATGTTGCGAGAGTATGCAGCCGACGCCACCAGGTTGCACCTCAGTCTGTTCAAGAGCTCAGTGATGCCCTGGTCCAGATCTGGGAGGAAATACCCCAGGGCACCATCCGCCATCTCATTAGGAGCATGCCCCTACGTTGTCAGGCATGCATACAAGCACATGAGGGCCATACAAACTACTGAGGACCATTTCGAGTTGCTGCAATAAAATTTCAGCAAAATGGACTAGCCTGCTGCATCATTTTTTCACTTTGATTTTTGTGGGGGCCTTTGAATTCAGCCCTCTGTAGGGTGATGATTTTAATTTCCATCAAATCATCATTGCCACATCATCCTTTCATTCCTAACACATTACCCAGTCCATAGCAGTATAGATCCTAACACATTACCCAATCCATAGCAGTATAGATCCTAACACATTACCCAGTCCATAACAGTATAGATCCTAACACATTACCCAGTCCATAGCAGTATAGATCCTAACGCATTACCCAGTCCATACCAGTATAGATCCTAACACATTACCCAGTCCATACCAGTATAGATCCTAACACATTACCCAGTCCATATCAGAATAGATATCCAGCATGAGATTTTTCCCCATTAGGATCTGAAGTGTTTTCAAAGTGTTCCTTAAAATTCTTTGAGCAGGTTGCAGGGTCCTGGATGTAGTAAAACTTTTGAATAAGCTGAAGTTAGAAGCTGATTGGCTACCATGCACAGCTGCACCAGATTTTGCACTCCAATTTTGGTAAATCATACCCATAGAGCTTTATGAAATGAATGTGAGTTAGGGTTTACATGTAATATAATTGCATTTCCTTTTGTAAAATAGTTAACTGCAGCATTTTCCCGGGACCTGGTCACATGACCAATCAGCCTAACAGCCATAATGGACGCTCACTTTATCCTATTAAAGCTTGTGCCATCTTGGGGGACAACAAGGGGCACTGAAAAAAAATACGTTGTATGATTTTTCAGGAGCAAATGACCCCCCTCCCCCTCCCCCTCTCAGTCTATCTAGGCTACGTTCTGCGTTTTCATTAAAAAAAAAAAAACTTCTATGAAGTAATTTGTTAAATGGGAGCTTGTTATATGCAAATGAAGGTAATAATCCTCAAACACCTGCTTTTGCTTATTAAGCTTACCGAGCGGAGTATAATGTATTCATAGACTTATCTTAATTTCATATTCCTTAAAGTGATGTTTTCATTTTAGTCTTAAAATGCTTTAATAGACTCACACCTACAGCGGGCTTTATGATTTCTTGGAGGAAAAAAACAAGAATAAAATAAACAGCATTTTTAAAGTTTAAACATTACTTAAAGGGGAACCCAACTTTTGATTATATCCTGATGATTTGTTTTGTTTTTGCTTCGCTCTACGGGGGATGCGGTGTAAAGCAGAAAAGCGCTCACCAACATTGTCTGTTGTGAGAGAGCTGGACCAATAGAAGTGAGACTTATGCCCCGTACACACGTACCGATTGTCGGCCGTAAATATTCGGCCGACGACCGTTCGGCCGATTGTAGGCCTCTTAGTATGATGCTTCCGACAGCGCATTTTCGGCCGAACAGAATCTGTTGTGCAGGCATTAAAATTTTTGTTGGCCAACACCAGAACGGCCGATTGTTCGCCAGTCAGTACAGATTTCAGCCGACAGACAGCAGATTAGCAAGACTGGGCATGCTCAGAAAAGAAAAAACACAAGGAAAGTTAACCATCACATGACATCACTTCTGCAGTCGGCTGTTGTTGGCCGACAAAATTCGTGTGCAGTCTTTTGCAGTTTTCAACAGACACGATAGCCCTGGACAAAAGACGGCCAATCGTTCAGGCGACGATCAGTACGTGTGTACGGGGCTTTAGTTCTGATGAACATACAATGGAGTGATTAGTGATAAAGTCATAAGGTAGGTGGACCTTATTCTGGTCTTAGGCGGCTAAGAGTGGTCAATAGGTGATAAACTCTGGGGGGGGGTGAGCGCCGAGCATAAAAGTTCATATCATTCTTTTTGAAATATTTATTGGTTAACCACTTCTGGACCGGAAGACATTTCCCCTTAACCACTTTCCGACCACCCGTTATACTGCGGCATGGCGTGTCTCCCTGCGCGAACTGACGTAGGTATACGTCGGTCACGTGCCTGCAGCTAGGGGGCGGCGCGCTTCCACTCCCGCTCGTCAACGGGGACTCCGATGCACAGGGCAGGGGGCTCGGATTGCCACCTGACACCCGCGATCTCTCCCCGCTGAGAGAGATCAACGGTCAGCTGTTATAAACACAGCTGACCGTTCTTCTCCCTGGAATGATCACAGAGTGCCTGTGATCCTTCTATACAGGATCACATGTCTCTATGGTCATTTCAGAAGCCACGCCAACTCCCACAGTTAGAATCACTCCCCTAGGCTCACATTTAACGCCTTGATCACCCACACTGTTAACCCCTTCCCTGCCAGTGTCATTAGTACAGTAACAGTGCATATTTTTAGCTCTGATTACTGTAGTAATGTCAATGGGCCCCGCAAAAGTGTCAAAAATGTCAATTAGGGGGCCGATCTGTCCGCCGCAATGTCGCAGTCCTGCAGAAAATCGCAGATCGCCGCCATTACTAGTAAAAAAAATCAAAAAAACAATAAAAATATAAATCTTTCCCGTAGTTAGTAGACACAATAACTTTTGTGCAAACCAATCAAAATATGCTTATTGCGATTTTTTTGACCAAAAATATGTAGCAGAAAACAAACTGGCCTAAAATGTTAAAAAATTTAGATTTTAAATTTTTTGGGGGGGAATGTATTATAACAGAAAGTGAAAAATATTGTTTTTTTTTTTTCAGAATTGTCGCTCTTTTATTGTTTATAGCGCAAAAAAATAAAAATCGCACAGGTGATCAAATACCACCAAAAGAAAGCTCTATTTGTGGGAAAAAAAGACATCAATTTTATTTGGGTACAGCGTCGTACGACCGCAAAATTGTCCGTTAAAGTAACGCAGTGCCAAATCTCAAAATATGGCCTGGTCATTAAGGGGGAAAATCCTTCCGGTCCAGAAGTGGTTAATGATGAGGCCATTTTTTGCGATTCTGCAATGCGTTACTTTAAAGGACAATAAAATTGATGTCCTTTTTTTCCCACAATTAGAGCTTTTCTTTTGGTGGTATTTGATCACCTGTGTGATTTTTATTTTTTGCTCTATAAACAAAAAATTGCAATTACAATTATGAATTAAAACAATATTTTTCACTTTCTGCTATATAACAGTCCCCCCCCAAAAAAAAAAAAAAAAATTAAAAAACAATTTTTTCATAATTTTTGGCCAATTTGTATTCTGCTACATATTTTTGGTATAAAAAATCACAATTAGGCACCCTTTCACACGGACTGTTGTTCTGCCGTTGGTAAAAGCATGTTTTGGTATTTTGAAATTCCAACACTCCTGGCACAACAATTATTCACATTTGTACATTGCGATTACGTGCGATTACTTACGTTTTCATGCGGCTGCGTTTAGCTGCATTAGTAAATTCTTGCCTTTTGCATAGCAACTGTTTACTTATTTTTTCTTAGTACTGCCATTAACTGTGTTTATATACAGATAGCTGCGGTACATCGCTCCTGGACACAGTAAAATAAATTTTTTCTAAACGTACAAAATCGCATGAAACGAAACCGCTGCTAAACGTTGTGTGTGAATACGGTCATAGGATAGGGTCATTGTCTCAGTTTAGCTGCGGTAGATGACTTCATCCATTCGCAGCTAAAAGCTGATATCTAACCATTCATGTGAAAGGGGCCTAAGCGTATTTTGATTGGTTTGCGCAAAAGTTATCGCGTCTACAAACTAGGGGAAAGATTTATGTCATTTTTATTTGTTTATTCATTTTTTCCTAGTAATGGTGGTGATCAGCGATTTTTAGCGGGACTGCGACATTGCGGCAGACAGATCGGACCCCTAACTGTCATTTTTTGACACATTTGGAGGGGACATTACTACAGTAATCAGTGCTAAAAATATGCACTGTTACTGTAATAATGACACTGGCAGGGAAGGGGTTAGCCCTGTGGGTGATCAAGGGGTTAAATGTGAGCCTAGGGGAGTGATTCTAACTGTGGGGGGGTGTGGCTTCTGAAATTACCATAGAGACCTGTGATCCTATATAGAAAGATCACATGGGCTCTGTGATCATTCCAGGGAGAAGAACGGTCAGCTGTGTTTACAGCAACTGACCGTCCTTCTCTCTCAGCGGGAAGCGATCACGGGTGTCAGGTGGCAATCGGAGCCTCCTGACCCATGCATCCACTTCCCTGCTGCTGACTGGGGGCGGGAGCGCGCCGCCAGCGGCACACGTTCGCCCCCTAGCTCCCTGTTAGCGACCGACGTAGCCCTACATCGGTTTGCCTGGGGGAGCCACACTGCTGCAGTAAATACACGGCGTGTGGTCGGCAAGCGGTTATAAAAAACCCACCATTTTATTCTCTAGGGCTTCTTCTTTAAAAAAATACATATAATGTTTGGGGGCTCTAAGTAATTTGCTATCAAAAAACAAAAAACTGATTGTTACATTTTTTTCTGGGGTTTTCCTTTAACGGCTCTGTTTTTTTTTTTCTCAGCTGTTCTTAAAATACCTGTTAAAAAATGACCTGAAGTTTTGAAATTTTTTTTAAGTAATTCTGTCTCTCAGGAGCGATCTGCCTCCCCATATTCATTAGGGTCCGCAATTATTTTTGGCAGATGGTGTATTACGTTTTGACATACCACATCTGCTCTTTCAGCCTGATTGCTGTTTATTTAATGCCGGCTCATATAAAATATTACTTTTCTCAGAGCCGGTTAAAGATGCCTGAGGTTCCAACATAACGAGAAAAGTGGCTAGTTTTAAGAAACGGAAATTCACAGGGGCCTATTTATCACGCACCTACGGTATACTTAGCATGTTGACAGCCATGTTGTGCGGGTAAACCAAAGTTCTGTGCTCCACAGTGGACATTTTTTCTATGGCTTGCACTGATGAGTGCTAACATAATCACATGACCGATATGGCTGTCAATGAAGGATGTACATTGGTTGCCCACAGGGACATAATGGGATGATCTGTATGTCAATCCTTAAAATAGAAGTAAGTCCTTGCTTTTTGGTTTTTCAAGAAAAGATGATATCCCGTAAAGCTAATATCCTTAATTCAATACCAAAGTAATGGGTCCCAGGGAAGGACTGGGCCCGGGGGCAGGGGGGCCACACTGATGCCCCGTAAAAAGGCTGCTCCGCTTTTGCCACAGACATGCCTAAAGGATGCCTGGTAAAGAAAAGTAAAGTCTCCACCGCTGACCTACTAAGTGCGGGATAAAGACAAGGACAGAGGGCAGGCCTCCCCCCCAGCATGGATGATGTAAACTGTCTGAACAGAGGCCATGCACCACTGGAGACTCTCCTCCCCCAGCCAGCCCAGATCGAGCTGTCCCAACTCCCCCAACCACCTCCTGCTGGCCAGGTCAGGAACCCAGATTTGGCTGGTGAGTAGAGAGTACCTGGAGTGGACCTTGAGCCTGGAATGGGGGTCAGGAGGAGGCCGGGAAGAGGAATAGGGGGAGTGGGGCCCATTCGCTGCACCATGGGCTTCTGGTTTGTACTTGCCCCATGGGCTGAAGGTTGCCAGTCAGCCCCTGAAGGTCCCTGCCCCCATCTATAAATGGCCTTCACAGCTAGGAGCACATGGACGGGCAAACGCATGAAAGACCAAAACAGAGGAAATTCCCGTCTCAACTCACAGGGGTGCCGTGAAGGGACCTTGCAGCTTACGCATGCATTTGCAAATGTGTGCTAACGAAACCTCTGTTTTTAACGCATACTGTTGGACAGTTTAATTCAGTTGGTAAGCAGACTCTTTGGTTAGTTGAGCTGGGAATTTCCTCTGTTTTTGTCTTTCACGCATTTGCCCATCCATGTGCTCCTTGCTGTGAAGGCTAGTTATAGATAGGGGCAGGGGCCATTTCTTTGTCACTGGAGTAATATTGGTGGGGGGACACAATGGACACCTTGGCTGCCATTGTGTTTTGTGCTGGGTATCCATGGTGCCCCTTCCCCTTTGGGGAGAACTGGGCTACATCCAGGCCCACCTGCCCCTCATCTATCAATTAGAATGCATGTGCTTCCATTGTGGAGAAAAATGATAAGGGTTAGGACTGCAAGTAATACAGGGTGCCGTAAAGGGGCCTTTGCAGTTTACGCATGCGTTTGCAAATGTGTGCTAACTAAACCCCATTTTTTAATGCATACAGTTAGACAGGTTAATTTGGTTGGTAAGCAGACTGGTTGGCGAGTTGAGCTGGTAATTTCCTCTGTTTGTGTCTTTAATTCAATACCAAAGGTCAGTGAAATAGAAGACCGTTTCTGGTGGCATTTGTCTCATACCTTGCATCCATTTATTAGTTGGGGGCCTCAGTAGGACCCTTCAACACTGACCCCCTCCAGGACTGTTGGATGCCCATGTCCCCAACCTCGTTATTTTGTTCTATCCTCCAACCCCTACGGCACTGTAGCGGTATAGGTGTTGTATGAAGGAACCACAGCATGTCATGGGGTCACAGGCAAGTGTCATCTTCCAAATGGCCTTAAGGCTGCAGATGCTTGAATAGAGCGCTTGTGACATTTTAATAAATTTAGGGAAAAAAAAGGTTAACATTGTAAAAACTCAAGGTACCACCCCTGAAGACCGTCTAGAACAAGGTTTCTCAACCAGGGTTCCTCCTGAGGTTTCTAGGAGTTCCTTGAGCAATGGGCAATTTCTGCCTCTCAGATAAGTTTCCAATGACACCATTGTTACTTTTATCTATCTGTAAGGGTGTGATTCTTCACAACGATGACAAGAGTAAGGAGCATTGTTCCCACAGACTGTCACACTAATGTGTCATGAGTTGTAGATTTTTCATTTTTAGCAGGGGTTCCCCGAGACCAGAAATTTATTTCAAGGGTTCTTCTGTGTTGAAAAGGTTGAGAAAGGCTGGTCTAGAACATTTCCTTGTATAAATCAGTCCTAAAGAGGACTTTCACGGTTCTTTAATATTTTTGATTATCCCCTCTTAGTTGGCTTTGATGTGATATGCTCACATATACACAGTCACATATTCACACTCCCAGTGAATCTAGCACCGTTCCACTGTGATCTGCAGCTCCCTGTTGCATGCCAGAACTGGTGCTGCTATCTTACTTACTGATGTCATTGGGAGCCAGCTGTTTCATCTATATTTATATATTCAGGCAGCCGGCTCCCTGATTACCGCCAGATCTGCCCTCTCCAGCGCTAGGTCTCCTTCCTCCAGTACCATGCAGAAGCTGTGAAACCTCCTGAGATATGTGATGTGCATATACCAGGAGGCACCAGAAGCAGAAACACAAGCAAGAATGGAGACAGGGGGGCAGGGTGGATTTAAAAACAAAAAAAGTTTGGCTTTTCAATCTTCTGGAGGAGGGTGGAATCAAGAGTGAGAAAGTCTATAAAGCTTCAGTGTAGGATTTAAAATATGTTGGAATAAGGCTTGTAAGTCACTCATGTAAAGTCTACTAGTTCATCCAACACCAATTTCTCCAGGAGTTGACTATGCTGCTGTCACAGGGTGGCTATGTTGCTCTTCCATAGATACAGTGCTGTTAGAGCGTAGCCACTCTAATGCTGGCCATACACGCACAGAATTTCCGCCGACAATGGTCGTTTTAGGAAAGATCGTTCGAAAATCGGGCCATTAGTGAACACAAGTTTACAGATGATTTTGATCGTGTGCCCGACTAATGTCGATAGATCCATAGTGAAAACTTTTATTGTTTCAACAAAAGTTAATTCTATGCGTGTATGGCCAGCATAAGACAGGAAGTGTGTTGTTGGCTGGATCAACAAGTTAAAATAAAGGGGAAAAAAAAAACGAAAAAATAAACGAATGAAATCATCCCATATAAGGACTGATAAGCTTTAATATATTACTATTTTGTTTGTTTTTTTGGTTTAGATACACTTTAATTACTAACATTGTAAAAAGATATACAAAATAGTAAGTCCACCGACGTAGGTCTTTCCTATATATCTGTCAAAGTAAGCATCCAGAACAATGCTTCAGACATTAAAAAGTATACTTCATATACTTTATTTTCATATACTTCATATATTTTATTTACTTTATTTTTTGCATATACTATATATATTTTATTCTTTATTTTCATATAGTTTATATATTTTAGAAACTTAATTTTCATATACTTTATATATTTCATTTACTTTACTTTTTGCATATACTATATATATTTTATTCTTTATTTTCAAATTGTTTATATATTATATAAACTTAATTTTCATATACTTTTTATATTTCATTTACTTTATTTTCATATACTTCATATATTTTATATTCTTTATTTTCATAAACTTTAGATAATTTATATACTTTATTTTCATTTACTTTATTGTTATATACCTTATATGTTTCATATACTTTTTAATTTTCATATTCTTCATATATTTAGTATTCCTTATTTTCATATACTTTATATATTTAATATTTTTTTATTTTCATATACTTTATATATTTCAATTTTTTGGTTTTTATATCATTTATATATTTCATATTCTTTATTTTCATATACTTCATATATTTCTTTCTTTTTTTCATATACTTTCTTTTTTTTTCATATATATTTAATTTACTTTATTTTCATATACTTTATATATTTCAATTACTTTATTTACATATACTTTATATATTTTTTATTCTTTATTTTCATATATGTTACATATTTTATAAACCTAATTTCCATATACTTTATATATTTCATTTACTTTATTGTCATATACTTCATATATTTTATAAACTTCATATATTTCATTTACTTTATTGTTATATACTTCATATTTTTCATATCATTTTTTATTTTCATATACTTCATATATTTAATATTATTTTTTATATTATATACTTTATTTTCATATAATGTATTTATTTCATATTCTTTATTTTCATATACAGTACTTCATATATATTTCTTTTTTTTTTTATATACTTTATGTTCTTTATTTTCATATGTATTTAATTTAAACTTTTTTTGTATACTGTACTTTTTATAATCCATATTCGTTATTTTTATATACTTCATATATTTAATTTACTTAATTTTCATAAATCCTGGTACTTCATATATATTTCATATACTTCATTTTTGTTGCTGTGTCTATTGGACCCCCCTTTCCTACAGTCCTTATATATAGGGTGCTGCAGGACCAATTTCAAAACTTTACACAAATTATTTAGAATTACTATTTATTGCTACATCTAGGAGTGCAAGTAATAACGTTTTGTGAAGTTTATTCATTAAAATGTATTTAAAGCCCCATTCCCCCCCCATATTGAAAAGAGTGATGAGGGGGTAGAACCCCTGTCAGGATCTATAGGTGTCTTTTCTTGTTGGAGAGATCCAGTCTCTATTTGTTCTGGTGACCCCTGTCACCAGGACTTAAAGTAAGTAGAATACAAAATGAAAAGGTTGTCGTCAGAAAAGGGGTCCAATGAGGACACTTTTTTCCAGTGACAAATGTCTAAGAGGGGATTTCCCCTTACTTTCTTAAAGTTTCTAGAACAGGAAATGAAAGTAAATCTCCTCAGTGAGACACATGGCAAAAAAATACATAATTTTGAAGCAATCCTTACTGCAATCCAAAATGAAAAAAAAAAAATTGGCTTTAGATATAGTTTAATAAACAATAGTATGCTACAGGTTGGACAGGAAGCATAAGACTTACCTCAGGATACGACCACTCTGGGGAGTAATCTGTCACCATGAACAGCCGCCCGCTCTGCTGAAGCATTCCCAGCGTGCTTTGTGCTGCTGCCGACACCACCTCTGCAACGTGCATGTAGGCCATAGTAGTGGCTCCTGTCTCAGAACTGCTCAGCTGCATACTGGCCTGTTGAGGGCTACAACAAGGTATGCACATTTCAGCCTGAGAGTACGCGGGTCGAGTCCCATCTTCGGCCTGCGGCAACACGTTGCTGTCTCCAGCTACCAGCTGGTGCCCGTAAATGGTGTTACTCCCTCCTTCCACAGATATAAAGTCATTGATAAGGTCAGAGAATTGGTTGCTGAAGGAGATATCAAAGTGATCTAAGTTAAGCTCCATGTTGGAGGAGTTGCTCAATGCCTGGTGAGCCACTGGATAGAGTCCTTGCACCATGTTTCCCTGCAGAATTTGGAGGTTGTTGCCATTTCTTATTGTGGCAGCATTTTCTGACTGCATATAGTGTTCCGCGTTGCAGGCTTGAAGGTCTCCAGGCTTGAGGAGGTTCTCGTTACCTTCGGTCTGCTGCGATGTCTCCATCGGAACCTCTTCAGAATTTATCGCCTGGAAGTTAGCCTGGAATTGCATGAGCTGGAGAGAAGAGGTGGACTCTATTCTAGCTTGGTCAATGGTGCCATTGCAGTTAGCGGGCGTTTGACTAGACACTTCAGTCTTGACGTTGGTCAAACCCAACGTGTTTACGTATGTGTTGTTTGAGTCGTTTAGGTTGTTATGGTTATTTTGCTCCATAGGGATTGGCTTGCTGGCATCTTGTAAAAAGAAGCTAGGGGAAGGGGTCTGGTGTACATGGGGGCTCTGCACTGTCTGGCTGAAACTTGTTGAATAATCTTTGTTGGAATCAATTGCGCTGAAATCCATCTGCTCCAGGGTGGTGCTAGGACTTAGTCCACCGCCAGATGCAAGTAAGCTGGAGCCAGGAGTGAGGGTTAGCGTATTTGATGACGTTGATGGAAAGGTCTCCTTTGATAGCTGCTGATCGAATGAGGTGTCTTCTGTTTTTATCTCCTTAGCTAAAGTTGCATTGAAAGCGAAACTACGTTCTGTGCTGGATGACCTTCGCATATTCGAGCTAATGTTGTCTTCTTTAAGACCGCTTCCACCATACGTCTGCCCTTGTTTTGGGTTGTTGAGAAAACAGTCTGGATCAAAATTCATTGTGGCTTCAGCGATCTTTCGGCTATTGTCGAGGGTGGTAGACAACACAAGCTCTTCTGAGACATTGGCAGACAACATTGATAAGCTATCAGAACTCCCTGTTGTAGGGAAGGCAAACTTGTGACCATCTGAACTTACTGCAAGTACAAGTCCCTGGGTAGTGGTATCTGAGGACAAGAGGTGTTGACTGGCACCGGTGTTGGGTGACATTGTGTATACAGCTTCGTTGGTGACCTCAGACATAAACACAGTGGCATTCTGGGAGAGGCTTCCCATTACTGAGGCAACGGCCATGCTAGAGACACCAGTAACAGCAGGACTGTCGGCCATGTCTGGGTCACTATTCAGACCACTGCTGATGGATACGGGGGAATTCTGGGTCGTGTCGGGAACCTCCACCTGATTGGTTGATGAAACCTCTGTACTGTTTTGATGAAGCAGCACCGGCTTGGCCATCTTGCCATTCCTCTTCTCCCGACTGGAGGATTTACCATGACTGTGCTCGTTCTTGCCTTCTGAAACGTCATTGTTCTGTACCTCTGAGTGAGCGCTATAGCCCCCCGTCCTTGGTTCGACCTTTGGTGAGATGATGCGATGTTTGGCACTGTTACACTTGTGGTGCACACTGCTACCTGCGCCTACAACAGATAAAAGAAAATTATGTTAATAAAGAAGCAGGGGACCCACATCCTAGTCTGTGTATGCAAGTATCACTAAACAGAACAATCATTCAAGAGCATGGTTTGAGATTTCTAGGTGTGGATGAAGGTGGGCAGGTGGTGAAGTCTTGACACATCAAAGATATCACCTACAATATACTTAACGTTTCTATAATGGAAAAACATTTTCTTTTTTGTTTTGGATAGAGAAAGCAAGGATTAGACCCTGTGTGGAGATTTCCCTTTTTTTTTTTTGTCCTGGAGACCATTGAAACAGAGAGAGAAAGTGAAGACACATTTCATGTGTTTGAAGAGTTTTCACCAAAGCAAGGGTTGAAGCTACATAATCCAATAGGGACCCTGTTCTAGTGACACTCACAGATCCAACAGCATGCAGAGAGCAGGATACAGCTGAATTGATGCCAACTGATCATCCCAGGGAGAAGAATGGTCGGCTGTGTTTGCAACAGCTAACCATCCTTCTTTCTCCGCGGGGAGCGATCGCGGGTGTCATGCGGCAATTGGACCATCCTGACACACGCATCAGCTTCCCCGCTGCCGAGTGGGACGGGGGCGCCCCCTAGCTTCCCGTGCGCGACCGACGTAGATCTACATCGGTTTGCGCAGGAGAGCCACCCTGCCGCAGTAAAAAGGCGGCGGGTGATCGGGAAGAAGTTAAACCAAGACACACATTAATTGCACAGGTTCTGTGGCTGATTAAGGTGCTAATTAAACTCACTTGGTGCCTTATGTGCATTATATCAGCCTCAGAACCTGTGTTATAATATGTGTCCTGGATTAAAAGGATGAGGTGGCCACCCTACTCAGCACAGAGAGCGGAGACAGACCTGCTCAGCGGGGATCGATCTGCCGCTAAATGGAGTCCGCCGGGTGGAAAGCCCGTGTGAAAGGACCTTATACCTTGCTGCTGCAGTCCTCTTATATCGTGGTCTAGTGATGTTATGTGTGGATTTTTACGATTTTTATGATTAAACTATTTATACTTCTGAAGATTGGAGTGCAGTCACCTCTTTTACACATACTTTGACTATGCTTAGAAACTGATACTCCTGTGCTACCTTAGGAAGAGAGGAAAGCGCTTCTGAGTGTAATAAACGTTTTAATATGGCAATAAAAACATAGTAACTCACATGGAGGTTAGGGAATTAGCATGTGTAAACGTCACGTTCACACTTGAAAAAGGAGTGCTCATGCCCGGTTCGGGTGTTCTCGCATGCACTGAAACGCGTTGTGAGCCCAGTTGCCATTCTTGCCATTCTTCCTGTCCCTGACGTCCGCCGCTGCCGCCGCACAGTGTCCCCGTTCGTCCACCCGGAAGATGTTAGAGCGGGCTCTCCCCAGTCTCCCTGGAGATGCTGGACACCGCCTGAACACGGCGGACCGCCTTACCTTCCTCCTGGAGCCTGACGTTTCCACATGCTAATTCCCTAGTGAGTTACTATGTTTTTATTGCCATATTAAAACGTTTTATACACTCAGAGGCGCTTTCCTCTCTTCCTATTTCTACATGCAGAGTTGACTTCACTCCACTGGACAGCTTGCTCTGAGTTATTTCCATCCATCCCTGGAACCATCCTGGACCCTCCCCTTCCCCATTGGACTCTAAGATAGTCCTTCTAATGCCTTCTTTTTCAAGGGACTTGGACATGGACTTTTAATCCCCCCTTGTGCCTTGTATACTTTTGATGGGTAATTGTGTCTTGTTTACATACACTGACATTAATTAATTTATACCCGCTGCAGCAATTTTATTTGCACTACCTCTGAGCGCCAACACCCCCTAACTCTGTTACCTGTGCTACCTTGGTGATGAGTTAGTGATAAAATACAGTGCTATGTGATATAACTTTTAAATACTGCTGCTAGCATCACTGTGTGTTCCCACACAGGTAACGTGATAAAAAAAAACGGGGTGTTTAGATGCTACGTTGCTAGGTAAACAATTTATATGAAAAAATCATACAAAACCGGTCGAAGAATAATATTCAAGAAAATATACGTGCATACAATCTTACAATATGCTAATGCTGAGTGAAATATTAAAACAAATAAACAATCAGTAAATTAATGTGACAGTTTGTGTTATCCACGTGATCTTGGTGTTTCAAGGAGTAAAGTGAAAACTGTGATGGGGATATCGTTCCATGAGTGACCAATCGTAAGAAACCATTCATACGATTCCTCAGAGGGGTAATTTTGTTCCTCCTGACTTCCTCTCAAACTGTAGTGCCGCTGTGGTAGAGTGCGACCTGCAGTGGAGAAAGTAGACTGCACCCGCCTACCGGCCCATTGCATCCCTTCTTGTATTTTTTCTGCCCTTTTCTTTCTCCTTTTGTTGTTTTGAAATTAGATTATTATTGCTCTGATTTGTAAGTGCTATAATTAAAACTGAATTAGGAAATATTCAAACTACAATTTGCAGCCTGTTGACAGAAGGGGAATCTTAACACTTCTTTGTAGTCCAATCAGCAAGCTGGGGGCAGGTGGTGTGACCAAGATGTGTTGCCTAACTGTTGTAAAGAAAAGTGGGGTCCCTGACCTGGCTGGTGACTAGATCACCAATCAGGGTTACAAATCATGCATCAGATAGTTCCAGGTCCAACACCACTTGGCAGAGCTACCAGCATGCATGCATCCTACATGCTAGGGGGAGTACAACTGGGGGACTCAATGGTGGAGAAGGTTCTGGGAGGTTCTGGTAGATCATAAGCTTAATAATAGCATGCAATGCCAAGCAGAGTTTTCCAAAGCGAGCAAAGTCCTTTCTTGTATTAGGAGAGGCATGGACTCCAGGGAGAGATATAATTTTGCCCCTGTACAAATCATTAGTAAGACCTCATCTGGAATATGCAGTTCAGTTTTGGGCACCAGTTCTCAAAAAAGGATATCGGGGAACTGGAGAAAGTGCAGAGAGGAGCAACCAAACTGATAAGAGGCATGGAGGAGCTCAGCTTTAAGATAAGAGGAACTAAATGTATCCTGTCTTGAGAAGAGGAGACTAAAAGGGGATATGATCTCCATGTATAAATACATAAGGGGGGATATGATCACCATGTATAAATACATAAGGGGGGATATGATCACCATGTATAAATACATAAGGGGGGATATGATCACCATGTATAAATACATAAGGGGAGATATGATCTCCATGTATAAATACATAAGGGGGGAGATGATCACCATGTATGAATACATAAGGGGGGATATGATCTCCATGTATAAATACATAAGGGGGATATGATCACCATGTATAAATACATAAGGGGGGATATGATAACCATGTATAAATACACAAGGGGGGATATGATCACCATGTATAAATACATAAGGGGGGATATGATCTCCATGTATAAATACATAAGGGGGATATGATCTCCATGTATAAATACATAAGGGGTCCATATAGCGAACTTGGCATTGAGTTATTCACCTTGAGGTCATCACAGAAGACAAGGGGGCACTCTTTGCCTCTTGATGAAAAGAGATTTCATCTCCGAATATGGAAGACCTTCTTCACAGTAAGAGCTGTGAAAATGTGGAATAGTCTCCCTCAAGAGCTAGCTCTGGCCAGCTCAGTAGATTGTTTTTAAAAAAGGCCTGGATTATTTTCTAAATGTACATAATATAACTGGATACTAATATTTTATAGGTAAAGTTGATCCAGGGAATATCTGATTGCCTATTGGGGGATCAGGAAGAAATTTTTTTCCCCCACTGGAGCAAACTGGATCATGCTTTATTGGTTTTTTTTTTTTTGCCTTCCTCTGGATCAGTGGTTCTCCCCTCCTGTCCTCAGGACCCACTAACACGCCAGATTTTAAGTATTACCTTGGGGAGATGCAGACTAGAATATTGCAACCACTGAGCAGCAGATGATATCATTTTTGACGTATTTCAGTTATCTTGCAAACCTGGCCTGTTAGGGGGTCCTGAGGACCGGAGTTGAGAACCACTGCTCTAGATCAACTGTGGGTATAGGATTGTGTATATGGAGGTTCTCTATTTGTGTATGTTTTTTTTTTTTTTTGTTCTGTGTTGGTTGAACTGGATGGATTTTTTTCAACCAGATTAACTATGACTGCAGGGGGGACATTCTGCCCACTGATCACCAATATAAGCGACATTTTTCCAACATCACTCAATGGATTAGCCTTAGCAGGGGTTCCCGGAGACCTGAAAATTTTTTCAAGAGTTCCTCTGGGGGTAAAATGGTTGAGAAAGCCTGGGCTAAACAGTTCCCACCTTTGCATTTCAGAATAATTTTACTGATTATTAAACTTAATTCTAAAATGAACGTCTGCGTGTTGAATGGTTGCGGAAGATTCTTTTGACATCATCAATCCAGCAGTTATTATGCTCTCATATTCAGGGGGTTAAGCCAGTGCCTGTGAGCGATCTCCGCACTGTTTGCACAGATATTCCGGCACAAACGCCTCCCTTCTTTCCATGGGAAGAAAAGCCTATGAATTTTTGATCTTTCTTGCACTAATTGTTTTCCCCCTTTCTTCACTGAAAAAGAGATAGAAACCTTAATTATTCTATAATGACCTAATAGGAAAGGAAGTTAATCCTTTTCTGCTAATGGTTGGTAGTAATTACTTGTGTCAAAAGCTGGGATAGCTGCGGAAGTTCAGGAATCAAACAAAATATGTAGACACTTATATATCAATTGTCTGTAAGTGGCTGCTAGATCAGCTATGCCTAAAGTGGAACTCCAGCCTAAATCTTTTTTTTTTTTAATCAGAGCAGGGGAAGAGCTAGACCTTCTGTTGGATATTATTGATGTCGGTGTTCTGGCTGGGAAGAAAATAAGTCCTTAATCCATAGAATTCAATACACTCCTTATATCTATGAGCCTAAAAATGAAGGGTGCCATGGTGAACCACTGATGGGTGGCGCTATCAAAGAGTCCAACACTGTGAATGACACCAGTGCACCATTAAAGCTGAATTCCAGGTATGGATTTTGTATGGTTACATTGGTCCAGCTTGGCCAATGACTGGGGAAGTGAGAAATCATTGTTGCAGCCCCTGCTGTCTTCTGGATCCAGTACAGAGTGACTGCTCTGCTGCATAATAACCACAGAGGGTCGCATGCTCGGCACAAACACCATTCAAAGAAGACCTTGTATTTCTCCCAAAGAATACAAGGCCCTCTCTTAATGGACCTCTCTGAGGTGGAGATCACAACATCACCACACCGCCCCTTCACCTTATCCAATCAGAGAACACTTTACAGTCGTTGAAAAAATGCAAGACATTCTATGAATGGCACCAGTGCAAAGCAAGTGATCACCTGTGGTTACTATGCAGCAGGGCAGCTGCTCAGCTCTGGACCCAACCCCAGGACCCCTCCTTCTGCAAACCAGTGTTACTTTTGGCAACGAAAATATTTTCATCATAGTTTTCTTCAGCTGCATGTTTTCAGTGACAAAAACTATTACAAAAATAAATTCCAACATTCATCAGTGAATAAAAATGGAACGAAAATGTGAGGGAGGGATGTTTAGCCACCTGAACTTCTGCTTTCCTCGGAGCACCGCCTGTCTGTTAAAGCTCCAGCCTCCTGACTCTATTGGCAAGCTGTATTGGCTTGGAGAGGCAGGCTCCTATTAATTCTTTCCCTTTCCTATGCAGTTCCACACATTACACTCATTCACAATATCTCTTTGGTGCCCTCTGCTGGCCCTTCTCATCGGCAACAAAATTCTATCCCCAGTCTATAACAATAGCACATTAAAGCTGTTTTTTTTTTTTAACTTAATGCATTCTATGGAATAGGACTCTCCCTCCTTATTGGCTGAGAAAGCAACGGGTTGCCTTTGGCTCCCGCTTCTGTCAATCAAAATCAGTGAGCCAATAAGGCGAGAGAGGCAGGGGGCCCGAGCCATGGGTCCCTGTCGGAGTGGACACACAGAGCCAAGGCTCAGCTGCCCCCACATCAAGCTGCTAGTTGTGGGGGCATTCGGCAGGAAGAAGAAGCCAGGAGCACTGGCGACGGACCTGAGAAGAGGAGGATCAGGGCTGCTCTGTGCAAAATCACTACACAAAGCAGGTAAGTATACAGTGTTTGTTATTTTTAAAATGAAAAAAAAAAACAAAAAATAAAAATTGGGCTTTAGTATCACTTTAAACATGTATTGCACTATTGCACTACCACATAAGGACAAGTAAAGGGCATCTACTAAGCTGCTGAAAGAAAAAAAAAATAAGAAAAAAGGCTTTTCTTAATATTTTTCAAAATAATAATGAATGTTGGTAATATATTTAGATAATATGTGCAATTGAAGTACAGCAAATAGAGCTTACAGGATTTTTTTTTCATACCAAATTATATAATTATAATATAAAGTATCTCACAAAAGTGAGTACACCCCTAACATTTTTGTAAATATTTTATTCTATCTTTTCATGTGACAACACTGAAGAAATTGTTATTTGATTCAGATGGTGTCAAGTGTGTGTGGTGGCAACCAGGTGAGGAGTACAAAGACAAGTATATCTTGCCTACAGTTAAGCATGGTGGTGGGAGTGTGGCACTGGGGAGCTACAGTTCATTGAGGGAACCATGAATGCCAACATGTACTGTGATATACTGAAGCAGAGCATGATACCCTGTCTTCGGAGACTGGGCCACTGGTCAGTATTCCAACATGCTAACGAACCCATACACACCTTCAAGATGACCACTGCCTTGCTAAAGAAGCTGAGGGTAAAGGTGATGGACTGGCCAAGCATGTCTCCACACCTAAACCCTATTGAGCATCTGTAGGGCATCCTCAAACAGAAGGTGGAGGAGCTCAAGGTCTCTAACATCCACCAGCTCTGTGATGTCATCATGGAGGGGTGGAAGAGGACTCCAGTGACAACCTGTGAAGCTCTGGTGAACTCCATGCCCAAGAGGGTTAAGGCAGTGCTGGAAAATAATGGTGGCCACACAAAATATTGACAATTTGGGTCCAATTTGGACATTTTGACTTAGGGGTGTACTCACTTTTGTTGCCAGAGGTCTAGACATTAATGGCTGTGTGTTGAGTTATTTTGAGGGGACAGCACATTTACACTGTTATACAAGCTGTACACTCACTATTTTACATTGTAGCAAAGTGTCATTTCTTCAGTGATGTCACATGAAAAGATAGAATAAAATATCTACAAAAATGTGAGGGGTGTAATCACTTTTGTAAGATACTGTGTGTATATATATATATAAATATATATATATATATATATAAATATATATATATATATATATATATATATATATATATATATATATAATATGTAATTATATATTTAAAGTTGCACTTCTGTTTGTCAAAAAGCAATATTTTTAACTTTAAACTATTTTATAAGGACGTTATAGATCACAACTGCAAAATCTGTGTCTGTAGTGCATGTTCAAACCTTAAGGCTCCGTTCACATCTAGGCGTTTTGGGGCGTTTTTGGGGCGTTTTTCTGCTCTAGGATCAGCTCTCAAAACGCCCAACAAGACAAATCCTATTCATTTCAATGGCCCCTGTTCACATCTGAGCGTTTTGACGCTGTATACAAAACGCCCAACGCTCAAAAAAGTACATGAGCTTCTTTTTGGGCAGATTACAGGCGTTTTCCATTGATCTCTATTCAATCTAAAAACGCCTGCACAAAAATCGCGGTAAAAATCGCTGTAAAATCGCGGTAAAAAACGCCGCAAAAATCGCGGTAAAATCGCGGTAAAAAACGCGCGAAAAACGCTACGCTCAGGTGTGAATGTAGCCTAATACCAGAAATAATAACATGGTATTAGAACTTTACTCCAGAAGTATATAAGGAGCTTGGCAAGTCTAGAAATACTTAAAGTGGATGTAACCCCAAAAAATAGCACTGCTAGCCCCTCTCTTTTATGCATGTTTGTTGACATGTACGTCTATTATATTTTTGAAAAGAAATGAAAAAAAAGAGAAAAAAAAAAAACTAAATGAAATTAAACTTTAAATAATGCCTTACAATTTCACTAAACCCATTAGCTTTTAGTCAACTAAAATGTACTTGAGATTTTAGTCGACTAAAATATGACAAAAACTAAAATAATTCATATGACTAAAATATGACTAAAACGAAAATGGCATTTTATTCAACAGACTATGACTAAAACTAAATCAAAATAAACACTGCTGCAAACAGGAAGGGTGACTGACGACACCTTGCAATGTGGTTCATCCCTGACTGACCTGTCCATTCCTCTAATAGCTTGTGGCTGGTCTTTAGGCAGATTAAAGCCTCTCTGGAAATTACGTTTAATGAATACATAAATGGAAGAAGTGGCATTTTTATATCTGCCTGGAGCTCAGAAATAACATTTTACTGTTGTATTTTGTCATGAGATCCACAAGAGGGCACCAAAGAATCCTGAAATAATCCATCTCGAATATTCCTCATCATATATTGATACAAACTATATTATATATTGATACAAACTATATTATGGTATTTGTGTTTGGTATCTGATACATTCAAATATTAGGAACTGTTAGCATACATAAAACAAGCCGGTGATGGGACAAATTTAGGAACAGCATTGTCATTTCTGTGTCACACACATGATCAAGGGGGCTCATTCATTCGTATTGTTTTCTTCTACGTTGTAACAAGTTTTTTAGGAAAAGGAATCACCAAACTGATTCGCTATTTATGTATCGCAATGTGGTGAAAAAATCTTGCTTTTCTTTTCTTTTTTTTTTAAATCTGTAACACAAGCTGTAACAGGAAGACCTTTTTTTTGTTCCCAAATTGTAATATTTGCATGGGGCACATGTTGAAGATGCTCATTGAGTGAAATTCTGGAAAATCGTGTAACTGGTGACCCAGGAGGCCCAGGTTCATGGGGGGCCCCCCATGATAAACTTCCACTACATACTTGCCAACTGTCCCGGATTTTCTGGGAAAAACTGAGAGCAACGTCCCGGAACCTGTACTGAGCTCTCCTAAATCCAGGATTGTGCCCTCCTGATCCACCCTGTACTCTGCCCTTTATGTTGATTAGTCTTTGATTTATGGCATGTTTTCTTGATGTTTAATATCGATTTTATTGGAAGTATTAATTCATATGTTTAATTCTATCAACTATTAATACTTTAGTAGGTGCATAGTTTGGGGCAGGTTGGTAGGGGCCCAAGTACATTACGTCCACCAGGGACACCTGGGGGTGGGGGTAGAGGGCCATGTGCCCCAGGCGCTGCATTGAGAGGAGCACAGTTTGGCATCTTTGCCCTTGTCCCCGAACTGTATACATGAGGTCGTAAGTATACTGGCAGTTGCATTTCCTTCATTCAGGGGTCCTTCAGGGGTCTCCAAACTTTACAGTACAAGGGCCACATTGTATATTCGATATCGTCCCAAAACTTGCCTCTTGCATGGCCGAGGAGGCCGCGCAGCAGTGCGATCTGTCACCGGCTGTGTCACTGCACTGGCCCCCTGCCATTATCATGTGATCGCTGTGACCAATCACAGCAGACCACATGACAATTGTAAAAAAAAAAATGGATAGCTTTCTTTCATGCCATCCGCTGTATACATTGGTTTGCTAGCTGTGATTGGGTGAACACATGGTACAGACAGGCCAATCACAGCTCATCTGTGCCATGTAATTAGCATTGACCAATCACAACAAAATACACTGAATGAACTAGTTCCATTCAGTAAAAATGGTTGCTTATATAACAGTGGAAAAAAAAAATCCTGATCACTTTCCTAGAGTAGTAGTGTTACTATGGTAACACAGTATTGCCATGGTCACAGTGTGTTAAAAAAAAAATCGTAAATTAAAAAAAAAAATGTAATAAAAAAAAACAAAACAAAAAAGATTATTATTATTTCTTTTTACATACTATCACCAGGCAGCGCCCCTGATCACCACCACACCAGTTATATGATAACTCTGTATTGCACTGGTGACAGTATGTAAAGAAAAAAAATACAGCTTTAAAAAACTTTTACTTGGACTGTCCAAAAAAGGGGTCATTTGGGGATATCTGCACTGTCCCGGCATTTTTGGGCCTTAAGAAATGAGATCGGCCATCAGTACATCAGGATTGATACATTTTTAGATATATATCCCATAGTTTGTGGACTCAAAGAAATGTAGCAGAACACGCTTTGACCTAAATTTATGAGGAAATATTATTTATTTGCAAAATTCTATAACAGAAATTAAGAAAAACACGTTTTTTGTATAAACATTTTCCATCGTTTTTTCGTTTATTTAGCATAGTATAAAAAACCCAGTCTTGATTAAAATGGTTGTAAAGTCTTGTTTTTTTTGTTTTTTTATATTAAAATAACAAACATGTTATACTTGGTTTTGCAGAGGGCAGCCCAGATCCTCCTCTTTTAGGGTCCCTGGATGGAGCTCCTGGCCCCTCCCTCCTTTTGAGTGTCCCCAAAGCAAGCAACTTGCTATGGGGGCACCCGAGCCGAGCTGCAGCTCTATGTATCCATTCAGACACGGAGCTGCCATTCGGCCCTGCACCCTCTATCACCTGATTGGCTAACTGAGTTTGATTGACAGCAGCGGGAGCCAATGGCGCTGCTGCTGTGTCTCAGCCAATTTGGAGAGAGAGTCCTGGGTGGCTGAGCCACTCGTGGACATCACTGGATAAAGTGGGGGCTCAGGTAGGTATAAGGCGGGCTGCTGCACACAGAAGGCTTTTTATCTTTATGCATACAATGCATTAAGATAAAAAACCTTCTGACTTTAAACCTCCTTTAAGGAGGAGTTCCAGCCTGTAAAAAAAAATTAAAAGTTAGCAGCTAAAAATACTGCAACTGCTGACTTTTAACAGAAATCTCGTGATGTCGGCACCCACACCTGATCCCCTCCATCGGCTCCGGGTGCCAGTACCGACATCTTCACTAAGGGAAACAGGAAGTAAAGCCTTGCAACTTCACAGCCTGTTTCCTACTGCACATGCACGAGTCATGCTGTGCTTTCTGAATAGTCCTGCTGTCTTCTGGGACTTGTGTGTCTCCCAAAAGGCAGCGGGGGAAAGGAGGAGGGGCCGGACATTTTGTAGATTGCGGTAATCTTACCCGCAAGTGGAAGCGAGTACCTGCTTTTGACAGGTTTCTGCTCCCCCTTCCCTATGAAAGGTGCCAAATGTGACAGCGGGGGATGGGAGAAAGCAAAAAAGCAGAGCTTCCCCTTTTGGGTGGAGCTCCGCTTTAAACACCACCAAAAGAAATGTCTACTTGTGTGAACAAAATGATACAAATGTCATATGGGTACAGTGCAATTGTCATTCAAAGTATGACAGCTCTGGAAGCTGTCAATTGGCCTGGGCATGAAGGGGGTGAAAGTGCCCGATATTGAAGTGGTTAACTAGTGAGGGGCAGTGCCGTCTTTAACACAGGGCAAAAGGGGCAGCTGCCCCGGGCCTAGTCATTGTTGTGGGGCCCAAAGCAGCTGCCTCTTGAGCCCCAACTGCCTGCAAACAGTTGATAAATGAATTTGGGTGGGCCCAAGAAAATGTTTGCCCAGGGTCCAATCAATATTTAAGACGGCCCTGGTGAGGGGTCCAAATTCACTTCATTACTGGGAATCCCACAAATAGTCAGGTCTACAAATGAACTGCAGTGGCGGAATCCGTCAGATCGCAGATGGAACAAATCTACATAGATTCGCTCATCAGGCTTTCCCATAAACCCGTATTTTGATGACAATCGTCTTATAGGGCCAAAAAAATCAGTCTTCTCTATAGACGTTAATGTCAACAGCAACAATTTTATTCCCAGAAGATTATATCTCCGAGTTGCTCGTATTTAGCTTTCTTGTTTACTTTAAGCCTTTTTATGTGTTAGCAAATGCCACAGCCTTGCAAAGTCCCGCAGCATATTGTTTTCAATCCGTGTATGCATTAGCCGCCCGGCCTCACCGCGATATGTTCTTTTTTTGGCTTGTGGGCAATTGTGTTGTTGAATCTGCAAGTTATGAATAATTTGTGCACAGAAGCAAAAGGCCAGCCAGACAACAATGAATATATGTGAGCCATTAGGTCTGTGCAACAGCAATGTAAGCCTGCGCCTAATAACACCGCCGAGTGGTCGTGCAATAAATATGTGGTCGTGAAATAGTACAAACTCCGGTCATTAAACAGGTAACACTGGCTGAGAAAATATAAACAGCAAAAATGCAAAAAAAAAAATAAAAAATACATAGCATTGGGAAATGTATACAATCCAAACACATCACATCAGCTTATTATAAATGTTTATATAGGAAGCTATTCTGAGGACAGTTCATATACCACAAACTGTAATAATAAAACAGCAAAAAGGGGACAACGTGTCATCCATTGTGTCTGGGCTGGAAATGTTTTACGTCTGCGGACAAAACTAAAATAGCTTTTTTTAGAGTAAGTTAAGTTGTGGGCTGTATGAAAACCCTAAAAGCTTTCCATGTTTTAAAGAAGCAAGCTTAAAACCCATGAAATAAAATTATACAAAATGTATAAAATATAATAATAATGAAAAATTATTAAAACCATGATAATAGAAAAAAAAAATAATAGAAATAAATACGAACACCATGTAAAATATTATAGAAATAATATAAATATCATTAATTTCCATGAAAATATAAAAATAAAAAAAAGATAATAATTTAAAAATACTAAATATATATCTATATATATATCTATATATACATAACTATATCTATATCTATCTATCTATCTATCTATCTATCTATCTATCTATCTATCTATCTATCTATCTATCTATCTATCTATCTATCTATATATATATATATATATATATATATATATATATATACATATACATATATATATAGATATATAGCTTATATATATACATACATATCAGAAAGACAGACTGAGTAGCTCTTAAAGGGTAACTCCACTTTAGTGGGGGAAAAAAAATCAGCAGATAAAGAAAAAGCAATATAGCATATACAATTGCGACACAAATCATATTGTAATTGAATGTTATTAAAAATGAGCTTTCCTTTTCAATCTGCAGCTGTTTTCTGAAACTGCAATGCAATATGTCTACCTGGACCTGTTCTGTACACAGAATGTATACTGACCACACCCCCAGAAACATCATTTCCTGCTTGTGTGATTGGCTCACCAATTTTCCCAGAAGTCTACACTAAGATATAAGTTAGATTTCTGGCATCCCCTGCAACAAAAATGTCATTTTTGGTGAGATCCTCCCAATAGGAATACGTCTAAAGGGATGCAGGCCCCACAGATTTCCTCATTGGAGCCCTGCAGCTGCACAGCTGACAGATATTTATGAAACCACTCCCTTTTGACCCACTCAGCACAGAGGAACAAACAATGATTTCTTTAGAATAACAAAAGTTAGGAATCTGCAACAAAGTTTGTTAAAATCCCTGCAATGTACAGAGATCCCCCAGAGGGGAATGTTTTTTATCTCAGCAAAAGTGGAGTTACGCTTTAATATGTTCTTTACTAATAGCTGAGGCCTTACCTAACAAGAAACCATGCTCTTTTTATTTAATAATGTTATTAAGAATTTGATAAAAATGTTGCAATGATTTTGCGAATAAAAACATTAAAAAAGCCAATTTTGTTTTTTCAGAAAAAGACAAGTACATATTATAAATTATTACCTACGTTATTTGAAGTTCTGCTACATAATTCTCAAATAATTCTTCAAAATTTTATTTTTGAGTTAAAAATAATTACAAGCAATCAAATTACGCACAATTGTCCCTATTCTGACACCCTAGGAAATGTCCTTGGGGCACATAATTTAGAACTTTGCCATTAACTTACTTTTTTAGGAGTAATTTATTAAGAAGTTACAGAGGGCACAGACGGGTCACTACACATAACTCGGTTGCTACGAACATAAGCATTTCACTACAAAATGCAGTACGTTCAAAACAACCTGTTACATAAAGCATTGGTTAGTGCAAACAAAATAACGTCATGTGATTGGCTGTTGTGGATGTCAGCGGTCTTTGCTGTTTGTAGTATGTCATTTAACATTCTTAACTGGAAGATATGATGAGAACTAATCAGATGTTAGCTTCTACACTCCCCCCAACAGTAGAAAATAAGCTGCTGCAATCTGATTGGTTGTTATGGGCAAGATCTAGGCTTGTCTGAGGGCTAGAGGTGATCAATGGGCCAAACCTTCAGAAAAATGGCAGCTAAGGTCTCATCAGTTAATATGGGCAACATCTCAGCTCTCCCATACCCTAACTTTTATCAATGGATGAAACCATCAGAAACATGGCAACTGAGTTCTGGTTGACGTAGGCAACATCTCAGCTCTCCCATACACTTGCTTTTATCAATGGGCCAAACCATCAGAAGAATGGCAACTGAGCTCTGATTGACATAAGCAACATCTCAGCTCTCCCATACACTAGCTTTTTTCAATGGGCCAAACCATCAGAAACATGGCAACTGAGTTCTGGTTGACGTAGGCAACATCTCAGCTCTCCCATACACTAGCTTTTATCAATGGGTCAAACCATCAGAAGAATGGCAACTGAGCTCTGATTGACATAGGCAACATCTCAGCTCTCCCATACACTAGCTTTTATCAATGGGTCAAACCATCAGAAGAATGGCAACTGAGCTCTGATTGACATAGGCAACATCTCAGCTCTCCCATACACTAGCTTTTATCAATGGGCCAAACCATCAGAAGAATGGCAACTGAGCTCTGATTGACATGGCCAACATTTTAGCTCCCCAATACTCTAACTTTTATTAATGGGCCAAACCAATAGAAAAATGGCAGCTGAGGTCTAATTGATTGCCAGGGGAACACCTCAGCTCTCCTCTATACTAGCTTTTATCAACGAGCCAAACCATATTATACCTTTCTCCATTATTAAATAATCCTAGCGGTGTTTGAAAATAATGGTAACATGGCTAGACAATGGCGGTTGGTGAGCGCCCTGCGGCAGATCTCTATAGTTACCTAGGTTGCCAGTGCAGAGACAGTTGTGCGTCCGAGGTTGGGGTTTGCTCTGGTGACTGTCGAGTATCTGTTGGACAAGGAGCTCCACAGAAAAACCTGTACTGTTGTTCCCATTGCTGCAGGTCCACTTAATACCATGAACTGCGGAGAGAATATCGGAGGCCACAAGTCAGAAATAGCGTCTATACTGTGTGATTTTTTTTTTTTTTTAATGTCATACTTTTTATGCTTCTACTGGAAGAGAACCAGTCACAACTGGACTGTCAATATCCAGGCCTAAATTATTAAAACATATAGATTTGTCTTTATTCTGTCAGCAGTCAAGGGTCAGAGGTCACCGGAAGTCTGACCTCTGGACAAGGTCAAACAGCTTGAAACGCAGTCAGACTTCTGGTGACCTATGAACTCCTATCATAAGCTGACAACTAGCCAGTGACAGGATCACCAATAGATCACTTACCTTTTCCTATGGAGTTGTTCCCTCGCTAACAGGTGGGATTGTGCAGTGAGGATACCATTGGGAGCTATACCTCCCTCACATGGGTGATTCTACCGCTGCTGATGTGTCACTAGATGCGGAATGGCTTGTCTGATATAACATAAATAATGGGGCTAATGTAAAAATTTCAAAAGGAAGTTTCATTATTTAGGACATAATATTTGGACTCAATCATGGCTGGTTCTAAGCTAAACAAGACCCGAGTCTGAAATCTGGCAGGTTGGCTAAACCCCAAACCCATGCAGGTAATAAAACTCTACCAGGCTTTCCAACAGCAGCCACTCCATATGGTACAGAATGCACCACCACTGGCTTTCTCTTTACATTTCTGATTTTTAGAATCTCTTTGCATTGAAACAATTGTTCCGTACATTATTAAGTAGGCCATGTTGTAGGAGGTGTATTACCACTGTTACATACAGAAAAAAATGGTTGATTGACACATCACCCACCCCTCTTCAGTCCATCCAGTTAAACCAACAAAAAAAAAAAAAAGAAAACCAACACACTCAAATAGAAAACCCTCCCATACACTATCCAATACCCACAGTTGCTCAAGAGGAAGGCAAAAAAAAAAACCCCAATAAAGCATGATCCAATTTGCTTCAGCGGGGGGGGGGGGGGGGGGGTGGTTTGGGGAAATTCCTTCCTGATATATTGGTAAAAATTAGGATGTTGGCACAGGTTCCTCCATATTTTTTGATATTGTGATAATAGGGTCATCACATATTTGCAGGTTCTTCAGTTAAAAAAATAAAATTTTCACCAGAGTTGCCTCTGTCAATGGAAAAGACACATGCTCCAATGCACATGGCTTGGACATGGCCAAAGCAGACAACAGCCTGATATTAAATGTTCTGTTGAAGACAGAAGGCGTCATTAGATTTTCTTCGGGTGTAACAATCCCAAATTACAAGCCTGATGCCCCCACCACCTTACATTTCAGGCATCTGGTTACATGTCAAACAGTCAGACTTGCAGCCTTGTCAGAGCTCCTCTAAGATCTGCTACTTCCATGACCCCTGACGGCCATAGCAGACTCAAAGCGCCATTCTCATTACTGTCCAGACAGCTGGGAGCTACCCTCTCCAATGTCCCTGTCATCAATGAGCTGGTGTAACCTTGGCCACCGCAGCACATCAGACGTGACGCGTGTAGCTCCATTACACTCATGTGAAGGCAGATGACAGCACAGATAGTGGTTCTGCTGCCTGCCGATAGATAGATAGATAGATAGATAGATAGATAGATAGATAGATAGATAGATAGATAGATAGATAGATAGATAGATAGATAGATAGATAGATAGATAGATAGATAGATAACCAAAATTTGGATTCCACCTGCAATCCTCTCAATGTAGGTTAGAAAGTGAAAACTTACATTTTATTGGTCGCCTTGGCCAATAGCTAATGTTCCAGGTCTGATAAATTCAATCCCTTGGTAAAGAATTGTCATAATTCTAAATTGGTTCAGTGATATTATGTATAAGACTGGTTACCCTTTCCTGGCTGGCCAGCTCATAGTCCAGTAATGATTGAAAGGTTTACCTACTCAGGACTCGAAGCTTTTATCTTCCTACTCACAAATAATTTGTCATAATAGCCCGTGGATAGTGCTTGCCTGCAAAGACTGGGCCGCCTGTTATGCTCCTGGTGGAAGAGGGTTAATGAATCATGGAGGAGATAATTTATGTTCTGTTAATGTCATTTCTCAATGTCAAATGCGGCTTGCTGGGAAATTATCTAAATTCATAGAAGATTAGGTGATACGTATTCTCTGTACTATTCCCACTCCTAGGAAACGCAGCCAAGTCCCGAAGCTAAAGTGTATGTATAGTCAAAACTTTAAATTTTTTTAGTATTGGATAGAGTGGGGAAGGGTTAATACCCCATTAGTTTACTTTTTGATGTCTGTGTCTAGCGGGGGAGATTTCCTCTTACTTCCTGGCTCGGAGATGAACAGATAGGAAGCCTCCAGAAAGTGAGAAGAGTTCCTATCTTGTCCCCAGAGCATTGGAAGAATTCCTCTCTTGTTCTCAAGACAACTCTAGAGAACAGCAACACAATTAATAAAAGGACTGGAGGACTTTAATTGCAAGGAATGACTACAAGCACTAAATATGTTCTCCCTGGAGAAAAGACGCTTGAGAGGAGATATAATAGCAATATACAAATATCTCAACGATGAACCCAGGTAGGAAACTATTCTGTCTCAGGGAATCTAAGAGGACACAGGGCCACACAATGAGATTGGAGGAGAAGCGGTTTAGCTGCATGGGGCGTTTTTCACAGTTAGGACAATAAAGATGTGGAACTCTCTTCCACAATTGGTGGTGTCAGCGGGAAATATTGATAGTTTTAAAAGACTCTTTGATGTGCATCTTAGTGAACACAACATACAGGGATATGGGAAATGATTATCGACATTGACATAAATACACCTACACAGGATGAACTGGAAGGGCAAGCGCTTCTTCTCTGCTTAGTGTGTTTATTCAACCTTACCAACTATGAAACTCTAACATTAAGCATTTCCACATACTTTCAGTTTTAGTGGCAATGGTCACCAGGACACAAAAGGGGTGAATCTTCCTGGTGGGACCACAGATCACAATAACAAATCTGCAGAGGGTCTAACCTATACAGTCTCAACCCGGGTTCTGTGGAATGCTAGTGTTCCACCAGAGGTTGCTAGGGTTTTGTTGAGATGTGGCTAATTCACCTCCCATTTGATGGTGCCTGCATAGGTTTGGGGCCAATGCCACTTGGAGAAGCCAGCTGCATGCCAATAGTGATCTCTTTAGTTGTATACAGGGATGGTATTCTGATCAATACTGTAAGAGTGGCATTTTTTTCCACTGGCCACAAATATAAGGGGAATTTTTCCCTCTGACCTCCAATGAATTTTAGCAGAGGTTCTCCAAGGTCTGAAAATTAATTCAAGAGTTCCTCTGCAGTAAAAAGGTTGAGAAACTTAGACAGGCTGCATTTGCATGTGGATTGCATACAAATTGAAAGAACTGAAATCCAATAAATGAAAGGGGTGGCCCAGGGACAGTCAGGCTGGGTAGGAAAGGGCTAGATGATAAAGACTTCCTACCTTAAGGGGTACTTAGATCTTTCTGAACAGAGGGAAATGAGACCCAAACACAGCATTGGGAATGGCATCCTTGTATCAGAGGTGGATTGAATGAAGATGTTCCTATGTGTCAGTTACTGCAGGTCCCCGATCTCTCTAATTCAAGACAGGGAGTTATGAAGACAGACAAGCAGTACATTGCTGAAACTCTTCAAGGTGCATCACTCACGGTGAGGGCTCTGCTTGGACACCAAATATACCCTGAGTGTGACTGCATGGGCAATGTATTGGTGTACATACTGTTCTAGAGGTCTGACCAGGGCCAGATTAACGTAGGGGCTATTGGAGCTGCAGCTCCAGGCCCCTACCTTTTATATAGGCCCCGGGTTGGCCATATTCACTGTTACCGCTCTTCTGTCACTTGTAAACACAGAAGTCTGGCTTCTATGCTCGCTTCCCCAGGCAGCTCCCTCAGAACCTCCCCACACAGCACGAAGGCCGGACAAGGAGGGACAGTTGCCGATGCATGGATGTGTTTATGGGCTTCAGAGACAGCATCCCATGTTGAATTAGGCATGCATGGCTGCACCCTTCCTCCTCTGGGTGCATGCCAAGGCACGGCCCTTAAGGCCCTTCAAAATCCTCAGCACCAAGCCCATGATGCTCTTAATCCGGCCCTGGGTCTGACATATTACAATGGATCTATGGAGGGAGGAAGGGAGAGTGGGAGGGAGGAAGGGAGAGTGGGAGGAAGGGAGAGAGGGAGGAAGGGAGAGTGGGAGGAAGGGAGAGTGGGGGAGTGGGAGGGAGGAAGGGAGGAAGGAAGGGAGGAAGGAAGGAAGGGAGGAAGGGAGGAAGGGAGGAAGGAAGGAAGGAAGGAAGGAAGGAAGGAAGGAAGGAAGGAAGGAAGGAAGGAAGGAAGGAAGGAAGGAAGGAAGGAAGGAAGAAGGGATGTATATAAAAGCAAAAAAGGAAGCTAGGAAAGGAGAAAGTAAAAAAGAATGGATGGAGGAGAAGAGAAGAAGCAAAGGAAGACGGGGAAAAAAGTTAAAAAGCAAAAAAGATAATAAGGAAAGAAGGAAGAAACGAAGAAAGGGGATAAGAAAGCAAAGAAGGAAGGAGCAGACTACGTAAAAAAGGAGGGAGGAAGGAAAGAAAGGAAAAAAGGATAGAATATGTGTTGGTGGTAAAGGAAAGAAAGGAGGGACTGAGTGAGAAGGGAGAGAAGAAAGGATGAGGAGAGGAAGGAGGGAAGAGTGGGAAAGGAAGAAAGGAGGGATGTATGTAAAAGGAAAAAAAAAAGGGGAAGAAAAGAAAGAGGGGAAAAAAAGAGAAAGAAAAGAAAGGGGAAAAAAAGATGAGGAGAAGGAGGAAAGGAAGGAGGGGGGGGGGAGTAAATAAAACAACGAAAGGACGAAAGGAATAAGAAAAGAAGGATAGAACAAAAGAAAGAAAGAAAAAGAAAGGGAGGAAAGGAAAGAGAACAGGAAAGATGGAGGGAGGGTGGTAAAGGAAGGAAGAATGGACTGAGGGAGAAGAGAAAGAAGGTAGGAAGGAGGAAAGAAGGGAAGGAGTAGAGAAGGAAGAAAGGAGAGAAGAGACAAGATGGGAAGGGAAGATTTGGAAAAGAAGGAAGGAGGAATTATTGTAGTAGGAAAAAAGGAAGTAAGGAAGGAAAAAGGAAAGAAAAGAGCAGTTAAGGAGAAACGGAAGGAGGCAGAAAGGAATGAAGGAAGAAGGGAGGAAAGAAATAAAATAAAAAATGAAGAAAGAAGGAAAATAGGGAGGGAAAAAGGAAAATGGAAGGAGGGAGGAAGGAAAGGAAAGACAGGGGGAGCATGGTAATGGCAGGTAGAAGGGAGGGAGGGGAGGAGGAAGAATGGTGGGAAGAAAGGAAGCATATGTATTGTATATATATATATATATATATATATATATATATATATATATATATATATATATATATACTGTATATATTACAGACTACACACTAAACCATAGATAGATAAGGATGGGTGATAGACACTTATGGGTGTTACCAATGGTTACCAATAAAGTCCTTCACAATGCACCAAGCTGCCTTCCCCCTGTCATTGACATGCGATTTCTATATTACAGTTCTTCTTCATAGAAATAATTGTGTGTTTTCATCAGCGGCAAACTCTGATAGCCAGCTGGAGGGAGCCGTAAGGACATCTCAGAGGCGGGACTCTGACAACCGGTGGCTCTAGGGAATGGCTCAATTTGCTCAATTACTGACTTAGTGACAACTTCTGCCATCCCAGAACTATTCCTGTGAAAGTTGTTACACTCATGAAGCTGAGATTAAATTAGTCACTTTTTTTTCTATGCAGTCTGTTCTGTCCTTCTGCATCAATTCCTGGAACTGACTGTTAAAGCTCAGCTGATATAAAACAGTGCTAAAAAGGGATTTTATTTTGAGGTCAGAAAATTTGGCAGCTTTTGGGCTTCTTGTTCTGTCCTTCACTCCCAAAGTGATCTGACTCCAATGCCATGAAAGTGTTAATTCAACTAGACAATTGGATTTTTATTATTGCCCCAAATAATTCCTAAAATATATAGGCTGTACTGAAAGTGATACAAAAGTGGGCATAACTTCTTTTTATTAACTTACAAACTGTAGCTTGTAGGTCATACAAATTCCACGTGTTGGTAAGGTTAATATTTCTCTTTAGAAGCTGCTCTTCTTTTTCATTGCAGGTAAAAAAAAAGGAATTCCATGCAGAAGCAATGTGTTGTCATTGTGTTTCTGATGAAGGAGAGGTGCAGGCTGCCCAACATCCACATAAGACTACAGAATGTTTACAGAGATGACACCACTGACAATCAATGTCTTGCCAATGGGGACTCTTGCCAATGGTGTCATCTCCATAAACATTCTGTAGCATCTGTGGATGTTGGGCAGCCTGCACCCCTCCTTTTTTGTGCCTTGAAAATATGGAAGACTGACAACACTGTCCAATGTAATATAACCTGTATATTGTATATAATATATACCTGTATATTTTATGTCCAGTTCTGGTCGCCAGTCCTCATGAGGGATGTGTTGGAGCTGGAGAGAGTCCAGAGAAGGGCAACTAAACTAATTAGGGGATTGGAGGACCTTAATTATGAAGAGCGTCTGCAATCGCTTGATTTATTCTCCCTGGAGAAGAGACGCCTGAGGGGGGACATGATAGCAATTTTTAAATATCTCAATGGGGATCTCAGCTTAGAAAAAAAGCTGTTCAGTCGAAGGGATTGCATGAGGACTCGAGGGCATACAATGCGATTAGAGGAGAAGCGGTTTAACCTCAGGCAACGTGGGGGGTTCTTTACTGTTAGGGCTACAAGATTGTGGAATTCTCTACCACAAGAGGTGGTTTCTGCGGGAAGTATGGTGGCTTTCAAAAGACTCTTACACGTACATCTCAAGGAACAGAACATTCAGGGGTATGTGATATGATTACAGCCACACACACCTAAAGAGGTTGAACTGGATGGACTATTGTCTTTATTCAACCTCACCTACTATGTAACTATGTATATATGTATATATGTAACTATGTATACACAGTGCAGAACCTCCTCCTCACAGTCTATTTAGGGGATTATGAAAGGATAGTATACATACAGGCTAAATATAAAGTATATTGTCAAAAGTATTGGAACACCTAACTTTAGACACACAAGAACTTTAATGGCATCCCAGTCTTAGTCCGTAGGGTTCATTATTGAGTTGGCCCACCCTTTGCAGCTATAACAGCTTCATCTCTTCTGGGAAGGCTGTCCACAAGGTTTAGGAGTGTGTCTATGGGAGTGGTGGCGAACCTTGGCACCCCAGATATTTTGGAACTACATTTCCCATGATGCTCAACTACACTGCAGAATGCGTGACCATTATGGGAAATGTAGTTCCAAAACATCTGGGGTGCCAAGGTTTGCCAACACTGGTCTATAGGAATGTTTGACCATTCTTCCAGAAGTGCATTCGTGAGGTCAGGCACTGATATTGGACGAGAAGGCCTGGCTCTCAGTCTCCACTCTAATTCATCCCAAAGGTGCTCTATCGGGTTGAGGTCGGAACTCTGTGCAGGCCAGTCAAGTTCCTCCACCCCAAACTTGCTACATACATAAGGGGGTCCATATATTGAACTTGGTGTTGAGTTATTCACTTTAAGGTCATCACAGAGGACGCACTCTTTACGTCTAGAGGAAAAGAGATTTAAAGCGGAGTTCCGGGCACATAAGTCATTTTTCAATAAACATACCCCCGGGACAGTCAGGGCTAGCACATTCCACAATGGCTAGCCTCTGATCTGTCCCGGTTCACACTTACCTTTTAGAAGAAATACTTACTTATAAAATTTCTTCCACAGCGTTTCCATCTCTCTTGTGGGCAGCTGAAGCCGGCGCGGTCCTCTTCTGTGTCTTCTTCTGCGTCCCAGAATGCGCCTGCACCGGCCCCTCTCGTCACTTCCGGTGCGGCGCCGCATTCCTCCACAGCTTCTGGGCACGCCCAGAAGCTGTTTAGCAGGGGAATGCGGCGTCGCCCGGAAGTGACGAGCGGGGCCGGTGCCGTCGCATTGATTCCTGGGAGCGATGACGTTCAGCTCCCAGGAATCATCGCGAGACAGGAAGTGACGGGTGAGCCGCGGCGCTGAGGGAGGAAGTACTCTGAGGTGAGTATTTACGATCTTCAATTACAAGGTGAGTAAACAAAAAAAAAAAACCTAACTATCCAAATCCTTTTCAGGTGATGTCTAAATAGCGGAGGGGCACAAAAAAAAATATTGATTTTGTGCCCGGAACTCCGCTTTAATCTCCAAATACGTAAAGGTTTCTTCGCCGTAAGAGCTGTGAAAATGTGGAATAGACTCCCCCCAGAGCTGGATCTGGCCAGCTCAGTAGATTGCTTTAAAAAAGGCCTGGATTCTTTCCTAGGTGTACATCATATAACTGGGTACTAATATTTATAGGTAAAGTTGTTCCAGGGAATATCTGATTGCCTCTCGGGGGATCGGGAAGACATTTTTTCCCCTGCTGTAGCAAATTGGATCATGCTTTGCTGGGGGCTCTTTTACCTTCCTCTGGCTCAACTGCGGGTATGGGATTGTGTATATGGGATTGGATGGTTGTGTTTTCTTTTTTGTTTTTTTATTGGCTGAGCCAGATGACTAACTATGTTAGCTATTTCTTTTTTGTTTTTATATTGGCTGAGCCAGATGACTAACTATGTAACTTGTCTCTGTTGAGACGTAGCGCGACAGTCCCCAAGTAACCAGGTTAGGGTCACCTCTCTCCGCCGGCTAAATGTCCCTGAAAATATTAGCCAGTACGGCTAGGCATCTCTTGCAAAGAGAAAATTCATCAAATAATAAAGGAAATCTTGCAGCATTTTGTACTACAGTAAGCGTAGCGTTATCAGGCCGGAAAAGCCACGCCGCGATTCCCGAACACAGATTTCATCTCCTGCATTCTTGATGGGAAGAGAAAGCCGCGGCAGTATTTTACTACATATTTTTTTCTAGGCGCCTTCCATGAATCAATCTGAAGCCTCATGAATAGTCAACGGCCTTCCGAAGTGAATGAACTCCTCGGATATTGCAATCCAGGCGTCGCTGGGCGCGCGCGGCGATCGGCTAATAGACGGTCAAGTGCGTGCAATTTGTATCCCTCTGCCTTCGCCTGAACTTCTCATCACCCAAGGTCACATGTCTGTGTCTCTCTCGTTTGCTTCCCGGGCACCCGCGATTGCTTTCACTCCCTCGCCGGCGCTGAAGGTTATAAAAATGAAAAGGCACTGAAGAGAGACAGATTGCAACCGCAAGAGTATCTGGATGCGCGATGCAAATTGCCTACTGTCTTGGCACATCCAATATGCAGATTGCCTCTCCCCGCCGCCCCCCTCCCCCCCCTTCGAAATCTCCCATGACTCGATACGTTGTTAGTAGTGAATATCAAATACTATCAAGAAGCTTTTTAACATGTCATGGTTCGCTTACCCACACATAATGAATCAGCAGGAAGGGAGATTTCTAAAGGGAAAAAAAAAAAAGTCTATTATTAAAGGAAGGTTAATATAAAAGGAAAAAAAAATTGCCTTCCTTTTTTAAAAGCTGCAGAAGTGAAACCACTTTAAAAGTTCGCTTAATTAAATTTAAGGTCACAGCTTGCAACAGGAAAGAAAAGAGGCGAAAAGACAATGAAAGGGAATCCCCCGTTTAAAGTGTTGTGAAAGGGCGCCAGCGTTTGTTTCCTATTTAATTATAATGGAAATCATTTCGGGTTCTAAAAAAAAATAAGAGTTTGTAAAGAGTTTGTAAATATGAAGAGGAAAACTGCGTTGATTAAAAGGTGAACTGACCATGATGGTTGCGGCTCAGGGGCTCCAGTACTTAGTAATGGTGAAGCTTGCGGATTGCCATGGCAGCCAGGAAGCTAGCATTTTCAAAATAGGTCACTTAACAGAAAGAGAGGGAAAATCTCTCCAACAGGATAGCATGGAATGGTTAGAACCTTTCATTGCCCTCTGTGTTCCAGTTGTGGAGAATGGGCTTGCTGTCTGTCTTCAAGATGGGTGTCACTGGGAAAGGAAGTGATGGGAAATCTGTTCAGCAGTGACACTGGTGGCAATAAAAATCTGTATGTACTTTGTTAAAAATCTTTATTGCATCTCAGTGCTGAAGATCTCCTGCAGCCTCTTTGCTCTTTTTAAAGTTATGGGGGCGGTGCATCGGTAATCCAATGAGCAGAAATAACTATTCAAGCAGGTGGTAGAGCAAGGAAGCACATGATTGCTGCTCACCTCTGGCGCTAGGGGACTGCAAAGGACTGCTGTGTTCTTGTAAGGGGAGTAAGCGCATTTTGCTGTTCTGTGTGTAGGCAGGTGCAGTCTATTTTCTCCACTGTAGGTGGCGCTCAAACACAGTGGCATTGCAGTTGGGGGGGGGGGGGCAGTCAAGTTCCTCTATGGTTTGATGGGTCATTGGGGAAGCTATATGATTGGATGCTGCTGCCACATGTGACTCTGGCAGCCATCTTGGGTCAGGCATAGCCTATTTAAGACCCTGGCTCTTAGGCTTTTCATGTGTGGTAATGTTGGAAAAGGTCAACTGTCAGACAGGCACCATGATTAGAAGCAGGAAGAGGTTCCAGGTGAGTAGGGAAACGATAGGACACACCTGGACATTTGGAGACAGACGGGCCAGGCTGCATTCTGCCTCTTAAAACAGACATATAATCGGCACACCTGAGACCTGCTCTGCCACACATCGCTATTGCGATCTGTGAGTGTTCCCAGTCGGGCAGCTTCCCACCGGGCTCGTTGTGAATTACTAGGTTTAACATTAATATAAGTTCTGTCCTCTGCAACCGGACTCTGAGCATTTACTGCTGCTGCACCATGCTGCATCTCCCCACATATGGCCACCACTTGGAGCTTCAATGACCCTTCTGTGGAAGAACCACCATCCAGCTATAGTTCCTGACCTAGGCATAGGACTGTGCTATAGTCCTCTGTACTGGGCTACTAGTGGCCATCTTGGGGGGAGCCTGTGTCTGTTTGAACACAGAGCACTCCTGAGAACTGGGCAGCCATCTTGGACTCAGAAAGGCGCTATACTGTATATATAAATATATATATATTGTTTTGGAGCACAGTGTAGGGAGTTTGTAGATAGAGACAGATAGTCGCTGGTTAGGGAAATAATAGGCTTAGCCTACAAGAAGCCCAGTGAGACAATTTTGGCATTGCTGGAGGACCTTTTTGGTCCAGTCTTTTTATCTGGAGTGGTGCATTTTGTGCACCGTCCTGCCAGCCCAGCACCTCCTTCACCAGGCCACAAGTTACTAGCCTCAAAGGTACCCTCCTGAAGAAGCAATTCTCAACACCCTGCCATATGTAAATCTTGCAATATTGTATAGGCTTGTGACAGATGTATGCATATAGAGTAAGTGCCTTATGGTCCATATTGCATTACCACTCCATAACACGAAATACCCGAATAAAGACCTCGATGGCAGGATCACCATGGACTATAGAACTGAAAATTACAATACTACGTCAAATCTTCTTTTAGATCAGTGGTCTACTAACTGTGGCACAGGAGCGAGATGCAGCCCTTTGCTTGCCTTTATCCAGGCCTTGAGGCAATATTCCATTCATTGACACCAACAATGGGACACTATTCCTCCTACTGACACCAACAATGGGGCACTATTCCTCCCACTGACACCAACTATGGGGCACTATTCCTCCTACTGACACCAACAATGGGGCACTATTCCTCCCATTGACACCAACAATGGGGCAGAATTCCTTCCACTGACAGCAATGATGGGGCAGAATTCCTCCCATTGACACCAATGATGGGGCAGAATGCCTATCACTGACACCAATGATGAGGCACTATTTCTTCCACTAACACCAATGATGGGGCACTATTCCTCCCACTAAAACTAACGAAAGATCACTATTCCTTCCACTGACATCAAGAATGGAGCAGAATTACTTCCATTAACACCACAATGAGGCACTATTCCTCCCACTGACACCAATGATGGGGCACTCTTCCTTCCACTAACACCAGGTCTGGAGTATAAGAGGATGAAGCAGCACAATGAACTAATAGGTTCATGTGCTGACAAAAAGCATGCTGATAGCAGGAGAAAGCAGAGTGACCGAGAGATGAGCTCATCTACGTGCTGCTTCTCCTTTCACTGTCCAGTCACAGACTGGGTGTGTGTCCAGGACAACCTGGGCTCAGTGGAAGTGGGTTGAACGATGTTGGCCATCAAACTAGGGCATCTAGTGGCAGAAAAAAGAACTGCAGGGGCAGAACTCCATATTAAAAGTGAATATTGCAAAAAAAAAAAAAAAGGCTGCTTTTTATTTATTACCTATATAACACACACACACACAAATAGTAATAGCCTGTTAGCCTACCAGTACAGTAAGTGAGCCCTGGTGGAAACGGAACCCAGGGCCCCAGTGTTGGAAAGCAAGCCTGCTAGCTACTTGGCCATACATACACAGACATAGACACGCTCTTACATGCCCACTGGCAATTTAATTCAGCCTAAAAGATGAAGCGGATGTATTGTGTGTGCCGTTACATCATCGTAGATGGCTGTGTGTCGTCTTGTAGCGGGGCCATCGCTCACGCTGTGAATGAATGTGGTCAGACCTTATGTACAGCAAATTCCTTTACTTCCCTGACAGACGGCCAGAGCTGTGCCTCACTATCCCCCTGTCAGCCTGACGATGGCACGTGCATCAAGCTTGCCGGGCCAGCAGCTCAGCTTGGGATAATAAAGCAGACATCTGTTGCATTATTGATCCCAAGCCTTTTGCTGAGAAATCATAATTAACAGGAGGGAAAATGCAGATTCCGATGGAGGCAGATATTGGCCATTTTTTTTTGGCTAATCTTGTCAAAGCAGGGCGCCTGCCCAACAGTTAAATATGGCGTTGAAAATACATGCGTCTGCTTAGTCCCCAGTGCCTGAAAACATGATAGATTGCTCGCACTATGCAAAACAATTGAGCCGCGATTGGTTCGCATTGTAGGACCACCCAATCCTAAGGCGTATCAAAACCTAAAATCAAAAATGTAACATATTGCAGCTTACCAGTCCTTAGATGGGGTGGCTGCATTAGTTACCTTTCTTTTTTTAGAATTTTCCCCTTTTAATAACACCCACTGATCCTATTAACAGCACACCTCCCTTGATGTCTACGCTCATTTTTTCACTGTATCTACAGAGGAAGCCATGACAACAGTTTTTATCCTTCGAACCTGTAGATATTTAAGATCTGACTGTTCAGCTAAAAAACGTTACCCAGGATCCTTCCGGGTAGCCAGCAGAACAGGAAACCTAAAGCTCAACTTCGGGAAAAGTAATAGTCCTCCCTTACAATTGGGCTGCCCCTGCACTGCAAGGGGTAACTGCTGACTTATGCCTAGGGGACAGGAAAAGCACTTTAACTTACCTGATCCTTCACTCCCCTGGCAAACGGCCTTCCCCTACTATCCGGCAGTGGACTGTGCCTTAGTTTTCTCACATCCAATGCAAGGCTATCGACCCCATATCAGTCTTGATGATGTCACAGGCATCCAACCGCCAGTGTGGAAGGGAAAGGAGGCTGCAGGGACCAGCCTTGCAGCACCAATGAGCTTGTGAAAGCAATGGATCAGGTAAGAAAACTGATTTTCCCCATCCAGTAGACATAAACATGCATGCAGATAATCCTTGTAGTGTGGGCACAGCCCAGCTGCCAGGGAGGACTTTTACCAATATTCAGCGTTCAAGTCCAACTGGACCTTCAGTTTTAAAAGTGCATCCCAACAAAAGAGGGTCCACTGCTTGCACACAGAAAGTAGAGGTCTTCTGCAGAATGCAGGAAGAATGTCAGACCTCCTCAGAGGGACCACTTCTTGTATACAGAAAGTGGAGGCCTTCTGCAGAATGCAGGAAGAATGTCAGACCTCCTCAGAGGGACCACTTCTTGTATACAGAAAGTGGAGGTCTTCTGCAGAATGCAGGAAGAATGTCAGACCTCCTCAGAGGGACCACTTCTTGTATACAGAAAGTGGAGGTCTTCTGCAGAATGCAGGAAGAATGTCAGACCTCCTCAGAGGGACCACTTCTTGTATACAGAAAGTGGAGGTATTCTGCAGAATGCAGGAAGAATGTCAGACCTCCTCAGAGGGACCACTTCTTGTATACAGAAAGTAGAGCTCTTCTGCAGAATGCAGGAATACTTTCAGACCTCTGTAGGAGGACCCCCGCTTGCATACAGATAGTGAAGGTCTTCTGTAGAATGCAAGAAGCGTCAGACCCCTGCAGAGGGACCACTGTTTGCACACAGAAAGTATTGGTCTTCTGCAGAATGCTTTTCTTAAAAAAAAATAGAGGTCTTCTGCAGAATGCAGGAAGAGTGTCAGACCTCTGCAGAGGGCCACTGCTTGCACACAGAAAGCAGAGTTCTTTTGCGGAATGCTTCTCTACAGAAAGTATACAGTAGGTCTATAGCAGAATGCAGGAAGAGTGTCAGACCTTTGCAGAGGGACCACTGCTTGTATACAGAAAGTGAACGCCTTCTGTAGAATGCAGGAAGTGTCAGACCTCTGCAGAGGGACCACTGTTTGCACACAGAAAGTAGAGGTCTTCTGTAGATTGCAGGAACTGTGAAACGTCAGTAGAGGGTCCACTGCTTGCACACAGAAAGTAGAGGTCTTCTGTAGAATGCTTTTCTTCAAAAAAAAATAGAGGTCTTCTGCAGAATGCAGGAAGAGTGTCAGACCCCTGCAGAGGGTCCACTGCTTGCACACAGAAAGTAGAGGTCTTCTGTAGAATGCAGGAAGAGTGTCAGCCCTCTGCAGAGGGCCACTGCTTGCACAAAGAAAGAATGCAGGAAGAATTTCAGACCTCTGCAAAGTAGGAATCGACCAATATCGTTTTTTTGTTGCCGATATCGATACCGATATTTTGGCTATTGAATATCGGTATCGGACAAAATTTTGAACATTTAAACTTTTGCAAAATAAACACAATTTTCGACACAAATCTGTTACTGAACCCTTTGGTGGGTGGCTGGCTGGCACCCTGTGGTGGGTGGGTGGCTGGCTGGCACCCTGCTGTGGTGGGTGGCTGGCTGGCACCCTGTGGTGGGTGGCTGGCTTGCTGGCACCGTTTGGTGGGTGGCTGGCTGGCACCCTGTGGTGAGTGGCTGGCTGGCTGGCACCCTGTGGTGGGTGGCTGGCTGGCACCCTTTGGTGGGTGGGTGGCTGGCTGGCACCCTGTGTGGTGGCTGGCTGGCTGGTACAGGCCCAGGGCCTGTGTCTGGCTGGCTGGTACAGGCCTGTGGGTGTGAGTTGCTGGCTGGCTGGCGGGCAGCTGTGGGTATGTATGTGGCAGCTGTGTTAAACACACTGTGTGCACTGTACACTCCATGTCCCGAGACTCCTCGACTCGGGACGAGGCTGAGGAAGGCGGCCTAAGAAGGCAGATGATGTCCCAGGGCGCAGAGGCGCATGGCGCAACATACGCAATGACGTCACGACAATATCGGTAACCTCTGGGGCCGATTCTGATATATCGGGGATAGTGCATATCGGCCCTATATATATATAGGCCTGGCTGATAATCTGTCGATCCCTACTGCAAAGGGACCACTGCTTGCACACAGTAAGTAGAGGTCTTCTACAACATGCTGGTAGGGGACAGGTTTTCTTACTCAGGCTGTGTCTGCTTTCTAAAGAAAATGAACTCTAAGACTTAGCACACCTTTTGTTTTGCCGCACCTAGAATGTATTTAGAGGATTTAAACTGAAAGTTTAATTGAGCATTAAAAATCAAAACAACTTTTCTTTAACTATCGATTTTTACTAAGGACATTCGTTTTGAATCAAAGCAAAAGTGTTGACTGAAGTTTATTCAACTTTACCCTCCGAAGAATGGATTGTAGGCTCTTAGCAGAGAATGCTCCCGAAGCTAAGGGAGCGCTCAGCAGGGAGATATCAATTACCGGCAATAAATCTCCCAGTGCCCGCAGCTTTGTCTCCGCGGTGGGATACTGCAGAATAATCACCATGAATCTGCTATTCAATTTTTGGGAATATGTTGTAGATTATTGAACGGTGACAGCGGAAAGTAGTAAAATGGAAAGCATTTTGGTATCTCAAAGAATTCCAATGAGTTGTTCTTGATGATTCGGAAAATAAATAACTGGCACCGAGGGAAAGCTGTATTTCTGGCAAATGTTTTTAATTCTGGTTTGTCTGAAATGTACAACTCATAAAACCTCCCACAACTATTGGTTGTAAATCTGATCTTTTGTTGCACTTTTTATGGAGAGCAGGCCTTTATGATTGGGAATTTATTTTTCGAAAAGTTTCCAAAGAATGTAAATAAAAATATTAAGGCAATAACAATAATTTTTTGTCATGTTTTTTCCCCTCTTTGGTAAACATTTTTTAGAAACCAATGCAGACTATGAAACAAATATCATTGTCATTGGACATTCCAGGATCACATGATGTTCTCACTCTCGCTCTACAGACTTGGCATTGTATATTGTCTAAAAGCATGGGATTCCGGCACCGGGACATCGGGACTGGCATCTTCTCGCACACCAAGATCGGTCCAGTACAGCAAATCCGGCAGAGGAAAGGTGAGTAGCATACTAAGGGGGTAGGTTTAAATATAGGGGGTTAGTGTTAGGGTTACAGGAAGGGTAAGTGTTGGAGTTACAGCAAGTATTAATATTGGGGTTAGTGTTAGGGTTTGAATTAGTGTGAGGGTAACAGGAGGGGCTGGTGCTAGGGCTACTGGGAGGGTTAGTGTTGAAGAGAGGATCATTTCTAGGGTTATACCTTAATTTTGTTAGGGTTGCAAAGAAGTTTAGTTTTAGACTTAGATGAAGGTTACAGAGGGGGTTAATGGTAGACTTAGTATAAAGGTTACAGTGGAGGTTAGTGTTAGACTTAGTATAAAGGTTACAGTGGAGGTTAGTGTTAGACTTAGTATAAAGGTTATAGGGATGTTTAGTGTTAGAAATCATTTGAACCTTACAGGGAGGGTTGGTTTTAGAGAGATATAGGAGTGGTAGGGATATAGAAAGGGGTAATGTTACAGAGGGTTAGTATTTGGGTTATAGGAATTTAAATGTGTTAGGGTTACAGAAAAGTTTAGATTTAGACTTAGTATGAAGGTTACAGGAAAGGTTAGACTTAGGTTGAAGATTACAAGGGGGTTAGTGTTAGACTTAGTATAAAGGTTACAGTGAGGGTTAGTGTTAGACTTAGTATGAAGATTAAGAAGATGGTTAGTGTTAGACTTAGTATGAAGATTACAAGGAGGGTTGGTGTTAGACTTAGTATGAAGATTACAAGGAGGGTTGGTGTTAGACTTAGTATGAAGATTACAAGGAGGGCTAGTGTTAGACTTAGTATGAAGATTACAGTAAGGGTTAGTGTTAGACTTAGTATGAAGGTTACAGTAAGGGTTAGTGTTAGACTTAGTATAAAGATTACAGTAATGGTTAGTGTTAGACTTAGTATGAAGATTACAGGGAAGGTTAGTGTAAGACTTAGTATGAAGGTTACAGTAGGCGTTAGTGTTAGACTTAGTATGAAGGTTACAGTAAGGGTTAGTGTAAGACTTAGTATGAAGATGACAGGGAGGGATAGTGTTAGACTTAGTATGAAGGTTACAGTAGGGGTTAGTGTTAGACCTAGTATGAAGATTCCAGGGAAGGTTAGTGTAAGACTTAGTATGAAGATTACCAGGAGGGTTAGTGTTAAACTTAGTATGAAGGTTACAGAAAGGGTTAGTATTAGATTTAGTGTGAGGGTTACAGGGAAGATTGGTTTTAGCATTATTGGAAGGGTTAGTACTAGAGTTAGTGTTACAGGAAGGTTTTGTGATATGGATACAAGAAAGGGTGGGTTAAAGGGAAGGTTAGTGTTAGACTTAGTATGAAGATTACAGTAAGGGTTAGTGTTAGACTTAGTATAAAGATTACAGTAAGGGTTAGTGTTAGACTTAGTATTAAGGTTACAGTAAGGGTTAGTGGTAGACTTAGTATGAAGGTTACAGTAAGGGCTAGTGTTAGAGTTAGTATGAAGGTTACAGTAAGGGTTAGTGTTAGACTTAGTATGACGATTACAGTAAGGGTTAGTGTTAGAATAAAGTATGAAGATTACAGGGAGGGTTAGTGCTAGGCTTAGTACGAAAGTTACAGTAAGGGATAGTATAAGATTTAGTCTGAGTAATAACAGGGAGGGTTGGTTTTTGGATTATTGGAAGGGTTAGTGCTAAAGTAAGTGTTATAGGAATGTTTTGTGATGAGGTTACAAGAGAGGGTGGGTTAAAGGGAAGGTTAGTGTTAGACTTCGCATGAAGGTTACAGAGAGGGTTAAATGTAGACTTAGTATGAAGGGTATAGGGAGGATTCGTATTAGACGTAGTGTGAAAATTACAGTGAGGGTTAGTGTTAGACTTAGTATGAAGGGTATAGGGAGGATTCGTGTTAGACGTAGTATAAAAATTGCAGGGAGGGTTAGTGTTAGACTTAGTATGAGGGGTATAGGGAGGATTTGTGTTAGACGTAGTGTGAATATTACAGGGAAGGTTAGTGTTAGACTTAGTATGAAGGGTATAGGGAGGATTCGTGTTAGACGTAGTGTGAAAATTACAGGGAGGGTTAGTGTTAGACTTAGTATGAAGGGTATAGGGAGGATTCATGTTAGACGTAGTGTGAAAATAACAGGGAGGATTAGTGTTAGACTTAGTATGAAGGGTATAGGGAGGATTCGTGTTAGACTTCGTGTGAAGGTTACAGAAAGGGTTAAATGTAGACTTAGTATAAAGGGGTATAGGGAGGATTCGTATTAGACGTAGTGTGAAAATTACGAGGAGGGTTAGTGTTAGACTTAGTATGTAGGGTATAGGGAGGATTTGAGTTAGACGTAGTGTATAAATTACAGGGAGGGTTAGTGTTAGACTTAGAATGAAGGGTATAGGGAGGATTCGTGTTAGACGTAGTGTGAATATTACAGGGAGGGTTAGTGTTAGACTTAGTATGAAGGGTATAGGGAGGATTTGTGTTAGACGTAGTGTATAAATTACAGGGAGGGTTAGTGTTAGACTTAGAATGAAGGGTATAGGGAGGATTCGTGTTAGACGTAGTGTGAAAATTACAGGGAGGGTTAGTGTTAGACTTAGTATGAAGGGTATAGGGAGGATTTGTGTTAGACGTAGTGTATAAATTACGGGGAGGGTTAGTGTTAGACTTAGTATGAAGGGTATAGGGAGGATTCGTGTTAGACGTAGTGTGAAAATTACAGGGAGGGTTAGTGTTAGACTTAGTATGAAGGGTATAGGGAGGATTCGTGTTAGACGTAGTGTGAAAATTACGGGGAGGGTTAGTGTTAAAGTAGAATTAAAGGTAAAACTTTTTCTAATATTAGAAAGAGTAGGGGAGGGTTATCACCCCTGTCTGTTTTTTGTCATCACCCTTGGCCCATTTCTGTGCATGTTGGGAAAGCGCACAGTTTTATACACTTTCCCGACACACATAGATGTGATCCAAGCCTAATGAGGTTTAACTGATGAGGCTTACATGTACTTTGTTACTTTGTATAGAGTAGCTCCTTCTACTCAACATTTCCCATATTTTGGCACTAACGATGTAGGAAGGACCCTCAGTCACAGCAAGCAAAAGGAAATCCTTAAGAAATACGGGCAAATGAACAAATATTATATAGGCGAGATTGATATTTTGATTATGCTGCATTTATTCCTGAAAACGTAGTCAGACGTGAAAGCGCACTTTAAAGAATTCTCATTTTCCCCCCGACACCTCACATTTTCCTCATCGAGTTTTACAACTTAACACACTGGCAGTCCTTCGTCTTATATATCCTCCTTGGCTGTAAACCCTCTTGTTCATATAACACTTTGCTGTGGCCGGGGTAATTCTAGCGTCTCTCATAAAAATGTAAAGCAGACAAAATAGTGACATAAAAACAGCCATTTTTTTTTCCCTCCAACGTATAAAAATATATTTCCGCAGCTATCTTTATTAACAGGAGAGGAGATGAATGAACAAAGCCACAAAGACATAACAGTACGCCGCGCTCAATATGTACACACATAAGATCTGTGTCAAAACACACAGAAATGTGTCACACAATCTTATATAACAGATTTCCCGCACGGTATCATTCGATAGGGAAGCTGACATATTTTTTTTCTTTACTGAATTTGATGTATTTCTTGGCTTTTACAGTTTTATTGTTCAATATGTTTTAATAAAGTTTTTACAAATACATAATAAGTACTATAAACAAATACCCCCAAAACTCTGTTTAAAATACAATATCAATAACAGGTCCACATGTCTGTTATGGAGCAATATAATTATTGATCCTTCCATAATGACACAGATTGAGGTTAACATACACATTATTTGGTAAGATGCCCAGTGGTGTTTCAATTATGAAAGCCAAAACATATGCCAGGGATCTTTCTTAACAAAGGGCCACTTTATTGTCCTTTAGTCTTTAGAGGGGACACACTGTGGCCAGTGGGGGTATAAAATGTGAGAGTGAATATTGTCTCAGGCTTGGTGGTCAGCGGGTATAAAACAATTACATAGTGTCAGTGGTCAGTAGGGGGAATAGTGCTCCACCATTGGTATCCATGAGAGGAATAGTGCTCCATTGTTGGTGTCACTGGGAGGAATAGTGCCCCATTGTTGGTGCCAGTAGGAGGAATAGTGCCTCATTATTGGTGTCAGTGAGAAGAGTTGTATCCCATCATTGGTGTCAGTGGGAGGAATAGTGCCCCATCATTGGTATCAGTGGGAGGAATAGTGCCCCATCATTTGTATTAGTGGACAGAGTACTGCCCCCAACATTGGTATCTGTGGGAGGAATAATGCCCCATCATAGATAGTATTTGTGAGAGGTATAGTTCCCCATTATTGGTATCAGTGGTAGGAATAGTGTCCCATCATTGGTATCAGTGGGAGGAATAGTGTCCCATCATTGGTATCAGTGGGAGGAATAGTTCCTCATCATTGGTGTCAGTGGGAGGAATAGTGCCGTATCATTGGTATCAGTGGGAGGAAAAGTTCCCCATCATTGGTGTCAGTGGGAGGAATAGTGCCCCATCATTGGTGTCAGTGGGAGGAATAGTGTCCCATCGTTGGTATCAGTGGGAGGAATAGTGCCCCATCATTGGCAACAGTAAGAGGAATAGTGCCCCATTATTGGTATCAGTGGGAGGAATAGTTCCCCATCATTGGTGTCAGTGGGAGGAATAGTGTCCCATCGTTGGTATCAGTGGGAGGAATACTGCCCAATCACTATTATTATTTGGAGGAAAAGTGCCCCATCGTTGGTGTCAATGGGAGGAATAGTGCCCCATCATTGGTGTCAGTGGAAGGAATAGTGTCCCATCATTGGTATCAGTGGGAGGAATAGTGCCCCATCATTGGCGACAGTAAGAGGAATAGTGCCCCATTATTGGTATCAGTGGGAGGAATAGTTCCCCATCATTGGTGTCAGTGGGAGGAATAGTGTCCCATCGTTGGTATCAGTGGGAGGAATACTGCCCCATCACTATTATTATTTGGAGGAAAAGTGCCCCATCGTTGGTGTCAATGGGAGGAATAGTGCCCCATCATTGGTGTCAGTGGAAGGAATAGTGTCCCATCATTGGTATCAGTGGGAGGAATAGTGCCCCATCATTGGTGTCAGTAAGAGGAATAGTGCCCCATCATTGGTGTCAGAGGAAGGAATAGTGCCCCATCATTGGTATCAGTGGGAGGAATAGTTCCCCATCATTGGTGTCAGTGGGAGGAATAGTACCACATCATTGGTGTCAGTGGGAGGAATAGTACCACATCATTGGTGTCAGTGGGAGGAATAGTTCCCCATCATTGGTGTCAGTGAGAGGAATAGTGTCCCATCATTGGTATCAGCGGGATGTATAGTGCCCCATCATTGGTATCAATGGGAGGAAAGTGCCCCATCATTGGTATCAGTGGGAGGAAAGTGCCCCATCATTGGTATCAGTGGGAGGAAAGTGCCCCATCATTGGTGTCAGTGGGAGGAATAGTGCCCATCATTGGTATCAGTGGGAGGAATAGTGCCCCATCATTGGTATCAGTGGGAGGAATAGTGTCCCATCATTAGTATCAGTGGGAGAAATAGTGCCCCATCATTAGTATCAGTGGGAGGAATAGTGCCCCATCATTGGTGTCAGTGAGAGGAATAGTGTCTCATATTAGTGGAAGGAATAGTGGAGAGAGGTTAGCAAAAGGCCACATTGGGTCTGCGGGTTGCAGTTGGAACGAGCATTGGCATGCTAAACTGGATTTTGATACTACTTTGTGGATTTAGTAAAGTAGGACTAGGGGTAACCCTAAAAGGTCTTTGAGCAGCTTATATGATATGACAATTTATTAAATATACATTACCTGTGAAAAGTAAAAAGAAAGAGCAAAGCAAAAGAAGAATAATGGAAGAGACTAGGGTTCCAATAGAGATTTGGGGTGTGGGGAAAGGGTATGTTTAGAGGGATAAGAGGAGGAATCCTCCATCCATGGGGTTAGCCAAGCTTCTGGTCTTTATCACAAACTGAGGGCTATATATATATATATATATATATATATATACACGTACGAGTACTTTCCAGGCTATTGAAAGTGGGAAAGTGGATCTCTTCTCCAAACTTTTTTTTCAGTGTTATATAAAGTAAGGAAGAGTTGGAATCTCTATGAGGTTTTTATCGCTATCTTTGTCTACAATTGGGAATCCCACCTTTACTTTCCTGTACTTTTCTGTATGGCCGTTTTTATTTGGACAAACCACATGAGGGATATCTCCTAAATGGGACACTAACAGATTAACGCCACCCCCCCCCCCCCAAAAAAAATGTATATATATTATTATATATTATATATATATTATGACTGCTGAAACATTGCAGAATGGGTGGGCCAAGGCTGATTGACAGGAATTTTATCAGCAGCCTGACCTATCTGCAACTCCCGAAGGGTCACATGACGTGTTAGTGCTGGGCGGGGTAGAGCTTCCAAAGGATCATGCAGCATCAGGAGGCTGAATAGAGGAAAAAATGCGGGGCTGGAAAATGGGAGTCTCCATCTTTGGGATGAAGAATCCGTTTAGTAAGTACTCCCCCAGTTAAATTTCCCACACAGAACAGTGGGTTCTTCAAATACCTCCACAGATGTGACAATCTGGAAGAGATAAGACTATTTACAGGTTACCTTTTATTACAGCGCTGCCTTAATAATTCCTCAAATTTGCCAGGACAGCGAAGTTATGTTTGGAGGGCATTTATACCTGTTTGTAGAACTTTCTGTAGTTCAGCTTTTTTTTTTGATTCTGTAATCAAGCAAAGGATTACCGTTACAAGACTAAAAAAAAAAACAAAAAAAAAAAAAAAACTAATAATCCTTTTGTAGAAACCGTTTTTTTTATCTTCTACCCCCCCCCCCCCAACCAGCACCATGCAAATAAAAGACATTTTTGCTGCTTTGGTCTTAATCGAGCCGTTGTTGACAGGAGCAAGCTGTTTCCATGGCGACAGGGTCATTGTGAAATAGCAGCACCGCCGCGTTCATTTTCATGGCATTACTGTTGGTAGTAATAAAGACCTGTCTTGTGATTTCTCGCTTCAGCTGGATAAAACTTTTATTAGATTTATCTCTTTCTAAGAGGACACCCACACAGAATGCTATTTTTGTATTCTGTATGCATATATATATATATATTATTTTTATTTTTTTCATTTATATGACGCTTCTGCTCCATCAGAGCTTACAGTCTAAAGACCCTAGGATTGGTGCATGAACTCTAGGACCGATTAATCAATCGGAGCTCTCTAATTGTGGAAAGGGCACCCAAAAGCAAGCATGGGGAGAACCTACAGACCCTGTTCAGATCAGAATTTGGTGGTAATAGATATAGCTATAGAAAGGTCAGTAAGGTATATTTTAAAGGAGAAAGGCACTTTGGGGGCCACCTTCAGACCTATGCATTGCTGTAACATAAGGTCAAACATGCATTTTACTGTGCGTTACTGCAACTTTTTGTGCATTGTAATGGCATCCTTGTGCACAAATACAGTAGGTGTTAATGGACCCATGCTGCACCCAACACACATACCATGCATGGTGGTGTACTGCAGGACCCACGCTGCACCCAACGCACATACCATGCATGGTGGGGTACTGCAGGACCCATGCTCCACCCAACGCACATACCATGCATGGTGGTGTACTGCAGGACCCATGCTCCACCCAACGCACATACCATGCATGGTGGTGTACTGCAGGACCCATGCTCCACCCAATGCACATACCATGCATGGTGGGGTACTGCAGGACCCATGCTCCACCCAACGCACATACCATGCATGGTGGTGTACTGCAGGACCCATGCTTCACCCAACGCACATACCATGCATGGTGGTGTACTGCATTAAAAAGAGGTCTGTTTTTGGCCCACTGTTATGGAAGTTAGCATGCAAAATTCTTCATTTAATGGGCATGCAGTAATGCACTGCAACGGACTGCAAAAGTCTAAAAGGGCACTAGGTGCCCCTGCTGTTTTTAGGCTTCCTCCCCCTATCTAACATTTTTGTAATATATTATCCTGTCTACTTTCCATGATTCAGCTATGATTCCTCTTTTATGGTGCGTCTCTCTTTCTGCTACACCACAGCCGATCATTCATCTCCTCTCTGCCCACAACCACTCTTTTTCCTATCACCACCCCAATAAATTAGTGTCGCTCCTCTACCGTATGCCCACAGCCATGCTCTGCCCTTGTCACAGGCACATCCTATCAAAGCAGCCTATTAAAACCCTGCAAATCTTCTGGTTCAGGGCCCGAGCAGTGCATTCACATGCTAGCTGCAATGCCCCTGGTGAGCCTTCCTGCTATCCAGCCTGCATTCTTCCTTAAATCCTGTGTACTGACTTCTGGTTTTGTTCTTTGTTATCTGTCTCCCTGATCTGACCTCTGGCTTCTCCCTGGTTATCCATGTCTGCTGCCTGCCCTGACCTCTAGCTTCCATCATGATGACTACCTTGTCACCGACCTCTGGACTGTTATCTGGTGCCTTTTTACCTGTAGTACACCTATATGCTCAAGACTTACTTCCTAGTTCTTTTCTGACTTTGTGTTCGTTATGACAGAGAAGGGTAAACCTAGGGGTCCCAACCTGGGGTCAGCACGCAGCTAAATCCAAACCCCAATGAGGGGTCCCTGGTGAATACTGACTGGCTTTTAGACTCTGCATACTGGCAAATTCTGTGTTATCTGCGCTCACTTGGGTCCATCCTTACACTTTGGCGAGTCTTCATCCAAATCCTTGCTCTCATCTGTTCTAGTGTGAGCCAAATCCATTTCCCAGGTCTTTCTTCTTCTAGTGTGCTTCAGCTTAGTTCTTACTCCCCAGAACCAGCTAAAAGTCTAACTTGTTCTGTGCTCTACTGTAAACTGGTTGTTGGCCTAAGCCTCTTGGGTAATTGTACCATCTCTTCTTGGCTATCCTATACATGATGCAAGGTAGTGGGAGGGTCCACATCAGAGCAGTCACCATTTTGACAACTGGGTTTACCATTAGACATAGTAGGCACGTGTCTATAGACAGAAATAAAGAGCTGGCTTGCCCTGTATAATTATAGGCCGCACAGTTCTTCTCACCATTAATAGAAATAGTCATCTGGGCAGGCGCTGTCTGTTTTCTCTACTGTAGGTGGCGCTAGACCTGATTGGTACCACTGCCTGGAGAGGAAGTCAAGGGGAAACAGTTTCTCTATGATTACCAGGGTCAATGGAGCAGCATTACAGTTGGCACGCTGCAGCCATATGACCCTTGGTGGCCATTTTGGGTCAGCATGGTATATACAGGTCCATCCCCCGAGTTTTGGAGCGCATTCTTGCGAGTGACTAGTGTAGGGAGAGAGCCCACGCATGTTAGGGAAAGTAACTAGCAGTAGGGAAAGGTTCCTGATGGGGAGAGACAGGCTAGGCACTTGCTAACCTGGAAAATAGCCTCCCCATTTGGGACCGGACCGGCCAAGCTGCACTTCACCCTCTGAAACAGACACTGTAGGCACATCTCCTCAGCCACATCTTTTACTACATTGAACTGTGAGTTATCTCCCTAAGAAGTGCTCTCCTGCTAGGGTGTTTATAACATTGGCACTCTGCTCAATACAAGTTTTAAGTTTTATTGCATCCGGACTGTGTGTTCACTGCCGCCGCACCATGCTGCACCTCCCCACAATCATCTCATATAAGGTTATTTATGCAATATCCCAATATTCTCAGCTAGTTTAGGGTCAGAACAACAAGAAAAGAACCTGTTTGAGGTGATCCTAGCAGAGGCGTGTTATTTAGGGCATCATTAGTTGTGTTCCAGTCTTGCTCTTATCCTGAAATGCAGCTTTCTAGTGATCTTCCTGTGGGCCTGCTCTATACCATTTGGCAGCTATTCAAAATCTTCCCAGCCTCGTCTGTTGTCCGCCGTTCAACCCTGTTCACTTCTGCGAGAATCCCTTCATCCGCTTGATGAGAGACATTCTAGCTTTCTGTTCTATCTTAATTTAGACAGTGACCACCTTAGATCTTAAGTGGACCTACACACATTTTATAGGTTGAATTAGATGGACTTGTGTCTTTTTTTTCAGCCTGACTAACCATGTAACTATGTAACATTTAGAGGTCTGCTAGCTTTCAACAGAGTAGGAAGGAGTTAAAACCCCTGTAGTTCCCCACATCCCCTTGCTGTTGGTTGTTAAGCCAGTTCCCAACCGGATGCCTACAGTCTACATTTTCAGTGATGGTGAGCCCTGATAACCATCCCTCTGGTTCATTGCTACTTCAGGTTCCACACTCATTTTGGCTCTGCTTCAGTGATGTTGGAAATCAATAGGCTATCTCCTCTTCAGTCTATCATGAACGCTGCTGCCAGACTCATCTACCTTACCAACCGCTCAGTGTCTGCCACCTCTCTCTGCCAATCGCTCCACTGGCTTCCAATTGCACAGCAAATTAAATTCAAAATACTAAAAACAACATACAAAACCATTCACAACTCTGCCCCAAGCTACATCACCAATCTTATCTCCAAATACTGTATCACCCAAAATGTCCTCTCCGCTCCTCTCAAGACCTCCTACTCTCTTGTCCCCACCTCCCATGCTCATCTACAGGACCTCTCCAGAGCCTCCCCCACCCCCTGGAACTCTCTACTTCAATCTCTCTGGCTATCTCCTACTCTGTCTGCCTTTAGGCGCTCCCTAAAAAAAAAACAATCTCTTCATGGAAGCCTATTTTGCCTCCAATAAACAACTGAACTTTTATCACTTTCATCAGCTTACCCCCCCAGGCCTAGTCTACGGGGGTCCCAATACACACCCAAGGCCTATCAGATATGGCCTATCAGATATGGACACCAAGGCTACTGTCGCATGCACCTAGAGGAATCTTTCCTACTACTAAGCAGATAGGCCCTAGTCTAAGCCACATTATCCCAACATAACCTTTATGGATAAATGAAGATAAATCTACTCACAAACTCTGTGGCAGATAAAGCTCATCAAAGTATCAGAGTTACTCGGTCCACTCTGTTTGCGCCTAGGCTTGGGGGACAACACTTTGATCCCACTTGGCTTAAGCATTTTTGGGGTCATCAGACCCTCTTCCTCAGAGCCAAAACCCTCAACCACTCAAATCGTGTCCAGAACCAGTTTGTCAACACTCCCCGGGTATTGATTGTATTATTACCTTCTAATAGAGAATAAATGACCAGTCTAGAACCTATAGGACCAGCCCATACCATTAACTTACAGTTGCACATACAGTAGTTTCCCAATAAGCCAAACTTGTGCTGATAGTCCCAACTGAACACGTCACAGAGGCATTTGTCAATTCAAAACATTTACTACCCTCTTTCACATTGTTTAGCAAATCAACAATAGTCAATTGCATCCTTACTCTTCTTCCAAAAAAATGGCGAAGTACTGAACGTACAGTCAGGAGGGGAGGACTGGACCAGGGGGCAGGGGGACAATTGCCCCCCGGGCCACTCTGAGGCCGCATAAACAGGTTGCACTGTTTCTGTAAAGAGAAGTAAAAAGTCTCCCTGTTGACCTACTGAGTGTGGGATGAAGGCAAGGACAGAGTGCAGCCCCCCCCCCCCCAACATGGGTGGCGTAAACTGTGTCTGAGCTGAGGCCCGTTCCATGCCCCACTGGAGACTCTCCTCCCTTGGCCAGCCCGGACCGAGCTGTCCCAGCTCCCCCCTGGTGGCCTTGTCAGGAACCTGGATTTGGCCACTGAGTAGAGAGTACCTGGAGCGGAGCTTCAGCCTGGAATGGGGGTCAGGAGGAGGCCAGGAAGCGGGAGAGTGTTAAGAGGCACCATGGGTCTCTGGTTTGTACTTGCCCCCTGGGCCGAAAGTTGCCAGTCAGCCCCTGCGTACAGTGGAGTTTAAATATAGTTTGTTCCAATGTTTGGTGTTACAAAAGGGGTGCGGTGGTACTCTTGACACTATTCTGGACGTTTCCTGCTGTCACTTTACACTTCTTTCCTATCTGGGAATTGGATGCGAGTGCATAGGCGTGTGCACAGGGTGTGCCAGGTGTGCACACCCTAAACACCCCATGTGCATTCGTTTTATCGCTCTGTGTGCCAGCAGGAAGCTCTGTGTACACACCCTAATGCAATAGGCTGCGCATACTGTACCTATGTGTAACTGTGTGTTAAAGATGGACCAATAGAAGTGAGGCTTGGTTTTGATAGATATACAAAGGAGTGTGCTTTCCATTAAGGGAGCTGATACCTAATGAAGGTATAGTGTAGGTGGACCTTGTTCTGGTCCTAGGTTGATACCTGTGTGATTGCGACAAAAAGAGCACTCAGTAGGCGATAAACTCTGGGGTGGGTATTGAAGAGCGCCTAGTACAAAATTACTATCACTTAGATCTTTTTGAAATTTTTTTGGTTAGGAGCAATAAACACAGCCAGCGGGTTTTGGGTCCCTCCTTCCTCAAGACTCGAGCATAAAATTTTATTAGACATCTGCCAGCAGTTCAAAGTTCTGCTAAAAATTGACAGTCTTTATCAAGGCCTAACTTAGGTCTCCTATTGCATCTCATTGTGATTTTAGTAACATCCACTGCTCAAGCCCTGAGGAAGGGAGAGGCCAATCTCCCGAAACGTGTTGGATATGTTTAATGCTCTTAACCAATAAAAAAGTTTGAAAAGAGTGATATGAACTTTCATATTAGGTGCTCCTCAATAGCCACCCCAGAGTTTATCTAGGGATGTGGTTGAGTTCCAGCTTTCCCCTTCAAATTCTGTGCCTTACATCTATCTTTCCACCTTCTGGTGTCTCTTTCTCTCCCTTCCTTAAATACTCTCCTGCCTACCAAGGGGTCCTAATCATTTAACACTGTATCTTTAGCCACACTTTAAAGCTGAAAAGGCTTATACTGTATAAACACAACACCAGCGAAATCAGGCGTGTATTCATTAAAAACCATGAAAGTGGTTATAAAGCTTAAACACTTTTTACTTCAATGCATTCCTTGCATTAGGGTAAAAAATGTTTAGGCATCAGTATCACTCGTTCACCTCCCCTTTTACTTACCTGAGCCCTCATTTGATCCAGCATTGTACACGTCTGCAGATCTTCTCCCCCCTCACTTCTGGGTCTCACTGGCTTTACTGAGGCAGGGGGAGTCATTGGCTCCTGCTGCTGTCAGTCAAAGCCAGTGACAAGGGAGTGAGGGGCAGGGCCAAGTCCCGCTGTCTGTGTCTATAGACACAGACAGCAAAGTTAGGGAGCAAGCCTGCACGAGTGCCCCTATAGAAAGCTGCTTTCTATGGGGGCACTCGCCAGAGAGGAGGAGCCAGGAGGGCTGGTGGGGGACCTAAGAAGAGGAGGTTCAGGGCTGCCTCTGTATTTGTTTTTCTTTCATGTTCTGGGAAAATCACTTCTGCAATTTTCACCCCCTTGCTGATCACTGCCTAAACTTGTGCACTTATCCATTGATGGTGCTTTCAATAATAATTTGGACACTAAAAACTTACAAGGACTCTTTTATTTCACTATGTTTTTGAACTAGCGCCGATTGATCCTACCTCTGATTTGATATTAGCCAGTGAATAGTAGAACTCAGACTGGGAGAAGGAGTGGCAGCATTTGGAACCAATCAGGCATACTGCATGCAAATATACTAGCAAGGAACTTGCTGATAGGAGGAGAGAGTAGTCTGCTAAGCTCATCAGTCTGTTGCTTATCCTTTACTATCCAATAATAGGCTGAGGGAGGGGAGGTGACCAGACTGTATTGCATAACTGCAGTAGAGAAAAGACAGGTCACCAGCCTGGCATTTCTGTCTGTAAATAGGGCACAAGCCTGTCTAGTTCAATCAATAGAAACAATAAATAGTAGAATAAATAAATAGAAAATCTCCATATACAGAATCCTGCTATACCCAGAGGAAGGAGAAAAAAAAAACCTATAAAGCAGGGGTCTCCAAACTTTCTAAACATAGGGCCAGTTTATTATCCTTCAGGGCTGGACTTTTGCCAATAGGAGTAAAAAATGTTCTGGTGTCCATAACAATCCCCCATCATTGGTGTCCATGAGAGGAATAGTGCCCCAATCGTTGGTGTCAATGGGAGGAATAGTGCCCCATCATTGGTGTCAGTGGGAGGAATAGTGTCCCATCGTTGGTGTCAATGGGAGGAATAGTGCCCCATCATTGGTGTCAGTGGGAGGAATAGTGCCCCATCATTGGTGTCAGTGGGAGGAATAGTGCCCCATTGTTGGTGTCATTGGGAGGAATAGTGCCCCATCATTGGTGTCAGTGGGAGGAATAGTGCCCCATCATTGGTGTCAGTGGGAGGAATAGTGCCCCATCATTAGTGTCAGTGGGAGGAATAGTGCTCCATCATTAGTGTCAGTGGGAGGAATAGTGCCTAAATATTGGTGTCAGTAGGAGGAGTAGTGTCCTATTATTGGTGTCAGTGGAAGGAATATTCCCCCTTCATTGGTGTCAGTGGGAGGAATAGTGGTCCATCATTGGTGTCAGTGAGAGGAATAGTGCCCCATCATTGGTGTCACTGGGAGGAATAGTGCCCCATCATTGATGTCAGTGGGAGGAATAGTGTCCCGTCATTGGTGTCAGTGGGAGGAATAGTGCCCCATCATTGGGATCAGTGGGAGGAATAGTGCCCCATCATTGGTGTCACTGGGAGGAATAGTGCCCCATCATTGGTGTCACTGGGAGGAATAGTGCCCCATCATTACTGTTAGTAAGAGGAATAGTGCCCCATCATTGGTATCAGTGAGAGGACTAGTGCCCCATCATTGGTGTCAGTGGGAGGAATAGTGCCCCATCATTACTGTTAGTGGGAGGAATAGTGCCCCATCATTGGTGTCAGTGGGAGGAATAGTGCTCCATTATTGGTGTCAGTGGCAGGAATTATGCCCCATTGTTAATGTCAGTGGGAGGAATAGTACCCCAAGGGCGGGATAGAAGCAAGCAAAGGGCGGCATGTGTTGCTATGGATAGTTGATGATTTTATAGCAAATGTATTTGTTAGTTAGATTCTGTGTTAAGAAGCTAGGTTCCCCCCATTGATATGCAAAAAAAAAGCAGTCCGATTGGTTTAGGAGCTAAACATGTAACAAGAATTATGTGGGGGGAGGTGTTAAGGACTTTTGAAACAAGCATGTGTTCAGACAAAAGAAAGTTGTTTTTGGAACACAAAAGGAACAACATGTCTGTTTTAGACTTGATAAGCAGTTTTGACTCTGAGCAAAGAACTATAAAGATTCTATCTTGATTCCATCTTTGAGTAACTGTTTAGGATATTTATTGCATACACATTGTACATGCTTATTTGAAGATAATTAGTTTGTGCATGTTCTAGACATATTTTTTTTAACTATGAATTATGTGATGTGCGTGTTGTGTATAGGGAAAAAAGCATTGAGGAAAGCTAGGCCCCTATGAGAAGTAGAAATGTATGCATTGTAACTTTTGCCTATGTTTGGGATCAACAGGTGGATTGTATCAGTTCTGGATATTTTTTAACTGATTCATGACAAATGTCCCCAAACATGTGTAATACTATCTCTCACCCACAGGTGGTTTAGTGAATGTTTGACGTTGTGTATTTAAAGATGGCTGCCGCATATCCAATTGACCATGTGGTTGTGGGGGGGGGGGTGCAACCATGTGTTGCTGCCCCCACGCACAAAATGACCTGTGAGTGGTCAAGAGGAATGATTACATCCTGTGGGTGGTCTCTGGTATACAGGACTATAAAAAGAGTCCATAACATCAGGGGAGGTCTGGGCCAGGGGGCAGGGGGGAAATTGCCCCCCGGGCCGTTTTGATACCCTGTAAAAAGGCTGCACTGCTTTTGCGACAGACATGCCTAAAGGATTCCTGGTGAAGAGAAGTAAGAAGAAGTCCCCACTGCTGACCTACTGAGTGCAGGATAAAGACAAAGATAGAGCGCAGGCACCCCCCCCCCTCCCCCCAGCATAGATGGTGTAAACTGTGTCGGAGCAGAGGCTGGTTCTATGCCCCCACTGGAGACTCTCCTCCCCTGGCCAGCCCCGACCAAGCTGTTTGGGCTCCCTCCAACTGCCCACTGTTGGCCAGGTCGAGAATGTGGATTCAGCCAGGGAGTAGAATTTTACCCAAAATTCTACAAACAATGCCCCATAATGACAACTGAATAAAGTTTGTTTGAAATCTTTGCAAATTTAATAAAAATAAAAAATGAAAATATCCCATGTACATAAGTATTCACAGCCTTTGCCATGACACTCAAAACTGAGCTCAGGTGCATCCTGTTTCCACTGATCATCCTTGAGATGTTTCTACAACTTGATTGGAGTCCACCTGTTGTAAATTCAGTTGATTGGACATGATTTGGAAAGGCACACACCTGTCTATATAAGGTCCCACAGTTAACAGTGCATGTCAGAGCACAAACCAAGCCATGAAGTCCAAGGAATTGTCTGTAGACCTCCGAGACAGGATTGTATGGAGGCACAGATCTGGGGAAGGGTACAGAAATATTTCTGCAGCATTAAAGGTCCCAATGAGCAAAGTGGCCTCCTTCATCGAAGAAGTTTGAAACCACCAGGACTCTTCCACCCAGCTAAACTGAGCAATCAGGGGAGAAGAGCCTTAGTCAGGGAGGTGATTAAGAACTTGATGGTCACTCAGACAGAGCTCCAGCGTTTCTCTGTGGAGAGAGGAGAATCTTCCAGAAAAACAACCATCTCTGTGGCACTCCACCAATCAGGCCTGTATGGTAGAGTCACCAGAAAGAAGACACTTGGAGTTTGCCAAAAGGCACCTGAAGGACTCTCAGACCATGAGAAACTAAATTTTCTGGTCTCATGAAACAAAGATTGAACTCTTTGGCCTGAATGGCAAGTGTCATGTCTGGAGGAAACCAGTCACCGCACATCACCTGGCCAGTACCATCCCTACAGTGAAGCATGGTGGTGGCAGCATAATGCTGTGAGGATGTTTTTCAGCGACAGGAACTGGGAGACTAGTCAGGATCGAGGGAAAGATGAATGCAGCAATGTACAGAGACATCCTTGATGAAAACCTGCTCCAGAGAACTCTGGAGCACAGACTGGGGTGAAGGTTCATCTTCCAACAGTACAACAACCCTAAGCACACAGCCAAGATAACAAAGGAGTGGCTACGGGACAACTCTGTGAATGTCCTTGAGTGACCCAGCCAGAGCCCAGACTTGAACCTGATTGAACATCTCTGGAGAGATCTGAAAATGGCTGTGCACCGACGCTCCCCATCCAACCTGATGGGATAAACTGCCCAAAAAAAGGTGAGCCAAGCTTGTAGCATCAAACTTAAAAAGACTTGAGGCTGTAATTGGTGCCAAAGGTGCTTCCCCAAAGTATTGAGCAAAGACTGTGATACTTATGTACATGGGATTATTTTTGCTTTTTATTTTTAAAAGTTTTGGAAAGATTTCAAACACATTTTATTCACGTTGTCATTATGGGGATTGTTTGTAGAATTTTGAGGAAAATAATTAATTTAATCCATTTTGGAATAAGGCTGTAACATAATAAAATGTGTAAAAAAGTGAAAAAGTGAAGCGCTGTGAATACTTTCCGGATGCACTGTATATATATATATATATATATATATATATATATATATATATATATATATATATATATATATATGAAACCATATATCTCCATTCCATCTCCACTCCAACCTGGCTTTAGCAGATCGTACAATTAGATTGTTACAATCGTGGCCCATCGAAAGTAGTTGTAAAAAGGCAACCCAGAACGCCTTCATGAGTTCTGATTACCATACGTCACTTTCAATTGAAGCTTGAATTATTTTTGGAAAGAAGTAAAATCCACGTACAAACTAAATCTAATTTATTTACAAAAAGGTGGCAATCATCTCAAGAAAGTTTTGGCTGCGCTCCAGTTTCGGGAGGTCTGTAGCTTGGAATACGTGCCATTGCTTTTGTCTGCAGTACGCATAGCTTCTATCTAGATGAATGGTGCTGCTTCCCACAAAGTGCGCTCCGTAATTTTACCTGCATGGCCTTCACAGCGCAATCTGCAAAGATAGAGGGGGTGCAGACCGCCGAGGAAAAGGTCATAGTAGCGTTACCTCTCTGGTATTACAGAATAATCGAATCAATTAAATTAGAACTAAACTCTCTCAACCAAACACTAAAGTGTATGTGATTCCATAACATGTAGACTCTTTTGCCCCTCCCCTCTTTCTTCTTCTGCCCATGTGTCTCCTTCTCCCCAGCTGGATAGAGTCTACATGTTATGGAATTGCATATATAGTGTTTGGTTGCTACTATCTAACATATATATATATATATATGAACCTCATGCATCCACCTATGCAGCATACTTATGTTTGTGTTTCTGATTTTTAGATTAAAGTTGTATGTAACAAAGCATCTGTCATTTGGAAATGTGAAGTCCTGAAGAAGTGGCACTGGTCCAAATCCTTTGGTGGAGCGGTGATTATGGTTTGGGGTTGTTCTTCAGGGGTTGGGCTTGGCCCCTTAGTTCCAATGAAGGAAACTCTTAAGGTGTCAGCATACCAAGACATTTTGGACAATTTCATGCTCCCAACTTTGTGGGAACAGTTTGAGGATGGCCCCTTCCTGTTCCAACATGACTGTGCACCAGTGCACAAAGCAAGGTCCATAAAGACATGAATGAGCGAGTTTGGGGTGGAGGAACTTGACTGGCCTGTACAGAGTCCTGATCTCAATCCGAAAGAACACTTTTGGAATGAATTAGTGCGGAGACTGTGAGCGAGGTCTTCCCTTCGACCTCACAAATGCACTTCTAGAAGAATGATCAAACATTCCCATAGACACACTCCTAAACCATGTGCACAGCCTTCCCAGAAGAGCTGAAGCTGTTGTAGGGTGGGCCAACTCAATCCTGAACCCTACGGACTAAGACTGGGCTGCCATTAAAGTTCATGTGCCTTTAAAGGCATGTGTCCCAATACTTTTGGTAATATAGTGTATATGGGCCCTAAAAGACCAGACTGTCCATATTCAAGCCCAAGGCAGTGCAGGCGGCCTGTTCTTTGCATGTATAGGCGAGCTTTTCTCCTAAACCACGTCTTTAGCAATCACTAGTCACGCTCCATCTTCCGCCTTGCTTCTGCACCAGAAAGCTGTCGGCAAGGTATATTTCATGCAAGACCTCTATGAATATTACTGTTGAGAGAAGGAGGAGGGATCCCCATCGGAGAGCCGTACAAGACACCAGAAAATCACGCACTCCGATAAGTACATTCCTTTCAAAGTTTGTGTTATTAAACTCTTTGGAGCAAGAAATGGATTGTCTGTTGTACAAAACTGAAGCTGATCTCTCTCATGAAATGTTAACGCACCTAGTCGCCGGTGTTTCAAGATGAGTTTCAATATCTTTAATAAAACATACCATTGCCCTTGTGTGTTCGTGTTACTTGTTTCCGGAATTGAAAATTTCTTGTAGGGGGAAAAAAAAAAATTGCTGACAGCAACATATTTGAAGATCTGCTTCTCCTGGAACAAGGCAGTCCACAAGAAGTTATATTTACTTACCTCTCGGCTTCTTTCTCATGCCTTGTTCTACTGGAAATTCCAACCTGCATTGAGGAGGCGCTGAACAATTTAGAACAGGCTAAATACTGTAGGCAAGGCTTAATGATCTTGATTCAAGGGCAATTTTCTGGGTGTCAACAACGCCCTCCACAGGGCGATCAGCAAAAAATAAATTATTATTGTACACAGAGAATTTAAAGGATAAGTCCCCCCTTTACAACTAGCTGACTCCTGAGTCCCTAGAACCTTCTCTGGAGTGGTCCCCTCTGACACTAGGCAGACCCCCAGGTGCAGTCCACAGTACTCACGACCTTTGTAGGCTTTCCTTGGAACTGGACCCCTCTCTCTCTCCGCTGGTTCTCAGCACACCGGATCCCTCTGCAGCTCAGCTTTACTATCTTTGGATTCCCAGGCCGCCACCCGGGACACCCGCTTCCTCTGACAGGAGGAGAGACAGCCGTACTCTCCCTCCTGGGACTCTGCTTCCCACCAAAGACACCACCAAAGACTTATACCCACTCCCAGAATCCTCTGCAGCAGAATCTGCCTTCTGGGGTAGTTACAAGCCTGAATGTGTCCCTGATTGGGTTTCCTCCACTGCCCAAATGAGAAGCCTTTCATAGAGCCAGTAGGGAGACTCCCCTCTCAGCAGACACACCTAGGAACCATGACAACCTACTGAAAATCATGGCCCTGTTGTTAGGCAGCCAAGACCCATATACCTTACCTAGCACCTATCTGTAGGGTGCTACACTAATGTAGCATAATTTCCAGCCGTTTTGCTGGATATGGGTCCACCAGGGTTACCGCTAGCAACAGAAGCACAATTAGGCATATTCTCCAAGTGTGAGCACTGAGACAAGAATCAGTCCGGTATCTTTGGGTTTTTTGGTTTATTGAGAACTTGGATGGGAGAAGGGATGAGTGGGATACTCTTCTGGCTCAACTATGCACAATATTAGGGGGACACCTGAATAAATTCCTGCTGACGCTAACTTGACACTGGCTGAATGCCGGTCAACGCCGGTTGGCGCTAATGAGCACTGACTTGCGGTCTGTTAGCACTGAACTGACTCCTGTCACTTTCTTGTGGCACAAAGTCCTTGTAAAAGCTCCCTTAACACTTTCCTTTGAGGTAGCTACTTGTACATCTGCTGCAACGCTTAACACTTCAGGGCCTGCACCGACACCCTCTTTACCCACACTTCTCTTCAGGGCTTAGACTCAGGCATCCCCTTTCTAAGCCTTTTCCTGGTTAGCTGGCTCCCAGATCCCTTTGACCTTCTGGAGTGGTCCCCTATCCTAGGCAGACCCCGGGGCAGTTTACAGTACTCACGGCACTGCTTTCCTGGAATCTTCTGCCCAGCAGCTCCACTCGGTCCACAGCACACTGGATCCCTCTCTCTGCAGCTCAGCTCAACCTTCTGTCCTCTAGGCCGACCGCCAAGGACACCTTCACTAGCGCTGACAGGAGGAGAGACAGCCGTCACCCTCATCCTGAGAATCTGCTTCCCGCCAAAGACGCTCTGTCATGTGCTCACCTCAGACTTATATCCCCTCCCAGGATGCACTGCGGCAGATTCTGCCCTCTGGGGTAGATACAAGCTCTGGTGTGCTATTTTCCAGGTTTCCTCCACTGTCCAATGAGAGCCCTCATTGGACACACTGGGGAGACTCCCCAAGCTCAACAGGCACACCTGAGAACACAAGACAGCCTAGCTGAACAATCAAGGCCCATCTGATAAGCAGTCAGGGCAGTGCCATATTAAGGGCATTAAAGGGCCCCCAGGCAATGCAGTGCACTGGGGCCCTGCCTACACAATTAAAAAAGAATAAAGAGAATAAAAATGCAAATTATCGATAAGGCAATAACTATTGGTACAGCAGTGCCAGGCTAATTACAGCTTCCAAGTTTGGCGGCTGGGTCCAGTGAACACACAGATGGACGGGAGTCAGACTCGACTTTCCTGTGTGCGACTGTTCCCATGGAAGTGGACAGGCACCCCTGCATTTATGGGTTCCTCCTCCACGGCTCAAGCGGCCTGACAGCAGCGCAGGGCGGGCAGGCGCTTGCCACCTGCTAAGTTCAGCGGCAGGATGCACACGGGAATCGGGACTAATGCTTGGCTGGGGCTGGGTTCCTGGGCAGGTGGGGCCCCCTGTGCAAGTGGGGCCCCCGGGCAATTGCCCAGCGTGCCCATTCGGTAAGATGGCCCTGAGTCAGGACCACCCATATACTTTTCCTAGGAGGGTGCTACACTAATATACAGGTGACCACTAGGGGGAGCGTTGACAAAATATTATATGAAATACAAACCCAATCAGAAAGGAGTTTCTCAGAGAAAAATTGCAAAGAGTTTGAAGTTATCATCATCTACAGTGCATAATATCATCCAAAGATTCAGAGAATCTGGAACAATTTCTGTGCGTTAGGGTCCAGGCCAAAAAACCATACTGGATGCCCTTAGACGGCACTGCATCACATACAGGAATGCTACTGTAATGGAAATCACAACATGGGCTCAGGAATACTTCCAGAAAACATTGTCGGTGAACACAATCCACCGTGCCATTCGCCGTTGCCAGCTAAAACTCTATAGGCCAAAAAAGAAGCCAAATCTAAACTTTTAAAATGGACTGTGGCAAAGTGGAAAACTGTTCTGTGGTCAGACAAATCAAAATTTGAAGTTCTTTTTGGAAAACTGGGACACCATGTCATCCGGACTAAAGAGGACAAGGACAACCCAAGTTGTTCTCAGCACTCAGTTCAGAAGCCTGCATCTCTGATGGTATGGGGTTTCATGAGTGCGTGTGGCATGGGCAGCTTACACATCTGGAAAGGCACCATCAATGCTGAAAGGTATATCCAAGTTCTAGAACAACATATGCTCCCATCCAGACGTCGTCTCTTTCAGGGAAGACCTTGCATTTTCCAACATGACAAAATTTTATTTCCCTTTAACCACTTTCCCACCGCTCACATTGCTGCTACTGCAGCAATGTGGCTCGTTATCGTCCAGCGACATAGACCTACGTCGCTGGACTCCCCCCCCCCTCCCTCCTCCCCCTGTAGGCAGCGCTCGCGCGCCACCGGAGGCGCGCTCCCGCTGTATTCAGTCACAGCGGGAGTCGGGCCAGGGGAGGGGCGATCGCCGCTGCTCTTCCCCGATCGTCGGGGAATCGAGTGAGGAGATCCGCCCGCTTGTGTAAACAGAGCCGGCGGATCTCCTAAGTGACAGGCAGGGACAGACCACTGCAGCAGTAATGTCACTGGTACCCCCAAAAGTGTCAAAAATGTCAGTCAAGGGTCCGATCTGTCCACCGCAATGTCGCAGTCCCGCAAAAAAAATCGCAGATCGCCGCCATTACGCGTTAAAAAAAAAAACACCAAAAATTACAGAAATCTTTCCCTTAGTTAGTAAACGCAATAACTTTTGCGCAAACCAATCAAAATACGCTTATCGTGATTTTTTTTTACCAAACATAGGTAGCAGAAAACAAATTGGTCAAAAATTGAAAAAAAAAATTTATTTTTAAATTTTTTGGGGGGGGGGGGGGAATTTCATATAAAAAAATGTTAAAAATATTGTTATTTTTTCAAAATAAACGATCTTTTTTTGTTTATAGCGCATGATCAAAAAATTGCACAGGTGATTAAATACCACCAAAAGAAAGCTCTGTTTGTGGGAAAAAAAGGGCGTAAATTTTGTTTGGGTACGGCGTTGCACGACTGCGCAATTGTCAGTTAAAGTCGCACAGCGCCGAATCGCAAAAAGTGGCCTGGACGTAAGACAGCAAAATCCTCCGGTGGTAAAGTGGTTAAAAGATACTTCATGTAGGACAGGTACACTTTAAACTGATGCAACTCACCAGCAGATGCACACAGTTTTAATGCCAAGAGGCTATACTGCTCATTTTATGACAAAACTGCAAGAAGAAATAATAGATAACTCATTACCACGGAACAAGCTGAAGAATGACCTGTGATAACCCTCACGATACTAGATAATGTCACTTTCCTGCCATTTATTAGGTCCACCATGTGCATACAACATAATTCAGTAGCAGGCGGATAAGGTTTGTGCTTATTTGTAAACTTGTAAATGGTCAATTTTAAAAATAGGTCAACTGAGATTTTCACACCTTGAACAAAATAAAAAAAAAAAAGTCTGGTGTAAACAAAAACTTTTCTATAACTTCTAAAGTTAAAATAAGTCGTTTTCCAATGTTGGAATGCCTAGTTGTTCTTGGAATAGGACTTCAACCCTCGAAGAAAGGGTAACAGAAAGTGACCCTCTAGACCAGTGGTCTTCAAACTGCGGGCAGCGGCATTTTTCCTGCCACTGGAATGGAACATGGAACATAATTCTTTCCACTTACAACAAAAATGGGCCACTATTCCTCCCGATGACACTATTTCTCCTCCTAATACCAAAGATTGGCCATGGTTTACTCCCACTGGGCACAATCCGCCTCCCCTAAAGTCTGAAGGACAGTAAACTGGCCCTGTCTTTAGAGCATTTGGAGAACCCTGCCCTAGACTCACTGTCCCTAGCCGTAACCTTAGATTACTCATCTCACCTAAAACCCAACTCTGGGCATACAGATTTCACTACGTTCTGATATGCCTCATTTACGTGGGGTAGGGCCCCATGAAGAAAATATACTTTATACCAGTCATTCTCAATCTGGGTTCTGTGGAATCTTAGGGTTCCTCTAGACGGTTGAGGTCAGTTTAGAGAGAGGACTGGAGCATGGTATAGGGGTTGCAAAGTATGGTGGTTGAGCTGCAGAATGGGGAATTAACTACCAAAGGCTCCTAAAGGGATATGTTCTCTTAAAGAGATGTGTTCTCCTAAGGAGATATTTTCTAAAAAGATGTGTTCTCCTAAAGAGATATTTTCTTCTAAAGAGATGTGTTCTTCTAAAAAAATGTGTTCTCCTAAAGAGATATGTTCTCCTAAAGAGATATGTTCTCCTAAAGAGATACGTTCTTCCATAGAGATGTGTTCTAAAGAGATATGTTCTCCTAAAGAGATACTGTATGGTCTTCCATAGAGATGTGTTCTTCTAAAGAGATATGTTCTTCTAAAGAGATATGTTCTTCTAAAGAGATGTGTTCTTCTAAAGAGATATGTTCTTCTAAAGAGATGTGTTCTTCTAAAGAGATATGTTCTTCTAAAGAGATATGTTTTTCTAAAGAGATATGTTCTTCTAAAGAGATGTGTTTTTCTAAAACACAGGTGTCAAACACAAGGCCCGTGGGCCGAATCTGGCCCACCAGTCCATTTCATGTGGCCCTCGCACCCAGGGCTTTTTTTCTGCTGCAACGTGGTGGAACTCCGTTCCGCCAACTCCAGCTCTTGCAGATCCCTGCCTACACTGCATGCACTCACAGCAGGGAACAGCAGTCCCTTCAAGTGAGAGATAGAGACTAAAGCCAGGCAGATGAGACGCAAGGAAGCTTTTTGGGGGGTGGGGGCACTCTGTACTCCGCACACTCCTGAACTCTGCACACCACGTACTTCTCATCTCTGCACTCTGTACATAGTGCACCCATAAACCCCGCAATCTGTATGTTATACACCCCTCAACCCTGCAGTCTGTACATAGCACACCCCTGAACTATGCAATCTGTATGTAGCACACTCATGAACACTGCATACTTCTAAGTATCTAAGTAGGTGCATAGTCTTACAGATCCAACCGGCCCTTTGAGGACAACCCTATTGCTGATGCTGCCCACAATGAAATCGAGTTTGACACCCCTGTTCTAAAGAGATATGTTCTCCTAAAGAGATATGTTCTTCTAAAGAGATATGTTCTTCCATAGAGATGTGTTCTAACGAGATATGTTCTCCTAAAGAGATACTGTATGTTCTTCCATAGAGATGTGTTCTTCTAAAGAGATATGTTCTCCCATAGAGATATGTTCTCCTAAAGAGATGTGTTCTTCTAAAGAGATATGTTCTTCTAAAGAGATGTGTTCTCCTAAAGAGATATGTTCTTCCATAAAGATATGTTCTTCCATAGAGATATATTCTTCCATAGAGATATGTTCTTCAAAAGAGATGTGTTCTAAAGAGATATGTTCTCCTAAAGAGATACTGTATGTTCTTCCATAGAGATGTGTTCTCCTAAAGAGATATGTTCTTCCATAGAGATATGTTCTTCCATAGAGATATGTTCTTCCATAGAGATGTGCTCTTCTAAAGAGATATGTTCTTCCATAGAGATATGTTCTTCCATAGAGATGTGCTCTTCTAAAGAGATTTGTTCTTGGGTTTAGTTTAACAATGACATTTTAGTAGTGGGAATGCCCACAAAAAGGAACACAAATTTTAAGATTCACTATATCTGATCTTCCACAGTACACAGAACAAGGAATGCAATTATCTTGGTAAATATAAATTGCTAAATACCATTTCTCATTAGCAGTATATAGCAGTCTTGTGACTTCTAAAGGTGTCTGGTTAAAGCTTGTAGCAGGAGTTTTCATTCTATTCTGACTGTCTGGACAGTGCAGATTGGCCCTGTGCTGATCACATGCACCCTCCCAAGAAAAAGAAAACTCTCTAGCAATACACACCAAACTGAGCATGTGCAGAGTGACTCCAAAGGTTCACTGGAAGATGGATTGGGGACTGTTGAAGAAGGGGAGAATCAGAGAAGACAGGATCAAACAGTCTTTTTACACAATGTGGAGGATTAACCCCTTAGTTTCCGTAATGAGCATAACAAGCATGTTTTACTGCATATACAGACTGATTTTACTGTTGTGGGTTTAGCACACTTATAAGTTACGGTCCCCAAATTCTATTTTTTTTTTTTAAGACTCCACTCTAACTTGGTCCACTTTATATGCAAACTTTAGATAGTGTTATTATTGTAGTCCTTTTTATTTATGTTTAAATTGAATAAAAGTACCTGGATATCGGAAGCTGGCAGGGTCCATCTCCACTGTGGGCATCTGAAGCCCTCTTGCATCTATTTCCGGGAATCAGTGCAGGTGACTACCCAGCATGCACCTCCCGATCTAGCACTTGTGGTGCTCCTTTTTCCTGACAGTACACTGCCCGCATCACCTATTCAGTGCCCGCATCACTTCTTGCTTTAACCACTTGCTACCCGCCCACCGTCAAATGACGGCGGAGCGGTGTAGCTATTATCCTTGGACGCCGTCATATGATGACGCACCAGAACAGCCTCTCTCGCGCGCCTCAGGTATTTAGAAAAAATTTTAATAAAATAGTTACCATTTAAAAGTGAATGGAGGATGGAGATTGGATTAAGAGCAAGTGAAAAAAAAATTAGTGGAACTCCGCTTTAAGCACGTCCTTTTTTTTTTTCTAAAATGGTAATGGGATAATGTTATGTGCCCATTTAAATACAAATCCCACTCACTGGAGACACAGTCCTGTTCTTAGTCAGGGTAACATATATTTCTCTCTCTATTTTTTTTCTTTTTTATAGTAATAATAGCATACAGCTCATTTCCTTGCTGCGCTCGGGGCCATCTCTGTGTAGGTAAATTTGTGTGAAAATTGTACACTGTGTTTTCGAGCGAGGTGAGCTATAGCTGAATCATATATAAAGACAGTTTGACTTGGGGGCATTGCATTATTGTTAAACCCAATCTGGCAACCCGAGTATCCACATGCAAATAACATTCGGGAGGCTGCGGTGACTACCAGGAACAAAATGGAAGGCAGTTATATCAATTGCCGGAAAGTGGTGAAATGGATAGAGGAATCTGTCAGCCTGTCTGAGACGGTATTTTTAGGCCAGATGAGAAAATGCTGACTCAGGTCTAAGATTGTATTTTAAGTAAATCATACAAGGTGTTTGTGAGACGAGCTGTTGTACCTGCCATGGATAACGCCGTCCGTGTCCCACATTTATACAGGTCACCAAGCGGCAACAGCGAGGCCAATGGCTGGGATGGCAAAAATAGCGCACGCAGAATTCAGGAATTTGTTTTACAATGTCAGCACTCTTGCAGTAAACCCTCACAATGAACTTCTATTTGTTCTCTTTTCAGTATGTTAAAGTTGGTTTAATCTGCTTATATTTTTTCCTTCCCAGGTTCCTTCTTCCCCCATCAACATAAATCAAAAATTTATATTTTCATTACATACCTTATTTTGGTCCTAATGATGTCATCACTGGATCTCTGTGCTTCTCTAGGCCATAGGCCAGGGGTCTCCAAGCTTTGTAAACAAAGGGCCAGTTTACTGTCCTTCGGACCTAACCAGTTCAGCTCTTTGGGTGTACTATGTACGTCCAAACAGTGAACATTTGATCACAAGCTGATGGTTTGGGGTGGGTTTGGGTTGGGTGGGTGGCTGATGGCTTGGGGTGGGTTTGGGTGGGGTGGGTAGCTGATGGCTTGGGGTGGGTTTGGGTTGGGTGGGTGGCTGATGGCTTGGGTTGGGTTTTGTAGAGTCGGCGACCGGCTTCAACGTGAAAGTGATGTGGCAGCTCCATAGCTGTTGACCACTTTCACACAGCTGGCCGGTGTACCCCCCCCTTCCCGCCGGTGGCCCGCCCTCCTCTAGTGGTTCCTGGGCTGTCCCGTACTTACCGACGCCTGAAAACACATCCGCCGGCGGGGGTGAGAGACTGCAGTGAGACCGAAGCAAATCCATGCCTCAATATCACATGCAAAACTAATATATTTATTCATTTTCAATAAAACATATACAAAACAATCAAGTTGTTATCTTCTTGTAAACACATAATTCCATCACATCCTTCCCCTTCTCTCATCCCTCCCAACCCCCTTCCCCACTTTCCTTTCCTTTTATTCATTATTTATTTATTTTTTTTATTCTCCCTTTCTCCCTAAGAACTTCTTGTTATTCCTTAATTTTTACCCTCTCAGGATCCCATCAATTCTGCATATTTCCTTGTTTTTTTCAATTCTATCGAGCATTTCCATATTGCCCTTATTTTTCGGTCTCCTCCCTTTCACTACATTGCAGTTGTTCCATTTTATATCTAGATTCCACTTTACTTATCCATTCTCTTACTGTGGGGCCCAGGGCCGGCTCTACCATGGGTCCCACTGGGTCCAATGGCCCCAGGCAGCACTTTGAGAGGGGCAGAAAATTAAAGCCAAAGATTTTTTTTAGAAGTTTTGTGTGTGACAACTGCCCCCCCCCGGGCCTCTCCACTACCCTGTAAAATGGCCGCTCTGCTGCCCTCAACACGTATACTTATAGTTTACAGGCATGTCGCTTGGTTCATAGCTGCACCAGCTTTAGAAATACATGTTCAGGGTGTGCCCCCCCCCCCAGCTCTTTGTTTGTTATGTATTCGGTCCGGTCCTGACCAGACTTCTGGGGTTGAGCACCCCACCCTCCCACACCTGTACTCTATCAGTGTCCACTAGCAAGCAGATATAGGAGGAGTCCCTTATAGTGCAGTTGCACATCTCTCCCAGTAAGGAGTAAGTATCTCCAATGGTGAGAGGTTAGATTCATCCTTCTTTTTATGGATAGTGTAGGAGGACCCACTGATAATGGGGTACTTTGACGTAGTGGTGGGCTTGAGCACGATATGGCCATATGGTGGGACCAAATCCCCATTTTTTGCCTTTATATTTGATAGTCATTTCTTTTGCATGTGTGCGCTATTCTCTGTAAATATGCATGTCACCGGGCGAGCCCCTACCCTAGCCTGCCCCTATACTACCCTAGCCTGCCCCTACAACTGCCTAGCCTGCTCCTATACTGCCCATACACAGCCCTAGCACACCCTTATACAGCCCTATCCCAGTGGCACACAGCCCCTGAGGGGTGGAGGGGGGGGGGGGGCAACTGTGCTCACACACACTGCACCCATGGATGCCCTAGGGCACCAAGAAAGGGGAGCGGTAACATGGTGGTATGTCAAATAATTTTGCATATAGACAAGGTACTGTTGCATGTAAATCTCACTTCCTGATAAATTTAATTTTAGTTTAATTATGATGATATAAAATAATTAATGTAAGAGCCCTTTGGTGGGCATTATTTTTATTTTGGGGGGTGGGGCAGCATTTCATTCTTGGACCCAGGCAACACAATGTCTTGGGCCAGCCCTGGTGGCCCTTTTGCTCCTGCCAACGTTGTGGCAATCAAATTTTACCTGCATTCTGCAAATAAGGTGTCATAGTATTTTTATATTGTTTGACCAAGGTCTCTGTACCATGGAATAAGCAGATCCATGGATCTTTGGATGGTTTTCCAAGTTGATGTTCTTCTTTATAAAAAATAACACATCTTTCCGATATTTTTTAATCTTTTGGCAGTCCAACCATATATGGGCCACATTTCCTAAGGAGCCTCTCCAACAGTTTGGGGGTTTTCCTGGTTGATACTTATGAATTTTATCTGGTGTTACATACCACCTAACAAGGCATTTATAATTTAATTCTATGGTGTTTGTATCAACTGCAGAGTTGCCAATTTTAATACATTTCTTAATTGTTGCTCGTTCACACATGCTCCCAATTCCCGTTCCCATTCTTCGATGTATGGCAGTCTTTTCATTCCAGCTAGCGTCGTCAATATTTTATAGATTCGGAAGATATCATGTCTATTACAGCTGTTCTATTGATCTCACATGCAAACAATGTGATGTCCCTTCTGGTTTCATATGCATCACATTAATTTATTAACCCTTTGTGATAGCAATCACGTAAAAAAAAAAATAATAAAATAAAAAAGTAAAAAAATAAAATGATAATAAAGTATACTAAAATTAAAAAACAAAATTGCCAAAACCCCTGTTGCCCCACACACCTTCGCAAATGCAAACGCAGCCCAGGGTGTGTACGTGTATGTAATCCGCAGTTGCACCCACATGTGACATATCACTGCAAACGTCAGAGTGAGAAAAAAAATTCCAAAGAAAGAGCTCCTAGGTATTTCTAAATTCATTAGCTGTAACGGCTTTTAAAGTGCCACCTATGATGATTTTTGGGCACAATTGTTTTTGGCGATATCGTGGGCGCAATTTTTAAACATAGAATGTTAGGTATCTATTTACTCGATGCAACCTCATCTTTTATATTTTAACCAAAAATGGGTATTAAATGGCATGGTTTTGGACTAAAATTCATATTATTAAATTTTTTCCTGGCAAATTTGCGTTTAACAGTTGCGCAAATATCACCTGAAATAAAAATTTGCAACTATCACCTTTTTATTCTACAAGGCCTCTGTAGAAGAGAGAATATATAATGTTCTGGGGCTTCATGTAATTTTATTGGCAAAAATAAAAATTTTTACATGTATGCGACAAAGAATTAAAGTTGCTCTGGAGCCGAACCAAAAGCGAAAGATCCCAATGTCAGTGGGAATAAACAATTCCCCATCCCTGGTATTATAAGGGGGAGTAGCACCTCATTTTTGGTGTCACTGGGAGGAATCGCACCCCATCATTGATTTCACTGGGCCCCATTGTCGGTGATATTGGGAAGAATTGTGCCCCATCTTTGGTGTTATTGGGAAGAATTGCGCTCCATCGTTGGGGTCATTGGGAGGATTTCTGCCCTTTCATTATTGTCCATAGGGGGAATTACGCCCCATTGTTGGTATTGGTGGATGGAAATAGTACTCCAAGGACCAGATAAAAGCAAGCAAAAGGTTACATCAGGCTCCAGGGCCACAGTTTGGAGACCACTGCTCTAGGCAATAAAGGCAGATCATGGCTGGTGGGAGGGGGGCGGCAGGTTGCTCTACATAGCTCTCTGACAAAATCGCAGCACCCTGCCACCCCCACCCTCTACACCCTGCCTGTACTCCTCTCAAGAGCCCTCAGTTCAGATACTGTATATATATATATATATATATATATATATATATATATATATATATATATATATATTAATTTATATATTCTTTTTTATTCTAAAGATGATGCACAAGAAAGCCTGCAAACAGGTTGCTGAAGACAAGCAGACTAAGGACATGGGTTACTGGAACCATGTCCTGTGGTCTGATGAGACCAAGATAAACTTATTTGGTTCAGATGGTGTGTAGTGGCAACCAGGTGAGGAGTACAAAGACAAGTCTGTCTTCCCTACAGTCAAGCATGGTGGTGGGAGTGTCATGGTCTGGGGCTGCATTAGTGCTGCTGGCACTGGGGAGCTACAGTTCATTGAGGGAACCATGAATGTCAACATGTACTGTGACATACTGAAGCAGAGCAATGATCCCCTCCCTTCGGAGACTGGGCCGCAGGGCAGTATTCCAACGTGATAAAGACCCCAAACACACCTCCAAGACGACCTCTGCCTTGCTAAAGAAGCTGAGGGTAAAGGTGATGGACTGGCCAAGCATGTCTCCAGAACTAAACCCTACTGAGCATCTGTGGGGCATCCTTAAACTTTTACAAAAATGTGAGGGGTGTACTCAATTTTGTGAGATACTGTATATATAATATATATATATATATATATATATATACTTTTAATAATATATAATAGATCCATGGGTAATATGTACCTTTGATTAAATTGTTTCCTGATTTTAAAGAGGAGAGTTGTTAGCGATGTTCTTCTTTAAGTACTGTGACACACAACCTCCCCTCCCCCCCATACGTTCACATAACTGACAATCATCTGTTGGCTTGCCTTGAATTATTGTCACATAACGAATTAATATTTGCCATTTACAATACGAATGATTGATTACTTATGTTAACTAACTTAATTATGCAGGAAATAGCAATCTGCGAGCATTGTTTATCACGTTTATGTTTTATCCAAAACAGATAAATACGCATTAAGATGTGACAGCCAAATCTCCCGGTAACAAATCGAGCTGCAGGAGAACTTGGGAAACTATTTTAAACTTTTATTAATGGCTGTGGAGAATAAAAGGGCGAGTTCAGGATAAAGAGGTCTCTGAAAGAGGGGCAGGCGACAGAAATGAAAGCGGTGTAACTTTCTGGATGTGTCACAATATGCAGCAACTGTATCATTTTTTGTCAGACCTTTAAGAGTCGGTTCACACAGGCGGCGACTCAAAGTCACCCCGACGTTGAAGTCGCCCGTGCAGCACGACTTCATCGCGGCTTGCAAACGACTTCTCATAATAGAAGTCAATGCAAGTCCCTCTGACTTCGCCCAAAAGTAGTGCAGGAACCTTTTTTCTAAGTCGGAGCGACTTGAGTCACTCTGATTAGAACGGTTCCATTGCACAGCAAGGAGCGCTACTTGTCAGGCGACCAAGTCGCCTGACATGTCGGAGTAGTGTGAATCGGCTCTTAGAGTTTGTGCCACTGGAGGTGTTACATGGGCCTCCCGATTATGTGATTACTGTGATTGGCTGTCACAGTGATCACGTGATCAGGAGCCTATCAAACCGTGCATGTGCCCAAGAGCTGGGAGCGTGTTCCTAGCACAAAACATAGACACATTTACTGTATATGGAAACATAAAGGCCACTTCCCTGCTCTCACAGATATGTGTACAACTGACAGCAAGAAGTTAACAAGATCTAAGCAGAAGACTTTGCTAGGCTAGGAAGAAGTCATTGGAAGGTAGTTCTTCCTCAGTCTTCTCCTCCCCAGTGCTCACTCACATTTGTGAACACAAGAACTGCCCAAGCACCAGGATTTACATGATTGTGTCAAATCTGAGCTGACACCACCTAGATAGTAGATGTTAACCCTAGACAGTGTTTGAAAGAAAGATGGCACTTCTCTTCTGAAAGGAAAACCAGATCAGGCGTTGTTGGTGTAGCCTTACATACAGAAAATCATTCCGCGGTGGATCACATTTCACAGAGTTGTAGATTAGTGGCTTGCATATGTTCAGGAGGTGATCCTGCCGCCTAGCGAATGTCATTATTTTTTTGGTTTGGGAATTGGAATGGGTTTAGCTGGTCACGCTCTTATCTTGATGTTGCGGAGCAAGCCAGTTGACTGCAATGGGTGATTTTGACAGGCTGCAACACCCGTCAAATTTGACAAGCTGTGTTAAATTTACAGCAAAGCATCACAGCTGCCGCATGTGTACAGAACCCCTCCCCCCCCGTTGGTGCTATATCGTGGGCTGTTGGGAGGCGGTTCAAACCGCGGCTCAAGCAGCTATTTAAACCGCCATGTTACTACCCATGTAAACAAGTCCCTTAAGGCCCTTAAAGGGAAGTACTTGTTTACATGCATGCAGTACTTAACCCCTTTCTGTCCACCTCGACATCCCTTTGAACAGTTCAGAATGCCTGAGTGGCTGGAAGGATCAGCAATCATGTGACCACAGTCATGATGGTCACATGATCAGATGCTGGCTCCTCTGACTACCATCCTTTAGTCTGGACCTAGAGCTGTCTTTGACAGTTTGCTTTCAACACATAAATGTCACCCACCCATCGGCTTATGTGTGCAGCTGGTGGGTGTTAAAGCCCACCCTTTAACAGTATGTATTGGGGTTAACAAAAAAGATATATCTGCTGCTAGGTCTGCTGTAAAAACAATAGACTCTGTCTGTGGAACAGTGATTTTATGTCAGCAGTTGTGATGCAGAGATACTGGCTATGCTGTCTACAGGGAGACTCTTCAAATCTCCAGGAAACTACGGAACAGCAAACAAGTGTAGCTTTACCCCCTTAGGAACTGCTGGATTTTGGGTCCCCCTTTATTTGCACAGCCAGGCAACGAGCATTCTCAGCAGGCACACGGTACTCCTAAAACCTAGGGCTTTTGTTTTTGTTGTTTATTAGGGGAAACAACTTGGATAGGGTTAGGGGGGTATGTGATGCGCATAACTGAGTTGTAATAGACCTTTGAGGACTTCTTCTAAGCACAAAACTCAAGACTGAGTTCCCACAGGAAACTACTTCCAATAGACTGGAAAAACACCCCAGTACTGCTCCCAGCAATTGGGTTTCCCAAGCAGAAGTGAAGGTTTGCTGTAGCTGTCCCTACTAGATGGCTAGCTGGGTATTGCACCTGGATGCCTCTCCCCTATAGGCTTTGGGGATGGATAGGTAGAGGTTACTCGCTCAAAGTCCTGTAGACCAGACCGTCTGCTGACCAGTTCCCACTTGCTTCCAGGGTGTCTCAGCCAGCCTGGCTGAGGCTAAAAGAGACGAGGATGCCTCTCTCAACTTCCTCTCTCTTTTCCACTCCAAGCACACTCTCCCTTAGGCACCTTCTGCCTGGAGGCATAGCCCTCCCCCAACACAGGGGTCTCCTCCAGGCCTCGTTATTCCCGGCTCTCTCTCCCACACGGCCAGGCTCTAGAACACTTATGGGCCATGTCTCCGCTGTCTGGGCCTTCCTCACCCAGGAATTGGTAGAGATCCTTTAAATATGCAGGCCTTACTCTCTGTCCCTCCTCCCTCTAAGCTTCAGAACCTTCAGGAAGATTCCAGAAAATAGTGGGAGGTGAAAGAGACTCAGCCCTCAGAGTCTGCAAGCTAACAACAAATTAACCCTGGCTCCACTGGCTACAGTGCAGCTTAACTAAATTTACCTACACTATGTACACAAGGGGGGGGGCAACACAAGCAAAATGAGTTTAAAGGCAAACATTAAAATAGTTTACTTGCCGAAAATGCACTCTCCTTTTCCTTTAAAGACATATTACCGAATCCGACTCATTTGCTAAAGTGACTTTGTGTGATAATTACCCAGCAATTCCCAAAGATGAAATGCCAATCCCAGCCCACCTCTTTTTTTTTTTGCGGCATCATCACCATTTTCGTACAATTTAACCCAAAACCTATTGGAACGGATTCCCATTTTCCCTTTTATTATCCCCAGTGTAAATCTCGTCAGCGTCCGCCGTTCTCAGACCGTTGGATTTTCCAGAGATTACAGAGCGTCTATTCGTGCATAAAAGAGCGTATTATCGGGCTCCATACTTAATAACTACTCTGTATAATGAACTGAATCCTAACAGAGACAGTTTAATGTGGGGTTTTTATGACGGCGTGCCGCTAAAAACAAAGACGATATCATTTCTAACGACAGAAGATTGGTAGAGCGGTCAATTAGGCGATGGGAGACCTGGCATTTTTGTTTTCTTCTTAGCAGGTCAGAAGAGAAAGGGACGTTGAATCTGCTGTCTGATGATAAATACGAAGACAGGTGGAGCAAAGAAACTTTCCGGCACAAAACAAATAAAACATTTTTTTCCAACTCTAATGCCTCATTTACACTTGTGTAGGGCAACATCAGGCTTCTTGCTTATTCACATTTTTTTGAGCATTGTCACACTTCTCACATAGGGCAGCTATTCATTTCAATGGGCTGCCATGTGCATGGCAAATGCGCCAAAGAAGCTCATGCACCTTTTAACTTTTAACCACGCTTTTTTGCGCTTTTGTCGTGCTTCTTGCAAGTGCATAAACATGCCTCATGCCACGTAAGCTAACTTAATGTGATACTAAGCTTAGTTTTTTGTTATAAAAATAACAAACACGCCTATACTTCCCTGCTCTGTGCAATACGATCCTCTTCTTCTGGGGTCCCCCACTGGGGCTCCAGGCCCCTCCTCTTCATTGGGTGCCCCCACAGGAAAGCCGCTTTCCATGGGGGCACCCATGCGTGCTCGCTCCCGAGTCCCACTGCTGTGTCAATTGACATAGACAGCAGGACTCAGACCTGCCTCCCACTTCCGTGTCATCAAATTTGATTGACTGCAGTGGGAGCCAATCTGTCCAATGAAGAGAGCAAAAGCAGCGAAAGCCGCTGCGCTCGCACACATCACTGGATCAGATCAGGCTCAGGTAAGGAAAAGGGGGGTCTGGGGGGCAGCTGCAGCAGAGAAGGTTCTTCACCTTAATTCACCTTAACGCATAGAATGAAAACCTTAAGGCTTTAGAACCATTTCAAAGTGGCCATTAACTAACCCCCCCCCCCCCCCAAAAAAAAAAAAAAAAAAAAAATATATATATACTGTATATACATATATATATTCTCTACAATAAATTTATTTAACATGGTACATTGACTTTTGATGAAAATACCTGTTGATCCTTCCAGTAGTGGCACCGATCTGCGGGTTTTTCTGCCCTCTGCAGCATTGACATCACCTATGCCTATTCTTCTCTTCCATCCAAATGGCAAGGGTGGTAGGTGGGACCAGTCTGCCTCCCCTGAATCGCAATGACAGGAGGAACTACTGTCAATCCAACACTCTTACTCGCCCTGTCTTGTAGTGCTGCTGGTGTCATAGGCCGCTGGGAGCCCATAGGGGCAGTTTAAATGACAATGACTCCTCCTGTTATTGCAGTACACGGCAGAGCAGACTGGTCCCACCCACCACCTGGGTCATTCGGATCTGAAAGGAGAGTAAGCAAATGTGGGGGCAACGCTGTAGAGGGTAGATAAGTCTGCAGATCGTTGTGACCGCTAAAAACAAGAGCAAGTTACTGGCAGAATCCAGAGGTAATTTCATCAAAACTCAATGCATAGTTTGCTGATTTCAAGGGACTGTCCCTGATTTGGAACAAAGTCCCTCTTTCCTCCTCATTTGTCCCTCATTTTGGTCTAATCTTTATAGTTGCATATAAAATGCACTATTTATCCATCAACAGGGCCAGCGCTACCTATAGACGAGGTAGGCACGGGCTTAGAGCGCACCGCCGACACTTGTAACGAGTGAGGTGTCGCCGGCTGCCTAACACAGCGATGTCCCGCACAGCTGCGGCATCCCCACTGAGTCTGCACCGGAGTCATGGAAGAGGGCGGAGTGCAGGTCATTGAAAGGGATGGGGTGCATGTTATGGAAGGGGGTGGGGTGCAAGTCATGGAAGAGGGTAAGGTGCAGGTCATGGAAGGGGACAGGGTGCATGTTATGGAAGGCAGTGGGGTGCAGGTCATGGAAGGGGACAGGGTGCATGTTATGGAAGGGGGTGGGGTGCAGGTCAGGGAAGGGGGCGGGTTGTGCAGGTCATGGAAGGAGAAGGGGAGCAAGTCATGGAAGAGGGTGGGGTGCAGGTCATGGAAGGGGACGGGGTGCATGTTATAGAAGGGGGTGGGGTGAAGGTCATTGAAAGGGATGGGGTGCATGTTATAGAAGGGGGTGGAGTGCAGGTCAAGGAAGGGAACAGGGTGCAGGTCATGGAAGGGGGCGGGTGCAGGTCATGGAAGGGGACGGGGTGCATATTATGGAAGGGGGTGGGGTGCAGGTCATGGAAGGGGATAGAGTGCAGGTCATGGAAGGAGACGGGGTGCAGGTCATGGAAGGGGACGGGGTGCAGGTCATGGAAGGGGACGGGGTGCAGGTCATGGAAGGGGGCGGGGGGGGGGGGTAAGGGAAAAGTGTGTAGAGACTACAGAGACACTCCATGGAGGATGAGGGGGGGGGGGATCTGACACTGCTTCTGTTGCTGACTCCTGGAGGACTTGCTCTGGGGGGGGTGGGGGTATTTGTCTGTGGACACACTGCATCCACCCCTCAATCCAGTACTGAGATCCCCCAATCTTCCACTGTCACCCCAAAACTGAGAAGAGCCTGAGGAGAGCCTGGACTGGAGGAGGGAGGAGAGGGAGAGACACAGCATAAGGAAACTCTGCATATACTGCTAGCCTGTCCATATACTACCCTGGCCTGTCTATATACTACCCTAGTACATTGATTTTTAGAACCAGCCATGTGAGCCTCCACACTCTCTGACCTCTACCCTGACCTGAGGCTGACCTAACACCTAATTCTCTCCTCAACCAAGCGCCAAAACCTAGCCTAACCCCTTAATTAACCTTTAACCCCTTATAATGTCTTAAGGCTAGGTTCACACTGAAGGCGGATTTGAAATCATGCAAACCGGCATTTCAGTGCGAGTTCAGGGGCAATTTGAGAGACATCTGTGCGGGTTTATGCACAGATGTCTATTGAAATCGCCCCTGAAGTCACCAAAAGTAGTGCAGGAACTGATTTTCAAAATCGGTGCGGTGCGGCAAAGTCGCACTGGTTCGGACGGTGCAATAGGCAGCTATTTGACGTCTTAAATCGCATGTCAAATCGCCCTTTTGTGAACGGGGGCTGAAGGCTAGCTCCACTATTAGGACTGAGTTTCATATTACAGCAATATTTAGGGTATAATATGAAGCATGATTGCATACACCATTTCCCTAGATCCAAAAAGCCCTCCCTAATCTAAACCAAGGGGTGCTTCTTACTGTGGATTGCAACAATTTTCTCTTTTTGCTTCCTGTATCGGCAAACAGGGGCGCTGATAAGGCAGTACAGCCAGCCCTCCTGTACTGGGCCCAGTTCAAAGGGGGGTCCGGGCACCTGCTGAACAGGAGGGCCGACTGTACTGTCTTATTGCAGCCATCCTCTTCTGTCTTCCCCTGCAGTGCTGCCAGCTTCTCTTCCTCTTTCTCCCTCTGTCTGCACTGCGGGGGGGATTGGTCCCAGCACATGCGCCCCTTCCATCTGCTGTCCATTTGCTTCCCTCCCGCCGGCAGCTACTGCGGGCACAAAGGGAGATGTTTCAGGATAGAGAGTGGGGGAAGGGACCTGTAAATATGTCATTTACTGGCCCCTCCTTTTCCTGAATGAACAGTGAGCGATCGGTACCAATCAAGGCTGTGTCCATTCATCACTGAAACATAGTAAACTGTATTCACTATCCTTCAGTTAGTGAATGAGCAGGAAGCCTCAGAGCATTTCCGATTCATTCATCTGTGCTGCTGAGGCTGCAAAGAAAGGGACTGATAAATCTATGTCCTCCGTCACCTTCGGCTGGGAATAGGGGGCCTGCAGGTAGGCTGTATGGGGCCCCGTGATTTCTAACAGCAGCCCTGTCTGCAATCACTTCTCACTTCCAAGGAACTGTCACTAAAGATTATTATACATACAGCTTGTAAATATAGTGACCTTCAACCTAACACCTAAAATATATCTTCAACACTTAGCGGTCTATGCCTTTTTCAACCATGGTGCCGTGGCACCCTGGTGTGACTTCTGGGTTCTTCAGGGGTGCCTTGGGAAAATGACTAAAAATTTCAACAAATTGCCACAGGTTTTTAGCTTGTAGAATTACAACCCTGGGCACTTTGTGGGTCAAGTCACTGGCACCCTGACAACCGTGGGCACTGTGTGGGTCAAGTCACTGGCACCCTGACAACTCTGGGCACTGTGCGGGTCAAGCCACTGGCACCCTGACAACCCTGAGCACTGTGCGGGTTAAGTCACTGGCACCCTGACAACCCTGGATACTGTGCGGGTCAAGTCACTGGCACCCTGACATCCCTGGGCACTGTGTGGGTCAAGTCACTGGCACCCTGACAACCCTGGGCACTGTGCAGTTCAAGCCACTGGCACCCTGACAACCAGTGACATCACTGGTTGATGAGGAGAATGACAGGTGCTTGCACAGCATCCTTGTTTACTCCTCCTCATCCCCTCTCCATCAGCACTGGGGTCACATTAGTAAGTATAAGAGAAACATTAGGATACTAGTCTGTACCAGTATGCAATAGTGGAGGAATAAATCGCTTCTAATGTTGTATGGCACATGAGCAATGCCGGGACAAGGTCATCTAGAGCCCAGGGTGAACATGCCAAACTGCCCCCCCCCAAGATGTATGAGCATAAATTTCCCCAGAACAAATCGGCCCCCCTGCAGAAATCTCACCCCAGCACAAATCTTTGTCCCCCATCCCCCAAATCCCCCCACCACAAATGCCCCTCCCCAAAAAAGAGTCACCCCTCCTAGTACAAATCCTCTACCCCTCTAATTTCCCCTCTGAGTACACATCCTCTCCCACTCCAAATCCCATCTACTAGTGCAAATCCACCCCCTAAATTTCCCCTTCTAGCACAATTCTCCTCCCCACTTCACCATATCATTTCTTCTAGCACAAACCCCCCCAAATCCCTCCTTCTAGCATAAATCCTCTCCCCCCTCCCCACACAAATCCCCCTAAATCAACACTCCTAGCAATTTTTACCTCCTGCCGCCCCCCAAATTGCCCCTCCCTTCTCCTCCTCAATCTCCCCACTGCGCCCCTCCACCTCACATGAAACCACAGTGCCCAGGGCAGCTGCGCCTCCTGCCCACCCCTTATCCTGGCCCTGCCCATGAGTATGGATGTTGCTGCGTTATGTAAAACTATTCATTTAGGGTTTTTGTTTACATTTTTAGAATGGGGTGAATCGAGGTTGTGCAGAATTTTTTAATGGGTGCCGCAACTGCAAGAAGGTTGAGAAACACTGGTGTCTATTTGATAGAAATTTCCTAAAAGAATGCGAAAAAACATCCGAGCAAGGTTTTTTTGTTGGTTTTTTTTGCCGCTTGTGTCTTGTGACTGAGATTTTCCGTTTTTTTTTATGTACTGTAGACTCAACAGGAAGTGAGAGGAAATCCCCCCCTAGACAGTGGAATATTCTCTTCTCAGGGGCGTAACTACAGGGGTTGCAGGGGTTGCAGTTGCAACCGGGCCCCATGCTCCAGGGGGCCTGTGCGGCTCCCCTGTACACCTGGATAGGAGGGGCGGCGGGGGCAGCATGTAGAGAAATCACTGTCCTACTTTCTCCTCCTGTAGCTGCAGGAGGAAAATGGAGGAGATTGGTTCCTCTGTATGCTGCCCCCCGCCGCCCCTCCTACCCAGTTCACTTGTGTTCTGCTGTCTCTGGGCCCCTGTGTGCTCCCCTGATTACCCCAGGGGAAGAGCCCCAGGCTTGAAGGGAAGGGCCCCGGCCAGGGATCCGGGGGGCCCTTCATGGTTTCTTGCACCGGGGCCCTAAAGGTTGTAGTTACGCCTCTGTCTCTTCTATTCCTGGTCTGGTGGCAACTCAAAATTTTGGATTTACCGCTCATTTTTAATCCCACTGACATTAGTTACAAGGACAAGTAGACATAGTAAATCTCCTTACTGAGGGCAGAGACAGCAATAAAAACTGACAGGGGTTCTGATCCCTCTCCATACCATCCAAATAATAATAAAAAAACTTGAGTCTTTAGCTATACGTTAGGTGGATTTGTGAATGTTATACGGACATTTAATTGTCAGCTCCATCAGATTTCATTTATTAAAGGTCAACATTAATGTTTGTAATGCCAGCTTTCCATAAACTCACACAGGAGGATTGTTTCATAATTTGCATCGACCTTTTATAAAATAGTTAAAAATTAAAAAAAAAAAAACATCACAAAGATAAAGAAAATAGGGGCAAAGTATGAATAAATAAAATAAAAAATGTAATAATTGCTAATATTCAAGCTTCTACATTTTTATTTGTAAAATATCACAATATATTGTGCCATCATACTAAGGGTGGCTCCACCCAAAATAATATTTCGGTTATAGTCTAGAATCTGAGTCTCCAATCTACATTGCGTGGGTCACTTGCAGGTCACCACAAGGTTTTACCTGGCCCACAGCTGCTGTGCACCGTCTCTGCCCTCCCAACAACTGATGTGCACAGTCTCTGCTTCTCCTCCCCCCCCCCAACAGTATGTGGGGGCTCTGATCTAATGGGGACCCTGATGTAAGGGGGGACTCCAATAGGGACCTTGAAATAAAAGGGGGATTCTGAAGTAAGGGGGAACTCTGATGGGGATCCCAAAGTATAGGGGGGCTCTGTTAGGGGGGACTCTCATGCATACAGGGACTCTGATGGGGACCTTGAAGTAAAAGGGGTTCTGATGTTAGGGGAGACATTGATGGGACCCTGATATAAGGGGGGCCTCTTGTGGGGACACTGATGTACAGGGGAACTGATGGGTACCCTGATAAAAGGTGGAACTCTGATAGGGGCCCTGATGTAAGGGGGTCTCTGGTGAGGACTTTAACTAACCACTTAAGCCCCGGAGGATTTGGCTGCTCAAAGACCAGGCCCTATTTTGCGATTCGGCACTGCGTGACTTTAACGGACAATTGCGCGGTCGTGCGACGTTGTACCCAAATGAAATTGATGTCCTTTTGTTCCCACAGACAGAGCTTTCTTTTGGTGGTATTTGATCACCTGTGCAATTTTCATTTTTGCACTATAAACAAAAAAAGAGCGACAATTTTGAAAAAATAACAATATTTTTCACATTTTAGGGAGATCGCAAGTGGCCAGCGGACATCGGAGCCGCCGGTCACACGCGCGGGGATATCAGTGAACGAGCGGGGACGGGAGCTTTCTGCCAGCGGCGAACGCTTGCCCCCAGCAGCGCGCGCTTGCCCCCTACAGGCTCGTGGGCGAGTGATGTACCGGTACGTCACTTTGCCTGTAGGGGGCTGACTGCCGCAGTTTATAGTCGTGCGGCAGTCGGCAAGTGGTTAATGTGAGGTAGGACACCAATGGGGACTCTGATGTAAGGGGGGACTCTGATATAAGAGGGGGTCTGATGGGAACCGCAAAATAAGGGGGGACTCTGATGGGGACACTGATGTAAGAGGAACTCTGACGGGAACCAGGAGCTATAGGGGGACTCTGATGTTAGCCGGTACTCTCATGTAAAGGGGGACTCTGAAGTAAGGGAGACGCTGATGTAATAGGGGACTGATGAGGACTATGAAATAAAGAGAGGAACAAATGTAAGGAGAGATACTGATGGGACCCTGATGTAAGGGGGGACACTGATGGGGACTTCAATGAAAGAAGGGACTTAGATGGGGACCCTGATAAAAGGGCGTCTCTGGTGAGGACCCTAATGTAAAGAAGGACACTAATGGGGACCCTGATGTAAGGGGGACTCTGATAAAAAGGTGCAGACTGAATTTATTTTTGTTTGACCTTTAATAATGGCTCAAGTTTAATTGGAATACTTTGCTTTGTTTTACTGAAGTTCTTTCTCTGTTGTTCTAAATCAAATGTATCCTTTTATTTAAATTTTATTAATTCCTGTATTAAACTATTTTTTTTTTCGGCCTGTAAATATTTGTAAAATATACAATGTGGTCCTGAAAAGTTTGGAGATCCCTGATCTAGACTCTTGCATCTACCAGAAACTGAAATACCAGTTTTAAAGTGGACAGGCCAGTTAGCAAAATGGCAAAAACCAACGAGTTTAATCCTTAAAATGCCAGCAGATGGCGACAAAGCACCACAAATTCTCAGGCAACGGGGGAAAAAAAAGGGTGAATATTGACAGTTATTTTGATGTAACATGCTCATGACTTTCTTTTTGTAGTATTTTTAAAACATGAGGCTGGATCTAGACACAGTGTAATAATGTTACTGCGTGCATATTTGAGACATTACACATAATCAAGGTGGAAACGTTGCAATTTTTTTCACCACCGTTTGAAGCTCTGCGTATTGTAATGAGGATTAGCAGAACCATTCATCAGAGTGAAAGGAAAAACAGCAGCTATTCGTATGATCGTGCCGGCTGCTGTTAGTAGTTGTAAGACGTTAATTGGCTCTTGCTTGGCCTCCATACGCTTGTATGGTATCGGTATTCAGCGCAGCAGCTTTGCATTGCTGGGGTTCTTCGATCAGTTTCCACCAGGGATACTATTTATAGTGAGTTTGCCACTTTGTATGGGTCCTTTTAGGTGCCCCCAGTTTCCGAAAAAAGGTTTATCACCTACAAGGATGGGCCTTACTGAATGTTTTTGGATGTGCATATGAATTTAGAATATACGCTCCTCTGGGGCGGGACTTGTGTAATATTTTGAGTTAGTTTTTCCCAAGCTGAGCATTAGTATAATTGAGTCTAGTATTCAAGAAAAGGCAACAGGTTCACTTTAACAGCAGAGATGCACATTGATGCCACAACATAACGAGCACTCGGTTTGTAGGGTTCATTGGGTAAATAGAACTATGCGCCAGCACAGACTTATCATTTCTATATCTGCAGACTTGGTTTCTGAAAGAGCTTAAATTGGATCATGTGCAGGCAATTTTGTTCACTAGCTCGAGGAACGCCTGTCCCGGTCTTCTAAGCTCCTCCCAGTAACAATAGGGGCAGCCTATATAAAAATCAGACTTCATTACCCTACCAATTCCTCTGCAATCTACTGCAGCAAGAATCCACACAGCATCTCACAGGGTCATTGGGAGTTCATTCCCTGAACCCTTAACCTTACAATTTCCCGTTTCCACAAGGTTTGTCACCTACATGGGTCCTACTAGTAGTTTATGGGCATGCATATGGATTTAGAATATATGCTCCTCTGGGGTGGGTCTTATGTAATATTTTGAGTCTGATTTTTCCAAGCTGCTCAACACAAGGGATTTAATAATTAACTAGGTACCTTCTTCTTAAAATTGGACACAACAATAAACTAAAAAACTGGAGGCACTGAGGACTTTCATGGTACCGTATGAACTCACAACAAGAAAGTAGTATAAAAATACAAAAGCTTATTATATATACATGAGGAAAAATTATCCCCTTGAAGGGCAACACACAAAAAAAAAAAAAAAAAAAAAAACGATTGTATAAAAATACATCACAGAAATCCAGACAAGGTGGATCCATTAGTGTCCTTTTTTATATTAGGGTCCTCGCCAGAGACCCCCTTTTACAAATATAAAATATCCTGTTGGATATTGCTCAACATTGATGGAGAACTTCTTGTCCATTCTCTCAAGACCATGTATAGGGTGAGTACCTCCCTTGATCCAGAGTATGGTCCGATATAGGTGTTGATCGGACAGATGAATGACTTTACTCGTTGATTGTTTCTAGAATTAGCTAAGTTGGACCGTGTCCTCCTAAGAACATGCTCTCCTCACCTGCCTCTCTCTGATTATCAACTTTTGCTCACTTTATGTTATTTTAGGTGCGTGTGGTAGATTTTATATGTTTTATGGATGATGTACCTTAACAAGTTGGCCTTTGGTTGGCCCGATTTATGATAATTTTTATGTTTTCTACCAGCTGTATCACATTTAAATTCGAGTTTATGTCTGACATTTGCCTGGGAGACCTTTTTTGGTCTTGTTGTTCATTGCATCTGGGTGATCACTGGTGAGTCTGACACACTGTTCCCTTGGGGATTTGGGGTATAATACAGATGTCTAAGACCTGGGTCTACATTGTTTAGGATTACCTTATTGATTTTTCAAAATGGTACTGTATATTCACTGTCATATTTTTCAATTGATATTTGTACTTTGAAATTATTTGTGGATCTATATCTCGTTACAGATTATACAATCCTCTCGAGTCAAGCTCCTGAAGAAGTGGTGTATCCGTGAAACATGTAGAGTACGATTGGATCTTGTCTGGGGATCCCCCCTTTTAGGGGAGACACCACAGCCATCACCCAATCCATAAGAGATGTTGTACGTTGTATTTTCCCAGTTCTGGATCCACCTTGTAGTGGACCATGTCTGGATTTCTGTGATGTATTTTTATACAATAATTTTTTGTGTGTTGCCCTTCAAGGGAATGGTTTTTACTATGTATATATTATAAACTTTTGTATTTTTATACTACTTTCTCATTGTGAGTTCATACGGTACCATGAAAGTCCTCAGTGCCTCCAGTTTGCTAGTTTAATATTCAAGAAAAGGCAACAGGTTCACTTGAACAGCAAAGATGCACATTGATGCCACAACATAATGAGCCCTCGGTTTGTAGGGTTCTGGGAGTAAATAGATCTAAGTGCCGGCACAGACTTATCATTTCTATATCTGCAGACATGGCTTCTGAACGAGCTTAAATAAGATCGCGAGCAAACAATTTTGTTCACTGGTTCAAGCAACACCCTTCCCTATAGTGCTGCCCCAACGTGCGCTGGAGCATGAGCAGGATAAGTATAACTCTCACCTCCCCCTGTATCCCAGTAGGCAATTTTTGTTCACTGGCTCAAGGAACACCCTTCCTTGCCTTCTCAGCCCCTCCCAATATCAATAGGAGCAGCCTAAATAAAAATCAGACTCCATTACCCTACCAATTTCTCTGCAATCTACTGCAGCAAGAATCCACACAGCATCTCACAGGGCCACTGGGAGATCATTTCCTGAACCCTTCACTTTACAATTTCCTGTTTCCAGAAAAAGGTTTGTCACCTACATGGGCCTTACTGGACGTTTATGGGTATGCATATGGATTTAGAATATATGCTCCTCTAGGGTGGGTCTTATGAAATGTTTTGAGTCTGCTTTTTCCAAGCTGCTCTTCAGTATAATTGTGTCTAATAATCAGGAAAAAGCAATAGGTTCACTTTACCAAAACAGCTGCAAAATGATACTGCAACATAATGAGGGTTCTGGGAGTAAATAGAACTATGTAGCGGCACCTCTAGACCTGTACTATGGTTTCCAGAACCAGCCATGTGAGCTTCCAAACTCCCTGACCTCTACCCTTGACCTGAGGCTGACCCTAACACTTAACTTTCTCCTCAACCAAGCACCAAAACCTAAACCCTTAATTAACCTGAATTAAACTTTAACCCCCTTTAACTTCTTAAAGGCCAAAACTCCACTATTTAGCCATATTTCTAATTACAGCAATATTTAGGGTGTAACATGAAACATGATTGCATACACCATTTCCAAAAAGTCCTCCTTAACCTGAACCACGGGGTGCTTATTACTGTAGATTTCACAGCCACGTCATCCATTCACCATGATCGCTCAGCGGAAACACAAGTCTTATCTGTCAGCGTGGCAGAGGGGTTCGGTTCAGAAAAGTACCTGCAAAAGGACACAGCCACGACGTGGGGGTTGGCAGGATGAACCGCTGACTCAAGTGAAGAACCAAGGAGATGGACACTGCCAGAAGTGTTGGATTCTCGTTGGACTTTCTCTTGAACTGAGTGACGTTTGGTGGACAGTGGTAGAGGTAAATGTTTGCTTTCTTCTTTTGTAGGCAACCCCACATACTTCTCCTTTCATTACCCCATTACTGTATTTGGCCACTTGGGGTGCAAAGAGAAGACACCCTGGTGTGGGGCAATTTGCCCCTGAGGACACCCAGTGCCGTCACATGAGGGTTGAGAAACAGTCTAACATGGGCAGTGGGGGGGGGGGAGGGGTGTAAGTCATATTTCCCAATACACAGAAGTATCAGGAAATTTTCTCTATTCCTGGTACCTTAATGGAGCAAAGGAAACGTAAGTAGGAGGCAGCAAGTTGGGGGCACTATTAAAGTGAACCTGTTGCTCTGACCTTCATGGAAACAGAAACACGGTCTTCTGATCCATGCAATTCAATGGGGATCTACTGCACATCAGTCATCTAAAGGTTGAGAAAAACATTCAGAACTAATCGCATTCTATAAATTTTATTGTGGGCTCCAATTTTTAATAATGACAGGACTAAATGGAATTATTTAGCGCATATACCGCCTGATAGAGGGTTGTACGTGCATCTTGTCGTCTCCCCGTTAATCAATCCCACACAACGTCAGTGTAAAATATATACAGCAATCATGCGTTAGGTTTATGTGGTGAATGTGCACTGTTGGGTGTATTAAGACAAAGCGTATAACCCAGTTCACCAGGACTAAAACTGCAGGAGAAAGGAACACAGCGACCATCTGCATTGTAGGCAGCAAGTTCTGAGCAGCTTAGTCCTTCACAGGAAACTATAATGGTTTTGAGTTCATTTTAATTTGATATTTTTTAGGTTAAGTTTTAACTGTTTTTTTTTTTCTTTTTTTATTATTTTATGAATAAAAATGTAATTTACAAATAAATTTAATGTGACAAAGGATTCCCAGAGCATGGGTTTTCCAAAGAGAGAAAGAAGTTCTCTTTCATTTACGTGTGTACATTTCAGCTTGATGCTTCTGATCTCTATAAGCAGCAGGCTTTATTCAACAATCAGTCCGTTCTACAATGGTGACTGTAAAGTTCTAGAGCTAGAGTGGACATCAGGCACGGGTCCGGTGTCTGGAAAGTAACAACCAACCACAGCTTTCTGCCACTGACCTATTATCTAAATGGACACTTTACTATTGTCCTTACCAAGAGCATTGTGCTGTCTCCACCAATGTAACAGGGCATTTCTCCACTGACCCCCAGTATAATGGGTCATTTCTCCACTGACCACTTATGTAAAGGGCACATCTCCACTGACCACCATTGTAAAGGGGATACTTCTCCACTGACCACCATTGTAAAGGGGGTACTTCTGCACTGACCACTTATGTAAGGGGCACATGTCCACTGACCACCATTGTAAAGGGGGTACTTGTCCACTGACCACCATTGTAAAGTGGGTACTTCTGCACTGACCCCCTTATGTAAGGGGCACATCTTCTCTGAACACCATTGTAAAGGGGGTATGTGTCCACTGACCACCATTGTAAAGGGGGTACTTCTTTACTGGCCACCATTGTAAAGGAGGTACTTCTCCACTGACCACAAATGTAACAGGGCACTTCTCCATTGACCACCAATGTAACAGGGCACGTCTCTATTGACCACCAGTGTAAGGGGGCACTTCTCCACTGACCGCCATTGTAAAGGGGGTACATCTGCACTGACCACAAATGTAACAGGGCACTTCTTAACTGACCGCCAATGGAAGTGAGCACTTCTCCACTAACCACCAATGTAACAGGACACCCCTTTACTGACAACCAATGTAATGGGGGAACTTCTTCCCTGACCACTATTGTAACAAGACACTTCTCTACTGACCACCAATGTAAGGTGGTACTTTTCCACTGATCACAAATGTACCAGGGCACTTCTCCACTGAAAACCAATGTAAGTGGACACTTCTCTGCTGACCACAAATATAACAAGGCCCTTCACCACTTATCACCAATGTAACAAGGCCCTTCACCACTTATCACCAATGTAACAAGGCCCTTCACCACTTATCACCAATGTAACAAGGCCCTTCACCACTTATCACCAATGTAACAAGGCCCTTCACCACTTATCACCAATGTAACAAGGCCTTTCACCACTTATCACCAATGTAACAAGGCCTTTCACCACTTATCACCAATGTAACAAGGCCTTTCACCACTTATCACCAATGTAACAGAGCCCTTCACCACTTATCACCAATGTAACAAGGCCCTTCACCACTTATCACCAATGTAACAAGGCCCTTCACCACTTATCACCAATGTAACAAGGCCTTTCACCACTTATCACCAATGTAACAAGGCCTTTCACCACTTATCACCAATGTAACAGAGCCCTTCACCACTTATCACCAATGTAACAAGGCCCTTCACCACTTATCACCAATGTAACAAGGCCCTTCACCACTTATCACCAATGTAACAAGGCCTTTCACCACTTATCACCAATGTAACAAGGCCTTTCACCACTTATCACCAATGTACAAAGGCCCTTCACCACTTATCACCATTGTAACAAGGCCCTTCACCACCTACCACCAATGTAACAGAGCACTTCTCCACCGATCACCAATGCGGAGGGACACTTTTCCACTGACCACCAATGTAAGGTGGTACTTTTCCACTGATCACAAATGTAACAGGGCACTTCTCCACCGAAAACCAATGTAAGTGGACATTTCTCATCTGACCACAAATATAACAAGGCCCTTCACCACTTATCACCATTGTAACAAGGCCCTTCACCACTTATCATCAATGTAACAAGGCCCTTCACCACTTATCACCAATGTAACAGAGCACTTCTCCACCGATCACCAATGTGGAGGGACACTTTTCCACTGACCACCAATGTAAAGGGGCACTTCTTCAGTGACTACTAATGTAAGAGGGCCTTTTCACAGACCACCAGTCAAAAAGGGGCATTCATACTGACGCCAGTGTAGTGGGGCCTTTAAACGCTATGTTTCATGTAACAAACTCTATTCTGTAAGCCATGCTGTATATTATATACTCTAGATTAATATGTTATAGACACTCTGCTGTACAACATACTGGAGGCCTTTCCACAATCTATGTTTTTTGTTTGTTATGTACTGAGGACCATTGTGTTTAGTGTGTTTCCCTTCATGTTACATTCTGGAGGCTATGTTGTGTATAACATACTTCGGACCGGTTTACTATAACGTATAGCACAGTGTACTAAGCAGTAAGCACTACATATACATTCCCCAATTGCTTAACTCTAATTTGTTTATATGAATGTATACAATAAATAAAGCAAATATGTATTAACTCCTTACACATTCTCTTTAATGGGACTAAAGCAGTGACACCCTACCCTATTAAAAAAAAAAAAAAGAAGAAGCCCCTAGTTGTGACTAGATTGGTCCATTTTTTTTTCCGGGACAATCAAGATCCTGATTCTGTAGTTGTTCAGAACCGGGAACCTATGCCCACATATGGTGGACCAGACCACTTCTTCAGCCTTTGTAGAGCCATGTTCATGCTATGCTGTAGATCACAGGTGTCAAACACAAGGCACGCGGGCCGGATGCGGCCCCCCAGGCCATTTCATGTGTCCCTCGCACCTCTCATGCAGCTGTGGCAGCCCCCTTGTCTCTACCCCCACCTTTTCTCTGTAGTTGGCAGCAGAGAGGACAGAACTCCTTTGCCAGATCCTGCAGTACTCTGTGCAGCTGCAGAAAGGCTCGTCTTTGCCCCCCCTCCTCCTCAGCAGTCCGCATCAGAGAGGAGGGCAGAACTCCTACAGATCCTGCACCTCTCTGTGCAGCCACAACACCACCTTGTCTCTGCCTCCCCTGGTCTCAGCATTCAGCAGACTCTGGAAGCTGACTCCAGCCCTTCTCTGGTTCTCTTCCAGACCCTGCACTTCTTCCCAGATCCACCCTCTGGTAAGGGGGTGCATTGTGATGTAAGGGTGTAAGGGGGCGTGGGGTGCTCTGGACATCTAATCTTACAGATATAACCGGCCCTTTGAGGGAAACCATGATGCTGATGCGGCCCGCGATGGAAGTGGAGTTTGACACCCCCGCTGTAGATAGTGTTTTTTTTTTTAAATCTTTTTTTTTTTATTTTCCATGCAAATACAGACAATACAACCACAGCCTTTCAGTCACAAACACTTGACCCACGCAAGGGCGTAAGACAGGAGGGGCATTAATTATTGACTAAAAACAACCTGAAGACCGCATTTTCAAAAAACAACAACTAAACTACTAAACAATTAAACAACTAAAGAACCTGTGTTCACCCATTGGTTTCAACTGCTGGATTTCAGGTGGTGTTAATGATCACATCATTCTTTCAGGGCGAAGTCATAGGGAGTAAATTCTAATGTTAATTATCTACTGTTGTGGTAGGCTCTGCCAGCCACTTGGCCCGGACCCTATCGTACTTCTTGGGGCAACCTCTATGTGCATACATATCTTTATAATAAGGAAGGGTGTTGTTAACCAATCTCTTCCAAGAAGACAAACCTGTAGATAGTGTTTAAGGTTAACATTCCAGTAATCCCAGTACACTGGACAGGCTGACAAAATCCCAAACTAGATTAATGACTTGGGTTTTTACAGCAACATAGCAAATAACTGCAAAAGCTTGGCTATCAGACTCCAGCTGTGAAAAATAAAGTACATTGGACCTTTACTAATGAAAAACTGACGACAAAACTCACAGATACAATGAGAAAGTTCCAAAAAATGCCATAGGTTTCCTACTTTTTGTCACCGGATTTTCTGAGGGCCTACATTTGGCTTTCTGTATAAGTTTTCACACGTTTCGGGGGGCTCCTCCTTTCCCCTCTATCTCCCCTAATTTCCCCTGTCTTATCTCTCTTCTTTTTCTCTTCATCTTCTATGAAATAATTAGTGCTAAATATCACATTGTAGATTACACATAGATTTATGAATACAGTACTGACTTTTATAGGCTTTTTTTTGATTGCCTCTTAGTTGACCAGTTTGATGTTGTGTCCATATATTGATCTATGTTACCGTATATGAAACAATATTCAAACTTTCAATGTTCAAATATGAAACAATGTTCAAATATTTTTCAAATCTGTGTATTCTGATTTTCTGTACAATAAAAACTGAAACAAAATAAAAAAAGATCATCATGTCCCATGCACCAAAGACTCCTTAAGTCGAGTGCCTCCTAGCTAACCAGTTTGATGTTGCGACTATACATTGATTGCTCCCCTCCCTCATCCTTTCTTCCATATTATCTTTCTTTTTTCTCTCTTCATCTTCTATGCAATAAATAATGCTACTTATCACATTGTAGATTAGGTACATAGATTTATGGATTCAGACCTTTATGGACTCTTTGTAATACCTCCTGGTTGACCAGTTTGATGATGTATCTATATATTGACCTATTTTACTATCTATGAACATATTAAAACACTTTCTTGTGTTTTTGAATCTGTTTATTCAAATTTTCAGTACAATAGAACTATTGTACAAAAAAAACAAACAAAAGTGGATTAGCATGTCCCATGGCCCAAGGATGCCTTATGACAAGCTCCTCCTAGTTGACTGGTTTGATGTTGTAACCATACATTGATCTATATTACCATCTATGAACATATTATATTTCAATTCTGTATAATAATTTTCCGTACAAAAAAAAAAATATTGAAGAAAAATAAATAAAAGTAAACAGATTAGCATGTCCCATGAACCAAGGACAACTTGGAGGCACTGGTCATAATCCTTTTGACTAGTGCCTCCAAGCATGTCCCATGGACCAAAGACCCCTGATGACGAGCACCTCCTAGTTGACTAGTTTAATGTGGTAAGTACTGTATACATTGATCTATATTACTGTCTATGAATATATTCAAGCATTTTTTAAATCTGTAAGTTTACATTTTCTGTACAATAAAAACTATTGTACAAAAAAAATAAATAAATAAATAAACAGATCAACATGTCCCATTAACCAAGGACTCCTTATCACAAGTACTTCCTAGTTGACCAGTTTGATGTTGTACCTATACATTGACCTATGTTACCGACTATGAACATATTACAGCATTTGTCAAATTCATATTCTAATTTTCTGTACAATACAAGGGATTTAATAAAACAAACAAAAAAACACAAATCAACATGTCCAATGGACCAAGGACTCCTTATGATTAGCACCTCCTAGTTAACTAATTCAATGTGGTATCTATACATTGATCTATATTACTATCTATGAACATATTAAAGCATTTTCTTAAATCTGTATATTCTATACAATAAAAACTATTGTAGAAAATAAATAAAAAAAAATCAACATGTTTCATGGACCAAGGACTCCTTATGACGAGTGCCTCCTGGTTGACCAGTTTGATGTTGTACCTATACATTGATTTATGTTACTATCTACAAACATATTAAATCATTTTTCAAATCTGTAAATTCTTATTTTCTGTACAAAAAAAAATGATTAAAGAAAAAAAACTGGATTAGCATGTCCCATGGACCAAGGACTCCTTATGATGAGTGTCTCCTAAAGTTCCATGGACCAATGACTCCTTATGACAAGTGTCTCCTAAAGTTCCATGGACCAAGGACTCATTATGGCAAGTGCCTCCTACAGTTCCATGGAACAAGGACTCCTTATGACAAGTGTCTCCTAAAGTTCAATGGACCAAGGACTCCTTATGACAAGTATCTCCTAAAGTTCCATGGACCAAGGACTCCTTATGACAAGTGCCTCCTAAAGTTCCATGGACCAAGGACTCCTTATGACAAGTGCCTCCTAAAGTTCCATGGACCAAGGACTCCTTATGACAAGTGCCTCCTAAAGTTCCATGGACCAAGAACTCCTTATGACAAGTGACTCCTAAAGTTCAATGGACCAAGGACTCCTTATGACAAGTGTCTCCTAAAGTTCAATGGAACAAGGACTCCTTATGACAAGTGCCTCCTAGTTGACCAGTTTGATGTTGTATCTATACATGATCATGATTTAAGTTACTGCCTACAAAAACATTTTTCAAATCTGTATAATAATTTTTTCTGTACAATAAAAACTATTGTACAAAAACAAAACAAAAAAAAAACAAAATGCAGATCAACATGGACCAAGGACTCCTTATGACAAGTGCCTCCTATTTTACCAGTTTGATGTTGTATCTATACTTTGATTTATGATACTGTCTACAAACATGTTAAAACATTTTTCAAATCTGTATATATCTGCAAATTTTCTGTACAATAAAATCTATTGTACAAAAAACAAAAACAAAAAAATGCAGATCAACATGGACCAAGGACTCCTTATGGCAAGTGTCTCCTAAAGTTGCATGGACCAAAGACTCCTTATGACAAGTGTCTCCTAAAGTTCTTTGGAACAAGGACTCTTTATGACAAGTGTCTCCTAAAGTTCCATGGAACAAGGACTCCTTATGACAAGTGTCTCCTAAAGTTCCATGGACCAAGGACTCCTTATGACAAGTGTCTCCTAAAGTTCCATGGACCAAAGACTCCTTATGACAAGTGTCTCCTAAAGTTCCTTGGAACAAGGACTCCTTATGACAAGTGCCTCCTAGGTGACCAGTTTGATGTTGTATCGATACATGATCATGATTTAAGTTACTGCCTACAAACATGTTAAAACATTTTTCAAATCTGTATAATAATTTTTTCTGTACAATAAAAACTATTGTACAAAAAAAAACAAAAAAAAACAAAATGCAGATCAACATGGACCAAGGACTCCTTATGACAAGTGCCTCCTATTTTACCAGTTTGATGTTGTATCTATACTTTGATTTATGATACTGTCTACAAACATGTTAAAACGTTTTTCAAATCTGTATTTATCTGCAACTTTTCTGTACAATAAAATCTATTGTACAAAAAAACAAACAAAAACAAAAATGCAGATCAACATGGACCAAGGACTCCTTATGACAAGTGTCTCCTAAAGTTCCATGCACCAAAGACTCCTTATGACAAGTGTTTCCTAAAGTTCCATGGACCAAGGACTCCTTATGACAAGTGTCTCCTAAAGTTCCATGGACCAAAGACTCCTTATGACAAGTGTCTCCTAAAGTTCCATGGACCAAGGACTCCTTATGACAAGTGTCTCCTAAAGTTCCATGGACCAAGGACTCCTTATGACAAGTGTCTCCTAAAGTTGAATGGACCAAGGACTCCTTATGACAAGTGTCTCCTAAAGTTACATGGAACAAGGACTCCTTATGACAAGTGCCTCCTAGGTGACCAGTTTGATGTTGTATCGATACATGATCATGATTTAAGTTACTGCCTACAAACATGTTAAAACATTTTTCAAATCTGTATAATAAAATTTTCTGTACAATAAAAACTATTGTACAAAAAAAAACCAAAAACAAAATGCGGATCAACATGGACCAAGGATTCCTTATGACAAGTGCCTCCTATTTGACCAGTTTGATGTTGTATCTATACTTTGATTTATGGTACTGTCTACAAACATGTTAAAACATTTTTTTAAATCTGTATATATCTGCAACTTTTCTGTACAATAAAAACTATTGTACAAAAAAACCCCCCAAAAAAAACAAAATGCAGATCAACATGGACCAAGGACTCCTTATGACAAGTGCCTCCTATTTACCCAGTTTGATTTTGTATCTATACATTGATTTATGGTACTGTCTATATGTTAAAACATTTTTAAAATCTATATATTCAATTTTTCTGTACAATAAAAACTATTGTACAAACAATAAATAAATAAATAAAACGCAGATCATTGTGGACCAAGGACTCCTTATGACGAATGCCTCCTGATTAACCAGTTTGATGTTGTATCTATATATTGGTCTATAATACCATCTACAAACATAGTTAAGCATTTTTGGAATCTGTATATTCAAATTTTCTGTACAATAAAAACTATTTACAAAAAGAAAAACAAAAAAACTGATTAACATGTCCCATGGACCAAGGACTCCATACGAGTGCCTCAAAAAAAAAAAACTGTGGAAACCATTAATGAGGCAGTTGGAAACAGAAACGTATATAGCACAATTTCTCCAACTAATGATTTCACATTGAAATTACGGCTAATTAAGAGCGAACTAGAGCACGATGATTTGTGTGTGTGTGGAAATACTGTACACTTTAATGCTACATCAGCAGATAGCTTCTCCAGCAACAATTACTCTTTCATTCAATTCACTGCTTCTCCAATATGGCCAGGAATATATATATATATATACTGTATATGACTGCCTATGGACGCACATGATAGACAGTCTATGGAGAACGCTCGCAGTGAGGATTGTAAAGAGCTCCTATGCTTCATGTAGTAATTTAGTGCAGTGTCAACGTAAAGCCATGGAGAGATTATGTACAATGGCGCATCAGTCAATACGCTTTGCACATACATGTAAGTAAATATAAATACTACATATATCACACAGAAGAAAGAGGCCGAGGAGCCCCGGGGAATGAAACTTCATACACTCCTGTACGAGATTTCATTGGAAAGTCAATAAAACGATATTGAATTTATTATCCCCGCAATGATCTTGGTGATCTATGAGTGCAATACATTAGTGTTTTGCCCCAAGACATGAAGGAGAACAGCGCAAGATCCGAGGTTAGACTTTTTAGGTGCCTAGCTATACTAAGATGCAGATTGTCAGTGGAAAGTTACTGCATCCTGAAGGGGTTGTTTTTAGGGCACAGGAGTGCAAAAATATTTTTAAAGGGTTCCAATAGCCTTTATCCCATTTTTAGATGTACAGGTGCATCTCATAAAATTAGAACATCATCAAAAAGTTAATTTATTTCAGTAATTCAGTGATAGATTTCAAGCATTTCTTTCTTCTAATTTTGATGATTATGGCTTACAGCGAGTGACACCCCAAATTCAGTATCTCATAAAATTAGAATATTACATAAGACCAATGAAAAAAAAAGGATTTTTAATACAGAAATGTCAGCTTACTGAAAAGTATTTCCATGTACAGTATAATATGCACTCAATACTTGGTCGGGGCTCATTTTGCATGAATTACTGCATCAATTTGGCGTACAATTGAGGTGATCAGCCTGTGGCACTGCTGAGGTGGTATGGAAACCCAGGTTGCTTTGATAGCCGCTTTCAGCTCATCTGCATTGTTGGGTATGGTGTCTCTTGACAATACCCCACAGATTCTCTTAAGGGTTTTAGGTCAGGTGAGTTTTCTGGCCAATCAAGCACAGTGATACCATGATCATTAAAGCAGGTATTGGTAGTTTTGGCAGTGTGGGCGGTGCCAAGTCATGCTGGAAAATGAAATTAGCATCTCCATAAAGCTGGTCAGCAGAGGGAAGCATGAAGTGCTCTAGACTTGGACTCTTGGACTTAATAAAACACAGTGGACCAGCACCTGCAGATGACATGGCTTCCCAATAGGGTGATCGCCTTTCCAAACTGCCATTCAGGGACAATTTTAGCAAGGACCGAGGGGGGAGGGATGAAAAGTCTTGGGATTGAAGGGGATTTCGGCAGTGGGGGTGATTTGTCGGGCGAATGGCTGGTGTTAGCACTTAAATCATCCCAACACCATCCTTGATATGGTGTCAGGATGATCAAACCATATTATTTCTATTACCATTTGTCCATTACATAGGCAGTGTCTGCTTCCTGCTCAGTACTATATAGTGACTTTGCGTCACTGCTCCTCTCTTTCTGTGAAAGTGTGTGGGTCACGGATATATATACAAATGTGACCATGCCCTAACAAAAATACCTTTCTTCTAAAAATTTTAATAAAAACCTAAATTTGCATTTACTTAAATTGTTCTAAAGCAGGGATCTTAAAACTGCGGCCTATGGGCCACAACTGGCCCTCTACAAGATTTTATCTGGCCCACAGCTAGGGTCAATGGCAGATCCTCAGATTCCGTGCACTGACTGAGGATTCAGATCAGTTGGTCTCTACTTCACCCTTCCCTGCAGTCACCAGAGCAGATCTGATGGGGATATTAATGTGATGAGGGACTCCCATGGGGACCCTGATGTAAAGGAGGGACTGTGATGGGGACCCTTATTTAAGGGGGGAGTCTGATGGAGACCCTGATTTAAGGGGGGACTATGATGGGGACCCTGATGTAAAGGGGGACTGTGATGGGACCCTGATGTAAGCGGGACTCTGATGGAGAAACTGGTGCAAAGGGGTACTGTGATGGGGACCCTAATGTAAGTGGGGATTCTAATAGGGACCCTGACGTAAGAGGGGACTGTGATGGGGACTCTGATTTAAGGGGGGCTCTGAAGAAGACACTGGTATAAAAAGGACTGTGAGGGTTGACCCTGGTGTAAAGTAATGGAGGAGTCTGATAGGGATCCTGATGTAGGAGGGAACTCTGAAGGGACTCTGATCTAAGGGGGGGGGGGATTCCTATAAAACTTGAGCCATTAAAAAAGGTCTTTAGCTTTCTCATCAGAGTTCCACCTTAAATCAAGCCCCACTTTCAAACTTTCAAAAGGATCCCCATCATAATTTTTCTTTACACCAGAGTCCCACCTTATATCAGCATCCTCCCCTTACATTAAAATCCCCACATAAGTTCCCCCTTACATCCCTATCCCCCCTACAGTAAAGTCCTCACCAGAGTCCCCCCTTACATCAGCTTCCCACTTATATCAGTGTCCCCCCCCCTTACATTAAACTCCCCACAAGTGTCCCCCTTTACATCCGTTTCCCCCTTAACTTAAAGTTCCCAACAGAGTCGCCCCTTACATTAAAGTCCCCCCAGAGTCCCCCCTTACATCCGGGAGGGGACCTTCATGTAAGTAGGGATGTTTTATTAAAATTCTTTCTCTGTTGTTCTGAATCATATATGCTGATAAAATTTCTCGGGCATAGGGGAGCCTATTGAAATGAATGGGGTGCCCTACACACGATGCGTGGAAACGTACAAACGTTCGATCTCACCTGTAAGTGTGAACCTAGCCTAAAGCTCTAAGATCTAAGCTAATGGCATCCTTGATGCCACCTCTAGGAGGATAGAAAATAATGGGAAGAAGTATAACCGGCATCATCTGTTGGATATACTCTACTAAAGTTTTATTGTGTTTGATGAGCACAACTATTCTTTCAAATAAGTTGCATTGAGAGAAATAATGGCGGTACTAACCCAAGGCCGGTGGAATTCACTGGTTTCACCTTCTACCCAATAAACAGGTTGTAATTGGCAATTTGGATGATTTGGCAATGACTGTGTATCAGAACACACACACACTATAAAAACAGTAAATTATTCACAATCTACTAAATGTTAACAGCCTTCTCCGAGTTGTTTTAAAGGAGGAAATCAATTGACTGGGTGTTAGTGCGAGGCCTCCTCGGAGATTCCACAGAAGATGACACTTGGCTGTCTCTGGAGGTATCCGCAGGATAACACATTACCGGGTGTTCACACACTTCCCGGGATCCGCGTAACACTTCCAGCCAAAGCTTCTCACACTGAATAAAACAGTGTCTGCACAATGATCATTAATCAGCTTGTTTGATGTCATCTTCAACAGTTTAGGAAACACTCCAAAAGTGCACGGCTTTATGGCGGAGACGGTTATAATCAGAGCAACAACTATATAGGCTTCTTGCTTATAGATCCCTTTTTCTGTCATTACCTTAAGGTATGAGGCCAAATATATAGAGGAGAGCAAAGAACGGAAGACCGATGTATAGAAAAGGACAAGACAAAGAAAATAATGCTGCCGGTGCCCCCCCATTTACCTTCTATACATAGGCGTGTGCACAGGGTGTGCTGGTGTGCTTGGGCACACCCTAATTACCCCCCGGGGTGTCAATTCCCCCTACTTCCCGTCTCCCCCTGCAGTGCTGCCAGCTTCCCTCCTCTCCTCTCAGGAACGGAGAAGGGGCTTATAAATATTTCATTAACCGGCCTTTCTTTTCTAAAAGAACACAGTGAGTGATCTGTACTGATCGATCCTGTCTTCATTCTTAACTGAAACATGGTAAGCTATGTTTACTGCAGGCTACAGAGAAAGGGGCTGGGGAATCTCTGTCTTCAGTTTCTTTCTCTGTCTCAAAAGTGAGACATTAGGGGTCTGTTTAGACCCTTAACATTCAACCAAAGCTCCATAACAAGGCTCCTAAAAAATTGTTAAAAATTAATATATAATATTGTAGAAAAAATTTAAATTGTAACTCCACTTTTGTGGGGAAAAAATTGCAAATAAAGAAAAAACAATATAGCGTATACAATTGCGAAAGAAATCATATTGTATATGAATGTTATTAAAAATGACCTTTCTTTTTCAATCTGTAGAGCTGTAATTTTCTGAAAATTCAAAATGGCTACCTGGAGTTGTTCTTTACACAGAATGTGTACAGAATGCTCCCCAAAAACATAATTTCCTGCTTGTGTGATTGGCTCACCAATTTTCCCAGAAGTCTGCATTAAGATACAAGTCGGCCTGCAACAAAAATCTCATTTTTGGTGAGATACTCCCAATAGGAACACATCTAAAGGGATGCAGACTCTGCAGCTTTTCTTATTAGTGCTCTGCAGGTGCACAGCTGATTGATAATTATGAAACCACTCCCATTAGACCCATTCAGCACAGAGGAACAAACAGGGATTTCCTCAGAAAACAAAAGGTAGGAATCTGCAACAAAGATTGTTAATGTCCCTGCAATGTACAGAGATCACCCAGAGGGGAATGTTTTTTTTCCCAACAAAAGTGGAGTTATGCTTTAAAAATAATAAAAATAAAACAAACACTGACATGTCCACTGCCTTACCGACCCCAATCTTTGCTCTACTGACACCATCCACTGCTCTGCTGATATGTATGCATGTATGTGTTTGTGCTCTGGGGTGCGCACCCTAATGCAATAGGCTGTGCACACCAATGCTTCAATATATTCCAATGGGAGCGAGACTTAGCAACCCATATTGATCCTGAGGATTGGATAAAAGCCAGGTCTACTATAACCAAATGTTCTTTTAATGCTGCCATCCTAGAGGCAGCATACAAGGTCCTGCTAAGTTGTTTTTGGGTCCTGGCCTGTACAGCTGTGTACAAAAATTTTGAGAATGACAAAAATATTAATTTTCACTAAGTCTGCTGTCTGAGTTTTTATTATGGCAATTTGCAAATAATCCAGAATGTTATGAAGAGTGATCAGATGAAATGCAAATAATTGTAAAATCCCTCTTTGCCATGAAAATGAACTTAATCCCATAAAAAAACCCTAAAACATTTCCACTGCATTTGTGAAGAAGGCTTCAGGGCGCCCAAGAAAGTCCAGCAAGCCTCAGGACCGTCCCTTACAGTTTATTCAGCTGCGGGATCGGGGCACCACCAGTGCAGAGCTTGCTCAGGAATGGCAGCAGGCGGGTGTGAGTACATCTGCACACACAGTGAGGGGAAGAGTTTGGAGGATGGCCTGGTGCCAAGCAGTGTTAATTTTGGCAGCAAATTTCAATTTAGTTTTAGTCTTAGTCTTAGGACTAAAATGGCATTTTAGTTTTAGTCCCATTTTAGTCTTCTGCAAGTGTTTTAGTTTTAGTCGTATTTAGTCGACTAAAACTCCAGTACATTTTAGTCAACTAAAACGTCCTACATTTTAGTCGACTAAAACTCATTTTAGTCATCTATAATGGAATGGGTGTAGTTTAATTGTAATTTGTAATGCATTATTTAAGCATTTCTCTACAATTTCCAAACTCATTATATACTACTGCTGGTCCTGTAGTGAAAAATCTAATATGTTATTATTTATGGTGGTATTAAGCTTTCAGCATGCACCAGTGTTAATTTTGGCAGCAAATTTCGATTTAGTTTTAGTTATAGTCTTTTGACTAAAATGCCATTTTAGTTTTAGTCGTATTTTAGACATCTGAATTGTTTTAGTTTTAGTCGTATTTTAGTCGACTAAAATTGTGTTAATTAACACTGGTGCCAAGAAGCCACTTCTCTCCAGAAAAAACATCAGGGACAGACTGATATTCTGCAAAAGGTACAAGGATTGGACTGCTGAGGTCTGGGGTAAAGTCATTTTCTCTGATGAATCCCCTTTTCCGATTATTTAGGGCATCCGGAAAAAGCCTTGTCAGGAGAAGAATAGGTGAGCGCTACCATCAGTCCTGTGTCATGTCAACAGTAAATCATCCTGAGACCATTCCTGTGTGGGGTTGCTTATCAGCCAAGGGAGTGGGAACACAGCCATGAATAAAGAATGGTTCAAAAACATCCTCCGAGAGCAACTTCTCCCAACCATCCAAGAACAGTTTGATGAGGAACAATGCCTTTTGCAGCATGATGGAGCACTTTGCCATAAGGCAAAAGTCATAACTAAGTAGCTTGGGAAACAAAACATTGAAATTTTGGGTCCATGGCCAGGAAACTCCCCAGACCTTAAACCCATTGAGAACTTGTGGTGAATTCTCAAGCGGAGGGTAAACAAACAAAAACCCACAAATTTTGACAAACTCCAAGCCTTAATTATGCAAGAATGAGCTGCCATCAGTCAGGATGTGGCCCAGAAGTTGAGTGACAGCATGCCAGGGCAAATTGCAGAGGTTTTGAAAAAGAAGGGCCAACACTGGAAATATTGACTTTGTATAGATCTCATGTAATTGTCAATAAAAGCTTTTGACACTTATGAAATGCTTGTAATTATACTTCAGTATACCATCGTAACATCTGACAAAAAGATCTAAAAAACACTAAAGCAGCAGACTTTGTAAAAATTTATATTTGTGTCATTCCCAAAACTTTTGGCCATGGCTGTATAGCACATGCAGATCCTTCATACAGTGAAAAACATGGACACGTTCTCCATATCTGGTCTTGTCCACGCTTCACCGGATTTTGGTCCAACTATATACACTGTTTCATTTGCACATCTGCAAGGGCATAAAATTGGCCTTACTGCATACCCCTATTCAGGACCTATTTTCCTATCAACAGAAGCCGGCAACTGTCTGCAAATTTACTGACGGTTGGCAACTCTGCTCCAAACCCACCATAGCTAAGGCTTGGAAGAAACCCACTGTTCCGTTTGCAGTGGTGATGGACAGTATGACCACTCTGATGATCAATGAAAAGATATTGGGCGGCACAGTGGTGTAGTGGTTAGCACTTTCACCTAGCAGCAAGAGGGTTGCTGGTTTGAATCCCAACCACGACACTACCTGCCTGGAGTTTGCATGTTCTCCCTGTGCCTGCGTGGGTTTCCTTCGGGTACTCCGGTTTCCTCCCACACTCCAAAGACATGCTGGTAGGTTAATTGGATCCTGTATAAAAAAAAAATTGGCCCTACTGTGTATGTATGTGAGTTAGGGACCTTAGATTGTAAGCTCTTTGAGGGCAGGGACTGATGTGAATGTACAATGTATATGTAAAGCGCTGCACTAAATAAGTACCTGAAATAAATAAATATCTAAGATTTTGCATGATCCCCATTCCAAATTTCTTTGAATCTGGGAAGCCTGGTTCCCAACATTACATCTGATCAGTCAAGGCAACCTATGCCTCATTCTTTGCTCACTTTCTGAGCCTGAGGGAACTCCCCCCTCACCCCAGAATCTAATGATCCCACCCACCCCCTTCTTTTTCTCTCTCTTTCCCTTTCTCCACTACTTTCTATCCTGACCTTCCAAACTCCCACATCTTCTTTCACAACTTACCATGGTTCTTCCTTAGCTTATGTATGTGTGCTCCCGGACCCTCTGCCTCTACCAGTATTTGCAGGCCTGCCGGCTGCCGCCTAGACCAGCGAAGTCACACAGTAGATTTCCAGAATGATGTTTCGTTTTACTCAGTCGTGTACGCTTCTACTTTTATTGGAAGCCTACTTTACAATTGTTTATAACCCCCCACGTGGGTGATCTGTTGTTATGTATGGCTCCTTAAAAATTGTTAATTAAAATTATATTGTACTGAAAAGTAAAGGAAGGAAGAAAGGAAGCAAAAAAAAGGAAGAAAGTGAGAAAGGTGAAGGGAAGTTAAAGAGAGAACAAAACAGAATGAAGGGAGCAAAAAAGGAAGGGGGGGAGAAAAGAAGGGAAGAAAAGGGAGGAGAGGATAGGAAGGGAAGGGAAGGGGGAGGAAGACAGGTGTATAGAAAAAGAAAAAAGGGAGAAAAAAAGAAAAGGAGGAAGAAAGGAAGCAAGGAAGAAAGGAAGTTACAGTGAGGACAAAAGTAAGCAGAAGGAAAAGAATGAAGGGAGCAAAAAAGAAAGGGGGAAATAGAAGTAAAGAAGAAAGGGGGAGGAGAGAATAAGAAGGAAAGGTGGAGGGAGACAGATATAAAGAAAAGAAAAGAAGGAAACAATAAAGGAAGGAAGGAAGAAAAGTGAAGGGAAGTTACAGAGTCCTCTCTAAACTAGGCAGGCGAAAGAGAATAGAGGATAGAAAGAAAATAAGAAAGAGGAAAGGAAAGGAAAGAAGAGAAAAAAAGGAAGAAAGAAAGAAAAGAAAAGAAGCAATAAAGGAAGGGAGGAAGGGTGAAGGGTAAAGAGAAGTTAAAGAGAGGACAAAAAAAAAAAAAAGAAAGAAAGAAAGAAAGAAAGAAATAGGTGGAGGGGGGCAGATGTATAGAAAAGTTAAATAAAAAAAGAAAGGAAAGGAAGGAAGGAAGGAAGGAAGGAAGGAAACAAAAAAGGAAGGGGAATGGAAAATAAAGAAGAAAGGGAAGGAGAGGATAAGAAGGAAAGGTGGAGGGAGACAGATATAAAGAAAAAGGAAAAATGAAAAAAAAAGGAAGACAAAAAATATAAAAAAAATAGAGAAAAGAAAAGAAATAGGAAGAAAAGGTGGAAGGAAGGAAGCAAAAAAGGAGGGAAGGAAGGGATAGAGGTGAAGGGAAGTTATAGAGAGGACAAAAGTAAGCAGATGGAAGTAAATGAAGGGAGCAAAAAAAAGGAAGGGGGAAGGAAAATAAAGAAGAAAGGGGAGGAGACAATAGGAAGAAAAGGTGGAGGGAGACAGATGTATAGAAAAAGAAAAAAGGGAGATAAAAAGAAAAGAAAAGGAGGAAGAAAGGAAGCAGGGAAGGAAGGAAGTTACAGAGAGGACAAAAGTAAGCAGAAGGAAAAGAATGAAGGGAGCAAAAAAGGAAGGGGGAAATGGAAGTAAAGAAGAAAGGGGAGTAGAGGATAAGAAGGAAAGGTGGAGGGAGACAGATATAAAGAAAAAGAAAAGAAGGAAACAATAAAGGAAGAAAGGAGAAAAGTGAAGGGAAGCTACAGAGAGGACAAAACTAGGCAGGCGAAAGAGAATAGAGGATAGAAAGATAAAAAAGAAAGAGGAGGAGACGAAAGGAAGGAAGATAGATAGATAGATAGATAGATAGATAGATAGATAGATAGATGGATAGATAGATAGATAGATAGATAGATAGATAGATAGATAGATAGATAGATAGATAGATAGATAGATAGATAGATAGATAGATAGATAGATAGATAGATAGATAGATAGATAGATAGATAGATTTTACACCTAGATAAAATAACTTCTATCCTCAGTTTCTCTCAGTCTGGAATCACAATTCCGCCTCTTTTATTATCTGTAACTTTCAGCTAAATGAATCTCCATGCGCACTCGTCCTGCAGAACCTGCACTGATGAGAATACAATCTGTGTCCTGACTCCTGGGCGTCAGAATATACAGAGAATTGTGTCCTCGGCCTGAATACATGAATACATTATGCTTGTCAGGTTATTCAGCTGTGACTCTGGAATACAACTGTCAGGGGTGACAACCGGCCGCCACAAATGTTTCATCTCCGCCATGGAAGGGGAGAACAGCCTTGTGCCTCCAGCAGTCGCATCGCCTCTATTCAGGTGTAATAAGGAGGGAGGGAGGTCCTCTTTGATGACTGTACCCTGTAAACTAAGCTCCTTTTTTACATTTATTCATGATACAGTGCTGAGTGTTTGTCTGGAGGGATACGACTTTAAAAGCAGACTTAAGTTAAAAAAAAAAAGCATCAAGTATAGTTAGCTGGTAAGCAATAGGTAGCTTTCCTAAAGAGAATATAAAGGGGAATATATATATATATATAGTAACATGGGGGACCATTAGCTCTAGTGGTAGATGTGTTTTCAAGTGATTCACGATAGTCAGGACCTATATTTTAGGGCCTGGAAGCCCATTTTTATTAAAATGCAAATTAAAAGTCCATAACAAATAGGTTTTCCATGCAAGGGTTTTTCTCCCGGTAAGTACACAAACAGAAAACGCTAGCCCCCCTGGCTCTTTATGCTGGTCATCCCGACCACAGGTGCTTCTGTGCAGATAGCTTTACTCTAGCATCCACAGCTCTGCTCTGGCCTTAGTCCTCAGGCCGTTTACTGCCTCTTGCAGTCTCCCACTGGGAGCTCTGAGGTATTCCTAAGGGTCCTTTCACACGGGCTTTGCGCCTGGCGGACTCCGTTTTGCTCAGTGGGGATCGATTTGCCGATCCCCGCTGAGCAGGCGGATGACAGGTCTGTCTCCGCTCTGTGTGCAGAGACAGACCTGCCAGATCCCCACTCTCCTCTATGGGAGATTGGATGAAAATGGACCGCTTGTCCATTTTCATTCGATCCTATCCGATCCTCCAGATGGATGGAAAATAGGGTTTCCATCCGTCTGGATTTCACAGACAGGATCGGATTGGATAGCAGCGGGTGTCAGTGGAGATGTCACCGCTGACATCCGCTGCTGCATAGGGGTGCATGGAGCATCTGATCAGGTCCGCCTGAAAAACTGACAGATAGACCTGATCAGAAAGCCCGTGTGAAAGGGACCTAAACCTCCATTATAAGGCCTTTGTGCACCTGGACACCCTGCTGGTCATCCACAAAACCTGGACACAGGGATAGAGATTCCTTCCCACCCAAAACACTATGGAATCTCCCAACTACAGAGCCCCATCCAGGCTTACCAAAACCTGGAGAAAACTGTAAAAAAAAATTCTCCACTCCACAGCTACACTGTAATCTTGGATGGAGCCAAATGTGCACACTCTGTGTCCTTTAACCAACCATTTTCACCGTGACACAGTTTCACCCTGTCACGATATATATATATATATATATATATATATATATATATATATATATATATATACACATACACACATATTCCCTTCAATAAATTATATAATACCGATCCTAAGTTTACATACCCCCAGTAGAATTTGTAAAATATTATTTTTGCTGTGCCAAAACACCCCACCTTCAATACGCCAAACAAAGGAGTACCCAAAGCTTCTGGTATAACTTCATTTGGAGTGATAAAACCAAAATTACGTTTTATGGTCACCATCATAGAAGTTATATTTGGAGGGGAGTCAACTTGGCCTATGAGGAGAAGCACAGCATCCCAACTGTGAAGCATCATGGAGGTGATCTCTGCTGTTTTGGGGATTACAGTGGTACAGAGAATTTATTCAAAACTAATGGCAAAATAAATTCCTCATAATATAAGAAAATGTTAAAGGAAAATTTACATTCATCAGCCCAAAAGCTGCGTATGGGACACACTTGGACTTGCCAACATTACAATGATCTGATACATGAGGCCAAGTCAACCCTTCAGGGACTTCAGCAAAAAGTGAAGGTTCTTGAGTGGCCAATATGTTTTCTTAAAAAGTAGTCCATATCACAAATTTAATTTATGTGAACCTATGAGCGCAACTACTATCCTGTATATATCTATATATATATCTATATCTATATATATGTATATATATATATATATATATATATATATATATATATATATATATATATATCTATATATATATATCTATATATATATAGATATATATATATCTATATATATATCTATATATATATATATATATATAGATATTGATATCTATATCTATCTATCTATCTATCTATCTATCTATCTATCTATCTATATATATATATATATATATATATATATATATATTTATATATATATTTATATATATGTAGTCATGGACTTCCTCCATTCATAGAGGCTGTACTATGGCTTCTATGAATGCATGAGTGAATCAAGATCTATGGATGAAGAAGGGATGGATGAATGAAAGGCCTAGTTATAGTTATAGTACAGTTTCTATAATTGCGTGGATGGGGGTGGAGAGGGTAGTCATAGGTCCTTCAACTGTATTAACCATGCCACCCCCGCACCCCAAACAATTGTGGCAGCAGCAAACGGGGGGGGGGGGTGAGAGGAGTAAGATTTCCACTAAAGTAGGAGCCCCATCAGCCCAAGGGACACATCACATTAATAATAATTACAGTCCCTTGTGCTGAATTTTTGGTAACTTTACTTAAGCTTTAACACTTATCCTACCTATACCAGTAATTCTCCTAGTAAGCCTAACACTAACCCTCCCTATGCCCCTAACACTAACCTTCCCTGTAACCCTAACATTAACCCTCCCTGTAACCCTAACACTAACCCTGCCTATAACCCTTACACCATCCCTCCCAATAAGCCTAACACTAACCTTCCCTGTAACCCAAACACTAACCCTCCCTATAAACCTAACACTTACCCTGCCTATAACTCTAACACCAACTATCCCAATAAGCCTAACCCTCCCTGTAATCCAAACCCGAACACTGCCTATAACCCTAACACTAACTCTCCCAATAAGCCTAACACTAACCTTCTGTAATCTTAACACTAACTCTCCCTGTAACTCTAACACTAGCTCTCCCAGTAAGCCTAACACTAACCATCTATGTAACCCTAACAATAAATCTCCTTGTTACCCCAACACTAGCTGTCCCAGTATGCCTAATACTAACCCTCCCCATAACCCTCACACTAAATCTGTGTGCTGTAGCCCCAACTCTTCCTTATGTAAACTTAACCCATTGTGTGCAAAACATACTTCTTATAACCCACGATCCTCTGCACCAAAAACTAACATACCTATGGAGAGAAATACCGCAACCAGAAAACATTCATGCCAAGATAACTCTTACAAGACCTTTAAGACAATATTGTACAGAACTTTCCGAATTGTAACACAAACCAGCCACCCCAAAGCGATCTCCTTTCGATCCTTTTTCTACATATGTTTACCATGTTTTAATAATGCTATGGATTTTTCTTCCTCTTTCAAATCTTAATGATTAAATTCGCAGGCAATTTAATTTATTCCAGATTTTTTTTTTGTTACATTGTTCTACAAAGTAGTTTGTCTACAAGCTGTGTGTCTCTCTGCATGCTGTTTTGCAGTCAGCATTAAAATTCAGCTCACTGTGTTGGCTTTGTGTAGTGAAAGCCACTGAAGCGTTCCTTATACTAGACAAGGTACCCAACTTCAGCCGCATTGAATATTCCAGTGGAAGTGGTTATTAAACCATCAATATGGCCATTTGAGCTGAAGGGATCACTTTCAGTCTATGGGATTTCTTATGCAAGCAAATAGCCTCCTTGTAGCTAATGAAGCTAAAAAAGAACTCTGAACACAAAACATTTCTATAGGCTTCTGGAAAGTCTATGTGGAGTTAAAGGAAGAAAAAACTAAATACTCATCTGCCCCACTGCCTATGTTGTTGATCTTTGCTCGGAAGAGCTAAAAATTGCAGAAGAATCTTCAACATCTGATATTTCTGGTGTCATGTGTCAAATTTTTGGCCCCCCTCTACATTCTGTGGTTCTGTTGGGTAAAGATGAAGTGCCAGAAGCTGGGCTGCTTGATCACACCATGTACTCTTAGTCCATTCATGCCTGGCCGTGAATGGAAGCGTCCTGAGATACTTTGGGCACAGGGTTGGCTTTGAAAGCATCTTGAGATATTTTGGGCAAGGGGCTCCTTGGAGTACCTGGGACCTCTGGAAGCTTCCATTGCATGCTCCTTTAAGGACAAGTGACCAGGCTTGACCAATATTTTCCAGCTGCACTTCTATACACCCACTAAAGGCCTTATAGGCAATAGGTCCCACCGCACCCCAAACTGACACAAGCCCACTACCCAGAAGAGTCCAGAAGGTCTTTTTCAATGCTATACAAAAAAATCAATGAAATCCATATACACACACTTAGTTGTCCTGGTCCCAGGTGACATTTGATAGTAATGGAGAGAGGGTGTGTGTTGAGGAGTAGTCTGTACCTTTATAGGGGTTACCCAGTGTCCTGCATACCTGGACAGCAGATGAAAATACTCCCAAAAAACCTTCACCTTTCTTCCTCTGTTTCCCCCCAAAGCAGGAGCTCTCAGAGATGGAGCCTTACAGCCTACCTCCTTCTGTAGCCTGGTCCTCAGACACTTCCCATATTGATCCCTTGGTGGCACCCCACCAAACATGTTGCTGTAGCCCTCTACCCAAGGTGCCCTAATGCTGCCAAATACAGGGCTGACAGTGATGCTTCTAATCAATGGTATCTTACATGCTGGGATCTCTAGTGGCTCCTACAGTACCTGCAAGCTATGTCCGCCCAGTACACAGTAGGCACAAATGGACGAATGGATGGTGGATGGAACTACAGAATGCAGAGGGGGATCAAGCATTCAACACTTCTGAAAGCATTGTATGCTGAAGATTATTGGGCATGCTTCAGCTCCTCAACAGGTCAAAGTTCGAAAGCTTGGGCAGTGGGAAAGATGAAGTATTATGTCTTTTCTTTGGAAGCAGATGTTTTTTTTTACAAATTTCATGAAAAATGTAGCTGCACTCTGTTATGTGTCCAGGGCCTTAAATTAAAAAAAAAAAACTAGAGAGGACCTTGCTTGCATCCTTCAATGCTGACATATTTCACCCAACAGTTGGGCTTAATCTTTACGATTAAGTTCAAATTTTTGGTGAAACATGCCAGAGTAGTAGGATCCAGGGGGCGACATGACCCTCGGAATCAATTACATTTTCTTGAGAATGCTGGATATATACAGTGTGCAGCTACATTTTTCAAGATGATTATCCATGTGGAGCAAGCACGAGCTTCACAGTTGAACCTGCACCTGGAAAAAGCTATCTGATGCTTGAGAACATATCTAATTTGCTTATCAAAGCACAAAAAACAGTTGGAATTTCAGTTTGTATACTACAAAATTTTAGGTCTTGGTAATCCTGGGGTGCTTTGGATAAAAATTTAAGACACATCCAGGCCTTGAGCCTGCGGCCACAGGTACACTGAGCCCTAAAAGTTTACTTTAAAGGTACAGGCAATAAGGTAAAGACTAGACTTTCAAAAAGCAGCTGACCTCACATGTCCCCGCTGGGCTGGGACAAGAGTGGGCAGTAGGGAAAGCTGCCCAGGGCACAGAAGAGGGGAAAAACACCCCCTCATCCATGCAAGCTCCAGATCAGTGGCTAGCAACCTGCGGGAGGCAGCTTCATGTCTGTTCTAACAGCTAATGTACTGCTGTCATGCTGTGCTCCACAATACCCTCTCTTCACCCCATCCACCCACTACTGACAGAAAAACACGCAAATGCTATTATTTTCTAGCCACAAGAAAGCCAGTGATTGGCCATGCATTGGCAGTGCACACTCCATGCCAATCATTTACATCCAAAGAAAGGGAGCAAAGAATAGGCACAAGGTGGTGCACCCAGTTTTGCATCCTTGCCCTGGGTGCTGGACTAACCTGTCCCTGTACTGTTTGTATGCACCAATTACAGCAAAAAGATTATTCAGACCTATGATTCGGACCTATGGCTATGATCTCACATGACTTGAGTTGTCACATACAATTCCTGACCTTTTTAAAGTGTATTAAACACATTTTTTAGTTTTGGATAGAATTGGGGACAGAGTCAAACTCTTGTCAGGTTAATCTGCTATCTGGGGCTCCTTTTTTTAAATTTTTTTCAACAAGTGACTTGATACCCCATCCACAAATTTGAGGTGGATGGGGAAATCCTTCCACTTTGTCTTTGTATTCTGACAGTGGAGAGACTTCCCTGGCATCAGAATACACTGATCATTGCCGCCGGCTATAGGTGCTGATCATGTGGAAATCTTCCTACAGAATTCGGTCATTAGGTCGACTTTTGTACAACCAGCCTGCCCTTACATGGATCAAAACTCGGCCAGTCCCTGCAGAACCAGAAACATTTCTATCCATGTGTGGCAGACTAAAAATGTCCTCTCAATTCAGCTCTGGGGGCAATGTCTTCCAAACAGGAAGTGAGGGGAAATCCGCTATAGAAAAACAAACAATAAAAAGTTGACAGAGGTTCTAGCATTTCCCTTTTTAGAGCCCAACTCCAGGAAACTTGAAAATCATCCCTTGCAGTGGGTTGCTGCGCCTGCAATGCATGGAGTATTTGCTAATTTTTAGGGAAGAGTAAAAGGCTTTTTACCTGATTCTCCTCTCTCCAGCAGGTGGCGCTCTCCTTTGCTCTGATGGTGGACCGCGCCTCGGTGTCATCATGTCCAATGAGGGCTATAGACCCTGCACTGGTCTTCATGATGACAGGCCCTTAGACTGGTGGTGTAGGGATTGGTCTAGCAGCACAGAGGAGAGTACAATCGGACCAGTAAATCTCCTTTACCAAGACAATTAGACCTAAAAAAGCAATTACCATAGCAGTGCAGGCGTGGCCCCACTGCGAAGTATCATTTTTAAGTATCCTGGAGTTGGGATTTAACTTACAAAAATCTTTTTTTTTACTTCTGGCTGGGTTGCTGTCCTGGGGACAACCTTTCTATCTGACAGGAATTGAAGGAATCTCTCCGACAGAGCCTCCAACAGGAGTTCATATCCTCTTCAATTCTATCCAAAACTAAACAAAAATGTTTTGGCTATAGATACACTTTATTTCTTCCATACATACTTGAGTGATACACCTAATGAACAGTAGATGTTTGTTTTCTAAATCTGAATAGGCTAAAAACATTATTGAGGTGTATGTTAAGCTCAGCACACATTACATTCTAATTGTACAATCTGCCAACCCATATGTAGTGGAAGACCCTGGCTGACTGAATACTAATTAATTGGGTAGATAAGGTTGGTCCTCAAATTACTTTGTTTTGGTAAATCAGAAATTGATTGTACAAAAATTGTACAGTTAGATTGTAATTAATAAAATGACTGCATGCTCCAAAAAAGTCATCAGTGCCCCCTCTGATGTGCCCACACTCACCAGTAAAGAATGAACCCCCACTAGCAAACAGATCAGAAAACCTAAACCCAGAAGTGCCACAGCTGGCATGCGCACCTGGGGCTGGAAGTGACATCACTGGAAACCAGGAGTCCCCGCCCAACATGTTTTGCCCCTCCTATTGGGCATCTTCAGGATTTAATTGATGAAACGCGTTGGAAAGGACTTCTGGTTTTCAGTGACGTGACTTATATGTGTATATTTATCATCAATATTTGTGTTTTTATACGTACTGTATAGCACTGTGATGATATACTTTTGAGTTAGTGGTTTATTTATAACCTTGACCAGGAGCATCAGTACAGTATATATTTAATGGTGCGGTTTTTGTTTGTGTATAGTTAAGAGTGTAATCTATGTGACCCTTACAAGTCCTGTTTCGATGAACAGCACTTATCCCTCATGGAACTAACACTGCATCAAGTGCTGCCGTACAGACAATAAATAGCAATTTTTATATAGGAAACTTCACGTGAATGCCCTACGAACTCGGAGTTTTGAGTTGGAGTACCAAAACATGTATTTGCCGCAATGATTACATTAAAATAGCATGTAAACTCAGCATTAAGTAACATAATTGCCTAGTGTTTTTCCCTTTACATGCCAGGAGTTCAGTATTGCACACTGTCCCAGTGGCCAGCACAATATTAGCCATGGAATAGGGCCACCACAAGGCACCACCATTCTTCTCTATTGGAGGATTTGCCTATTTTTATGGGAATGTGGCAGCTATAAGGTAACAATACAGCGCACAGGTTAGAAACCTCCAGAAGCCAATCAGACATGGTAAGGTTTAGGGTAAAGATGACAGAGATGAGGACAAGGCCGTAGTCACTAGGGATTGGTACAGTTGACTCTTTGAAGAGTTATTTTGGACATTCATGTGTTATCAGTCCTCACCATTTATAACTGATGACATTGTATGTAGGTAGCTGTGAGAAAAATTGATTACTCACACATGGGTTTCAGCTGGCCTATCAGCTCCTCCTTGGTCCACTTCGCCCACTCTTTCTTGTCTGTGTTGATGGAACAGAGAATGGGTCCACATGGCTTCCCGCAGTCCTCTATGGCCGGGACGTTCAAGTAATGCACCAACACGATGTCAGGATTCTAGGAAGGAAAGGCAATGCAACATTATTTCAAGGTCATCCACATAACATCTACAATGAAAGTGAAAAAACAATGTTAATATACTACAACAGCCTTTCACAACTTTTTTACCCCTATGGAGCCCTTAAAATAATTTTCAGGTCTGAGGGAACCCTTACTAAAACCAATTCAATGGGGAAAAAATGTCCTGTGTATTGGTGGTCATTAGGAAGAAGGCAAACCTTATGGCACTTTTCCACTGCAAGTGCTGGCTCGGCTCTACTCGGCCCTGCTTGGCCCGGTTTGCTTTTCCACTGCTGGTACCGCATGGTACGGTGTTGGAACGGTTCGGTACGGTACGGTATGGTTTGCTTTTCCACTAAAGTAGTACTAAAGTTAAGTGGGTGGGATAACAACGATTCTCTAACCAATCAGTGGCTAGTAGTGACTGCATGCAAAGGATTGTGGGATATGGTACTGGGTATGGTACTTCTTGGAACCACAATCGAGGTGGTACTATTTTTGAGAGCCGTACCGTTCGGTTCCATGCAGTGGAAAAGCGCCGCCATACCGTACCGAACCGTTCCTACACCGTACCATGCGGTACCAGCAGTGGAAAAGCACAAAAGCAAGCCGAACCATTCGGTTCCATGCAGTGGAAAAGCACCAATAGTGAGCCCATAGATGACACAGATACAGTCCCTGCTGAACAGGCCAAATTTTGATCCATGTGTGGCCAGCTTTACAGTCGTGGTCAGTATGCCACCCTTATAGACAAGGATAAGCATAGGGATTATTGATGTTGTGTAGATGGCTCTGCTAAGTGACACTGGACCCAGAATTATGCAGGCACTATCAGCTGGGAGGGCAATCCGCCACAGCCCAGAGAATCACTAGAAACCTGTGGAGGAACACTAGGATTCCACAGAATGCTGGTTAGGAATGGCTATACTACAGCATCTTCCCTTTAAGCACTTTCACATTTGGAAAATTGCTCCACCAAAGTCATACCAAATCCAGCACTCATTCATCCTATCACAACCACGTATTAGAAGAAAAAGACTGAACTACACCATAGAACCGTTTCTCAAGAGATGACTTGCCACAGATTCCAGGCATAACTTAACTTTGACCAAGACAGTGTTCCTATTGGGTAGAAGGAGACTTTACAATAGTTGTCAGACCAAAAATGGTTACAAACGTTGGGACGAAACATAGAATACTGCCTAAGTACAACAGTCAGCTACAGTTTTCCAAAAGTAAAAAAGAAAAGAAAAGAAAACAACTTTGCTGTAACAGCTTAAAAATTGTTAGCTGAAGTTGAACTTTAATTTTCTTTTTGGAGCTTGCTTATGGCGCATCTAAACCCAAGAACAAACATATATTATATTGATGCTTACAAGTTCTGCATTAGTTTTTTGTTTAAAAGTCCACCTGAAACTAAAATTACAGGATGACATCACTGCTGCATAATTTCACAAGAACAGGTTCAATAAGTAATAAAACTATGTTAAGGGGGGAAGGGAAGGTGCTTTGTGCACTGGTGCACAGTCATGTTGGAACAGGAAGGGGCCAACCCCAAATTGTTCCCACAAATTTGGGAGAACGAAATTTCCAAAAATTCTTGGTATGCTGACTCCTTAAGAGTTCCCTTCACTGGAACTAAGGGACCAAACCCAACCCCTTAAAAACAACCCCACACCATAATCCGCCCTCCACCAAATGATTTGGACCAGTGCACAAAGCAAGGTCATGGATGAGCGAGTCTGGAGTGGAGGAACTTGAATGGCCTGCATAGAGTCCTGACCTCAACCCAATAGAACACCTTTGGGATGAATTACAGTGGAGACTGCGAGCCAGGCCTTCTCTCCAACATGACCTCAGAAATGCACTTCTGGAAGAATGGTCAAACATTCCCATAGACACACCCCTAAACCTTGTGGACAGCCTTCCCAGAAGAGTTGAAGCTATTATAGCTGCAAAGGGTGGGCCAACTCAATATTGAACCCTACGGACTAAGACTGGGATGCCATTAAAGTTCATGTGTGTGTGTAAAGGCCGGCATCCTAATACTTTTGGTAATATAGTGTACAAGTATATAATAATTAAAAAATATATATATTTATATGTATATATGTATATGTATATATATATATATATATATATATATATATATATATATAAATATATATATATATAGTGCATCCGGAAGGTATTCACAGTGCCTCACTTTTTCCTCATTTTGCTATGTTACAGCCTTATTCCAAAATGGATTAAATTCATTATTTTCCTCAAAATTCTAAAAAACAATACCCCATAATGACAACACGAAAGACGTTTGTTTGAAATCTTTGCAAATTTATTAAAAATTAAAAAAACAAAAAAATCCCATGTTCGTAAGTTTTGCAGCCTTTGCTCAATACTGTGGTGAAGCACATTTGGCACCAATTACACCCTCATTTTTGAGTATGATGCTACAAGCTTGGCACACCTATTTTTGGGCAGTTTCTCTCATTCTTCTTTGCAGGACCTCTCAAACTCCATCAGGTTGGATGGGGAGCGTCGGTGCACAGCCATTGTCAGGTCTCTCCAGAGATGTTCAATTGGGTTCAAGTGTGGGCTCTGGCTGGGCCACTCAAGGACATTCACAGAGTTGTCCCATAGCCACTCCTTTGTTATCTTGGCTGTGTGCTTAGGGTCGTTGCTCTGTTGGAAGATGAACTTTTGCCCCAGTTTGAGGTCCAGAGCGCTCTGGAGCAGGTTTTAATCAAGGATGTCTCTGTACATTGCTGCATTCATCTTTCCCTCGATCCTGACTAGTCTCCCAGTTCCTGCTGCTGAAAAACATCCTCGCAGCATGATGCTGCCACCACCATGCTTCACTGTAGGGATGGTATTGGCCAGGTGATGTGCGGTGCCTGGTTTCCTCAAGACATGACACTTGCCATTCAGGCCAAAGAGGTTCAATCTTTGTTTCATCAGACCAGAGAATTTAGTTTCTCATGGTCTGAGGGTCCTTCAGGTGCCTTTTGGCAAACTCCAGGCGGGCTGTCATGTGCCTTTTACTGAGGAATGGCTTTCGTCTGGCCACTCTACCATACAGGCCTGATAGGTAGAGTGCTGCAGAGATGGTTGTTCTTCTGAAAGGTTCTCCTCTTTCCACAGAGAAGTGCTGGAGCTCTGCCAGAGTGACCATTGGGTTCTTGTTTACCTCCCTGACTAAAGCCCTTCTCCCCCGATTGCTCAGTTTGGCCGGGTGGCCCGCTCTAGGAAGAGTCCTGGTGGTTCCAAACTTCTTCCTCCATTTACGGATGATGGAGGCCACTGTGCTCATTGGGACATTCAATGTAGTAAGTTTTCTATACCCTTCCCAAGATCTGTGCCTGCATACAATCCTGTCTCTGAGGTCTACAGACAATTCCTTGGACTTCATGGCTTGGGTTGTACTCTGACATGCACTGTTAACTGTGGGACCTTATATAGACAGGTGTGTGCCTTTCCAAATCGTCCAATCAACTGAACATACCACAAGTGGACTCCAATCAGGTTGTAGAAACATTTCAAGGACGATCAGTGGAAACAGGATGCACCTGAGCTCAATTTTGAGTGTCATGGCAAAGGCTGTAATATTTATATACAGTGCCTTGCGAAAGTATTCGGCCCCTTTGAACTTTGTGACCTTTTGCCACATTTCAGACTTCAAACATAAAGATATAAAACTGTAATTGTTTGTGAAGAATCAACAACAAGTGGGACACAATCATGAAGTGGAACGAAATGTATTTGTTTGTTAAAAAAGTTTGAAATATCCAATACATTTCTTTCTACTTCATGATTGTGTCCCACTTGTTGTTGATTCTTCACAAACAATTACAGTTTTATATCTTTATGTTTGAAGCCTGAAATGTGGCAAAAGGTCGCAAAGTTCAAGGGGGCCGAATACTTTCGCAAGGCACTGTACTTGGGATATTTTCGTTATTTATTTTTAATACACTTACAAAAGATTTCAAACAAACTTCTTTCATGTTGTCATTATGGGGGATTGTTTGTAGAACTTTGAGGAAAATAATGAATTTAATCCATTTTGGAATAAGGCTGTAACATAACAAAATGTGGAAAAAGTGAAGCACTGTGAATACTTTCCGGATACACTCTAAATATATATATATATATATTGTAGATTTTATTATTTATATACATATATATATATATATATATATATATATATATATATATATATATATATATAAATCAAAAAAATATAAATATATATATATATATGTATTGTAGATTTTATTATTATTATTATTATTATTATTATTATAAGGGATTTATATAGCACCCCAGATGCACTGTAAACATATATTATATATATATATATATATATATATATATATATATATATATATATATATAATAAAATCTACAATATATATATGTATATATATATATATATATATATATATATATATATATATATATATATATATATATATATATATATATATATATATTGTAGATATTATTATAAGGGATTTATATAGTGCCCCCAGTTTGCACAGCACTTTACAACATGAGTCAGTACAGTTACAATATAATTCAATACAGGAGGAATCAGAGGGCCCGGCTCATTTTAGATATATATATATATATAAGGAGATACTATACACTTTGAATGGTTCTCGATGACTTGCGCCCACTCACACCGCGCCGTGCGGAAGAGATCCAAGATTCCGAGCATGAATAGAAAACACCACCTCATCATTTTCCAAATGACTTCTCGCCAAATTCTTAGCTAAAATTATAGATAATTATTACTTTGCGTTAACCCCTGACTACCCACTTATCTTAATTCCTCCGCACCCACTTTTTAGCGAAAATAGTGATCCACCATAATTATTTCCCACTGACACGGGCTTCATTAGCGAAAACACCACCGCGAATGTTTACTGTCGCTGAATTAAATCCGTTTAATAGGCTGGCACAATAATCGTTTATACTCGTTGGTTGCCACGGCGATGGCAGGGGGGGGGGGGAGTCTTTAATAACAAAGGGGAGCGCACAGTTTCTGAAGCAATGTCGAATTATTCAGTGTGACAGCCTGCTGCTATTTGAAATATTGTATGACAGATCAATATATGAATCAGTAGATCGTAATAAATAAAACAAAACAGTTTTTTATGCAAGGTATGAAAAGTGGGGGGGTGGGGGCAGTATAATGAGATCTCCATATTTAAAGGAAACCTGTTGCTTATGAACTCTTCCTAGCTTGGTGAATGTCATGTTGCTCCTCTGCCTTTAACCACTTCTGGACCGGAAGATTTTCCCCCTTAATGACCAGGCCATATTTTGCGACTCGGCACTGCATTATTTTAACTGACAATTGCTGTACCAAAATAACATTGATATATTTTTTTCCCCTTTCTTTTGGTGGTATTTGATCACCTGTGCGATTTTTATTTTTTGCGCTATAAACAAAAAAAAGCGACAATTTAAAAAAAAACAGCAAAAAAAAAACAACAATATTTTCCACTTTCTGCTATATAACATCCCCCCCCCCCCCCCAAAAATAAATAAATAAAAATAAGCGTATTTTTATTGGTTTGCACAAAAGTTATTGAGTCTACAAACTACGGGAAAGATTTATGTCATTTTTTATTGTTTTTTTTTTCACTAGTAATGGCGGCGATCTGCGATTTTTAGCGGGACTGTGACATTGTGGTGGACAGATCGGACCCCTAACTGACATTTTTGACACTTTTGGGGGGACCAGTGACATTACTACAGTAATCAGTGCTAAAAATATGCACTGTTACTGTAATAATGACACTGGCAGAGAAGGGGTTAACACTGTGGGTGATCAAGGGGTTAAATGTGAGCCTAGGGGAGTGATTATAACTGTGGGTGGGCGTGGCTTGTGAAATGATCACAGAGACCTGTGTTCCTATATAGAAGGATCACAGGCGCTCTGTGATCATTCCAGAGAGAAGAACGGTCAGCTGTGTTTACAACAGCCGACCGTCCTTCTCTCTCAGCGGGGAGCGATCGCGGGTGCCCAGCGGCAATTGGAGCCGCCTGCCCTGTGCATCGAAGTCCCCGCTCCCGAGTGGGGGAGGGAGCACGCAGGAGGGCCGCCCTGTCGCAGTAAATCGGCGGCGGGCGGTTTGGAAGCGGTTCAAGCCTATTTAAGGCCTTTTTTTTTTCTTTTCAACTGGTGATCCTGCCAGTAGCACACTTCTTGTCCTAGGGTGACAACGCTCACTGTACTGTATTTATGGAGGAACAGCGTTGTCACCCCAGGCTGCTCTGCAAACTCTCTTTCTCGCCTTATCTCCATCATAAAGAGGGGAGTTGTTTCAGAAGCTCATAGAAGATAACTGGGAAAGCTGATAACACAATCTGAGATATCAGGAAGTAACCACAGGCTGTGTGCTGGAGCTTCCTCCCCTGTCTCCATTTTATCTCTTGGTGTCAGGAAAACTTGTCAGACGTGGCTCATGCTGATAGAGGGAGGAAGCAGCAGACAGAAATGGCACTTAGTGCTCTGGACTGAGACAAGTACACACTATAGAGGGATATAGTGTTTGTTCATATTTCATGTCTGAGGATTACAATCACTTCCTGTACGTCTTCTTGAAGAAGTGGTTGTACCTGGATAATGCCTGCAGCTAGAAGCATCACCCCAGTACCCTTTTTTAGAGCCAGCGGTCGGCTTTCTAATGATAACAACTGATGCGGATAAGCAGACACTCGGCCGTTATCACAGGGACCTTCCACCGCTCTGCCCGGATCTCCCGTCCCATGGGGAGACCCAAGCCACCAGCCGGCACCTCCGCCGGCCGGTTAGAGTCCTGAACGAAGCCGGATTCGGCTTTGATCTGATTTTAACATACGTGCAAAAAATGTTAAAATTGCTCAGTAGACTAGAAGACCGCCTCATGTCAATGGGTGCCCACAGACACCCACAGCCGGCCACCAATGATCACCCAGACAGGTTAGAAAGTCTGTTTCGGTTGCTCTTCTTCCCCCTCAAGAAGCAAAACCAAACAGCTGATAATCCCCCTTTTAAATATTCCTTTTATATCTGAAGTCAAACACCATCACTGGCTTAGCAGGGAAGAAGCACGTTTAAAGACTTAAGACAGGAGCCCTCTATAAACTGCTATTAACCATTATTTGTGTTACAGACCCAAAGAAAAGCGCTTCCACTATTACCCGTCAATCCGAGAAAACGACATTTCTGCAAATGGCTGCTATTTGAAGGCCTGGATGGTACATTACCACAAGAAATGTGTTCCATAATCAGTTAAGGCATTTTGATTCATTGTTATTTCCTAAGGCAGCACACAGTCACGCCGCTGCTTCTCCCCTCGAAGGTTCCAGCGCTTTCTGTATAAATGGCAAGTAGATTGGAAACTTTTAAGAGCGCTGTTATCTCCCAGCGGCTGAACCGGCGAATTAAACAATGGCGGATTTATGGGCACAAAATAAATACATAAATACTGAGCCCCCACATGCATGGTCTGCATTGCTCAGCAACCTTTAAAAATTTAAAGTGTCAGCCCACCTAATCTGGGATATCTGTGTTTTGGGTGGATGCCAGGTTCATTTACTGGCTCGTCTTAACTTCTGTTACTTTGGCCATTGCCTGCCAGCATTAAAAATTTCGGCCCACCTGTTGGCTTTGTAAGATATGTTATAGTACAGTTTCCATCCTTTTTTCAATTGTGGCACCCTTTAACGGTATGCAAAATCTTGAGGCACCCCAGTCTAAAATCGAAATGCTACTTATCAATGGGAAACCTGAGCCTGGGACAATGCACACAACCACATTCATAAAAATGTACTTCATGTCAGAGTCCCCCCCATCACTTCAGTGTCCCCTTCACATCAAAGGTTCCCCATCACATCAGAGTCCCACCTTCATGTCAGAGGCCACCACCCCATCATGCAAAAGGATCACATCAGAAGTTCTCCTATACCATCAAAGGTCCTCTTCACATTGAGGTCCGCTCTTCACGTCAGAGGTTTCTCCATCACTCCAAAGGCCCCCATCACATCAGAGGTTCCCCCATTACACCAAAGGTCCTCTTCATATTGAGGTCACCTCTTCATGTCAGAGGTTCCCCCATCACACCAAAGGTCCTCTTCATATTGAGGTCACCTCTTCATGTCATAGGTCCCCCATCACTATAGGACCATATCATACCAAAGGTTCTCTTTACATTGAGGTTCGCTCTTCATGGCAGAGGTTCTTCCATCACTCCAAAGGCCCCCATCACATCAGAGGTTCCCCCATTACACCAAAGGTCCTCTTCATATTGAGGTCACGTCTTCATGTCAGAGGTTCCCCCATCACACCAAAGGTCCTCTTCGTATAGAGGTTACCTCTTCATGTCAGAGGTCCCCCATCACTAAAGGACCGTATCATACCAAAGGTCCTCTTCACATTGAGGTTCGCTCTTCATGACAGAGGTTCTTCCATCACTCCAAAGGCCCCCATCACATCAGAGGTTCCCCCATCACACCAAAGGTCCTCTTCATATTGAGGTCACCTCTTCATGTCAGAGGTCCCCCATCACTAAAGGACCGTATCATACCAAAGGTCCTCTTCACATTGAGGTTCGCTCTTCATGACAGAGGTTCTTCCATCACTCCAAAGGCCCCCATCACATCAGAGGTTCCCCCATCACACCAAAGGTCCTCTTCATATTGAGGTCACCTCTTCATGTCAGAGGTCCCCCATCACTAAAGGACCGTATCATACCAAAGGTCCTCTTCACATTGAGGTTCGCTCTTCAGGACAGAGGTTCTTCCAACACTACAAAGGCCCCCATCACATCAGAGGTTCCCCCATCACACCAAAGGTTCTCTTTACATTGAAGTCACCTTTTCACGTCAGAGGTCCCTCCATCACTCCAAAGGCCCCCATCACATCAAAGCACATCAGAGGTTCCCCCATCACACCAAAGGTCTTCTTCATATTGAATATTATAATAAATATTATTGCAATTTTGTTGCACATTTACATGCACTTTTGGATCTACACATTTTGCATCTTTTGCACAATTTTTTTGATTGCACTTGGAATTGCACTATTGCACTTTATTAATTATTTATTATAATATTCATGGTCAGATGTTGAATATAGCAAAATAATTCTGTTGCACATCTACATGCATTTTGGGATTTACACATTTTGCATTATTTGCACATTTTTTTGATTGCACTTGGAATTGCACAATTGCAATAATATTTATTATAATATTCTTGGTTTAATACCCTTTATATTTGTGTTCAATAATGATGAGAGTGCTTCACCTCAGAATACAGTGTACACAAAAATATTTGATTGCACTTGAAAAGGCACTATTTCACTTTTAATATTGAATATTGATTTTTATCCTTAGGTTACACCTAAAGTCATTTATCAATTAGTACATAGCAAGGGTAGTAGCACCTCACTACACTCCATTTCTGAATTCAAGCATATACTTAAATTGACGGCAAAATTACCCAAAGTTTTTGAATTTTTATAATCATTAGGGAAGGCGCGGTATTTCACAAACACACTCTTCATATTGAGGTCACCTTTTCACGTCAGAGGTTCCTCCATCGCTCCAAAGGCCTACATCACATCAGAGGTTCCCCTATCACACCAAAGGTAATCTTCACATTGAGGTCACCTCTTCATGTCAGAGGTCCCCCCATCACTCCAAAGGTCCTCTTCACATTGAGGTCACCTCCATCACACCAAAGGCTTCCATCACATCAGAAGTTCCCCCATCACACCAAAGGTCCCCTTCACATTTAGGTGACCTATTCCCGTCAGAGGTCCCTGCCCATCACTCCAAAAGGCCCCATCAGATCAGAGGTTCCCCCATTACACCAAAGGTCCTCTTAACATTGAGGTTCCCTCTTCACGTTAGAGGTCCCCCTATCAATCCAAAGACCCCAATCACATCAAAAATCTCCTTCACATCAGAGTTCCGTCTTCATGTCAGAGGTCTCCCTCCATTACACCAAAGGCCCCCCTTGACATCAGAGGTCCCCCTATCATGTTAGATGTCTTCCCCTATCATGTCAGGAGCAACCCCCCCCCCCCTTTCATGTCAGAGGCTCTTCTATATATGACAGTACTCATCAAATCAGTCTCCCAACCATCACAGAGTCTCCCGATCACCGTACAATCTCCCATCACATCAGAGTTTCCCTATCATTACAGAGTGTTTCCATTAACAGAGAGTCCTCCATCATACAGTCCCTCTCATCAGAGTTCTACCTTTTGGCTCCAACACCGCAGCAGAGGGAAAGAGGTAGAGCAGGTTTGTAGGGTAAACTTCTGTCCTCTCCTAAATGCTGTGGGCAGCCCTGCATCCCACCTGCCTTGGAATCAGTGTCATGCCTTGCCATGGTGCAAGTAGGTCGGCTGCCAATACCACAACAATGAATGATACTGTGCATCCTGGCCCTAGAGCGTTAATGTTTTTTGGTGTTGGCAGCCAGTCCACCCACACCAAGGCAACTCATGAAACTAATCCAGGGCATACTGGGCCATGTGCACCCTGTGGGAATCCAAACTTCACCCAAGTTAAGAAATACTGTGTCATAGCATGGTAATGTACAGGTACTTGGCGGGGTTGGGAGGATGGAATTTCCAGGTAAGTAAACTTGCAAGCCTTGGTTGATGGTCGAGAAGATATAAAACATAGTGGGGTTTGGTGGGATCAGCATATCCAGCAAGAAAACTTTACTGCTGGATTCCCCAAGACAAATGATTCCACCAATCAGCATCCACCTAGAACTGAAATAATAGCTACAGATAACCTAATCCTTTAATTGGAAGAGATACCTTGCTGCAGCTTGTACATTTAATATCTTAAGACAACTTTGCTGTAGCTGTCTAATCCATTCAATGCTTTTCCATATCTTTCAGCTGCTGCAAAATGCCAGTTAAATGGAAGAAACAAGAGGCTGAAGTCAATGAACCACACTTCCATAGCTCTATGGCCAAACAAGGTATTTATTTTCTATTCAGTGAATCAAAAAGAAAAATAATAGTACAGCAACAAACAGAACCCTGGATACAAGACCAATAAATTGCCCCTAGAATCAAGAGCAACCTGCACTTAACATGTGTTCAGAAAACATTAAACGTGAAATGACTTGCACCCATTTGTAAAGAAGCCTTGCCTAGAAAAAAATTTCCATGTAAACATGGAGCTCTTTTTTAGGCAGTTCTAAAAACATAGGGTTCTATTTATAAACTATTCGTTGACCAAATGCTAAAAGCATGCATGCAAGCTGACCGAAATTCCCCTCTATTTTTTCTAGTAGATTAGTTACTATATCGCCAGCTCTATCTAGTGGCCAAAATGTGGTATAGCTTTCTAAAATGCCTCAATGAGAAAATACACTGCTCAAAATTCAAGAAACACTTTTTAATCAGAGTTTAGCATCAAGTCAGTTAAACTCCTGGGATATTGATCTGGTCAGTTAAGTAGCAGAGGGGGTTGCTAATAAGTTTCAGCTGCTTTGGTGTTAATGAAATTAAAATTAAAAATGTAATTTAAATTGAAATGAGATGACCTCTATCTATGGTTTTACAGGTGGAGGCCACTGACTTTTTTTCCCCTACTCATCTTTTCTGATAGTTTTTCACTAGTTTTGCATTTGGCTAGGGTCAGTGTCACTACTGATAGCATGAGGCGATACCTGGACCCTATAGAGGTTACACAGACAGTCTAACCCCTCCAGGATGGCACATCAATATGTGCCATTGCCAGAAGGTTTGCTGTGTCTCCCAGCACAGTCTCAGGAGCATGGAGGAGATTCCAGGAGACACGCAGTTACTCTAGGAGAGCTGGACAGGGCTGTAGAAGGTCCTTAATCCATCAGCAGGATCGGTATCTGCTCCTTTGTGAAAGGAGGAACAGGATGAACACTGCCAGAGCCCTACAAAATGACCTCCAGCAGGCCACTGGTGTGAATGTCTCTGACCAAACAATCAGAAACAGACTTCATGAGAGTGGCCTGAGGGTCCAACGTCCTCTAGTGGGCCCTGTGCTTACTGCCTGGCACTGTGGAGCTCGATTGGCATTTACCATTGAACACCAGAATTTGCAGGTCCACCACTGGCACCCTGTGCTTTTCACAGATGAGAGCAGGTTCACCCTGAGCACATGTGACAGACGTGAAAGGGTCTGGAGAAGCTGTGGAGATTGTTATGCTGCCTGTATTATTGTTCAGCATGACCGATTTGGTGGTGGGTCAGTGATGGTCGGGGAGGCATATCCATGGAGGGACGCACAGACCTCTATAGGCTAGACAATGGCACCCTGACTGCCATTAGGTATTGGGATGAAATCCTTGGACCCACTGACAGACCCTATGCTGGTGCCATGGGTCCTGGTTTCCTCCTGGTGCACGACAATGCCCGGCCTCTTGTGGCAAGAGTATGCAGCCAGTTCCTGGAGGATGAAGGAATCAATACCATTGAATGGCCCCCATGCTCCTGTGACCAAAATCTAATAGAACACCTCTGGGACATTTTGTTTCGGTCCATCCAACACCGCCAGCTTGCACCTCAGTCTGTTCAGGAGCTCAGTGATGCCCTGGTCCAGATCTGGGAGGAAATACCCCAGGACACCAGCCGTCATCTCATTAGGAGCATGCCCCGACGTTGTCAGGCATGCATACAAGCATGTGGGGGGCCATACAAACTACTGAGGACCATTCTGAGTTGCTGTAATGAAATTTCAGCAAAATGGACTAGCCAGCTGCAACATTTTTTCACTTTGATTTTTGGGGTGTCTCTGAATTCAGCCCTCTGTAGGGTGATCATTTTAATTTCCATCAAACGGTGTGTGACATCCTTTCATTCCTAACACATTACCCAGTCCATACCAGTATAGATCCTAACACATTACCCAGTCCATACCAGTATGGATCCTAACACATTACCCAGTCCATACCAGTATAGATCCTAACACATTACCCAGTCTATACCAATATAGATCCTAACACATTATCCAGCATACCAGTATGGATCCTAACATATTACCCAGTCCATACCAGTATAGATCCTAACACATTACCCAGTCCATACCAGTATGGATCCTAACACATTACCCAGTCCATACCAGTATAGATCCTAACACATTACCCAGTCCATACCAGTATGGATCCTAACATATTACCCAGTCCATACCAGTATCGATCCTAACACATTACCCAGTCCATACCAGTATAGATCCTAACACATTACCCAGTCCATACCAGTATGGATCCTAACACATTACCCAGTCCATACCAGTATGGATCCTAACATATTACCCAGTCCATACTAGTATAGATATCCAGCATGATATTTTTCCCCATTGAGATCTGATGTGTTTTCAAAGTGTTCCTTTAATTTTTTTGAGCAGTGTATAATGCATTTTTGGCCAATAGATGAAGCTGAGTATATATATATATATATATATATATATATATATATATATATATATATTCTGCAGGGGACAGTTTATATAAATTTCACTTCTAATACTGCAGCTTTCCTCTAAAATTCTGCGACGGGGTCACAATTAACCTTCATTAAGTGAGCAATTCTTTACCAATTCACCATTCTATTACAATATTTGATTTGCAGCTATTTTCACGGCTCAGCGACATTTGCTGGCTACAGGAATATACAGACCATTTTCTTGAATAGCGAGGAATTTTAGAAAAAGGTATTTTTATGTTATTACTATATCTGAATGAAAATGAGACATTGCCTTTAAAACCACAGGAACCAGCAATTTGAAATATCAAAGATTTTTTTTACAGAATCAGAAATATTTGGTTGCTGTGTTAATGGGTCCATAGAGGTAGGTCATATCTGCTATGATCACACCCCCCCCCTGGGGTTAAGATCCACCTTGCCATGGTAAGTCCCTCCCCTGAAGGGCAATACCAAAGTTTGGTGGTCATAGACAACTTGATGCCTTGGCCTGGGATGGCTCATGGGAACCTTTTGGCATGTATAAATGGTACATATTAGGCTGCTATAATTTATGTCATATTATTTTTGGTGGTCAGGTAAATGAAAAAAGCTATTTTTTATTTTACTCAAAGCATACCTTCACCCTTAAAAAGGTGTCACGTTGCCCTACCTCCTCTCCCCTTCCTCTTTCACAGTTGGATATACAAAGATTACATTTTTGTCCTCTGTCCCCCTCCTGGATTCTGCACGATTCAGGCTTTAGGTCTGGCTCTGCCAGGATCTAAAGCCAAATAGAGCTCTTTGTCACCATAATGGCAGTGCCAGAGTCACTAAAGGGGGGGGGGGGACTGAAGTTCCTAATAGCTTTAGTGCCTCCCAAATGTGAGCGGCTCCCCAACAGACATCCGGAGCGTGTGCTACGCATAAAAATGTGCACACTGCTACACATGGCGTTCTGGTGTGAATGGGCCCTAAAAAGCATGCAGTAACCCACAATATAGCGAGAAGCTCCAACTAAACTATTCCAACTATTGTGCATGCATGGGAAACCTCCTTTACATGCGCAGATGAGTAGGAGGGCTCTGCCAGGATCTAAAGTCCAAACACAGCCCTTGGCACATCTGCGTGTGCGCCATAATGGCGGCGCCAGAGCCACTAAAGAGGAGATTGACGTTCCTAATAGCTTCAGTACCTCACCAACATGGATGGCTCCCCAACAGACATCTGGAGCTCAACTTACAATGTACTGCAATGCATCATATGCTTGATATGCGACTGGACCTTTTTTTCCATGCATTGAGGTGTGCTATGTATAAAAATGTATGCACTGCTGCTATGCACATCTGTGGAAAATCTCATGCGCGTGCGCAGATTTGCAGAAGGGCTCTGCCAGGATCTAAAGGCCAAACGCAGCCCTTTGGCACATCATGTTTCAAGCTTTGCCGATAATCAGTCGATCCCTACTACCCATATACATGTGCACACTGCTGTAAATGGCGTTCTGGTGTGAATGGGTCCTAAAAAGCACGAAGCTCCATGAGGTGTGCTATGCATAAAAATGTACGCACTGCTGCAAATGGCGTTCTGGTGTGAATGGGTCCTAAAAAGCATAAAGCTCCAGTTATGGTCCATAGAATCATCGGGGTGGTCTGAGTTCTTCAGCCGCGCAGACCCTTGATGGTTAACTTCCATCAGACAGGAAGACTTTTCCTTCTAATACTAAATTTCTGAAATTCAGTTGCCTTCATTTTGAAGCAGCTCAAGTTCCCTTTTCTGAAATCATATTCATTGTCCCTTAAGCAAGGCAGAGCAATTTAATATACACACAGATGACAATCTTTATTAATTGCTTTACCTTCTGCGCCGTCCAGCCATTGATCCTTAATAATTAGACGCTTTAAGATTGTCCATTTCCTCGTTAAAAATAATTGCTCAGGTGGACTGCCTCTTGATCAAAGCTCTTGGTGGTACGTAAAAAGCCTGGAATCTTTAAAAGGAGTGCAGGCGATAAGGCTGTCAGCCCCATCTGCTATTATTAAATCGCTATAGGACAGTCACGTTGGTGGAAAACGCAAAAGCAAATGGCGGTAATTATACGGTCGCACACTCGCAGATCAAAGCTCCTTGCAGGGAAGATCAGTTTATTTGATCAGCTTGTGGGCACCCGCTGGGTAGCCAGGCTGCAGCATGCAGACCATGCGAAAGATAGGCGAGGAGCGTTGAGGAATTACTGTGCAGGATACGAAGAGGGATGAAGAGCGCCAGGCCATGCAGGGATTTGGAATGATAACGTCACAGCATAGGGATGGAAACATACAGCATTGGGTCTCCTACACTCCAAACTGTCAAAGAGGGGTACCTGTACTAAGAAAGTATGGAGGCTGTCATTGTTTCCTATCAGTAATTAACCACTTTAGCCCCGGAGGATTTTCCTGCTTAACGTCCAGGCCACTTTTTGCAACTTGGCACTGTGCAAATTTAACTGACAATTGCGCGGTCATGCAACGCCGTACCCAAACGAAATTTACGTCCTTTTTTTCCCACAAACAGAGCTTTCTTTTGGTGGTATTTGATCACCTCTGCGCTTTTCATTTTTTGCGATATTAATAAAAAAAGAGCGAAAATTTTGCGAAAAAATTTACATTTTCTACTTTGACAGTTAAACAATATCCAATATATTCAATTTTTGTCATATATTTAGGCCAAAATGTATTTAACTACATGTCTTTGACAAAAAAATTCTCAATGAGCGTATTTTTAACCGCTTTAAGACCGGAAGATTTTACCCCATTCCTGACCAGGCTATATTTTGCGATTCGGCACTTTGTTACTTTAACTGACAATTACGCAGTCGTGTGACGCAGCACCCAAATTAAATTGATGTCCTTTTTCCCCCCCCCACAAATAGAGCTTTCTTTTGGTGGTATTTGATCACCTGTGCGATTTTTTTTTTTTTTTTTATAAACAATTTATTGAAAAGAATAAAAAAACGCACATTAACAAGTGATGGCAATATAGTACAGTCAACAGACATAAGTACAAATAACAGTGTACATCCAAAATAACCACAAACTGTATCAGGGCGCAGAGAGATGCCATCTGCGGAAGATACTAAAAAATAAACAAAGCAAAAGTGACCCAGCCTCGTACAATACATGGCCAAAAATTCAGTATATTATTGCAAATACAGAGGGCCACTGCGGCGTAGATTAACATCCCCGCCGCATGGGCCGAAACCAATGCGTTACGGGGTTCAGTGCAATCATATGGGGTATTGGGAATCAGGGGGTAAGGGAGTACTGATGAAGGGAGAGAATTCCGACCCCTCAAACATGGGAAGTGAGGATGAGGGCAGTCAGGAGGCATGAAAATGAATGTCCTGGATGGGGCACCTCCGAATCGGACACCCCCAAGGGGAACTCACTGTGTCCAGGGCCGGGGGCGCACCACCCATACATGTAGATAGACCGCCCAACGCTGCACATGGGTACGGTAGGCAACAGGAGGTAGGGGAGAGGGGGGTCACAGGGAGAGCAGGTGGGGGTGGAGGACGCCGAGAGCGTCATGAGACAGTGGGGGAAGAGAGCAATAGCATAAGAAGAGGGGATAGAGGGATAGAGAGAGCACACTAGGTAGGGAGAGTAGAAGGGGGATAGAAAATGGAGAAAGGAGGAGAAGAGGAGTGCGGGCGCACTCCCCCGCAAGACGACCGGGAAGCAAGTGGGGTGTGGCGAGCTAACGACAGACTATGTATTCATCAGGCGACGGTGGTCATCCGATGCAGCAAAGTCGATCCACGGGGCCCAAATGTCATAAAATTTGGAGGGAGTGTCAAGAGCTTGAAACGTGAGATCTTCCATATGGGCGATCCTTCCAACCCTCCGCAGCCAATCAGCTACAGTGGGTGGGGAGGGAGACAGCCATAGGCACGGGATGCACATGTTGGTGGCAGAGATTAAATGGAAGACCAGAGACCTCCTGTACGTCCGCTGAGGGAGGGAGGAATGATGGAGGAGGAATTGTGCCGGGCTGAAATCCGGCGTATAAGTAGTGATACGAGTTATGAGGGCATGTATCGCCTTCCAAAAGGGCTGGATCCGCGGGCAGTCCCACCAGATATGTAGGAGAGATCCTGTATGGAGGCGGCAACGCCAGCAAAGGGAGGGGAGGTCCGCCGACATTTTATGCAAAAGTTCAGGAGTCCTGTACCAGTGTGCGAAGATTTTAAAGCCAGTCTCCTGTGTGAGGACGTTCCTGGAACCCTTGTGAATGTGAAAGAAGATTCGCTCCCAATCATCATCCGACAAAGTTTTGGCGGTGATCTCCTCCCACTTAGCCCGTAAACGGACGAGGCGAGGCGGAAGTTGCAAAGAGATGAGGGAGTATAGTAGGGAAATAAGATGCCGTTGCGGGTCCGACGATCTGCATAGGGTCTCAAAGGGGGTGAGATCCCTAGACCAGCAGGAGACATCAGGGGTATGTAGGAAAAAGTCTCTGAGCTGCAAGTGATTGAAGAAGCAAAGCTGAAAGTCCGGGTATTTCTGTGCCCAATCATGGAGAGAGAGCAGTGAGCCCGCTTGAAAGCAGTGTTCGGCCCTGCATGGAGCGTCGGAGGCAGAACCCTGCGGGGGGATGTAGGAGAGGCCCGGAGGGAAGTCCGGATTTTGAACAAGGGGTACCATAGGGCCAGGCGAGGATGCCAGGCGCAAGGTCTTGCACAGCTTGCGAAAGATTACGATCGTGGGGTTGATGGTCGGGTGCTTGTAGCACACCGTCGGAAAGGAAGGCGTCGAGATCCAGGGCAGGTGTTGAACAGGGATGGGGGAGAAAGAGTCTTCCAACGCGACCCAAGCTTTGACATGATGATGTTTGTGCCAGTCCACCACCCTTGCCAGGTGGCATGACCAATAGTATCTCTGAAGGTGCGGCAATCCCAGGCCACCCATCTCCTTCGGGGCAGTCAAGACGTCCCAAGACAGCCTGGGGCGTCTCGAGCGCCAGATCACCTGTGCGATTTTTAATTTTTGAAAAAAAGAGCGACAATTTAAAAAAAAAAAAAAATATCTATATTTTTTACATTCTGATATATAACATTCCCAAAAAAAATGTATAAATCAAAATTTTTTAACATTTTAGGCCAATTTGTTTTCTGCTACATATTTTTGGTTAAAAAAATCACAATAAGCGTATTTTGATTGGTTTGCGCAAAAGTTATTGCGTTTACTAACTACGGGAAAGATTTGTCACTTTTATTGTTTATTTTTTTTTTTACCAGTAATGGCGGTGATCTGCGATTTTTTTTGCGGGACTGCGACATTGCGGCGGACAGATTGGACCCCTAACTGACATTTTTGACACTTTTGGGGGGACCAGTGACATTACTACAGTAATCAGTGCTATAAATATGCATTGTTACTGTAATAATGACACTGGCAGGGAAGGGGTTAACACTGTTGGTGATCAAGGGGTTAAATGTATGCCTCATGCTTACTGACGTGTGTGGGGGGGAGGGGACTGTGTGACACAGACACAGATCGCAGGTTCAGCTATGCTGAATCCTGTAATCTGTCACTGTCTGCCACAGAGGAGATCTGCCTGCTTTGTTTACACAAGCGGGCGGATTTCCTCACTCGATCCCAGACGATCGGGGAAGAGCGGCAGTGATCACCGCCTCTCCTCCCCTGGCCCGACTCCCGCTGTGTCTGAATACAGCAGGAGCGAGCCTCCGGTGGCACGCCGCAGATAGAGGGGAGAATCTGGTGACGTAGGTCTACGTTGCCAGACCTTAACGAGCCACTTTGCTGCAGTACTGTCAATGTGAACAGTCAGCAAGTGGTTAAGAGATAGCCAGGAATATAGCATTTTTGTTAGGACTCCGTTAGCCTCCTGTTGCTCTCTACACTGTTCTTTAGCCCCCGATCACACACCAATCTAACTTTGAAATTGTGTGACTTCACTTGAAATTGCACAAATTTTAAATCCACAGGTCAGTGCAATTTCAGGTGCGCCTTGGCTGGCATCTGTGCAACTTCATGCACACGTCTCTTTGCAAATCGCACCTGAAATCACAAAAAATAGCGCAGGAACCTTTTTTTTCTAATTGGTGCGGCACCGCAAAGTCAGAGTCGTACCGATTTGAACAGTTCCATTGCCGACAACAGGGTGCGACTTGTCATGTGATTTGGACCTGTCAAAGGGGGCTAAACCTCAGATATGTAATATGAATAAAGCATATCCCTCTATAATGTGTGCTTGTTCCAATTAAGAGCACCCTGTGTCATTTCTGTCTACTGCCTCCTTCCTCTGCTATCAGCGAGAATAACTTCTGACAAATGTTCCTGACACTAAAAGATAAAAAGGTGACAGGGGAGGGAGCTGACTTTACAACTCCTTTAATTGATCCAACACAAGTCACTCCGACTTTTGAAAATGTTCCTGTACTACTTTGGTCTGACTTTTGGTAGGACTTCAATGCCACAAAGGGTAAAATGTCACATCAAAGTCGGATTCTAAAGTTTTACTGAAAGTCGTGCGACTTTGGAGTCAGCCTAGTGGGAACCAGGTCTTAAAGAGCACATGACATTTTGTCTGAAACCATATTGAAAGAATAAAAAGGAGACTAAATGGGATTTTATCTGGTGCCACCCCCGAAGAAATATCAGAAATGTGTATGCTTATAAATTCATCATTAACCACTTTACCACCGGAGGATTTTGCTGTCTTACGTCCAGGCCACTTTTTGCGATTCGGCAATGTGTGACTTTAACTGACAATTGCGCGGTCGTGCGACGCCGTACGCAAACAAAATTTACGTCCTTTTTTTCCCACAAACAGAGCTTTCTTTTGGTGGTATTTGATCACCTGTGCGATTTTTACTTTTTGCGCTATAAACAAAAAAAAAGCGTAAATTTTGAAAAAATAACAATATTTTTCACATTTTTTTATATGAAATTCCCCCCAAAAAAATGTAAAAATCAAATTTTTTTTTAAATTTTTGGCCAATTTGTTTTCTGCTACATATGTTTGGTAAAAAAAAATCACAATAAGCGTATTTTGATTGGTTTGCGCAAAAGTTATTGCGTTTACTAACTAACGGAAAGATTTCTGTCATTTTTGGTGTTTTTTTTTTAACGAGTAATGGCGGCAATCTGCGATTTTTTTTGCGGGACTGCGACATTGCGGCGGACAGATCGGACCCTTGACTGACATTTTTGACACTTTTGGGGGTACCAGTGACATTACTACAGTAATCAGTGCTATAAATATGCACTGTTACTGTAAAAATGACACTGGCAGGGAAGGGGTTAATTTTATTGGAGAGGGAGGGGTTAATGTATGCCTGGTGCTTACTGACGTGTGTGGGGGGAGGTGACTGAGTGACACAGGGACAGATCGCAGGTTCAGCTATGCTGCAATCTGTCACTGTTTGTCACTTAGGAGATCTGCCCGCTTTGTTTACACAAGCGGGCGGATCTCCAAACTCGATTCCCCGACGATCGGAGAAGAGCAGCGGTGATCGCTCCTCCCCTGGCCCGACTCCCACTGTGACTGAATACAGCGGGAGCGAGCGCCGCCCACAAGGGGAGGAGTCCAGCGACATAGGTCTACGTCGCTGGACGGGAACAAGCCACTGTGCCGCAGTAGAGGCACAGTGAGCGGGGGTAAAGAGGTTAATATCTTTTTGGGGAAACAGACCCCTAAAACACATGAACAGGTGAGAGACAGCTCAGCCTTCCCAAAATATCATCCTCCCTCATATATACATCACAGCAAAAAAGGACAGATATACAAAAATCCCGATATACACATTGAAAGGGAGGGTGATAGTTAACATATTGAAAGAAGAACCAGGTGTGGACAGGTGTTGTCAAGCCACGCCTTCTCTTTCATTAGGACCTCCTCCCTTCATAGGTGAATGTTACCTTGGCCAAGCTGTAGGCCTCATATTAAAGTATTATTAGAAAGACCCGTGCTGGTCTCCCTATAGCTGACGGTTATTTTTCACGCTTTCCAATTCCAAGTGTCATTTAGCAGAGCGGGTCGTATTTGATTGGCTCCGGTGGGAAATAACGATTGCTCTTAGTTCTGACACTTTGATGAGGCCCGGTGAGGATAGTTTAGGAGAATAAAGTATCACATGCAATGACATTTGGGATCCTAAATAAATGTTCTGCCTGTCACACTAAAAGGGGTTTTTTACTTTAAGTAAGAGACTGGAAAACTCCAGCATTTGCACTGTGACATAGGAGTATGGACACCGCCTATTAAAGGTATATGCCTTTCAAAATGAAGGGCCCATTCACACTATCGTGGTGCATTAACACGTGCACATTGGCAGGGGTCAACGTGCATTGCGTTAAGGTAGCTCATTCAAAATGAATGGCCTGCCAACACTTTAAAAATGGTGCATGTTCAATTTTTGTTGGTGATCTAGGAACCCAATTTTTCAGGAAGAGGAACTCCCAAAGGAGCAATCCATAAACACACTAACGGTAGGCTCTTTGAAACGGCAAGAGAGCTCACAGCAGCCTTGGCCATTTTCAGCATTGTGCCCCTCCCAAGAGGAACCTTTTTTTTTTGCACTGTAGATTCAGCAGGAGCTCGATTGTCATTGTATCTCCAGAGGTGCTTTTCAACGCAAATCATTCTCATCAACATTATTAGGCAAACGCAGTTATTTGTAGATCTTGCTAAACATTGTAAATCCCTTTGAAGTATAACTAAACCCTAGGTGAAACCTACTGCGTAGGGTATAATGGTGATATACGTATATATATATATATATATATATATATATATATATATGCAGTATCTCACAAAAGCGAGTACACCCCTCACTTTTATGTAAATATTTTATTCTATCTTTTCATGTGACAACACTGAAGAAATGACACTTTGCTACAATGTAAAGTAGTGAGTGTACAGCTTGTATAACCGTGTAAATTTGCTGTCCCCTCAAAATAACTCAACACACAGCCATTAATGTCTAAACCGCTGGCAACAAAAGTGAGTACACCCCTAAGTGACAATATCCAAATAGGGCCCAATTAGCCATTTTGTCTCCCCGGTGTCATGTGACTCATTAGTGTTACAAGGTCTCAGGTGTGAATGGGGAACAGGTGTGTTCAATTTGGTGTTATCGCTCTCACTCTCTCATACTGGTCACTGGAAGTTCAACATGGCACCTCATGGCAAAGAACTCTCTGAGGATCTGGAAAAAAAGAATTGTTGCTCTACATAAAGATGGCCTAGGCCAGTGATGGTGAACCTTGGCACCCCAGATGTTTTAGAACTACATTTCCCATGATGTTCACGCACTCTGAAGTGTAGTCAAGCATCATGGAAAATGTAGTTCCAAAACATCTGGGGTGCCAAGGTTTGCCATCACTGGCCTAGGCTATAATAAAATTGCCAAGACCCTGAAACTAAGCTGCAGCATGGTGGTCAAGACCATACAGCAGTTTAACAGGACAAGTCCTACTCAGAAGAGGCCTCGCCATGGTTGACCAAAGAAGTTGAGTGCACGTGCTCAGCATCATATCCAGAGGTTGTCTTTGGGAAATAGACGTATGAGTGCTGCCAGCATTGCTGCAGAGGTTGAAGGGGTGGGGGGTCAGCCTGTGAGTGCTCAGACCATACGTCGCACACTGCATCGAATTGGTTGGCTGTGGTCCCAGAGGGAAGCCTCTTCAAAAAATGATGCACAAGAAAGCCTACAAACAGTTTGCTGAAGACAAGCAGATTAAGGACATGGATTACTGGAACCATGTCCTGTGGTCTGATGAGACCAAGATAAACTTATTTGGTTCAGATGGTGTCAAGCATGTGTGGCGGCAACTAGGTGAGGAGTACAAAGACAAGTGTGTCTTCCCTACAGTCAAGCATGGTGGTGGGAGTGTCATGGTCTGGGGCTGCATGAGTGCTGCCGGCACTGGGGCGCTACAGTTCATTGAGGGAACCATGAATGAAAACATGTACTGTGACATACTGAAGCAGAGCATGATCCCCTCCCTTCAGAGACTGGGCTGCAGGGCAGTATTCCTGCAGGATAAAGACCACATATACACCTCCGAAACAACGATTGCCTTGCTAAAGAAGCTGAGGATAAAAGTGATGGACTGGCCAAGCATGTCTCTAGACCTAAACCCTATTGAGCATCTGTGGGGCATCCTTAAATGGAAGGTGGAGGTCTCTAACATCCACCAGCTCTATGATGTCGTCAGTGGCAACCTGTGAAGCTCTGGTAAACTCCATGCCCAAGAGGGTTAAGGCAGTGCTAGAAAATAATTATGGCCACACAAAATATTGACACTTTGGGCCCAATTTGGACATTTTCGCTTAGGGATGTACTCACTGTCGTTGCCAGCGGTTTAGACATTAATGGCTGTGTGTTGAGTTCAGCGGCGGCTGGTGCTCCATGGGTCGGAGGGCGGAGGGGGGTGGCGTCAGATGGACCACACCATACCCACCCCCCCGGACCACACCAGCTCCAGCCCAAATACCATACTCCCCCCCCCCCCGGTCGCTGGCTCACTCACCCTGGACTGACATGTGGAGGGCAGGCAGCCGCGGCTTCCCCCTCAGTCTCCTCTGTGGGTCGGGCTTCCCCTGTGTCTCCTCCCTCCTCCTCCTTGGCCAATAGCATGGTTTCGGCCAATCGGGAAACGGGTCTCAGGACCCGCAGGAGGAGAATCCGTGTGACAATAGCGAATGTCACACAACTGAGTGGGCTCAGGGCCCAGTGCTCTGCGCCCCGAGCCCACCCTTTTTTGAAGCCTATTAAAACCTCTGGCTCTAATCATGTGCTTAAAAAAAATAAAACCCATTGGAATCTATTCGTCTGGCGCTCTGCATGTAGATTAGGGGGCCGGATGCATAGATGGGGGGGACACGCCCCTGCGCCCCCAATGGACGGGCCGCCACTGTTATTATAGATATATATAGATATACAAAGATACATTTCTATATATTTCTATATCTATATATATATAGATATATATGTAGATATATATATATATATATATATAGATAGATATATCTATCTATCTATATATATATATATATATATATATATATATTTATTTATATTTATATATATATATATTTATATTTTGTCTTATTTAGTGTTCCTGTTCTTAGTGTCCATGCAACTCTTCATCCACTGGCTCCCTCCTCATGAACCCACGTCTTATGTACAGGTTCACGTCCCCTTATAAAGACATGGACGCAGGATGAACTTGCAGGTGTTGGCAAGTCACAAAGTACAAAATGGAAATGAGCAGACTAGGGTGACAACATTGCTTCTACATTGATGTACATTAAATGAGTGTTGTCACCCTAGGACAGGAAGTAGGTTACTGGCAAGTGAAAAATAAATAAATGACAGGCTGAAAGAAATGCAATCACTGCCTCTAAGGATTGGTAAGCTGTAGAATATTCAATTTCGTTTTTTGGGTTTAAATACGCAGTTCTTGAGGTACACAGAACTAGCAGTGGGCTTTAAATCTTTCACAGCTGCGAGAACCAAACACAGCATCTTCGCCCTCTTTTGTGGCGCTTTTATTCCTGCAGTACAGGTGATCTTTAAATGCTTACAGCAGCCACGCTCTGTTTGGGTCCTGCAATCTTAGGCTAGCTAGTGAGGGATTTACACTTGGCCGAGCCGAGGCTGCTGACGCAGGACTTCCATCCTCTCAGAGTGTGGCACTGCCGTTTAACATTGCAAACATTATAATGTGGGAGGACTGCCCTCGGCGACGTCTTTTGTCAACACGCAATTTCACAGTCAGCACACCTGTAATCAAATCGCACGCACGATGGCCCCTCTGAATTTACTAGACGCAAAATGCAAAAAAGGCCTCGACAACACGCGTGAGGCCACGTGTGTCAACAGAGCTGTGAATGGGAAACTAGATTCTACCAAATCGTCGTACATCCTATTATCTCTATAATTAACTGGTTACTTAGACATTAAGTACAGTATATTTTTAGTGAGTGTATATTCTGGGTTAACATTGCAGTGTATTCATTTTTTTGTGATGTGACATTTACATTTTTTACAAGCCTGCACCTCCATATATTCCATATACTTGTCTTTATATTAAATACCATGATTTGCAGTTTACATACTAGAAGGAGATCTCATTGGCGCAGTACAAATGACTCCAGCTCTCTCTCTCTGAACAGCTGTTGAGGAAAGATAACAGATACAATGGGAGAGTACTGTCCCGGATTTGCCGGGATAGTCCCACATCTTGGCCTTCTGTCCCACTGATGCTGTGTACCGGGTGATATCCCGGGATCTCAGTATCAACTTAATTTGGTATACATGCACAGTAAATCAAAAGGCATACGTTGTTGGGATCAGAAATGCAAGCGGGTAGTCCCCAAATATTTAGAGGCAGGGTCTGGGTGAGACCAATCTGCAGAGCAGACATGAAGGGTGGTCCATGCAAGTATGGAACTTGATTTGTCCGGACAGTTCCACCTCTTTGCCTTCTTTTCTGCCAATGTTGTATCGTGACCTGGACCATGCCCCAAGATCTCAACCTAATTTGATTTAGTACTCATGGGCAATAACTCAAAAACATCATACAATGTGGTTATTGGAGCCGCAGGTGGGTTGTCCCTACATATTTAGAGGTGGGTCTATGTGGGACCAACCTGTAAAGTGGATGTGAAGGGTTCTCCCTGAAAATGTAGGGGCAGGGTCTGTGTAGACCCAACCCATAAAGTGGGGGTGATTTAGATGTGCCTATTTGGTAAATGGGTGGATGAAATGTGGAATGTGGTTAGGGTTAGCAGTATCTTGAATGGGGGGACCATAATATTGGTAGGTATACATTGTTTTTAATGGGTCAGCTGACTCAAAAACTTGTAGTGTAAGAAGAAGCAGTAAAGCTCAACCTTCATGAAGCACCGCAGAGCGTGCTAGAAAATACCCTCCGGTTGCAAAAAGTTTTTTTGTCTCTTTCCAGAAGATCAGAAATGGTCTCATAATCCTAAGCCATGCCTAAATCTTTGTGCCTGGCTTTTAGTTATTTAATTAACTCTCAATGGCCACCCTAAATAAAAGCATACCTATCAAAAAATAAATAAAAACTGGTCACCTTAGGCATCTATTTGAAGTATCCACAGTACCCAATGGGAGACTAACCAGGAACTGTGGTTGCATAGAAAGTTGTATCTTCATTTCCATGGCGGTTTGCAATAGTCAACTCTATTTACCACTGAGCACATTCGATACTTAAAGCTGAATTCCAGGAATCCAAGTACCGTAATTTATAAAAAGGGAGGGCAACACTATGAGTTAAGTCTAAGAAGGTACATGAAATCTCCTGGGTGTAATGCTATTATTCACATCTGACGGTTTTATTGCACTCCCAGAAGATGGCTATCACTGTATTTCCAGGAGCTCGATGCTGATGCTTCAGGTCTGAGCATCTTCAACATTAGAGTCGGTGCAGCTGCTATGCCTGCCCATCCCCTCCTCCTGCCCAATCACAGATGCCTTTATTTTATGTGAACTCATTCCCAAAATACAAAGGCTTCTCTGAATGGGCAGCGGTGGAGAGGGCAGGGCACAACTGCTCTGTGTGCCCCGAGTGTCAGTGTATACTTTGGCAGAGCCATAAACCTGTCGGATATAAATAACAGAGATAAGTTCAGGGGATGTCATGCACCTCCTTGAACTTCACCTTTTACAAAGTGGCTGCACTCCTAGAATTCAGCTTTAAAGAGCCTGTGCTTGGAACAAGATATATTTGTATTTATTTTTTCATTACAGATGTTTATATAGCACCGACAATTTTAGCAGCATTTTACATACTGTACATCAGTCCCTGCCCACGAGGAGCTCTAAGGTCCCTATCCCACATGCACACGGATATAAGGCCAGTTTAGACCCGGTTCACCCTGATGCGAGTGCCGGGTTCGCATGTAATGTCGGAGCGCACTGCTCCGACATTACATGCGATCAGCTGTGCGGTGCGAGTTTAGCCATACAGTTTGTATGGCTAAATTCGCATCGCACCCGGTGCAAACACGCACAGGAGGCATTTTTGCAGCCGCATCAGGATCGGATCGCACAGCAGTTCACACTTGTGCGATCCCATCCTGTGCGAACTGCACGATCGCACTGCGATATGCGATCAAACTGGGGGTGTCGTTAAGATTACATTGACACCCCCAGCGTATCGCATATGGCAGTGTGAACTGCCGGGGGTGCGTGTGCGATGCGGGAACAGGCTGCGAATTCGCAGCCTTCCCGCATCGCAATAGTGTGACCCGAGCCTTAGACAGGAGCCAATTAATCTTCCAGAATGCATTTGCAGTGTGGTGTCCATGCAAGCACAGGAAAAGTATGCAATCTCCATGCAGATAGTTTTCAACGTGCTTTGGGGTCAACTCATTTTTACTGCCAAGATTAAAAAAATTAATAAAATGTACTGGACTCTCAACCATACACCTAACGCTCTCTTAACTCTACCAAACTTACCGTTGTCATTCCAGGGATGTCTCCTTTGAGCCAATCAGATCTCAGAGCATGGGGTCTCAACTAAAACATCATCAGATCTAGATACCTACCAAAATCCCGATCCAAAATTCATTTAAAGGGGAATTTCAAGTATCTGTAGTCCCACCACCTTCCTGTACTCTTGTATTGGCCATAATATGTTTAAAGTGGTGGAAATGTAAACACTGACGTCATCCCAAGCATGGAGCAGAAACAACTTAAATGTGGAGTTACCCTTTAAGAAAATGGTGGATTTGGACACCGCAGTTGGTGACTGGTTGATGTATAAATACATGTGGATGAGACAGCAGCTGAGGAGGATAGACAGACAGACATGGAGGGAGACGTAGAGTACTAATGAGACGGGACACTGCGGCCTTTCCAACAAGCGCTTATAATAGGGAGAATTATCAGCTAAATGAAAAAAACAAGAAAGGCCGCTCAGCATATCACACACACTCCTTCAGACAGAGGAATTTCAATTAATTGAAACGACAACGAAAAATTAAAACGGCTCAATAATAATTTCATGTTTCCAAATAAAAGCTGAAAGGGATAATGAAAAACTGTCAGTGCAGAGGAGGAAAGGAGAGAGAGAGAGAGAGAAAGAAAGAGAGAGAGAGAGAGAGAGAGAAGATAGAAAGAGAGAGAGCGTGGAGAGAAGAGAGAGGAGAGGAGAGAGAATAAGAGAAAGCGACAGGAGAGGAGGGGGGAGAGAGAATAAAAGACAGGAGAGGTAGATAGATAGATAGATAGATAGATAGATAGATAGATAGACAGACAGACAGACAGACAGACAGACAGACAGACAGACAGACAGACAGACAGACAGACAGATAGATAGATGAGAAAGAAAGAAAGAAAGAAAGAAAGAAAGAAAGAAAGAAAGAAAGAAAGAAAGAAAGAAAGAAAGAAAGAAAGAAAGAAAGAAAGAAAGAAAGAAAGAAAGAAAGAAAGAAAGAAAGAAAAGGGATATAAGATGAAGCATAAAAAAAGAAGAGAAGGGGGTAGATGAAAGATAGATAGATAGATAGACAGATAGATAGATAGATAGATAGATAGATAGATAGATAGATAGATAGATAGATAGATAGATAGACAGACAGACAGACAGACAGACAGACAGACAGACAGACAGACAGACAGACAGACAGATAGACAGACAGACAGATAGACAGACAGACAGATAGACAGACAGACAGATAGACAGATAGACAGATAGACAGATAGATAGATAGATAGATAGATAGATAGATAGATAGATAGATAGATAGATAGATAGATAGATAGATAGATAGATAGATAGATAGATAGATAGATAGATAGATAGATAGATAGATAGATAGATAGATAGATAGATATAAAAGAGATAGAGACAGAAGAGGAGAAAGAAAGATAAAAGAGAGAGACAGAAGAGAAATAGCAAGTGAGAAGGGAAAAAAAAAGAATGAGAAAGAGAAGAAAGAAACAAACAAACAAAGAAAGAGAAAAAAAGAAAGAAAGAAAAGGTGGAGAGTGATAAGATTGAACATAGATAGATAGATAGATAGATAGATAGATAGATAGATAGATAGATAGATAGATAGATAGATAGATAGATAGATAGATAGATAGATAGATAGATAGATAGATAGATAGATAGATAGATGAATAGATAGAAGAAGAAAGAGGGGGGAGCAAAAGGTTGATGTTTTGCATTTATGTATACTTTAAAGCATATTTACTTCTGGATGGAGTGGGAAGAGTTAACATTTTAATTTATGTTTTAATTTCTATCTGTGACCCCACTGGAAACATTTTCCCTCACTTCCTGTGCCTGTGACACCAGAGCATGGGTGGCGTATTTCTGACCCTGAGGCAGGAAAGGTACAGGCAGAAACCGGAACATTATCATAAGGTCTTAGGCTCTGCTCACACCTGAGTGTTTTTCAGCTCGTAAAACTCTCATCTCTGAAATCTCAAAATGCCCAACAAGCAAAATCCCATTTATTTCAATGGCCCCTGTTTACATCGGAGCGTTTTGTCACCTGAAAAAAGGCCTGACGCTCAAAAAAGTACATGGGCTTCTTTTCTGGTAGATTACAAGCGTTTTTGTTAGATGTCAATGCCTGCCTCCAAACATCTGCAAAAAAACACCTGAAAAACGCCCTAAAACGATACGCTCAGGTGTGAATGGAGCCTTACTCTTTTCTCCTCTACTGTAAATGTTTTAGTTTGTGTCTTCGTTGAACAGATTTCTCATGACTTCCTGTCCTGACAGGTAAGGGCAAATCTGCAAAACATGGACACGTATACTATTCAACACCTGACAGAGCCTGTAACCCTTCACAGCTCTTCCCAAAACAACATATCTGTCCTGGCTGACTGTAATAGTATACAATAGTGAGTAATGTAGATCTAAGTAAAACCCAATAATCAATAATGGTTGAATGTGATTTACAGAATTTCACACCTCACTCACTGTGAAAGCTTCTGCGTCTCAAACTGGCGGCCCTCCAGCTACTGTGGAACTACAAGTCCCACCATGCCTCTGGCTATGGGTGTCATGCTTGTAACTGTCAGCCTTGCAATGCCTCATGGGACTTGTAGTTCTGCAACAGCTGAAGGGCCACCAGTTTGAGACCCCTGGTCTAGGAGATTTCAGTGATCGGGTTGGATCTGTTTTAAGTTATCTGTAATAATAGTAAAGGCAGCAGGAGATTCTGAGAGATCACGGGTCGGAGTCGGAACACGAGTGACACTGTGACGGAGTGCGGTCAGTAGATGGCAGAAAAGGATTACGCATTTGTCTCTGGCGACCTCTCTAGACTCTGAGGACACGGAACTTTAACATGCTGGCTTAACACTTTCCTTCTAGATGGTGATTTCCTAACAATGTGCCAGGCATAACAGAGTATTCCCATTCATATATACATCACATGGCCAAAGTGTTTTGGCAAAGTATGTGACCCCCCCCCCCCCCCAGCCCACATTGACTGATTTCAGGTGTTTACAGTAAAAGGTTCTGTTAATATTACAGCATACAAAGAGATTTTAGACAGTTGTGCTCCTCCAACCTTGTATTAGCAGTCCTGGCATGACTGTGTCCCTGTGTACGAAGCCAGGTATGGTTTGATAAGTTTGGTGTGGAGGAAATTGAGTGACTTCCACAATGCCCTGACCTCAACCCTACTGAACACTTTTGGGATGAATTGGAATGCTGACTGTGAGCCAGGTCTACCCATCCAACATCAGTACCTGACCTCAAAAACTGTCTTTTTGCTGAATGGGCACGAATTCCCACAGACACCCTCCAAAATCTGGTGGAAAGCCTTCCCAGAAGAGTGGAAGATGTTATAGCCAGAAGAGGAGCAATTCCATACTAATACTAGGGTGGCATGGGATGAGAAGTCCAACAAGCTAATATCAATGTGATGGTAAGGTGATGGAAATTGAGTGGCCTTCAGAGAGCCCTGACCTCAACCCTACGGAACACTTTTGGGATGAATTGGAATGCCGACTTTAAGCCTGGCCTCAAAAACTGTCTTTTGGCTGAATAGGCACAAATCCCCACAGACACCCTCCAAAATCTTGTGGAAAGCCTTAGGTGTGGACTCTGGAGGATCTTGGGTGACCTGCACCCTAAACCTACTGAACCTACTTTGGGAAAAATTGAAACACCAGTTGCGAGCCGGGACTTCTTGTCCAACACCAGGTCTTCACCTCATTAATGGGCAAAATTCGCCCAGACAAAGCCTTCCCAGAACAGTGGAAGATGGTAAAGCCAGAAGAGGAGAAGGGGACAATTCCATACAAAATACCGTACTGTTGACCCTAGCATAGGGAACAAACTATTCAATGAAAGGGAATACAAAAGGCTAAAATTAGAAGAGAAGAGGTTTAACCTTAAACTGCGTAAAGGGTTCTATACTGTCAGAGCAGTAAGGATGTGGAATTCTCTTCCACAAGCAGTGGTATCAGCAGGGAGCATCGATAGTTTCAAAAAATTATTAGATGGGCATCTTAACGACAACAACATACAGGGGTATACAATGTATTATTGACATAGACACATACACACACACTCATCATATGTTGAACTGGATACTGGTGTCTTTTTTCAGCCTCACTAACTATATAACTATTTGTGGGATGAGAGGTTCAACAAGCTCCGATATGGGTGATGGTCAAGTATGCCCAAACAATTACTATATTGTATATAACCTTGCTCACAATGCACACGTTCTAACTGAGCTTAGTCTTTAAAAACAATGAACAGATCAATTAGAAAAAAACTTGTGTTCCAGAATGGAAAATGGACTTTCCCCCCTTCTGGACCACCCCACACAGATTTACTGTGGCAAGATGTCCCTCCTGTGCACAATCACACACCTATACGTGATTTTGTGCACTGGGTCTGGGGCGCGTGCGAGCCAATCAGCGAGTCCAGCGGACCTGATGTTTGCCGACACCCCGCGATCGTACTGAGGAGAGGCAGACAGCCGTTCTGTGAGAGGGGAAGATGAAGACATTGTGTTTCTGCTAAGAAGGAACACAGATCTCTGTCTTCCCCCAATTGGAGCAACCCCCCCCACACACAGTTAGAAAGCACTCCCAGGGAACACATTTAACCCTTTGATCACCCCTGATGTTAACTCCTTCCCTGGCAGTGTCATTAGTACAGTGACAGTGCATTTTGTAGCACTGATCACTGTGTTGGTGTCACTGGTCCCCAAAAAGTGTTACTTGGTGTCAGATCTGTCCGCTGCAATCTCGCAGTCCCGCTAAAAATCGCTGATCGCCGCCATTACTAGTAAAAAATAAATAAATAAGAATTCCATAAATTTATCCTATAGTTTGTAGACGCAATAATTTTTGCGCAAACCAATCAATATACGCTAATTTGCTTTTTTTTTTACCAAAAACATGTAGCAGAATAAATATTGGCCTAAATTGATTAAGAAGTTTGATTTTTTACCTTTTTGTTATTGCGGAAATGGTTGCATTAGACACAATTTTAAACCAATCCTACCTAAGAAATGTAGTTTTTCTGTTTTTTTCCATGCGCAGTCAGATAATACATCTGTAGATGGAGACATCTCCATTTTTGATTCTATTGGTTGCTGTCACTTTTCCACCACAGGCTAGCTTTAGGCCAGGAAAAAATTGAGAGCCCAGCATACAACACAAGCTTTTCCGTGCTGTCTATCAGACCAAAACAAGAAAAGATTGGGCGTCAATAGATTTTCTGGTTGCAAACTGCTTTCTATTGCAGGTACAGGAGGTAAAAGATGATAAAGAATGGGTAGGGAAAGGGTTCCTCTAGTAAAGGAACCCCAACCCCTCTAGATAATGGCTGTATGAATAAAAAAAAAAAGATAAATTGCCTAAATGTCCCAAATGGCCCAATTTCTCACCGCAATCCTTGGATGGTGACAAACTGAATCATTTCTCCTCTAGACTGCAGAGTGGAAAGGTCCTTTTTCTGATTCCTACTGTAGATGATCAGGCACTATAGCTGGCTTTGTGTTCTTCATCTATAGCAGCCCAGCCCCTTTTTCTATAAGGCAAGCAGTCTTACTGGTACTCAGTTGCTCCCAGGTCTTATACACAATGCTATAGTGCCTGGCTACCACGCCGGGGTAGGCGCAAGCTAAGCACAGCAAATAGGCACTTGCAGTTGCCAGACAGGCGGAGCAGTCTAAAAGCCATCCGGTTTCAGGGCTGGCAACATTCAGAAAGTAATCATGGTCAAATCCCTGTTCAAAAGGCAGGCAGAGTTGAGAGAGTAGTCCAAAGTCCAATCCAAGATCAATAACAAGGAAATCCAAACTAGCTGGCAGGGCGGGGATCAGGCGAAGGTACAATGCAAGGCATGGAAACAAGGCAGGTAAACAGGGAGCTTGAAGCACGTGTTGCAAACACTTTTACGAGCATGAGACTAAGGGCTTGGCAGGCTTCAAACAGGTCTGGACTCCACCCAGAGGTCTACACTAATCACCCTGCAGGTGGACAGTCAGACAGGTAGAGGGCAGCTCAGCCAAAACCGGGATGCTGGAATGAGACGACAGCTGCCATGGAACAGGAGCGTTACACGCTTCTGACACTAAGTTGCTGCTTGGTGAAGAGTACCCATTGGATCTATCAGCGGGCTCCTCACAAGGTTCTGAAGACTCAAGCGGGAGCATGGTGAGGTCAGTGATGGTATCCACTCCTGTAGGTGGTGGCACGGAGAGTGATGTGACAGTAGATAAAGTTAATATGGGCTCAGGAAAATTTACTTTTTTAATGTGAATGGAAGAGAGAGCTACTGATTTTGCCCCATGTCGGGGTTTAAAAGGAATCAGAGCGATTAGAATTTGGAGTCTTAACCTACCTAAACAAGTCAGCGGTGGTTCTCCCATATTTCTGTCGTGACAGGCTCCCTTTAATTGGTTGTGTTTAGTGATTTCAACATCTCCTCCGTTTAAAACATTATCCTGCCTTTAAATTAGCACAGAGCTCTTTTATATTACTGGCACAGGGATCCTCAAGGGAAGCCGGAACCATTTGTGATATATTTCAATGTATTAGCCACCGTGGGTACGCAACAGGAAAGGGACATGTACAGCTATACGACCATTAATCTTCCATTAATTGTGAACGTAAGCATGATATACCTATACATCCATAATCTATCTCATCCTATCCCTTCGCTACAGGACGCGGCTGTGATGGATAGATGCCGTCGGAACTGTAACCGATACATTTTGACGAGGGATGCAAGATCACTTCATAAGCAGTTTTGCTGGGATGTATAGAAAGCCCTCGCTCAGCACGTCATGCCCTGAGATGTATAGGATTGTATTCATTATCCGCAGAACACTGGAAATAGCAGAAAAGATTAGATTTTATTACAATTTCGCTTTTTTTATGAGCAGTTAATTACTTGGCAGGCAAGATCAAAATGATTTGCTCCCTGCACTGTCGTGATATTTTGATTTTAGAGCTGCTAAAAGGATGCTGAGCTTCTGAATTTCTTCGCTTAAAGGGGAACTAAAAAAAGGTTTTCCAACTGCTTGTCTGTAAGTCCCCCGTCCTCCACCACCAGCTCTAGGTACCATGAGAGATCCAGGGGTCTTCAAACTATGGCCCTCCAGTTGTTCAGGGACTACTATTCCCATCGTGCCTAGTCATGTCTGTGAATGTCAGAGTTTTACAATGCCTCATGGGACATGTAGTTCCTCAACAGCTGGAGGGCCGTAGTTTGAAGATCCCTGGTCTAGACTAGTCACCTTATGCTAATCTTTATGTTAGCCCCCTGCTTCAGGCAAGGGTTGAGGTTTTACCTCCCAGTTTAATGTATGGTGGTGTTTGGGAATTGGGATGGCTGCAGTCATTCGGCCTTGCAAGGATCTTTTAGATATAATACCCCTACCTCTAGGATTGTTAAGGCAAATCTTTTCATAGCATGTTGGGCGGGGGGTGTCAGTTAATTGAAAGTGCTTTTGGAAAAATTGCCTGATCTGCAGGAAGTTGTAGTGTTCGCTATGAGGTAATTCTAGAAACCACTAGGGCTCATTCATGCGTGTTTTTTCTGCACCAATGTGAGTGGACACATTTCCCACTGGTTATCAACATAAGGGGGCACATGTACACTGCCCATAAATAAATTGGTTGATTTCTCCACTAACCATGGGGCACCCAATGGGACACGTCTCCTTTGACCACCAAAGTCATGGAGCCTTTCTCCACTGATCACCAAAGTAAGGGGGTTCTTAACCAATGAGCATCGATGTAAGGGAGCACTTCTCCCAATGTCCACCAATGTACAGGGGCATTACATAGAGCACCATTGTAAAGTTTTACTTCTCAACTGACTTCAATAAAGGGGAGCCCTTCTCCAACTAACCATAAATGTAAGCAGTACTACACAAACCACCATTGTAAAGTGGTACTTCTCTACTAACTGCAATAAAAGGGAGTCATTCTCCCGCAAACCACAAACATAAGGAGTACTATACAGACAACCATTGTAAAGGGACATTTCTTCACTGACCACCGATGTAAAGGAACATGTCTCCCACTGTCTGACAATGTATGGGGACCCTCTCATTAAGTACCAATGTAAGGAAGCACTCTGTACTTAGAACTAGAAATTGATTGAAAGTTCAGTCCAAATTTTGGCAATTTGGATGTTCGTCCGAACGCTGGATTTCTTACAGGATAGGAGAGTCGAACCCTGATCATGTAAGCAAAGGGGCAGGATTGGTGTGACATCACTGACCAAATATGGTCACATGGACATATTTAGGTAATGACATTTATTTGGTCAATCATGTAACCCAGGAGACCCTGCCCCTTTATTCACTCATAGCAGCAGGGCCTAGGAGATATCACTTAGTGATAGTCAGCTTTGGGATGAGAAAAGTCTGTTGGTCGTCAGGATCTTTCTCCTTTTGCATGTGTTGGTTTGGCACAGAATTAAGAAGGGACCCTATGCGTTTTTTGCATGAGGAACTCTTTGGCATTCATACCAAACCCTCAAGGATAAAGGTCTAGTATGTATTTTATAATGGAGCCCCATGCTGTTTTTTTTTGTGAGGGTCCCCATTAATTACTTCACCAGACCTTCGTTTAGGATAAGGGTCTGGTATAGATGAATTGAATCCTTGGCCACTTTGTTCATAAACAGAAGAAAGGGGCCAACGCTTTCATTTGCCATTGATTTAAACAGCAGTTTATTTCTTTGTAAATATCAGTTTTGGTGCAGTATGTTGTATACATCGCACAGATGCGTATCTTCACATGCAGGTTAAAGGCATCCACAGGCGGAAGGGAGAGGCAGGGGAGTCAGGGAGAAGGCGAAGCACAGGTGCCACTGTGCTGACCCAACAGAAATCCTCACCCATGCACTGAGAGCACCTGGAACTTACATGTATTTCTCCCAGGACGATTGACTGGAGGTATGAGTGTCTGGCGGACTAAAACCCAGACGCTGGTGTTAAATCCCGGAATGTTGACGTCAAAACCGGATATGTGGCAACCCTACATAGACCCTGCCTCTATATAGAATGGGCAGTAAGAGGACAGGCCACTGCCTGACTGATAAGGGCTCAGGACATTACAGCCTGGCCAGTTCTAAGTCTGTGTTTATGCTGAATGAGTCATTTAGCCATGATTACCCTTATACACTAAATACCTGACATATTTAAACAGCGAAAAAGTTATAGAGCTTCCATTATCCTTTAAGTCTTCTGCTAATAAGAATACAATATGCAATGGAAGAGTAAAATCCATAACGTATAGCAACCCTAAAAGTTTAACAGATGGTTTCATTAAGGATTCCTTTGAACATTTGATTGTTCTGAATAAACATTAATAATGATAACTTTCCTCTGATTATCGTTGTTCCGTGAGAACATCGCCAGATGCTTTATGGGGACGCGGCGCGCATCAGCCATCGAAGACTCGCTTGATTTCAGTTGATAAATTTTGCAACAGACCTCCAAAGTTGAATAAAAGTGAGACTCCAGTTTTGTTGGGGGGGAAAAGTTATCCCCTCCGGCTGAATTATATACAAGGAGCTTAGCAAACTATTGCAGAGCCTTCTTTCTTCTGTTCTGCAGAGAAGCCATATTAGAGCAGCAACTGCTAAATAAAAGTGACTGTAAAGTGGAAGGGACTGCCCTTTGTGATCATGTGATCTATTCCAGTGTGATATACCAAACACTCTTCCCTACCATCTGTTTAGCCATTAATATTTCAAAATTAGTGTAAACCCTAAGGCCCTGTTCACACCTGAGCGATTTTCAGCTTGTAAAATGCTCAGCTCTGATGCTCCTAAACGCCCAACAAGCAAAATACCATTCATTTCAATGGCCCCTGTTCACATCAGAGCGTTCTGTCGCCTGAAACAAAACACCAGAAGCTAAAAAAAGTACACAAGCTTCTTTTTGGCAGATTACAAGCGTTTTTGGCCCCAGAGACTTCAATACAAACGCTTGACTTGAGCAGAAAAACGCTTGTAAAATGCTCAAATAGCAGCTCTCCACCCCTAATTTCCTCTCCCTCTCCTCGCCTCAAGTGTTTTCTATTGACTAAACAAAAACACCTGAAGCTGTAAAACCTTTGTTAACCACTTAAGCCCCAGAAGATTTTACCCCCTTCCTGACCAGGGGGTATTTTGCGATTCGGCACTGTGTGACTTTAACAGACAATTGCACGGTCGTGCGATGCTGTACCCAAATGAATTTGACGTCCTTTTTTTCCCACAAACAGAGCTTTCTTTTGGTGGTATTTGATCACCTGTGCGATTTTTTGATCATGCGCTATAAACAAAAAAATAGCGACAATTTTGCAAAAATAACAATATTTTTCACATTTTTTATATGAAATTCCCCCCCAAAAAAATGTAAAAATCAAATTTTTTTTACATTTTTGGCCAATTTGTTTTCTGCTACATATGTTTGGTAAAAAAAAATCACAATAAGCGTATTTTTATTGGTTTGCGCAAAAGTTATTGCGTTTACTAACTAAGGGAAAGATTTTTGTCATTTTTGCTGTTTTTTTTTTTTTTAACGAGTAATGGCGGCGATATGCAATTTTTTTTGCGGCACTGCGGACAGATCAGACCCTTGACTGACATTTTTTACACTTTTGGGGGTACCAGTGACATTACTACAGTAATCAGTGCTATACATATGCACTGTTACTGTAAAAATGACACTGGCAGTGAAGGGGTTAACTTTATCGGAGAGGAAAGGGGTTAAGTGTGTCCCTAGGGGCGTGTTTCTTACTGTGATTGGATGTGGCTGTGTGTGTAACAGCACAGATCAACGGTCCTACATAGCAGGACCGAATGATCTGTGCTTTTACACAGGGGAGAATGACAGGCGGCTTTGTTTACATTAGCCGCCTGCCTTTCTCCCTCTCTACCCGACGATCGCGAGTGACCGGCGGACATCGGGTCCGCCGGTCACATGCGCCGGCTTCTTCGGGTACGAGCGGGGGTGGGTACGTCACTTTGCCTGGGAGGGGCAGACCGCCGCTGTATATAGTCGGGCGGCGGTCGGCAAGTGGTTAATACACTTCTAAAATGCCATAAAAAGCTTGTAGAAAGCTGGAAAAAAGTTTAAAAAAACCCTCTTTTCTCTTCATTTGTCCCTCATTTTGGTCTGATCCATATAATTGTATATAAAATGCACTTTTTAGCGTTTAAAAAGTGTTTCCCAGTGCTAAACTTTTCATCCAGTTTCTAAATTGCTGCATTTGTAAATTCCAAAACCCAGTATAAAGAAATAGTGGTGGTAGAAAAGCTCTTTTGGGTTTAACTAATCTTTTTTTTGTTGTAAAATTTTCCTTTAAGGTGGTGTGGCAGGGTGTGTATCCTATGCCTACATAGTTTTGCTTATAAGTGTCCCTCATTCCCATCTCAGAAAGTTGGGAGGTATGTAGCAGGCAGAACGCAAGGAGGCGTTAGTAGCGGAAAGGCTTCACACTAAAGAACAGTCCCTACTCTGTCCCTCCTCCACTGGAACCTCCCTCTACGCTAAGCAAAAGTGTGGGTTCCTGTCCATGTCCTCACCACACACAAAATGGAACTGCAGGAAGTCAATGCTTTTTATAAGCACTGCCCTCACTAAAGATGGCCGCAAGGTCATCTTAGGTAGTAGAGTCCAATCAGGCAGCTGGTTACCTGATGACATCTATGGAGGCCTAAGGGAAATGTGAGTTGCTCCTGTCCTCCACACTCTCTGCATGGTGGTAGCTGGCAGGGCCACCTGTACAGGGAAGCCAAACTACACCTGCCTACATCCTTCTGGCTCTTTCATCCACTTCCTGTCTACATGCAATTGCTTCCACATCGGAAGTACATGATTGCTCTGGGCTGGCTTCCTGATAGTGAGGATTGTGGACCATGACTGCACAATCTGTGTCTACACAGCCACTTGTAGTCTCCTTACCAGCAGGGCATGTGACAGTGTGACAACACAGGAGCACAATTCAGAGACAGTTGTCACCCCATTGCAGGAAATGCCTGAAGAAGGACATTGATGGAAGAGTCCTCAGGAATTATTTTAATAAAGGCTGCTGATTTTTAAAGATTGAAAACAATTTATAAAATTCCATTAACATGTTAAAGAGCACAGTAGATAAGGATGAAACTTTCTTTAAAGTTTTGGATAGGGCAGGGTTGGAAATTCTGTCAATTTGGTATTGCTCTCTCTGTCCCCGCTGGAGAAAAATTGCTCCTTATCTGTCCTGGTGGCCATTGTCACCTAGATAGAAAGTATTTGGAAATTAAAAATGTGTTGTCATGTACAAAGTGTTGTCAAAGTGTTGTCATGTACACGTGGTCATTTTCACCAAGATAGAAATTATTGGGAAATCCAAATTTTTTGAGTTGACATGATCTGGTGGCCATAGTACTGAGATAGAAAGTACTGGGAAATCTAAAATGTTCGAGCTGTAATGACCTTGAGGCCAATGTCAAGGAGATAAAAAGTATGGTTGAATTTAAAATTTTAGAGCTGTCATGACCTGGTGGCCATAGTCACTGAGACAGAAAGTATGGAGAAATCCAAACTTTTAGAGCTGACCGGCTCTGGTGGCCACAGTCACTGCAGATAGAAAGTATTGGTAAATCCAAAATTGTAATGACCCTGGGCCAATGTCATCCGATAAAAAATATGGTTGAATTTAAAATTTTGGAGTTAATATGATCTGGTGTTCCTAGTCTTTGGGATAGTAAGTATTAGGGGATCCAAAATTTTAGAGCTGTCTTGAGAGCGAGAGGTGAGGGGAAGCAACCCAATGGAGACAAATGTTCTGGTGACAACTATCAAAGATGGGGATTCATGTAGGAGTTCTGTAGGTCTTTTGTTCAGGAACTTTGTGTCAGAAGGTGACAATGCTTTGTCCTTGTCTCCTGATTTTGCTCACGCATTGTCATTCTCTCACCCGGGCTTCCAATGGGGACAACAAGTGGCTATTTTAATACATACTGCACAGGCATGGTCCACAGTTGTCACCATCAGCAAAACCTGCCCTAAAAATGCCATGTAGCCATCGCTGCAGAGACGCTACAGGAGATCAGCAGCACGGAGATGTAACCAGGGCTTTTTGTGATGGAATTTTGATTGTCACCAAAACTAGTGAAGATTTCCCCTATAATTCTGTACTGGTGACCACCAAAATGTGTGATTTTCTTAACCTTTCACTGATAACGTTAAACAGGACAAATAGGGAAGGTGAATCTCCCTAACGGGGCACAGATAGCAATAACTACACTAAAAGTTTTGCCTTTAGTTATCCTTTAACTCCACAAGGCACAGAAGACTAATTTTTCTAGAACAATGACAGGCTTTTCCTAGATACGAGCAGAGCTGGCAGAAGTTCTTTATTTCATACATTACGGCATTCTTCATTTGTCGAATAACTTTCCTCCGTCTTCATTTTCTGATTATCATGCATGGCTCTTCATGGCTGAGAATTATTTCCAGTTATCGGCGGGATTATTTTGACAGTGATTCATCCGTTCTGCCCGCTCTTTATTCCTGCGACGCTCAAGCACGTTGCTTTGGCAAAGCAAATTTTTCGAGAATGTTGAGAATTTCCCAGAAGGTATCGCTGTGAATTAATCCTCGGCCTGGAGATGGAGATGAGCGTACGTGATGTTGTTCCCACTGTGATGAACATGTCATGCTCTGTCAAATTCGCCCTGTATCGCCAGTGCAGACGCTGGACGCGGGGCAAAGTGCATCGTTTCAACACGGAGAACTACACGGCACGCTGAGTAAAAATATAATGTTCCTGGAGCAAAAAAAATTATGGAAACACGACTGGTTGTCACTGCTACATTGTCAATTTTGAAGCACACGGCAACAATTTCTTTAGGCTCATAGACTTCCTGGTTCCTAGAACTTTTTCAGCTCCTGGACATAACGCCAAGGAGGAGAGTAAACCTTGCCTCTTTTAACGATTAAACCTGTTCCAACTAGCTAGTTTATGAGATGGTAGAGTGGAGGACCAACATTTTTAAAGTTGATGTTTCGGTACAGCATATAGGCGATTGCAGTCTATTTTCTCCACTGCCGGTGGTGCTCAACTGCAGCTGCAGTTCAGAGGGAGAGGAAGTCAAGAGGAACATGGTTCCTCTATGGTTGTCTGGGTCCAGTTAAATGCAAACAGCCTATGTGACTCTGGTGGCCATTTTGGGTAAGGCAGAATCTATTTCAGACCCTGGCTCCTGGGTTTGGCGTGCATATAGCATGTGGATAGTGTAGGGTCAGGTCACCCGTCTGTCAGGGACAGTGGTATTGGCAGGGAAAGGTACCAGACGAGAAGAGAAACTATAGGGATCGGCCATTATTCCTGGAAACCTCCCCGCTTGGGCCACTGACCCGCCAGGCCGCATTCTGTCCCTGAAGACAGGTGATGTAAGCTTGACTGAGATCTGCTCTGCTACATGCTGCTGTTCATCTGTGAGTGTTCCTGGTTCGGTTGCCTTCCTGCCAGGCTTATTATGAACGGTTGTACTTGACTACAATACAAGTTTTGGTTATCTCATCTGGACTGTGTGTGTTTAACTCACTTGTACCCCGACAAAGTATTGTTTTTTTGTATATTCTTATGCAAATAAAGTATACATTTTCAACCAAAAAAAAAAAAAAAAAGTGTGTGTTTAACTCACTAAACTGAACCCACCCACAGGCATGTCCTACATAATAATGGCATCCCTGTGGAAAATGGAAATTACTGTAGTATTCACTGCTACTACAATAATCTCCACTAGCTTCTGGGTTCCGTGCCGAACAGCTTGCCTTGCTACTTACTGAACACAGGAGATAGCTTGCTCGCAATGGGCTCAATTCAATGAACACTTTGCATTACTTCAAAGAGGATTTTTTCCACCTTGTCTAATCAGAGAACACTTTGAGTTCATTGAGAAAATGCACATTGTTCTCTGAATAGTGCCTGTGCCAAGCATTCAACCTCCTGTGTTCACATTGCATTAGGGCAGCTGCTTGGCACGGGATCCAGAAGCTAGTGGAGATCACTTAGTAGCGGTGTAGTAGTGGTGCCTACTACAGTGATTTTCAGCTTCCATGGGGTCCCAGCTGGACCAATGTAACTATGTACAAGATGCTATACCTGGAACTCAGCTTTAAGCATTCCATGATGTTACATTCCTATTGTACAATTTCCTTTAGATCTATCAACAGCTTTGTAATGCAAGGACTTGTGGATACAAAGTACATGGGCTGATAAAGTAGGTATTTGGGTCACAAATTTAGGTAAATCTAAAGAAGATTGTAAAAAAGGTGTATTGCACCACTTCTTATCTACATGTACTCAAGCGATAGTTGCATGGCATTTCTCTGGGAGGATTTACAGATGGTAATAACAGTGGACATTGTCTGTGCAGAGTATGCTAAAACATTCACTTGTACTGCCTTGTGACAGGGTGCGGTTAGCCACCTCGCCACTAGATGGCTCTGTACCATAATAGTGTCTGGTTACAGTATGTGAGGTCTTCAGGTGGTAACCCCTTTTAGGTGGAGCCCTCCTGCAGTAATGACAGGGGTGAATCAGCACTCATATATCAGGCAGGGAGGGGCATACAGTCTCTTGGGGCATAGAAACCAAACACCTCACACCTGCGACCACCAGCACGCTCAGACCCTGGACAGGGCAAGAGGATGGAGTGGACCTGTACATAGGAGGAGCCAGCTGTAGTCTTTATGTCCCTTATGGAGGTGGGGGCTAGGGCGGATTGTAAAAGGCCTTTTAGGCCAGGCTGGAGATCCCTGTGTGAGACTGCTTTCCTGGAGGGTTCCCAGGAGAGATATACTTAGCAAGAAGGTGACTACTGAGAGAACAGTTCAGTGAGTACCAATAACCCTGGGAGGAGAGACTAAAGGGAGATGGCTGCACATGCTTTCACCTGTGACTACTACAGACCATCCACTGTATGTGATGGAATGTGTAATGTCAAGTGACTCCAGAATGTATGTCCTTGTGATGTGATTCTAATGCCATTTCCTGAACGCCATCAGTAAAGTGCAGTAAATCTAATTATTGTATGGATATTCCTTCTTCGAGATTTAAAGGTCTATAGCCGAGAATGTCATTGGGAGGCCTATGGCAAGGAGCAGGGCACCAAATGGTGGAAGGTTCGGCCTCAGCAGGAGGGACAGTGTTCTAGCAGGGCTGAAGAGGGGGTAGGGATTTGTGCTTTGGCGTCCAAATTCAGCCAGCCATGAAGATCCTCTTACAAATGCAAGAGAACAATTTGGAGACAAGGACAGAACATTGTCAACCTATAACAGGAAGTGCCTGAACAAGGACCTTCATGGCAGGATCATCAGGTTTTATTTTAACAAAAACTGCGGAATTATTACTGGTAGTGATATTTGAAATTACATTAACATATTAAAGCCTATATGAGGTTTTATTGATTGGCTTTACATCTACTTTAAAAGTAAACACAGATTCCGGGCTGATGTTGCATTTACCCATGCATCAGGGTCCCAATGCCAATGCTCATTGGGCTTGGTGGGAAGGTATAAGTACAAATACTTACCATATTGCTTGCTCTTCTCCGCTGTCCGACACTCCGCAATGTGGTTGGACCCTCGCCATCCTCGTGTACAGTGCAGGATTGCTATTCCTGCATTGTACATGATGACGCCAAAGGGTTGCAACTAGCCAGGCAGTAAAGTAAAGCGGCCACAGGGGACCTGTCTTGAATAGAGGAGGAAACCTCAAGAGTGAGAAATAATGTATTTCAATGTATTCCTTTTCCCCCCTAGACAAAGGAGCATTTATCTCATGCAGCATGGTGGTGTGGTGGGGATGGTAGGGTTATTCAATGCAGTAATACATTTAACAAAAGCTTTAAGAAGCAAACCATATAATTGAAAATACTCCCATCCAGAATTAAAAAGATGTGTTATTAGCCTTGGCAGAATGCAGCTGCTTGAACACCATTTTCTATATACACCAACGTTCTCTGTTATCAAACTCCAGACGACCAATCCTAAGAGTCCACAACATAGGGAAGAGGAACGTTCTGGAGATCTACCTCTGTTGTCAGCCCCCCGCTAGCCAACCTTCTGCTTAATTCTTCTCTTATACACAGGGGCTTCTTATATACACACGGAAAAATGAAGATGTTTAATGTCTGCACATGTCCTGCAAATCTCTGGCAGATCGGCAATTTAAACACAAACTCCAGAAAGGCAAGATGTGGATTTAAAGCAAGGAGCCGTTCAATCAATATATACGTCTAGTTGTCAGTCTTATGTCCTTTTGCTAGAAATGGAAGGTCAGCTAATATGGATGACCAGATACCCAAGAACATGGTTTGTCTGTGGCCACCTCTCCTTTATATCACCTTAACTGATGGAACCATTTACAAAAAACAGAACAGAGGGAGCCCCAATTGCATTATGGAAGAATAGCTTTTTTTTACCTTTTTCAGTTCTACACATTTATGAAGTAGTGAGGGGGAACAGGATTGGCCACTTATAGTCCCCTAAAATTGCATGGCCATGGAACAAACATACCTAAAAACAAAAACCCCACTATTTAAAAAAAAAACCCTGTATTACAAGAAAATGGACCAAAACAACAGACCAAGACAAACAAGGGAGGGAGGGTGGGTGGCTGACACCCTCTGACTAAGCTCTGATAAGATACCCCTCCCCTCTACCCCCTACAGGACACCCCCTCAACTTTGGGAGCCTCCAAATCTGGTAAGTGGAGTAAATCTTTCCACATCCCACCTCTAATTACTCCGCCTCTACTGCCCTCCCACTTATGCTGACCCTCCTCCTAGTTTTACTCAGCTCCAGCCCATATACTTTATTAGTAACACAAAATACCAAATTTTAAGTGGTCACCCAGTAGAGGGGAAGTCTTCCAATGGGCAGGGCCGGATTAAGAGCATCATGGGCTTGGTGCTGAGGATTTTGAAGGGCCTTAAGGGCCGTGCCTTGGCATGCACCCAGAGGAGGAAGGGTGCAGCCATGCATGCCTAATTCAACATGGGATGCTGTCTCTGAATCCCATAAACACATCCATGCATCGGCAACTGTCCCTCCTTGTCCGGCCTTCGTGCTGTGTGGGGAGGTTCTGAGGGAGCTGCCTGGGGAAGCGAGCATAGAAGCCAGACTTCTGTGTTTACAAGTGACAGAAGAGCGGTAACAGTGAATATGGCCAACCCGGGGCCTATATAAAGGTAGGGGCCTGGAGCTGCAGCTCCAATAGCCCCTACGTTAATCTGGCCCTGCCAATGGGAACATTAGTTTTGGTGACTACCAGGGATTCCTTTACTTTGGAGAAATTTCTAATCACTTCCTGTTTTGGACATTGGGCAGGAATTGAAGGGACATCTCCCCAATGGGACACAGAAGGCAAAAAACAAACCCTCACTTACTCTATCCCCCAAAAAAAGAAAAGTTTTGCCTTTAGTTCTACTTCAAAGTTGAACTCCAGGCAGGTACAATCAACACAAATTAGTACAGAATAAAATAAAATTATTTAAATATAGAGAGTGTATAGATAGATAGATAGACAGACAGACAGACATAAAGCTGTAGTACCCTCCTAGTATATAGCAGGCTGCAATGGATACCCGTGCCGTTCCTTTAGACCTGTGCTGTAAACAGTGACTCCCGCACACAGTGATGTTATCGCCCAGTGGACTGAATGAAAGAAAACTGAGAGGTTGCTATACTAAACAAGCAATGTTAGTGCAGCGATGTCTCCCGCTGTGCCTTTGTGTTCCAAAAGGGGGACCCCCCCCCCAGAACACACTAATCAGCGCCCACAGCCATTGGCTGGGCTGGGTTTTCCAGCATGTCCCTTCGACAATAGCCTGTCCTTAGACCGACTTCTCTTTGAAGGACAGCTGTACACATGGTCCGAGTGGCGGCTGGTTCCTGCTGAACTGGCTGTTATTCAAACCCTTTGTACCCAGCTTTGCTTCACCCTGGGGGGCACGAGGATAGTGGGACTTTAAATGAGGTAGGTTGCTATTACAAATATCCAAATGAAAATAAAGTAGTCTCAAAATATTAATTTATTTCTTGCTGCATGGTGAAATCGATCATGCAGCAATAATCAATAAATAGAATAAATAAATAAATATCACATATTCACAGTACAAATACAGACGATACAGGTATGGACATACAAGAGGTATTGAAGGAAATATCTTGCTAGGCATAATAAATATATATAATAATAGCAGATAAATATATACATAATATATGTCTCTGTTTTGTATATGTAAGTATCAGAATCCTAGATTTTTGAAAAAAATTTTGAGGGAACTTAACGGTGTATTTCCCTATCCATACGAGATTTTTTGAGCTTAAACTAGTCCTTATTTACAGAAAATTTGTACCAAGCTCCTGAAGAGTGGATGATAATTCCACGAAACGCGTAGAGCCATAAAATATGAAGATTTATCAGGATATGGATTACGGATTATTTATGAAAGAGTTTATGAGCCACTGGAGTAATCCTTGCTATGTATTTGATATATATATATATATATATATATATATATATATATGCCTTTGTATGATAGTTTTTATCTGCTATTATATATCCATTTATTATGTGTATATGCTTAGCAAGATATTTCCTTCAATATCTACTGTATGTCCATACCTGTACCGTCTGTATTTGTACTGTGAATATGTGATATTTATTCATTTATTCTATTTATTGATTATTGCTGCATGATCAATTTCACCGTGCAGCAAGAAATACTTTAATATTTTGAGACTACTTTATTTTCATTTAGATATTTGTAATAGCAACCTACCTCATTTAAAGTCCCACTATCCTCACGCCCCCTGTTGTATAACATTAGGGATGGAGGTGACTACTGTGATGCCTCAGATCATTTATTTTTTACACTTTGCTTCACCCTGTTTAGAGAATTCTAGAATCATAGTGGGAGGAAGGACAAGGCATGCAGCCTAAATATTTATGGGACTGTAGCCAATCCCTGGGAAGGTGTGCCCACTTGGTAACTGGAGCGCCAATTAATAGTTTGAAGGCTGGGCAGCATTGTGCAGTGTTCCTGGGTCCAGTCCTGCAGGAGGAGACCCTGTGCAGGGGCTCTGCTCGGTGGGAAAGAGAAGCCTTTGTGAAGACATCAAGGTCCCAGCTAGGCTTAGCTGGGGGCCTATTTGCAAGTCCAAATCCAGGGATCAAGTGGGGTCTGGAGAAGCTCACTGGAGAGAGCCAGGAGGAAGATGGTGGGAAAAAGTCCAAAGAGTGTACAAGTACATAGTACATACGGCGCCCCTAGCAGAAATGCAAAGTCCCTTGGGCAATTGGAACTTTCATCTGTATCGATAGATCATCAACAGGAGAAGGGACCGGGACTGGAACCTGTACAGCTGCCGCAGGAGATCTGGATAGGATCACCTCAATGTGGAAGGAAACAAATAGCAGGGCGCTGAGGTCAGCATCAAATAAAAAAACACTTTATGAAAATAAGCAGGACACTTACATTGAAGTTAACATGCAACAGTATGGATAAGGAACACCTGAGACTAAGCAGCTGTAATCAGTATGAGGCTGTAGGCATCGATGAGTAAACAGGGACTGAAGATGACAGGGAGCCAGCCATCTCAAATTATGGATATGAGCGGCGGCAAACTAGGCTGCACACAAAGATGACAGCTGTCAAAATGCCTGGTGGCTGTCGAGCGAGGCATGACGCATTTCCAGGAACTTTGCCCTCTTCTTCAAATGCGGCTGCTTGGTCTCAGGTGTTCCCTATCCATGCTGTTTCATGCTAACTTCAATTTAAGTGCGCTGCTTATTTTTATAAAGTGTTTTTTATTTGATACTGACCTCAGCACCCTGCTATTCGTTTTCTTCTATGGTCGGAAAAAGTCCAGCTGTCCTATGATGATGTGAGTCTACATCTTCCTCACTAGGAACAGCCTGGTGGATATCAGTAGGAGGCATGAACCTGGTAGAACCCATGAAACTCAAAGACATATGGGTATGTCCATTTGGGGGTGGTTAAGATGATCAGATGGAGCCAGAACACCCAACTGTCCTCTGAAGTCTATGGCCAGTCATAGTTGATAAAGAATACCCATTTCCATAAGCCTGTATGTACAGAAGAAGACAAGAACCGGATTTGTTTTGGGCCCCTTATCTCCATCTGATATATCCAACCCTGCAGTACCAATCGTAATGACAAATTAAACACAGAGAAGACACAACACTTTCAGCAAATGGCTCGGAAATAAGCAATAGGCTCTAATAAAAAAGAGTCGCTACCGTTTTATTGAATATAAAATCCCGAACTAAGCCATGACGGAAGATAAATGTGCAATTGTTGCAAAATGGGGTGGGGTGGGGGGAAGCATGTTTATTCCGGTTCAGCAGAAATGGTTGGGTTTCCAGCGATCGCTTCTACCAAATCGTGATAAAACCACTTTTTTTTTTTCTATTTCTCTGACGCGTCCTCCTGTTTCTCTTTTTAATACCTCGGAAAGGCCGAGATGAAGTGTAATTACCAAAGTCATTTTAACTGGCTGTGTTTATGTCCTAAAAAATGACTGGAGGTGACTGAGACACTGCGGGGCAGAGATTTGATTAGAAAATGTTGTGTTTTTCTCTCTTTGTTTGCTCGCCTCCTATTTGTCTTTCTTATATATTTATTTTTAGTCTTCGCCAGTGTTCACTGATAAACTCCGAACTCCATCATTGTAATAACTACACGCCGCCTCACCTGTTAGATTAACCACATGATCACTTCTCAGCCAAGGCTCCATTTTTCTCGCTTCACAATTTTTAAACACCATTAAGATAACACATTACTCGGAGGTAAAAACTCGCACGATTCCTCTTTGTATTTGCCCGCTCAGATCTCGTTTGCTGTTTTTCTTCATATTCCGTGAGCGGGCTGCTTGTTTTATTTTTCAAGAAGGCCAATAATGTTCTAACAATTATGGAGCATGAGGTGCCATCTTGTCTTTCTTTATTTGTTTTCAGCTTGTTATGAGGTACTTTACTTTTAATATGGTACTGATTCAGATATTCCTGCAGGAGTTTAAGTAACCAGAATACAGATTTAAGGGGTACGTAAAGTCAAAGGTACAGAATAAAAAACATATCTGGTTGACGGAAGCCCTCCAGTGCACCAGCATTTCACTGTGATGAATTTCTAGGTGAGGTCGAGCAGGTTGCAAATACTAATAGTTCATATGCAGCACCCTCCCAGAAAGACTGCTAGGGTTTGTTAGGCAAATTTAGTTCTGTGGGTCTATTGTAATCAGCAGAGCAGCATATGATTACTTTGGACTGCTCTCGGTGCTGCAGGATGTGAGTTTGATTGCTTCCCTCTGTCTTCTGGAAGTTTCCAGAATGTAGTGAGTGGGAGAGTCAAAGCCTGAATATTTATGCAGCTCCAGCCAAACCCTGGAGAGGTGTGCCCAGATGGTGGGAGTGTATAAATAGTTTGGAGCCTCAGAGAGCAGTTTCCCGCCCCACAGGAGGAGAGGTTCCTAGCCAGAAGGGCTACTGCCCTTTCCTGGCCCCCAATCCAAAGATCCTGTTGTTTCATTGAGGTCCCAGCTATGCATAGCTGGGGGGGCTATTCTGCTTCTAATTCTTGGAGAGCTGGGAGAGGGTTTTCGCTGAGGATTCGGTCTAGAGGCTCTGCCCAGGAAACTGTATGGAGAGATCCATGCCACAGTGGCACTGTGAGTACAAACCTGTTAACCCCTGTTGCACTAACATTAAGCCTTGCCTGGTCTGCAACACTACTTACCATGTCCCAGTGCTGTCCATTTTATGTCCTTCTGCTCAAAGGACTGTGTTAAGAAGTAGTTGCAAAGGGAAGAGTGTCCTCACATTCTTGTTAAGTGTTGTGTTGTTCAGTGTTGTGGAGTGTCCCACAGCTTCCCTAAGCCCCATCCAGTGTTACTTTGCGATAGGCTTCAAGAAAGCAACCCCTATACTGTTTTCTGATACAGAGGAGTGAATGTTGCTGTTTGCCTGGCTGCCGCTGCACTAGTAGGAGAAAAATCTAGGACACCACTTAGAGGCCCTTGCAGGGGTTAGCACTACACATACATAAAGCCATAACCTTTATTTTCACTTTGGATAACCCCTGTTATGTTTGTATTGCTGTCTGTGTCTTTGCTGTCCTGTTGACTATGGTCTTCAGTGCAGAAAATGATGAGCAACCTAAAACAGTGGCCCACTGATGGACTGCAACCTCCTTCCTTCTGGGGCCTCTAACTAGCTACAGGTTCTCTAAAACTCCCTCAATGCATCCAAGCTATCACATTGGTCCACAGTGCCCCTCAACCTCTCACAGTGCCCCTAAGGCCCTCTGTCTCCTCGGTTCCTGCCAACCTCCCACAGTGCCAGCTAGCCCCCCAAAGTGCAACCTAACTTGTTCCAGAGCCATCAGCCTTGCGTAGTGCCCCAGCAGTGTCCCACAGTGCCCTCTAGTCCCCCACATTGCTCCTGAATAGACCCCCAGCCCCTCCAGAGACTCTATCTCCCACAGTTGCCCCAAGTTCCTCCAGAAACCTCATCCTGCACTGGAACACCAAGTTTGCTGCAGAGTCCCCTAAACTTTTTAGAACCTTTATCCCCCCACAGTGACACCTGACAACTAGTCCCTTTCAGAGCCTTCCAGAAATGTAATACATATTTTGCATTCCAATACTTGTATTGAGTGACTATACATTATTTCTTCTTCTTCTTTTTTTTACTGTTGGAGGTATGGAAGGATTTGGATGAAATAACCGGGCACTGGTATCAATAAGATTGAGAACCACTGTTCTAAAATCTTAGAGTTGTCACAAGAGCAGGGGGTGAGGATGAACTTTCCGATGGGGACAATTATTCTGGTGGAGAGATTTCCTCCACCAGAAGTGAAGGGTGTGTCTTGATGGGACACAGAGAGCAAAAGAAAAAAGGGGTCTTAACATTCTGTGAATGATGGAGGAATGAATGAACAAAAGGATCTCCTATGACCATTCATAGTACATCACCCAAAAAAATGAATAAACCTTAGCAATAAAATAATTTTTAGGGAACCACTGATAAAAAAAACAAAAATTCCCTTACATTGATGGTCATTGGGGAAAATGTTCCTTTACACTGGTGGTCAGAATGCCCCCTCTTACAGGCAGTGGAAAAGATCATTGGCATCATGGTGTTGGCTGTGCCAAGTTGCGTTGGGCCTGAAACTCAGAAGAGGAGGTCAGTCAGCCACAGCTCAAGAAACCCTCACTGAGAATGGCTGCTCTTAAGGTAAAAAAGTGTAAGTATTTATTAAAACTTGTATTTTTACCTTGGAACAGTCTTAGCTAATAGGAAACTGATGACAAAAATCAGTTCCAGGATCCATGGAAGTGAAAAAGCGCATCCTCACTGGCCTGCTGTGGATAGCCCCCCTGACCCCTATGTCACTACTGTGTCTGGTAGAGACAAGAGGTTGGTGGAAGGACCCACAGCGGCCAGCAGGGGGCATACTATTCGACATACCAGAGTTTTTCTGCAAGAGAGCAAAGTTTCAGCAAACTAGCTCCTGGGCAGATTGTTGTTAGGGTTCTAACAGGGTCACTTTAAGGCTGCAGTTCATAAACAATATAATGCTCCCAGAATAATGGGTTCTAGATAGCCTGTTGGGTAAATTTAGTATGTGGCTTCTGCTGTAGCCACAGGAGCCAGAATTGTTTAGTTTTGGTTTGTTCAAGACTCCACAGGCTGGGAGTTTGATTACCTCCCCCTGACTCTAGGAGAAGCTTCTGCAGAGTAAGGCAAGATGATTCAAATACTAAATGTATTTAGTAGGACCTATCCAATCCCTAGGGAGGTGTGCCCAGATGGTGGATGGGTTCCTGTTAAATAGGCTGGAGTCCAGAAGAGAGCCTTTTTCCCTGTGTGGAAAGGGGATCTGTGAGCTCCTGGGGTTGCTTGCCAAGGGGCACTCCTGGGCTGGAAGATGGACTTTTTGTTGGGGTCATGCTTATGGACTGTGTACGGTTTGGGACCTCGTAAATAAAGCCTCCTCTCTTGAGCTTGAGGTTTTTTTTTTCTTTTTTTTTTGGTCTTAGGCCACAAAACATGGGCTACCTCAGTCTTCCATGACTTGTGCTATGTTTTTGGGTGAATGCAGGGCTGTGGATAAGGGGATATCACCAGTCCTTCTGTACAGGGCCCCGGCCAGCAGGGGGCCCAGGCAGCTGAGTGAATCAGATTTACTGCATTTCCCCTTTATAGCTCTCTTCACAGCAGCTGAAAGCTCGTTTCATCTTCTCTCCCTCCTGCTGGATTTCAGCTGCTATAGGGAGAACCATAACTTTTGGTTCCAGCAATTGCCCCCCCCCCCCCCTGCTGCACTGAGCACCCTTCCTGTGCACCATACATATCCCCCTGCTGCCCATGCCCCCCTGTGTGCTTTCCCCTACCTCTGCAGTGCTGTTGGCTTCCCTCCTTTACTTTCTGATGGAATCTGCAGGCACACAATATTTATATTTATGTAAATATTATATTTACCAGACCCTTCCTCTCCTGAATGAACACAATAAGTGATCACTACCAATCACTCACTGTGTTCATTCATAACTGAAGCATACTAAACTGTATTTATTTGGGGGGGAGACAGGATGGAGACCCTGTCAGGTTGTCTGTATGAAGCCCCGTGGTTTGGGTGCATGGTCCACAACTGCGCACATATAGACTGTCCTAGCTGCATATCATTCCCTTGGGGATTACTAGCCCTACTATCAATATAGAAGTTTCCTCCTTTAGCAATCTATTCTGTTTTGGGGTATCCTGAATCACTTCCAGATCCCCTTCTCAAGTTTCATAAAAAGAAACCCCTAGACTGTTTCCTGAGCCAGAGTGAATGGATGGCAACTGGACAACTGTGTGCCTGGCTGCCCTACACTGATTAGGGAAAGAACGTGTGTAGAATAACAGCGGCTTCTTTGGAGGGTAACGCTACATTGGTATGCAGAAAATAGAATGTAGGTGGCAAAAAATCACCAAGCTGTCATTGCATCCCTCTGACACTGCAGTTTTTCCCATGCATGGGGCCACAGTGCAGTATGGGAGGCAAATTTCGAATGGCAGCTAAAAGGTCCCCTAGGAATATCTTTTTTTGCATTTAGAACAATAAAGAACATCCATTAAGTTACTGAATGATACCACTCTTGTGATGCCCAGTTCAGTTTAATTTTTCATCACAGGAAAATTACACTTGTTTATTTTACATGAGGTGCATGGAACCAGGCGGACAAAATCCTCTCCCGTCGCCGAGGCATCCCGGTGCAAACGGCCTATGGGGGACTATCAGAGAAATCCAGATTTGTTGACATGACACCTGAAGGAACAAAGACGCCGTTTTATTGTCTCTGAGCGAAGGGAAGAAAAACCCCACAACACCACCAGGCGCCCATGAAAATTGCCAACGCTCAACTTGAGCTGACAAGGCCAGGGAAGCTTCCTCATTGCATGATGACGTCCCCTGATGCGCTCCCTTTTATAGCCGGCCATAAAGAGGCGGTAAATCAGGAAGGAGCCGTAAAAAGCCCAGGAAACTGCTGGAACAAGCTGAGGAGAGCCAAACTTTCAGCAGCAGCATTTTAAATAAGGAAGACATAAACATTAAGATGCCAATATTACATGGAGGCCTAAAGAATGAGAGAGAGAGAGAGAGGTTACAGAGAAAGGACGGGAAGGAAACAGCGACCAGAGAATGTTTTAGGAGGGATATGCAAGCCTTGCTTTGAAGACCTGATTATTAAAGTGCGCTTGTCATATAAAGTCATTTTGTAGCCATGTACAAAGAAGGAGTGTGGGAAAATAAAAGTGCCAGTAATCTGAAAAGACCAAGCACCATAGAAAAGCATTTGAGACAAACAAATTAAAAAATTAGCCCTTTTCTCTGCAAAAAAAACAAAATGTAAAATATTGCAGCTTACCGATCCTTAGATGTGGTGGCTGCATTTGTTTCCTTTTTTATAATATCCAATCAAAAATGGGGGGCAGGGAGGTGTCTAGATGTAATGCAGCAGAAAAAACAAAAAAAAATGTTTATAGATCTGATTATGCTTTTTGGCACACAGTGCAAATTGCATGACTGGGTGGAGAAAAAACTGGTTGGCTTTTCCGGGGGGAGCTTTGACAGTCGGGGGCGGGAGGCATTATGTTGCCACCTCTCTACCTGTTTTACCACTTTAACCAGTGGCGGCTCATCCATTGGGGGTGCAGGGGCGCCGCCCCCCTATCTATGCATCCGGCCCCCTAATCTACATGCAGGGTGTCAGACGCATGGATTCCAATGGGGTGTTTTTTTTTTTTTTTTGAAGCACGTGATTAGAGCCAGAGGCTCTAATAGGCTTCAAAAAAGGGTGGGATCGAATGAATATTCACTATTGTCACATGGATTCTCCTCCTGGCCAATCAGGAAGCGGGTCCTGAGACCCGTTCCCCGATTGGCCAAAAGGAGGATGCCATGCTATAGGCCAAGGTGGAGGAGGAGGAGGGAGGAGACGCAGGGGAAGCCCGACCCACGGAATAGACTGAGGGGGAAGCCACCGCCGCATGTCAGTCCAGGGTGAGTGTGACCCGGTGACCGGGGGGGGGGGTAAGGGGTATGGTGTGCGGGCTGGAACTGGTGTGGTCTGGGAGGGGGGATATGGTGTCCGTCTCCCGCCCCCCCAACCCATGGAGCCCAAGCCGCCACTGACTTTAACCCCTTCGCGTCACTGCCTCTCAGCCTTTTAAGAACTTCTAAATTCCGAGAGGCGGGCATTTAGGTCATGTGACTGCTGTAATTGGCTGTCACACAATTGGAAAGCTCCCGATCGCAAGTACCCATCAGGAGCTTTCCGGTCCCTGCCAGTGACTGTACTGGGAGTGTGCTCTCAGCACAGAAAACTGTTTCCATAAAGCTGCATACAGGGCTACTGTTAGAAATCACGGGGCCCAATACAGCTTAGCGGCCGGGGGCCCCTCTTCCCAGCTGAAGGTGACGGAGGACATAGATTTATTAGTCCCTTTCTTTGCAGCCTCAGCAGCACAGGTGAACGAATAGGAAATGCTCTGAGGCTTCCTGCTCATTCACAAACCGAAGCATAGTAAATAAAGTTTACTATGCTTCAGTGACAAATGGACACAGCCTTGATTGGTACTGATCTCTCACTGTTCATTCAGGCAAAGAAGGGACCAGTAAATTACATATTTACAGGTCCCTTCCCCCACTCTCTATCCTGAGACATCTCCCTTTGTGCCCGCAGTAGCTGCCGGCCGGCGGGAGAGGAGCAGAGGGAAGCCAGAAGTGCTGCTGGGGAAAGGGGCAAATGGGGGGGGGCCCGGACAGCAGATGGAAGGGGCGCATGTGCTAGAACAAATCCCGCCACAGTGCAGCCGGAGGGAGAAAGAGGAAGAGAAGCTGGCAGCACTGCAGGGGAAGACAGAAGAGAATGGCTGCACTAAGACAGTACAGTCGGCCCTCCTGCTCAGCAGGTGCCCGGGCCCCCCTTTTAAACTGATGGTGCCTGGGCCCAGTACAGGAGAGCTGGCTGTACTGCCGATTCAGCAGCCCTGGCTGCATATATGCAACCTCTCTGCGTTAAAGTCCACCCACCGATAGGCCACATATATGCGCCATGTTGGCAGGTAGAGGTTATGGCAGTAATGGCATATTAAGGAAGACCTGTCTCCTGCCAGCAAGCGGCATGGAAGCAGTGGTATCTCTGCAGAAGTCAGACATGCCCCCTGCTATAGCTCCACAGTCAAAGCTGAGGCTCCCTGTTGACTGGTAAACTCTAGCTCTGAGTGCATCTTTATCCACACGGGGCACTTCCTCATTTGCATGGACTATATTTCCTTTTTAATTGATTCATTTTAGTTTTAGCGCTGCACTAATTTCCTATTATTGTTTTTTTTTTTTGTTATTTAGAGTAACTTTGAGTGTCAGCTGCTTTTGTCTTTAGTGGAGGTGTATGCGCTGATATATTTTCACTTTTGCACAAAGGCCAGGTGGTGTTGTGGCCGCACAGAGGGTGCAGGATCTGTAGGAGGAGTTCTGCACTCCTCTCTGTTGCGAATTGCTGACAAAGGGGCGGGGGCAAAGACGAGCCTTTCTGAAGCTGCACAGAGGAGTGAAAGATCTAGCAAAGGAGTTCTGTCCTCTCTGCTGCCGACTACAGAGACAAGGGGGTGCCTTAGCTGCAGGAGAGGTGCGAGGGCCACATGAAATGGCCTAGGGGGCCGTATTTGGCCCACGGGCCTTGTGTTTGACACCTGTGCCTTATGGCTCGTTTCCACTGAGCTTTCTGGTACGGTACGGTTCGGTACGGTACGCTATTTATGCCGTTTCCATTATGAATGATACCCTAATTCCGAACCGTACCGTACCACTTTTTTGGTACCCTTTCGTTGGGGTACCAAGCACATTAGTACCGTACCAACAGGGTGGAGCTACACTCTGCAGAACTTTGATTGGTTGACAGGGAATTCTCTATCACAGTTTTCCTGCTACACCACGCCTATCATGAAAGGGTACTATTGGCAGTGGAAATGCAATGTGTACCGTACCAAACCGTACCGTACTGAACCGAACCGTACCGTACCACTCAGTGGAAACGAGGCAGATAATTTAAACTAAAACTTCAGTTGGGCCTAAATTACTATTTTTTACTGTATCAAAAATGTATGTAATACCATTTTTACTTTTTTATAACTAAAATTGGGCTTCTAAATTTTGGATAGTAACACTGACTCTAATTTAGGAGCTGCAATTATTTTTTCGCAGCAAAAAAAAAAAATTAAGATTTAATTTGGGCAGAAGTCTACTCTATTTAATCAGCACTGGCTTTCTAGTCCATGGCATTGCGGATTCTCTTGGAACATTCTGCTCTTTGTTCCTACTTTGGCTATTGCAGGTAGGAACTTGTGAAAAAATATAATCTCAAGAGGCCAAACGGCTTTGCCACACTTTTGATATCTTCCAGAGTCTAGTGTTGTATTTTTGAACAGGAGCCACATCAATTATAGACCAATCAAACGAACAGGGAGAAGACAAACTTATCTGTCATTTGTAACATTTTCCAAGACTGCTTCCGACCGTAACAAATGCGTTTTGTCATCATCGCGAGTTACAAGATGTCAGGTCGAAGGCTACAATGAATTCATTGCCACTACAGCAATATGGAGAATGTCTGGGTTCTTTTTTTTCTCCTTTTTTTTTTGGGACGCGGAATGAAAGATGTAAAACAAGAAATCACTCTTGATTGCTTGGTGATCGGTGAGGTTCGCAAAAACTGCCCAAGTTCATTTTATAGGCCTTCAATCATATCAGCAAGTGATCACATCTGGGATTTTTACCTCCCCGATCTTTAATATTTCATGCCAGGAAATTATTACAAATACGGTTTTCCCTGAGTAGCACACATTTCCGTTTTATGACCTTTAATGTGGTGTTTCCAGGATGAATGAAAATTGGGCTTTTTGCTTTGGACACCCTTGTGAAATAGTCTCCTCCTTCCTTTCTCAGAGATGGCAAAACCCTTGCCCGACTTATTTTATACTATTGATGAAATTCTGGAGCTGGACACCTCTAATGACCCAACCAACCAAAGCTCCTAAAAAAAACTGCATCTGGATAGAATTTTTTTGAAACATTTTTTGAATTAAAAATAATTTTTATCCAGAAAACCACAACCCCTTTAGGTGAACTCTATCATTTTGAAAAAACGGAATTTTTGTAAAATCTTACCTGTAAAATTCCTTTCTCTGAGTCCTCCGACAGTCCCTGCCCACTTCATATTCGTCACCATTGGGTTATGACTTCCGCTTCATAGGAGTAGCTAGGCAACAGAATATGTTAGTACAAAGACTTAACATATCCCCACCCCCAGGGGGTGGTCCCCTCAGTACATAACCCTCCACTTCCTGTATCCAACTCAGTTTCAGTGGAATAGCAGTAGAGAGTACATCAAAAACCCCAAAAGAGGGGCGGGGGCGGCGACTGTCGGAGGACTCAGAGAAAGGAATTTTACAGGTAAGATTTTACAAAAATTCAGTTTTCTCTTACGTCCTCCGACAGTCGCCGCCCACTTCATATTCGTCACCATTGGGACGTCCCAAAGCAGTGTAAACATGAGGGGTGGGAAGAACGCAGCCGCGCCCAAGGCAAAGCCGTCTCCCCATCAGAGAAAGGAACCTTACCAAAGGAAGGAAACCAGTTGGGCATGAGAAAAAAAATACTCGCTCAACAGGAGCAAGAAACCCAGGGAAAAAAACAAATATCCCAAACAGCCAAAGAACCCATAACAAGGGCTCTAGGGAACTGCCGCACTAAGAACCTTGCGGCCAAAGGAAGCATCAGCCGATGCCTGAACATCTACTCTGTAGAATTTTGTGAAAGTGTGAACGGTCGACCAAGTCGCCGCCTTACACACCTGGGCCACAGAGGCCCCATGACGACAGGCCCAAGACGTACTCAGGGATCTGGTAGAGTGCGCCTTCACAGGTACAGGGGGAACTTTCCCCTTCAAAGCATAGGCCTGTTCAACAGTCTGTCTGATCCATTTGGCGATGGCAGAAGCCGACGCCGCCATGCCCTTCCGAGGACCTTCCGGAAGAACAAACAAGGCATCCGACTTGCGAAAAGACGCAGTCGATTTGAGGTAGACTCTAATCGCCCGGACAACATCCAAGGAGTGAAGCAGCACCTCCGTCGGATGCTTCGGCTTCGCGCAGAGCGAAGGTAGGACAATGTCCTCATTGAGATGAAAATCCGAAACCCTTTTTGGAAGAAAAGAAGGGTTAGGTTGCAAGACCACCTTGTCCAAATGCACGACCAGATACGGAGACTTGCAGGACAAAGCTGCCAGCTCCGACACTCGACGAGCCGAGGTGATAGCCACCAAAAAGGCGACCTTCTTGGACAACAGAGGCAGCGAAATCTCCCTGATCTTTTCAAAGGGAGCACGCTGCAATACTGATAGGACTAGATTCAAGTCCCAAGGAGGTAGAGGGTCCCTCCTAGGAGGGAGCAGATGGCGTACCCCCTGCACAAAAGTGCTGACCAAGGCGTTAGATGCCACAGGACGTTGAAAAAGAACGGCCAAGGCAGACACCTGACCCTTGATCGTAGTCAGCGCCAGACGCTGGTCAACACCCGCCTGAAGGAAGGACAACACCCTAGACACCGAATAAGTGTCAGGAGAGAAACCCCTGGATTCGCACCAGGCAAAATATGCCTTCCAAGTACGGTAATAGACCTTCCCTGAGGAAGACTTCCTCGCATTAATTAAGGTGTGAATGACCTCAGGGGAAAGACCCCTGTTCTTCAGGACCTCGGTCTCAACAGCCAGGCCGTCAAAGCCAGCGACTGTAAAGCAGGATGGAAGATCGGTCCTTGCGACAGAAGATCTTCTCGAAGAGGTAGACGCCACGGGGCGTCGATTGCCAGATTTACGAGGTCTGCGTACCAGGACCGGCGAGGCCAGTCCGGTGCCACAAGAATCACCGCGGTCGGTTCCGCGTGCAATCTGCGAAGAAACCTGGACAGCAATTGAATCGGTGGAAACGCATACATCAGTTGGTAATGATGCCACGGGGCAACCAACGCGTCCGACGCGTCCACCTGAGGATCGCGCGTCCTTGCCACGAACCGTGGTACTTTGTTGTTCAGACGAGACGCGAATAGGTCTACCTCCGGAAGACCCCACCTCGCGCACAACATCTGGAAGACCTCCGGGTGAAGGGACCATTCCCCCTGGTCCAGGGTCTGGCGGCTCAGATAATCCGCCTGCCAATTGTCCACCCCCGGAATATGAACTGCCGATATCGCCGGAACATGCGCCTCGGCCCAAGCCAGAATCGCGGCCACTTCTTGAGCCGCCTGGGCACTCCTGGTGCCCCCTTGGTGATTGATGTAAGCCACCGCCGTGGCATTGTCCGTCTGCACCCGAACCGGACAGCCGCGAAGACTGTCCGTCCAGCGACGGAGACAGAGGAGTATCGCTCGCAGTTCCAGAACGTTGATCGGAAGGGAGGATTCTTCCGTCGACCAAACACCCTGGGCGGATAGAACGCCCAGAACACCACCCCAGCCCGACAGGCTGGTGTCCGTGGTGATCACCGTCCACGAAAGGGGACGAAAAGACTTGCCCCCCGATACTGAGAGGGACTGAAGCCACCACAGAAGACTCCTCCTGGTCTGAGAACTCAAAGCCATCTGAAGATCCAGAGACTGCGGACGCCCGTCCCACTTGGACAATATCTCCGCCTGGAGATCCCGTGTGTGAAACTGGGCGAAGGGAATCGCCTCGAAGGCCGAGACCATCAATCCCAGACACCGCATGCACGTCCGAATGGACGAGGACGGAACGTCCCTGAGGGACCTGACCGTCTCCTGAAGAGTCGTGAGTTTTTCTTCCGGCAGGAAGACCTTCGCCTGGACAGAGTCCAGAATCATACCCAGGTAAGGAATACGAACCGATGGGCGCAACGTTGACTTTGGAAAATTGATCGTCCAACCAAACTCCTGCAGAGTCTGCAACGTGACGGACAGATCTTTCTCCAGACCCTGGTTGGTCGCCGACCGAACCAGAATATCGTCCAGATACCCCAGAACCGAAATGCCCTGGGCTCTCAATAAGGCCAGGACCGGTGCCAGCACCTTGGTGAACACCCTCGGAGCCGAGGCGAGACCAAACGGCAACGCCACAAATTGGTAATGATCCGCCGCTATGGCGAATCGAAGGTACCTCTGGTGACCCTCGAAAATCGGGATGTGAAGATACGCATCCTTCAAGTCGATGGAAGCCATGAACTCCCCCGGAACCAGGGCAGCCACCACCGACCGCAGGGATTCCATGCGGAACTTGCGCACCCGCACAAAGCGGTTCAGCGCCTTCAAGTCCAGAATCGGACGTACCTTGCCCTCCTTCCTGGGCACGGTGAACAGATTGGAATAGAACCCTCGAAATCTGTCCCGATGAGGTACCGGGACCACCACTCCCTGAGCCCTCAGGTCCTGCACCGCTAGATGCAAGTCCCGCAAACGCTCCGGGGATAGCAGAAGATTTGAGGGAAAGAACCTGCTCTCCGGCCGAGAGAGAAACTCGATCTTGTAACCAGATCGAACGATTTCCTGAACCCACCTGTCCCGAATTCGGGCCAGCCATGGCTGATAGAAACCGAGCAAGCGTCCCCCCACCCCTGACTCGGGTGAGGGCGCCCCTTCAGGCCGCACTGTTGTGGGCCGCAGACCCGGATTGGCCAGACTTTTGCTTACCTGCCCATGGCTTCTTGTGGGAGCCTTGACCCTTGGACGGCTTGCCCCTATAGTGTGACCGAAAGGCACGAAAGGACCCCTGAGGGGGCCGAAAGGAAGCATTCCTCTTACCAGGAGCCGTCTTAGGCTTGTGGGATTGGGGCAAGAGCGTGCTCTTACCACCCGTGATCCCTTTAATTAGGGTATCCAGGGATTCGCCAAAAAGGCGAGAACCATCAAAAGGCAGATTGGCCAAAGTTTTTCGTGAAGATTGATCCACCGACCAACACTTCAACCAAACCAGGCGGCGAGATAACACCGCCACACTGTGTACACGTGCAGCCAACGGAACCATATCCAGGTCCGCATCACACAAATACATGACACCCTGGTGGATTTGATCCACCATATCCAAAGTCGCTTGTGGGGCAGAATCAGCCACCAGGACACGCCTAAGCACCTGCGTCCAGCTCGCGACCGCCTGGGCCGCCATAAGGGAGGCAAATAAGGCCTTCAACATAGAACCCATAATAGAATAGGTATGACGGGCAAGGGACTCCATCCTCTTGTCCGTGGCATCCCGGAACACCGGGGTGTCTTCAGCAGGAATCGCAGTGGATTTGTTCAAAACCGCTATCGCATGGTCCACCGGAGGCGGGACACACCAACGCTCATCAGTAGCGGGCGTAAAAGGATAGCGCAGCTTAAACCTACTTGGTACAGCAAAAGGCTTGCGTATATTACGCCATTGTTTTTTCACAGCGCGTTGAAAATCATCAGTGCATGGAAACATCTGCGATGCTTTGCGCCTCTTCTGCGTCCCATAAGCTGCCAAGGCAGCTGGAGGACATGTTTCCTCCTCTAAACGCAGCGTGTGCTTGATAGAAGCAACAAGAGCATCCATGATTGCAAGCTCTTCAGACGAGCCAGGGGGAGAACTATTAACCCCCTCTACCTCAGCCTCCACCTCTGACCCCACAAGGTCCAGGGAGGAACGGGACCCCGATAAGGAGACCCCAGCCACAGCAGCCCCATCACCATCACCCTCTGAATCAGAGGAAATTGAAACTCTGGGCCTTTTAGAGGATTGAGCAGCCACCAGCATTTGCACCTGAGTCGCAAGGCTAGCCACAATCGCAGCCAAATCCCCCCCGGAGGGGGAAACCGCAGTCCCCTGGCTCCCCACTAAAGTGGCAGGAAATTTGAGTTCCTGAGAATCCATGCCCCTGCAGTAGTAAAAATAAATGGGTGACCGCCCCTTTAAAAGAGCGCTGCGATCGTAGCCCACTCACACAAAACACCCCACACAAGGGACCCCCACAGGGACAAGTATACCAAGGCAGGATACAGGGAATAGAGTGAAATGAACCTGGAGAGATCGGTGCTGCTGCTGCTGCCTGCGGTGCTTCTGAGGAAAGGAAATGCTGGCATACAGGGCGCTCTATTAAAGCCTATGGAGGCTACAAGAAAATGGCCGCCATGCATGTAAAACATGCGGCCGGAGCGATCGCAGCCAAAATGGCGCCGTTTGGCGCCGAAACCGCCGCTCCTACACCCCATGAGGGTGAAATAAAACACACCATCTGCCCAAAAAAGGAACATGGTAAACCGCCGCAGCGGCGCTGTAATGTGCCCCAAGCATGACAGAATCAAGCCCCACAGCACACAGCCGTTCACACAGACAGAACTGACACAGAGTGCAGCCAACCCCCCCTCCTGCAGCCCACAGCATGCAATATGAGAGATAGGGAAACAGTACCAGCGTGAACACAGAGCAAGGTAACACAGTGCCAGACTGACACCCCCCAAACAGACAGGTCCCCACATAAATACACTTACCTCGCGTTACCATGGCGTGGGGGACCCGCACAGGCGAACAAACCGCTGTACATGAGGCAGGGAGAGTCGCATCCAGGACGCATCAGAAGTTGGGTTGAGAAACCGCACAGCGTCCGGTGAGGTAGCCACCTCACCTAGCATCCCTGCACGGAACAGGGATGGGTCGTTCAGAAAACTCAGGAGCGGTACCTGACTGAACGCTCGATGGCGGGCTGAGAAACCACTGACCCACAACCTGCTACCAGGGGGGTCAGCCCGAGACGCAGCCCGCATGATCCTCTTCTTCCGAAGAACTAACTAACGCTGGTAAAATAAACAGCTAACAAGAAGGAGAGAAAAAACTCAAATAAAATCCAAAGAAAGGAAAGAAAGCTGAGACAAGTGCCCCAGCACAGAAACATCCAGCCACTCCTGACAAGCTAGACATTGAAACTGAGTTGGATACAGGAAGTGGAGGGTTATGTACTGAGGGGACCACCCCCTGGGGGTGGGGATATGTTAAAAGTCTTTGTACTAACATATTCTGTTGCCTAGCTACTCCTATGAAGCGGAAGTCATAACCCAATGGTGACGAATATGAAGTGGGCGGCGACTGTCGGAGGACGTAAGAGAAATATTAAATTTTTTTTTGTAGATTAATACCTAATACCGTACAAACTTTTTTGCCATATATGGGCTATATGTGTAGGCAGGTGCAGTCTATTTTCTCCTCTGCAGCAGCAGTAGTACAGAGGTTCCTCTATGGTTTCCTGGGTCACGGGGCAGTGATCCGGTTGGATGCTGAAAGCCCATGTGACTCTGGTGGCCATCTTAGGTCAGACAGAATCTATTTAAGACCCTGGCTCCTGAGATTGGTGTGCATTTAACATGTGGGTAGAGTAGGGACAGGTCACCCGTCTGTCAGGGACAGTACTAGTGGTAGTGAAAGGTTCCAGATGAATAGGGAAAGCATAGGGACCCAGCACTGTTTCTGGAAACTTCCCCACTTGGGCTTGGACCAGCCAGGCTGCATTTTGCCGCTTTACACAGAAGCTGTAAGCTTGGCCCAGACCTGCTCCTCTACATGCTGCTGTCATATGTGAATGTTCCCGCCCAGTTGGGCTTTCTTCCACCGGGCATGTTGTGAACGGTTTTCCTTTGACTCTAATATGAATTCTTTCAATTGCATTCAGACTGAGTGTGTGTTCTTAGTAATGCATCAGAAATTATGTTAGCTCTTAGCTCTTTTGGTACCTATTCAGCTTAAGCTAAACAATTCTGCCATCCTATAGGGCAGAGGTTTCCAAACTGTGGCCCGGGGGCCAGATTGCTTACCTTTACCTGACCCTTGGGGCACTATTCCTCCCACTGATACAAGACACTATTCTACCACCTGACATCAACAAAGGGGCACCATTTCTCCCAACGACACCAATAATGGGGCACCATTTCTCCCAATGACACCAATAATGGGGCACTATCTATCCCTATGATACAAACGATGGAGCACTATCTATCCCTATGATAAAAAACGATGGAGCACTACCTATCCCTATGATACAAACGATGGAGCACTATCTATCCCTATGATACAAACGATGGAGCACTATCTATCCCTATGATACAAACGATGGAGCACTATCTATCCCTATGATACAAACGATGGAGCACTATCTATCCCTATGATACAAACGATGGAGCACTATCTATCCCTATGATAAAAAACGATGGAGCACTATCTATCCCTATGATACAAACGATGGAGCACTATCTATCCCTATGATACAAACGATGGAGCACTATCTATCCCTATGATACAAACGATGGAGCACTATCTATCCCTATGATACAAACGATGGAGCACTATCTATCCCTATGATACAAACGATGGAGCACTATCTATCCCTATGATAAAAAACGATGGAGCACTATCTATCCCTATGATACAAACGATGGAGCACTATTCCTCCTCCTAATACCAAATGTGGCAATGTTTTTTCCCACTGATGACAGGAATATTTCCACTCCCCACAGCCACAATCCGCCCCCCAAAAGTCTGAAGGACAATAAACTGGCTCTTTGCTTGGAAAGTTTGGAGACCCCTGCTGTAGGGTTACGTCATTTTACTTTAAAAAACTTTTGCCCGGACTAACACTCTGGAAGTGACTTCTATACAAAAATGATGGTTTTCGCCAACATCAGCAACATTCTAGATACACAACGAGCACAATCTATTCATGACTACAATTTTACACGCTGCAAACTGCTCGGTCTGTTTGCCAAGTAAAGGCAAAGTCAAAATAATTTACTCCCCCCCCCCCCCACCCTTTTCCTTCATTATTTCTGTCATGGTGATTAGAGCCTGTAAATTGGCAATTAACAAGAGGCAGTTGACCTTAAGAAAGTTAGAATTTCCCAGATTCCCATTAACGACTTTATCCGAGATATGGTCAATTATCTTATGATAATGAATTTGTCAGGTGTTGTTATTGAATACCGCCTTCTTTTCTTTTTACCCTTTTTTTTTTACCATTCGAGAGAAATCACTTGAAAATATTTGCTCCAGACTTGGGCGTTGTGGATAAAGTTTGATGGGTCAACCGATCGGGAGGGAGGAAGGGAGGAGGAGGAGGGAGATGGAAGGAACGTTTGGTTTGGGATGTATTAATTAGTGCAAAGATGAGACGATTCAGGCTGAACGGCAAAGAGGCTGTTTCAATTATGTGCTGACCAGGTACGGCGCCTCGGTGCTGATAGAGGGAAAACAAAGAGGTCCATCTGTAAAATATTGCGGGGGACGCGCCAGACTGGTTTTGTCTCTATTCCATTTTGTAGTGGCATCAGATTTAATTAAATGGATATTTTGTTTCTTAATTTGCTTTAAATTGCGACTCCAGTCAATACGCAACTTAAATGCATACACAAGAACTGCATTACCTGCCAAAGGTTTCTTGGTGCAATGCATGTACTCTTGTGATGCTCCCAACTGGGCACTGCAATATGGCTGCATAAAGCAATGTTTCTCAACCTTTTTTCAGACGAGGCACCCTTTAAAATTCTAGACAATCTCAATGCACCCTTTACATTTATAGAAGATCTCAAGGTACCCTTTAAAATTCTAGACAATTTTTAAGGCACCCTTTAAATTATAGACAATCTCAAGGCACCCTTTAAAATTATAGACGGTCTCAATGCACCCTTTCACATTCTAGACAATCTCAATGCACCCTTTACAATTATAGAAGATCTCAAGGCACCCTTTAAAATTATAGACAATCTCAAGGCACCCTTTAAAATTATAGACAATCTCAAGGCACCCTTTACAATTATAGAAGATCTCAAGGCACCCTTTAAAATTATAGACAATTTCAAGGCACCCTTTAAAATGATAGACAATCTCAAGGCACCCTTTATAATTTTAATGGGTTCCTTGAGATCATCTATAATTTCAAAGGGTGCCTTGAGGCCGTCTATAATTTTAAAGGGTTCCTTGAGATCATCTATAATTTCAAAGGGTGCCTTGAGGCCGTCTATAATTTTAAAGGGTGCCTTGAGACTGTCTATAATTATAAAGGGTGCCTTGAAATCGTCTATAATTTTAAAGGGTGCGAATTGAGATCATAATAATTTTAGATGATCTCAAGGAACCCATTAAAATTATAGACGATCTCAAGGCACCCTTTAAAACTATAGACAATCTTAAGGCACCCTTTAAAATTATAGACGACCTCAAGGCACCCTTTAAAATTAGAGATGATCTCAAGGCACCCTTTAAAATTTTAGATGATCTCAAGGCACACTTTAAAACTATAGACAATCTTAAGGCACCCTTTAAAATTAGAGACAATCTAAAGGCACCCTTTATCATTTTAATGGGTTCCTTGAGATTATCTATAATTTTAATGGGTTCCTTGAGATCATCTATAATTTTAGATGATCTCAAGGAACCCATTAAAATTATAGACGATCTCAAGGCACCCTTTAAAACTATAGACAATCTTAAGGCACCCTTTAAAATTATAGACGACCTCAAGGCACCCTTTAAAATTAGAGATGATCTCAAGGCACCTTTTAAAATTTTAGATGATCTCAAGGCACCTTTTAAAATTTTAGATGATCTCAAGGCACACTTTAAAACTATAGACAATCTTAAGGCACCCTTTAAAATTATAGATGACCGCAAGGCACTCTTTAAATCTATAGACAATCTTAAGGCACCCTTTAAAACTATAGATGATCTCAAGGCACCCTTTAAAATGAAAGACAGTCTCCAGGCTCCCCATTCTAAAATGTAAAAAAAACTATTCTAATAGTTTTACATAATGCAGCAACATCCACACACATAGGACACCCAAAGTTAGAGGTGATTCATTCTTCCAAAGCAAATACCCTTTTCCACACTGGTAATGACTAGTATTCCAATGTTTCTCTTCTCCTTCAATTTCACTCCATCAGTCAGCTAATGTCACCCCAGTGCTGAGGGAGAGGGGCAGAGGAGGGCCAAACAAGGATGCTGAGTAGGCAACAGACATCCTCCTTTTTAACCACTTCTGGACTGGAAGGATTTACCCCCCTTAATGACCAGACCATTACAGCGTTACTTTAAATGGCAATTGCGCGGTCGTGCGATGCTGTACCCTAATAAAATTGATGTCCTATTTTCCCCCACAAATAGAGCTTTCTTTTGGTGGTATTTGATCACCTCTGCGATTTTTTGCGCTATAAACAAAAAAGAGCGACAATTCTGAAAAAAAAAACAATATTTTTTACTTTCTGCTATAAAACATTCCCAATTTAAAAAATTTAAAATCTAATTTTTTCATCATTGTAGGCCAATATTTATTCTGCTACAGGTTCTTGGTAAAAAGAAATCCCAATAAGTGTATATTGTTTGGTTTGCACAAAAGTTATCACATCTAAAAACTAGGGGAAAGATTTATGTCATTTTTATTTATTTTGATTTTTTATTAGTAATGGCGGTGACCAGCGATTTGTAGCAGGACTGCAGCATTGCGGCGGACAGATCGGACACCGAACTGACATTTTGACACTTTTGGGGGGGACCAGTGACATTACTACAGTAATCAGTGCTAAAAATATGCACAGTTACTGTAATAATGCCACTGGGAAGGGGTTAACACCAGGGGCGATCAAAGGGTTTAAATGTGTCCTTAGAGGTTGCTTTCTAACTGTGTGGGGGATGGGCTTGCTACATGAACGCAGAGACCTGTGTTCCTAAATAAGAGGAACACAGGATCCCTGTGTTCATAACTGACAGAACAGCGGTCTGCCGTGTTTACAACAGCAGACCGCCGTTCTGTCTCCACAGGGAGCAAACTCGGGTGCCTGGCGGCAATCGCGGCTGCCGGACCTGCTAATCAGCTTCCCCTGTGGGGAATGGGGGTGCAAGTCCCCGCTAGCGGTCCAGCAGAGCGACGTACAGGGCTGACCTGCTGCAGTAAAACTACGTCGGCAAGTGGTTAACTGATGACGTCATTGGTTGTTAGGATGCCAGTGTCTAGAAAGTTGTAAGGGTGCATAATGAAAACATGATGCTTTGTGTAACTAAAAGGCAGGCTTCGTCCACCTGCTGGCTCATATACAATCCTGAAATACCCTCAAGGTACCCCAGGGTAGGTGAAAAAGGGTGGCATAGAGTAAGAAGGTTGACGATGCCATTTCCTTGGGTCTGCGGGACCCGCTGATCAGCTCCCGCTGTGTAGAATCACAGCGGGAGCGAACCACCGGCTGCACGCGCTCGCGCTCGATACCCTGAAGTGCAGGATCATGTATATATATATATATATATATATATATATATATATACCAACGCTATAGGGTGGTTGGCAAGTGGTTAAAGCCAGCAGGGTAAGGCCAACTCATTGGGGATAAGATCATCAGCTACAAGAGGCTGAGATTTTGGGGCTGATTTTCTAAAGGCAAACAGGCAGTTCACTTTGCGAGGGAATTTTCCCTTAGTACAGTGAACGTGGTAAAAATTCACTTTGCAAAGAATGCCCAATCACGTGCAAGAAAACTAAAACAGAAAAAAAAAATAAGTTTTGCTTGCATTTAATTGGATGATAGATGTCAGCAAAGCTTTGCCTTATACACTTAGCTAAGGAAAAATTTCCAACGCAAAGAAAATTTCCCTTGCAAAGTGAAGAGCCTCACCTACTTCAAAAAATTCTCAAAAAAAAGCTTAAATGTTGCCAAAGCAATCTGTGGCTCCCACTTAAAATTTTATCCATTTAGTTAAAATATACTCTTGCAAATTCTGCGAATGTCCTCACATCGTCTTCCTGGAAACAGCCGCATTACTCGGACGGTTTGCCGCCGCCCGGAGAAGTTCCCATCCATACATTTTAATCATTTGCTGCCATTAGCAAAGCTGGCTTGGCTGAACTGTGTCTTCTCCTGGATTTCACAGCGGTAGTTTACCTGCTCAATATCTGTTGCTTTTTCCTAACGCCTCCGTGTGAATAATGATCCTTTGAAGCTGAATTCATAAACAATTGATGAAGCTTATGAAGACTCAATCTTGACAAAAGCAATATAGAAAGATATTATGGAAAGTCGATGCCAAATATGGACTGGGAGTAATCTAGGAGCAAGGCCTAGAAAAGCAAAACGCTGGGCGTACAAGACAGCTGTGCATTGTAAATTGGATCAATAGGATCAATCTATAACCAAGTGTTTATATATTTATTTATAGGAAGGGATGTGATTGAAAGTTCTACAACCGGGGGCTCCAAACTATGGGCTGAGGATCACACCCGACCCACTATGGAACTTTATCTGGCCAGCAGATCCTCAGACTTAGCAGAGACTTACGATTCAGAGAAGGGAACACTAATGTAAAAGGGGACTCTGATGTAAGGGGGCACTCTGATAAGGACACCGGTAAAAGAAGGGTACCCTGATGGGAACCACAATGTAAGGAGGGATTCTCTTGGGAACCATCATGTTAGGGGGAACTCTGATGGGGACTGATGAGGAAAAATTGATTACATCATGTTTGTTGGTTGGGAAAATGCAATTTGTATATACTGTGTTTTTCATAAGAGCTATAACTGTATTTGTACTGACTCGCTTTTTAATTAATATAATTCAATAAATCTATGCACTTTAGCCATCACTACCTGTCTAACTTGTCCTATAATAACCACTTCTATGTATCACTGGTGGGCTTTACCCTCTAGGACAGGGGTGTCAAACTCAATTTAATTTGCAGGCCGCATCATCATTATGGTTTCCCTCAAAGGGCCGGTTATATCTGTAGGATTAGATGTCCAGAGCCCCCCATGCCCCATAGACCCTTACATGAGATGTCAAGAGACTCCCCCCCCCCCCCACCATCTGAAGTCAAGAGTCACCCACCCTTTCTTACATCACAATGCAACCCCTTACCTGGTGCTACTGCCAGGAAGAAGAATGCCAGGGGTTCTGGGAAGAAGAAAGGGCAAGGTCTGGAGAATGACCAGAGGAGGGCTGGAGTCCGCTTACAGAGTCTGCTGAATGTTGGGACCAGGGGAGGCAGAGACATGGTGGTGTTGTGGCTGAACAGAGAGGTGCAGGATCTGTAGGAGGAGTTCTGCCCTCCTCTCTGCTGCAGACTGCTGAGAAAGGGGGGCGCAAAGTCGAGCCTTACTGCAGCAGCACAGAGAAGCACAGGATCTGGCAAAGGAGTTCTGTCCTCTGTTGCCGACTACTGAGACAAGGTAGGGGCAGAGACAAGGGGGGTACCGCAGCTGCTGGAGAGGTGCAAAGGCCACATAAAATGGCCTGGGGGGTCGCATTCGGCCCTCGGGCCTTGTGTTTGACACCTGTGCTTTAGGAGAATACAAACCCCCCTTTTTTTGTATGCATCTCTTTGGTTATTAGACACGTACCCTATTGGTGACATGGTATGCTTATGATGTTGATTTCCCCCCCCCCCCCCCCACTTTTTTTGTTTTTTTTTAACTCTGATGGGGAACCTGATGTAAAGGGGTATCTGATCTGTACCCTGATGAAATAAGGGATTCTGATGGGAACCACAATGTAAGGAGAGATTTTCATGAGAACTATGATGTTAGGGAGAACTCTGATGGGGAAGCTGATGTAAGGGGAGACTCTGAAGGGGACCCTGATGGGGACCATGATTTAAAGGGTAAATTCAAATTTACAGAAAATCTGTAACATGAGCTCACACTAGACCACCCTCCCCATCACCCCGGATTGTACCAATGTCCCACGATCTCCCGTTTCAGACACGGGGGCGCCGATCTAGAGATTTAGAGGTTTGAAATCCTCTTGGCTTTTCTCCTCTCCTCCTGCTGACAGGATGGGCTAGACGGATTCTGATTGGTCAGCGGTGCTGACCAATTAGAATGCCCATTATCCGGACACGCTGAGAGGTACGGATAGGAGATTAAAACGTGATGATTTCAAATCTCTGGATTGGTGAAGTGGGGTCCCAGTGTCTGACAGAGGGGGATTGCGGGACACTGTTTCAGCAGGACCGAGGGGGATGGGGAGATTTTCTGTACAGGTGAACTTACACTTTAAATTGATTCTAAAGGCTGAAGGTTTTTTTTACTTTCATGCATACTATGTATGAAGGTAAAACACCTTCAGTATGTCGCTCCCCCGCTCAGCCCCCCTAATACTTACCTGAGCCTGATCTCGATCAAGCAATGTGCACGAGAGCAGCTGGTCTCCTGGCTCTCTCTCTCCTCATTGGCTGAGAGGCAGCAGTGGAAACCAGTGAGGAGGGAGCGAGGGGCGGGGCTGAGCCCCACTCTGTGTGTCTTATAGGCTCAGGAATGGGAACACACGAGTGCCAGCTGCTTGCTATGGGGGCACTCAGCATGGGGGGGGAGCCAGGAGCAGCAGTAGGGGACCTAGGAAGAGGACGTTCGGGGCTGCTCTGTGCAAAACCATTACGCAGAGCAGGTGAGTATAACATGTTTGTTATTATTTATTTATTATTATTTTTTTTTTAATTAACCTTTAGTGTCACTTTAACCTGATAAAAAAGGGGACTGTGATGGGGACCATGATGTGAGGGGGGGGGTGGGGGGGGGATCTAAAGGAGACCCTGAAATAAGGAGGGATTCTCATGGGAACCATGATGTTAATGGGGACTCTGATGGGGGTCCTGATGTAAGGGGAGACTCTCAAGGGGACGCCCCTAATACCTGAGCCTGATCTCGATCCTGCAATATGCACAACAGCAGCTGGTCTCTGAGCTCTCTCCCTCTGCATTGGCTCAGAGACAGCAGTGGGAACCAGTGAGGAGGCCCGCTCTGTTTGACTTATTAACACACAAAATAGGGCTCAGGATTGGGCAGGCACGAGTGCCCCATAGCAAGCTGCTTGCTATTGGGGCACTCAACATGGGGGGAGGATTCAGAAGCAGCGGCGGGGGACCCAAGAAGAGGAGGCTCGGGCTGATCTGAGCAAAACCATTACACAGAGTAGGCGAGTATAACATGGTTGGTATTATCTATTTATTTTTTTATAGTTTACCTTTAGTGTCACTTTAACCTGATAAATAAGGGGACTCTGATGGGGACCATGATGTAAAGGGGGGGGGGGCTCTGAAGGGGACCCTGATGTAAGGGAGGCTCTGTTGTGGACTGTGATGTAAAAGAGGACTCTGATAGGGGCTCTGATGTAATGGGGGACCCTGATGGAGACCATGATGTAGGAGGGGGAATCTCATGGGACCCATATTGTAAAGGGGGGGACTTTGACAGGGACCATGATGTAAAGGGGGCTTCTGATGGGGACTATAATGTAAGGGGAGAATCTGATGGGAACCCTGATGTAATGGGGGAAATCTGAAGAGGACTCTAATGTAAGGAGGGGGGGGGGACATGATGTACGTGGGAACACTAATAGGGACCATTATATAAAGGGGGACTTTTACGACAGATAGAGCTTCACAGCATTTTTTGTTTCACTGGAAAGAACCTCCTCTAATTTTACCTAAATTGTGTCAACTTTGCAGTTGGATCTGGTGTGGTCACCTGGGCTAAGGATGATAGTAAAGCTGGCCATACATGTGGGAATTTCTTGTCAGTTGTAACCACTTTCAATCAACCATGATCACAGGTAAGTTCTAAAAATAAGCAATCCATCACCCACAAGTTTAATCAACCTCGAAAATTTGGTCAAAAGGGAAATGAAAACTGGACAATACATTGCCAGATTCAACTTAGTTTATTAAAGATCAAATCAAAAATCAAAAAGAAAAAATGGTGGAAATTTTGGGGTCATTTAAATCGAATTGCGGTCAATCAAAAGTACCATTTTATTCTTTGCTTGCAACGTGATTTTGACAAAAAAAAATTTAATCGAAAGATCATTTCAGAAGGCCACCTGTATTGGCGAGCTTTGGAGATGGAGGATTGAAGATCTTTGGTGGCTGAAGGTGACACGGATCCCTTCTGATCTTTTGAAAAGCAGCCCTCAGTGCAACTCTGCAATTCGCTATTCAACCATTAAAGAAACAAAAAGCCGCGGTGACCCAGAAAATGCAGAGCACCAAAAGTGTTGTGTTGCCATGATGAAAATTTTACAAGTGCTCTTTTGATGTCCAAGAGCACACGCGGGACGAGGCGGAGATCAAAGGTTCTCCTTCGACTTCAGATACACAACATCTAAGAAGCATGTGACTGCAAAATAAATAAATAAACACCGAGCAAGAACTAATCAGCTCCAAATCCGCTTTTCTGATGACGGAATTCTAAAGAAGAACTTACAAAACAGACTGACGCAGACAAGCTTTAAAATGGACCTGTTGGTACCTATATACAAAATAAAAACGACTATAAAAACCCTCACAACAAAAATTGAATATATTTTAGACTATCAGACATTAAATGTGATGGCTACATTTTATTTTTTTTATTTATTTTTTTTTATTTATATTTTTTCCAATTTTCTCTCCTGCTGATCCTAAAATAACACACTTCCTGTCTTAGGGTGACAACCTTCACTGTACTTCACTCGGTGTCAGTAGGGGGGAATAGTGTCCCATTATTGGTGTCAGTGGGGGGAAGAGTGCCCCATCATTGGTGTCAGTGGGAGGAATAGTGCCCCAATTATTGGTGTCAGTGGGGGGAAGAGTACCCCATCATTTGGTGTCAGTGGGAGGAATAGTGCCCCAATTATTGGTGTCAGTGGGGGGAAGAGTGCCCCATCATTGGTGTCATTGGTAGGAATAGTGTCCCATCATGGGGGTCAGTGGGAGTAATAGTGCCCTATCATTGGTGTCAGTGGGGGGAATAGTGTCCCATCATTGGTGTCAGTGGGGGGGAAGAGTGCCCCATCATTGGTGTCAGTGGGAGGAATAGTGTCCCATCATTGGTGTCAGTGGGGGGGGGAGAGTGCCCCATCATTGGCGTAAGTAGGGAGGAATAGTGCCCCATCATTGGTGTCAGTGGGGGGAAAAGTGCCCCATCATTGGCATCAGTAGAGAGGAATAGTGCCCCATCATTGGTGTCAGTGGGGGGAGGAGTGCCCCATCATTGGCGTCAGTAGGGAGGAATAGTGTCCCATCATTGGTGTCAGTGTACGGAATAGTGTCCCATCATTAGTGGCAGTGGGGGGAAGAGTGCCCCATCATTGGCCTCAGTAGGGAGGAATAGTGCCCCAATTATTGGTGTCAGTGGGGGGGAAGAGTGCCTTGTATCACAGTGAAAGAAATTGTTTCCAAGAGCCAGAGAGAGGCAAGCAAAGGACCGCATCTGGCCCTCAGGCCGCAGTTTGGAGACCACTGCAGTACAGGATTACAGAGCCAACAGTTTAAGCAGCGCTTTACAGTATACAAGGGAACAGTACAATTACAATACAGCTCAATACAGAAGGAATAGGAGGGCCCTGCCCATGGAGCTTACAATCTAAAGGGGGGAGGAGGTGGGACGAAAAGTTAAAGTTGCAGGGGATGATCTGATGGAGGTGCCTCCAGTACAGTTGTTAGCTGGAGGTGGGGTAGGCTTCCCTGAATAAATTAGTTTTCAAGGATTGCCTAAAGGCAGACAGGGTTTTGGCTGACCAGACATACTTGGCTAGGGAGTTCCAGAGGATGGGAGAGGCTATTGAGAAGTCCTGGAGGTAAGCATGGGAGGAGGTAACAAGGGAGTTTGAGAGCAGGAGGTCTTGGGAGGAGCAGAGAGGATGATTTGGGTGATATTTGTATCTGTGGAGGAGCAGCATTGTCACTCTAGGACAGGAAGTGTTTTGGGATACGTTCACACATGGGCGATTTCAATCGCGGGCGGAATCTCCACAATTCTACCCATGATTTCAAAACATGCTGTTAAAATGTCAAATTGCACATCAGCGTGTTCAGATGCCATTCATTTCAAAGGCATCTAAAAACAAGGTGCCATCCTGCCGCGAGCCAAATCGTGCTGCAATAGCGGAAACCAAATTGCGCAACGCGTGTCGTCTAAAAAAAGTTCTGGAACTTCTTTTGGGCGACAGGCGTCCCACGGTGCTGTGTACATGATTTTTCTGCTAATTGTCGGGCGACAATTTTGCCACAATTGGGGTGCCATTGAAAGTAATGGGATCGCAAGTGCGTCCCGCGTTTTGCAGCGATTCGGGAACTGCGGGCAGAATCGTGGCGTTTCCACCCACGATCCGGGACCGCTTAGGTGTGAACAAAGCCTTACCCTTTAAAAAGCCACTTCAAGTGAAATGAAAGCAAAAAAACTAGCCTGTTACAGGAAACTTTTGGCACTCTCAGCTTTGAGGAACTTCAAGTCTCAGCAGGTCTACCTGCTGGGGGTTGTAGTTCCTTCCTGCCCCGAGCGCTGACGCTGACCCTGCCTATCTTTCACAGACAGGATTTAGGGGTGAACAGGTCCAGAATTTTCAAAACACGAGAAATAAACAGTGAAGCCTCGCAGACATGGAAATCAATTTCCCAAAAAAAGCCGGTGTGACTTGGTCAAAGCGCCGTCCATAAATCCCCCGCAAAACGCTACGTGGACCAAAGGGAGGTAGCTGAGATTTGTCATTTCGGGTGTTTTATTGCCCAAACAAAAAAGCAAGGTTATACAGATACGCCTTTGTGAGATTGTTTATAGGGATTGTACTGTGGGGGGGGGGGGGGGGGGGAGTATTTATAGGCGATCGGTGACAATGCGGGATGAGAGCTGGAAAGATTACTTTATTACAATAACAGGCTAAGAGCGCGAGACGCATCATCACCTTGTTGAAAGTCCCCAATAAAGTCACATTCAGCAAATATGCTTTTCTCCTAGGTCACAGCAGATTGCAAGCTTTTGGGGACCATCCTTTACTTTTTCTCTTCGGTTCCCATTCACACTATTGCAGTAATAACGCACATGATGGATGTGCCTTGATGGATGTTCATTGTGGTGCCTTGGTGCCTTGATGGATGTTCATTGTGGTGCGCTGATAGAAACGGCTCCTATAGAGATTACCTCCAACCCCTGCAGACCGGCAGCTACAGAGCTAGCGGAAGTATCAATGGACCATGTGGTGACAACTCTCTACTTGTGCTCCACGGAGGACCACATCGGAGTTGATTTAGGCCCCTTTCACACGTGTGTGACTTGTCCTGCAACTTGGGACTGCAAAGTCGCATGACAAGTCATACCGCATGATTTCCAAAAGGTGACCTTTGATATCTGTGCGAATTCAAGTCGCAGCGACTTCAAAGTAGTCCCTGCACTACTTTGATCCAACTTTGGTGCGACTTGAGGCCGGCGGCAATCGAGCCCGCTCCTCCTGTGGTCTGGCTCCTGCTGTGTCTAATCACAGCGAGAGCGCGACTCCGGCCATGCGCGTGCACCGCCGAGACCACATGCACATAATCACATAGATCTACGGGATTATGCGCAGTTGAGCCACCCTGCCACAGTAAATCTGCATGGGGCGGTCGGCAAGTGGTAAAGAGACTTTGTTGGATTTTTTCCTCATCTGTGTATATGTGGACTGCTTGATTGTTACATTTAAAGAGATAGCACACTTTTTTGAGTATTGTCACGTATATCTTGTATCCAGATAATATTTTTGTGCAGCTGTCATTTCGTTTATACAATTATTGCAGATTTTTTATTTTTTTTTTAAATCACTAATATCGTATAACATAAAAAAACTGAAAATACCCTCATTTATTCTCCGGGGTGTCTGCTCTCTTAAAACATAATAATAATGTGTTGGGGGTTTTGGGTATTTTTTTAGGCCTAAAATTATTTTTTAAACGTGCACAAATCACGAAAATGGTTCTGGCAGCATAAAAGCAGAACTTTTCTTTCTCAGTCAACATTGACTATAGGTAAATAGATAGGATGGTATATTAAATTAACCTTTTTTGATGTTTTTTATTACATTTTTTTTATCATTTTTCCAAACTTTAATTATTTACAATATTTTATAACAGAGACAAGGAACTTTTTTTTTTTAATTTCAAGCCAGTGGTGATTAAATACCACCAAAATAAAGCTCTATTTGTAGTGGGCAGTACAGTGGTGTAGTGGTTAGCACTTTCGCCTTGCAGCAAGACACTATCTGTCTGGAGTTTGCATGTTCTCCCTGTGCCTGCATGGGTTTCCTTCAAGTGCTCCAGTTTCCTCCGACACTCCAAAGACATGCTGGTAGGTTAATTGGATCCTGTGTAAATTGGCCCTAGTATGTGTATATATGAATGGGCATTAGGAACCTTAGATCCTTGAGGGTTAGGGACTGACGTGAATGTATATGCAAAGCTCTGTGTAAATTGAGAGTGCTATATAAGTACCTTAAATAAATAAAATTTGTGGGGAAAAAAGATGAAAAATGTCATATGGGTACAGTGTTGCATGACCACCCAATGGTCATTCAAAGTGCAACAGAGCAGAAAATTGGCCTGGAAGGGGGTAAAAGTGCCCAGTATTGAAGTGTTTAGACTAGGGATCGACCGATTATCGGCAAAGCCGATATATCGAGGGCCGATATGCACTTTTCCTGATATATTGGAATCGGCCCCTGAGGTGACCGATATTGCTGATATTTCGGGAAAGTGCTGTACCGGAGTGATGCCTGCAGCTAAAGGCATCACCCTGGTACCGGCGTCCAAAGCCGACGGTCGGCTGTCTTGTAATGACAACCGATGCGGCTGAGAAGCCACTCGGTTGTCATTACAAGGAGCAGGAGGGGACGTCTCCCCCCTCCCGCCGCCTTCCGCGGCTTGCCCGGGTCTCCTGTCCTACCGGGAGACGTGGACAACTAGCCTGCACAGCCGCATTCGGCTCTGATCGGGTCTCCATGCAAAAACCATTAAAAGTCATGACATCACTTCCTGGTACTTTGCGCCAAATTAAAAAAAATGACAGCATTCAAAACAGCCAAACTTGGCGTTTTGAATGCTTTGAAGTGCAGAGGAGGGGTTTGGGGTCTTTTAGACCCCCAGATCCCTCCACAAGAGTACCTGACAAGTAAAAAAAAATAACATTTTTTTTTTAAATGTATGAAAATATCAGCCAATATCGGCCGATACCGATATGCGATGACCAAAATATCGGTATTGCCATCGGCAATGAAAACAACGATATCGGTCGATCACTAGTTTAGACACCTATTTTTACACGTTTTACATATCTATACCTACAGAAGGGGCCAGCCTGAAGTCATCTTGCAGGACTGAATATTCTGACTAAAGTTCCGCTTTAAGGGCAGGCAGAATGTTGCCAGATGGGAAGCCTCCATTGTTTTTTCAAAGTGTGACACCTTCTCTTTGCTGCCAACGTTTGACACAACTTTCTCGCAGCTGCTGTCATCTCGACTTTTGGACTTGCTGACAGCCGCAGCCATTGAAACAAAAAAACCAAACAGCTAACTTAGTAGCTTTGCTGATATTAAAGAACTCACGCTGAAAATGTCTCTCTGGTGTCAGTTTAATGGCAAAGTGATGCTTTTCTACTTAATACCGAGGCCACCCGAGGTGCACATTTAAAATTCTTTAGCTGTAATTAAATGGTGCGTAGATTAGGCTGGAGTCCTCTCCGTACTTTTCAAATACAGGACGGGGAGATGTTACAGCGGTCCCGTCTTGGGACGCCGGCGAGCTTCAAACCGCTAAATCTCTATGAGATGCCACTTGCTTGCGCAACCAGCTGAGATGCCTTTGGCACCAGGATCAATTAGAAGGGGGGGGGGGGGACTTGGCGGCATGAACCGGAGAGAAGGGGCCGGGTGCTACGCTGCCATCTTCCCCCCTCCCCCCCAATTCACTCCAATACCATCATTATCAGAAACCGCAAATTATCCCAACAGCGGCGTTCCGTATTTGTCTGTTTGCAATCACAATATTTGTCCTCATTTGCATTTAATGTCTTGCGTGGAATCTTCAACAGGCTGAGAAGCAAGTAATTACAGAAATTCCCTTGCTGGCACAACATTCATAATCATCGCTTTAAAGGGAAAAAAAAAAAAGTAAATGCAATTAATATTCTCACTTGCCAGAGAAAATACAAATTGTTTCTGTTTTGTTTGCAAGAATTGTTTTTCTTTCAATGAGGGAATGTTTAGCTGCTGAGGAACTACAACTGTAAGCATGACCGATGGCTGCAGACCATGCGGCCACCCTCAACCGGCTACAACCAGTTAAAAGCAGAGTGATGTTTTCAAGTTGAGTTGAAGGCAAAACTTTATTTACATTTTGGACAAAGTAAGAAAAAACTATGAATCCTGTCTGTTTTTTTTCTCCCATTGGGGAGATTTCCCTTTACTTCCTGTCCCATAGCCAAAACAGGAAGTGAGGGAATCCCACCAAGGTGAGGAGTATTGTCACCAGAAATAGTGTCCCCATTAGAAGATTTCCCCTCTATTCCTGTTCTGGTGACAATCCAAAATGTGGGCATTTTCTTTCACTTTCAGTGATAACGATAAATAGAGAGGGGGCATTTCCCTAAGGGGGACACAGACAGCAATAAAAACCTCACAGGGGTTCAAAACCCTCTCCACTCCATCTAAAACTAAAAGTTAGGTTAAGTCGGAGAAAGGGGGAAAGGAGGATAAGTGCACTTATCCTTTAAGTCAGGAAAGTGAAGACCTCCAATGGTCACTTTGGCCAGATTCAAGAGATCCCAAGGTTAAGATTTAACGCCATGTCTACTGTAAGACCCCTTAAATAACCCATGGCGGGAAGGTAGGTTAAGTTAGGTTGGACAAAGAGAGCAAAAAGAAAAGGTGCACTTATCCTTTATGTCTGGGATGTCAAGACTTCCTTGGTCACTGTGACCAAATTCAGTAGATCTCAAACTGGAGAGTCAACAACATGACCACTTTAGACCCCTTTAAATAACTCATGGCGGGGGAGTAGATAAGGTTAGGTCAGGGGAAGTGGGCAAGAAAGGTAAGTATACTTTGCCTTAAAGTCAGGAAAGTGAAGACCTCCTTGATTACTGCAGCCAGATTCAAGAGATCCCAAAGTTGAGATTCAGCGACACATTCACTTTAAGGCCCCTTAAATAAGTCATGGTGGGAAGGTAGGTTAGGTAAGGTTAGGCCAGGGAAAGGGGGCAAGAAGAATAAGTGCACGTACCCTTTAAGTCAGGAAAGTCAAGACTTCCTTGGTCAATTTTGCCGAATTCAATAGATTCCAAGCTGGAGATTCAACAACATGACCACTTTAAGCCCCTTTAAATAACTCATGGTGGAGGAGCAGGTAAAGTTAGGTCAAGGAAAGGGAAAAGAAAGGTAGGTACACTCATCTCTTAAGTCAGGAAAGTCAAGACCGCCTTTAATCACTGCAGAAAGATTCAAGAGATCCCAAAGTTGAGATGTAACTACACATCCACTTTAGGGTCCCTTAATAAGTCATGGTGGGAAGGTAAGTTAGGTAAGGTTAGGTCAGAAAAAGGAGGCAAGAAGAATAAGTGCACTTATCTTTACAGTCAGGAAAGCCAAGACTTCCTTGGTCACTTTGGCCCAATTCAGTGGATTCCAAGCTGGAGATTCTGCGACATGACCACTTTAAGCCCCTTTAAATAACTCATGGCGGGGGAGTAGGAAAAGTTAGGTCAAGGGAAGGGGCAAGAAAGGTAAGTACTCTTATCTTTTAAGTCAGGAAAGTCAAGACCTCCTTAATCACTGCAGCCAGATTCAAGAGATCCCAAAGTTAAGATTTAACAACACATGCACTTTAGGACCCCTTAAATAAGTCATGGTAGGAAGGTAGGTAAGGATAGGTTGGAGGAAGGGGGCAAGCAGAATAAGTGCACTTATCCTTTATGTCAGGGAAGTCAAGACTTTCTTTGGTCACTGTGGCCACATTCAGTAAATCTCAAACTAGAGATTCAATAACATGACCACTTTAAGCCCCTTTAAATAACTCATGGCAGGGGGGGTAGGTAGTGTTAGGCCAGGGAAAGGGGGCCAAAAATGTAGGAATACTTACCCTTTAAGTCGGGAAAGTCAAGACCTCCTTGATGATTGCAGCCAGATTCTAGAGATCCCAAGGTTGAGATTCAATGACACATCCACTGTAAGGCCCCTTCAATAACTTATGATGGGACGGTAGGTTAGGTAAGGTTAGGTCGGAGGAAGGGGGTAAGAAGGATAAGTGCACTTATCTTTTAAATCAGGAAAGTCAAGACCTCCTTGGTCACTGTGACCAGATTCAAGAGATCCCAAGGTTGAGATTCACTGACACATCCACTGTGAGGCCCTTTAAATAACTCATGGCGGGAAGGTAGGTTAAGTTAGGTTGGAGAAAGGGGGCAAGAAGGATAAGTACACTTATCCTTTAAGTCAGGGAAGTCAAGACCTCCTTGGTCACTGTGGTCAGATTCAAGAGATCCCAAGGCTGAGATTTAATGGCATATCCACTATAAGGCACCATAAATAACTCATGGCAGGAGGGTTGGTTACGTTAGGTTTGAGAAAGGGGGCAAGAAGGATAAAAAAACATCCTTTAAGTCAGGAAAGTCAAGACCACCCTATTTACTGAAGCCAGATTCAAGACATCCCAAAGTTGAGATTCAACGGCACATCCACTTTAAGCCCTTTAAATAACTTATGGTGGGAAATGGGGTTTAAGCAAGAGATATTTTTTCGGCCTTGCAGTAAATCACTTATTAGCAAGCCTTTTAACTTGCTGTAGATCCTATTTAGCGGGAGATACTCAGATGGAGACATGAAAGTGTTGGCGGGGGCTGCTTTAAAAGCCATTTGCCACTTAACATCTCATTTTTTAAAATCGCTTTTCATGTTTAGACTTAACTAATTAGATTCACTTAATTAAAACATAACAGTGGAACCAGTGTTTGATAATGACAGAAAATGAAGAAGGAATACTCGTGCTTTAGAAAATAAATGATCAGTTTATTCCAAGTCATCAGTTTCAAAGTCAGAGGGATCTTAAAACGCGCGTTTCGTCTGTCGGGCCGGCTCAAAGGTTGGCGGAGGAAGTCTTGGCGAGGGCATTGGAAAAGCTTAATTCTACCTTTCCGCTAAATAAATTTGATGTTATTAGGCAGGGCGGTGAAATAAGCAACTTTGTCAATGTTATTTATGTCCCGTCCTGCTCCTTTAGTCTTCAACGCATCTGCACTTGAAAGCGCGAGTACTGTCATCGCCATTTTCAGACGTGCTTTTACACGTGTCGTATATCATCAAAGCTCAATAATTCAATCGTAATGTGCGTCTGAGGAACGTTTTACTTGTATTTCTTTATCTTTAAAGCCCAACTGAATTTTCTGTTTAAATCAATGAAATGTCTTCTTTAGATAGCAGCCAAAGCCTGAGTGGAAAAGCCTGTCCCCCGCCAGCATGCTGCAGAGAAGGATCTTTGCTCTCTGTTAGGAAGCAGTGGTCACAGCTAGAGCTCTCCAATCAGCATGGAGCATGGGCGTTATGTTTGGATAGCTCTAGCTCCGGCTGACTCAACAGGGAAAGGATGTCAGACATCTGCAGAGAGACCACTGCTTCCACACAAAGAGACACGTATGCAGGTATACGCACATCGAGAAGTATTGGTGTACAGGGATGTATGCACTGCCACAAAAGTAAACTGCTTGTGTTCAGGGCAGTACATATGTCACTGTATGCAGATATGTGTACATCGGACTATACCCACTGCGTGTTTAAGCCTGTTATTGATTTTGACAGGCTGCTGGCAGCAGGCTGTACATTGCGCCAGTGACTCCAGGGCTGAGAACTACACCCAAATGTCAAATGTACGGCCCTCTTATGTCGTTCTATGCAAGTACCTCTCAGAAATGGGTATATCGGCCTACAACAGCTGCGTATTATAGCCTGCCATTAATTTTAAAAGGCTGCTGACAGCGGGCTGTAAGTTGCAGCTGTGACTCATATACAGTACATATACTGCGGCAGGTCGGCCCTGCCCGTGAAATGATGTAACTGTACGTCGCTTCGCGGGACCGCATCTGCCACAGGGGAAGCTGATCTGTGGGTCCGCATTGCCGCAGGGCACTCGCGATCGCTTCCCGTGGAGACGGAGCGGAGGTCTGCCGTTGTAAACACGGCAGACTGCTGTTCTATCAGCAATGAACACAGGGATCCTGTGTTCCTCCTATTTAGGAACACAGGTCTCTGTGTTCATTCCATAAGTACATCCCCCACACAGTTAGAAAGCACCCCCCTAAGGACACATTTAACCCTTTGATCGCCCCCTGGTGTTAACCCCTTCCCTGCCAGTGTCATTATTACAGTAACAGTGCATAGTTTTAGAACTGATTACTGTAGTAATGTCACTGGTCCCCCCAAAAGTGTCATAAATATCAGTTAGGGGTCCGATCTGTCCGCCGCAATGTCGCAGTCCCGCTAAAAATCGCTGATTGCTGCCATTACTGATAAAAAATAAAAATAAAAAAATAAAAATGACATAAAATCTTTCCCCTAGTTTGTAGACACAATAACTTTTGTGCAAACCAATCAGAATACTCTAAGTGGGATTTTTTTTTTTTTACCAAAAATATGTAGCAGAATACAAATTGGCCTAAAATGATTAAAAAAAAAATTGATTTTTTTAAATTTTTTATTGGGAATGTTATATAGCAGAAAGTGAAAAATATAGTTTTTTTTTATTATTTCAGAATTGTTGCAGAGGTGATCAGATACCACCAAAAGAAAGCTCTATTTGTCGGGAAAAAAATAGGACATCAATATTATTTGGGTACAGCGTCGCACGACCGTGCAATTGTCAGTTAACCTCCCTGGCGGTATGATTCTTTCCGATTTTAGGTGCTGAAAGCGGTACAACTATTTTGCTATATATATATATACATACATACTGTACATACATACATACATATGTACATACATATATATATAGTACAGACCAAAAGTTTGGACACACCTTCTCATTCAAAGAGTTTTCTTTATTTTCATGACTATGAAAATTGTAGAGTCACACTTCGAGAGGAAGTCACCTGAAATGGTTTTCACTTCCCAGGTGTGCCCTGTCAGGTTTAATAAGTGTGATTTCTTGCCTTATAAATGGGGTTGGGACCATCAGTTGTGTTGTGCAGAAGTCAGGTGGATACACAGCGGATAGTCCTACTGAATAGACTGTTAGAATTTGTATTATGGCAAGAAAAAAGCAGCTAAGTACAGGAAAACGAGTTCCCATCATTACTTTAAGAAATGAAGGTCAGTCAGTCCGAAAAATTGGGAAAACTTTGAAAGTGTCCCCAAGTGCAGTCACAAAAACCATCAAGCGCTACAAAGAAACTGGCTGACATGCGGACCGCCCCAGGAAAGGAAGACCAAGAGTCACCTCTGCTGCGGAGGATAAGTTCATCCGAGTCACCAGCCTCAGAAATCGCAGGTTAACAGTAGCTCAGATTAGAGACCAGGTCAATGGCACACGGAGTTCTAGCAGCAGACACATCTCTAGAACAACTGTTAAGAGGAGACTGTGTGAATCCGGCCTTCATGGTAGAATATCTGCTAGGAAACCACTGCTAAAGAAAGGCAACAAGCAGAAGAGACTTGTTTAGGCTAAAGAACACAAGGAATGGACATTAGACCGGTGGAAATCTGTGCTTTGGTCTGATGAGTCCAAATTTGAGATCTTTGGTTCCAACCACCGTGTCTTTGTGCGACGCAGAAAAGGTGAACGGATGGACTCTACAGGACTGGTTCCCACTGTGAAGCATGGAGGAGGAGGTGTGATGGTGTGGGGGTGCTTTGCTGGTGACACTGTTGGGGATTTATTCAAAATTGAAGGCATACTGAACCAGCATGGCTACCACAGCATCTTGCAGCGGCATGCTATTCCATCTGGTTTGCGTTTAGTTGGACCATCATTTATTTTTCAACAGGACCTCCAGGCTGTGTAAGGGCTATTTGACCAAGAAGGGGAGTGATGGGGTGCTGCGCCAGATGACCTGGCCTCCACAGTCACTGGACCTGAACCCAATCGAGATGGTTTGGGGTGGAGCTGGACCGCAGAGTGAAGGCAAAAGGGCCAACAAGTGCTAAGCATCTCTGGGAACTCCTTCAAGACTGTTGGAAGACCATTTCAGGTGACTACCTCTCGAAGTGTGACTCTACAATTTTCATAGTCATGAAAATAAAGAAAACTCTTTGAATGAGAAGGTGTGTCCAAACTTTTGGTCTGTACTGTATATATATATATATATATATATATATATATATATATATATATATATATGTACTTACACACATATATATATATATATATATATATATAAAGTACAGTAAAATTGCAGGAAAGGGCACTGGGGGGCAAACTAATGTCAATTTATTTTATTTTGAAATGAAATCAGTGTGTTTGTGTTTTTTACTTTTCAAATTTGCCGCCGGTTCCACCCCTCTGCGAGCGTCACGTCTCAGGAGACGGAAGCCGGGACTCACAAGCATCGGGCGGAAGATCCGGCTGCTGTATGTCGAAGGGACACATTGCTGGATCCCGGCGACAAGGTAAGTAACCCTCTACAAAGATCCAGCGATGCTCCCTGGTGGTACTCTGAGTGTGGCTCGGGGTTACCGTTTTTGGCAGTGAAATCCCACCCTGAGCCACACTCAGGAATACCGCCAGGGAGGTTAAAGTAATGCAGTGCTGAATCGCAAAAAATGGCCTGGTCATTAAGAGAGAAAACCTTAAGGTCCCTTTCACCCAGGGGAGTCCATTGGCGGACTCCGTTTTTCTCAGCGGGGGAATCGATCCTCCGATTCCCCGCTGAGCAGGCGGATGGCAGCTGTCAAGTCTTCGCTGTTCTCTATGGGGGAATCGGATGAGAATGGACCGTCTGTCTGTTCTCATCCGATCTGATCTGCTGGATGGATGGAATATAGGGTTTCCATCCGTCCGGATTTGATGGATCGGATGTCAGAGGACATGTCTCTGCTGACATCCGATGCCCCATTCAGATCCGCCCAAAAAACGGACAGGTGGATCTGATTGGTCCGCCTGTGTGAAAGGGGCCTAAGTGGTCCAGAAGTGGCTAATTGCATCCCCGTATAACTTCCCCTAATGATAACTTTGTTTATCAACAAAACCATGTGATTACCATGTCAGTGACAAATACTCTTTCCACAAAGTAAACAGAGCTCCATAAAGAGGCGAATACAAATCTCTCCTAAGTAAGCCACCTAATTATAATAATTGAAGAAGGAATAATTAGATTCTTGCAGGAGCCCGACTGTTTTTTTTTTTTCCTAATCTGAGTTTACAAGTTGTCTTTCCAGCAATAATGGAGTTTTTTTTTTTCCTTTAATCCCTTTTCTCCGGCTAGAAAGAAGGGAGGGACCGAAAGCTAAAAAAAAAAATATTCTCAACATAAACGGCTCCCACCGGGCTTGTCAAAGTGCCTTGGTCGGCCTTTAATAATAAAGGTAATATAGCTAATGAATGAAAAGTGTTCACTTCTTGACGGATCTCTTCGGCCCTGGCATGTGACAGCCAATTTTAGCAAGTGGGCAAATTGATATTGTACTGAAGTCATCTGCACAGAAAACGACCCTGACAGACCAAGGACTGCTTTTCAGCGTTGCCGAAAGGTGTAACCCTTGTCTAATGCATCGCCTTTACCGAGAAGACATCCAGTTAAAGGAAACCTGTACTGGGGGAAACATAGCCTGTATGGATACCTCCCAACTGTTTGAGATGGGAATGAGGACACCTATTAGCAAAAGTATATAGGCATAGGACCAGGGATGCCAACCTCCTATGGCATTTTTTACTGACAAAACATGGAAAATTTACTTACGCAGCACATTTTTTACTGACAACCTGAAAAATGACAGAACTATTGAAAACTGACACAATTAATATTTAAACAGTATAAACATGATATGGAAACAGATAATACCCATAACAATTAATTTGAATGGTTTATACTTAAAAAGTCAACACAGCATGACAAATTAGCAGCCCGTGACTGACAGTTGCAGATTTTTACAAACTAAGGTAACCCTGCATAGGACACACCTTCTTATCCACTTCTGGACCGGAAGATTTTCCCACTTAATGACCAGGCCATATTTTGCGATTCGGCACTGCGTTACTTTAACGAACAATTGCGGTCGTGCGATGCTGTACCTGAATAAAATTGATGTCCTTTTTTCCCCACAAACAGAGCTTTCTTTTGGTGGGATTTGATCACTTGTGCGATTTTTATTTTTTGCGCTATAAACAAAAAACAAAAAGACAATTCGGAAACAAAAAAAAAAACAATATTTTTCGCATTCTGCTATATAACATCCCCCCCCCCCCCCCAAAAAAAAATCTAAATCTTTAACATTTTAGGCCAATTTGTTTTCTGCTACATATTTTTGGTAAAAAAAATTGCAAAAAGAGTATTTTAATTGGTTTGCGCAAAAATGTTCGCATCTACTAACTACGGGAAAGATTTATGTAATTTTTATTGTTTTTTTTTTTTTTTTTAGTAATAGCGGGACTGCTGACGAGTGTAAGGTAAGATAAGGAAAGGCAAAGTAAGGTGTGAAGGGAGTCACTTTGGCTGGGGGGCTTGTGGAACTCAGATTGCTTTAGGGAAGTTGGGAAACTCCTTGTCCAGCTTCCCCAGCCCCTCTTATGTGTAAGTCACCCTGTGTCTATTAGGGGCACTGGGTGACCAAGAACCCCAGTCGGGTCTGCACTAATCAGACTCACTGTACAGCCACACCAGACTCAGCATTTGGTGTTACCCCGATTATCCTGGGTTCTATATGTGTGGTTTGTGTTGAAAGAGTGAGGGGCTCTTTCACTTGGGACAATAATATTTCTGGACAATATCCGGAAATATATATAAAGATAAACAGTTTGACTTAAAAGATTGCTAGAATATTGCAGGAGTGTCTCATAGACCCTTGCTAGTGGGGTGGGGTTTGTTATTTTTAAATACCTGCATCCCATTGTCCTTCTATTGTTTCTGTCTGCCTTAAGGTAAACTTAATATGGGATGTATATGTGTATGTGGAATGGCTGCTAAGGGGGAGGGGTTGTCCCACAGTGTATATCTCTTTGTGCCTGTGCTTCAATAAACAGTTTTGATTCTGGTGGACTCCAAAACTTGTACTGTCGAGTTCTTGGGGTAACTATAGCCAGATTCACGGATCCCGTGTTCCAGAACTTGGGAAGCAGCTTGTTGGCGGAGATACCCAGTCAGGGTGTCCGGATTCCATCACATAAGGCAGGGCAAAATATGACAACATCATTTATAGGTAAGATAAGATAAAGTAAGATAAGGAAAAGTAAGGTAAGGTAAAGTAGGGTAAGGTAAGGTAAGGTAAGGTAAGGTAAGGCAAGATAAGATGAGGCAAAATAAGTTAGTTTATTGTCATTGCAAAGGAAGGTAAGACGAGGTAAAGCAAGAGAAGATAAAAATTGCATTTGAAAGGCCGCTGCGCAAATACCGTGTGGCATAAAATATTGCAAGAACCACCATTTTATTCTCCAGAGTCTCTGCTAAAAAAAAAAATTATATATATATATATATATATATATATATATATATATATATATATATATATATAATGTTTGGGGGTTCTAAGTAATTTTCTAGCAAAAAATACTGATTTAAAACTTGTAAGCAACAAATGTCAGAAATAGGCTTGGTCTTTAAGTGGTTAAGGTAAGGAAAAGCAAGATAAGATAAAATAAGGTAAGGCAAGATAGATGCGATAAGATATTGTTATTGCAAAAGAAGGTAAGGTAATGCAAAATAAGATGGGATGAGATAAGATATGATAAGTACGGTAGGGCAAGATAGAATAAAGCAAGGCAATATAAGATACGATAGTTTATTCTCATTACAAGAGAAGGTAATGCCTAGTACACACTAAAAGTCTTTATTTGCTCAACCCAGCAGGCTGAACGAAAAGCAATTGAAGAGCTTGAGAGGAGATTATGTACTAACAATCTGACGTTAGTACAGCGATCTCCCCCACTGAGCTATTGTGTTCTGACAGGGGGATGGATTATCTCGGCAAAGGAGAAATGATCACTAACACAGATTTACACAGATTTGTGAACAATATTTCAGAGAAATAGGCCTTTTGTGTACATAGAAAAAGTCTTAGATCTTTGAGTTCAGCTCATGAAAAATGGGGGCAAAAACAAAAGTGTTGCATTTATTATTTTGTTCAGTATATATAAAATGCAAATAATAAAAAAAAAAGAACATCCAATGTAATAGGCCTAAAACATTGTATACAAGAATAGTACTATGGGTAGGAAGGTCCCATTATAAATAAGCCCCTTGGTGCTTGAGTTGTCCCGGTGTTAGGATGAGTGACAATCAATGGTTCTCTCGCCCACCATGCCTCTGCCAGTTAGTCTCTGACAATTTGGCGGTGAAATTCCATCCCGCCCCTCTGTTACCTAATTACCGAAGTGACAGGAGCGTGGAGCTGCTTCTACAACTGACCAGCAACCTGTCATATTAACAGAGACATAGCCGGGTGGCGGCAGGGCTGTCGAGTGACCTGTCAAGGTCGCATTTGTCCAGAAAGGTGACACACTATTGCTTTTCCTTTTTGCCGATATTACATTGTGATTACGCTAAGCCGTTTAACTGCTTAAAGATATGACAGTGGCCTGCGAGTGACAGGATGAGGTGATCAGCGATGAACTGGGATACCGCTGCACACAAGATCTCCACCGAGTCTGCACAGTGCAACATCCTAGGGCAGGCCATAGATGAGTCGAAAACCAAACATTGTTTCTAACGAAAAAAACAAAAATGGGGCAGACGACTATGCCATCATTTGTTTTGTTTTTCGAAACAAAATCCAGCATGAAAATTGTGTTTCGTAGCTGGCACACTAATGATGCGATAAACGAATGACCAAGAATTTTCGTTCCACTGTCCTGTGCGGCGAGGTGTTTTTGTCCTCCCTGTGTGTCGAGGTGTTTTTGTCCTCCCTGTGCGGCGAGGTGTTTTTGCCCGCCCTGTGTGGTGAGGTGTTTTTGTCCTCCCTGTGCGGCGAGGTGTTTTTGTCCTCCCTGTGCAGCCAGGTGTTTTTGTCCTCCCTGTGTGGCGAGGTGTTTTTGTCCTCCCTGTGTGGTGAGGTGTTTTTGTCCGCCCTGTGTGGTGAGGTGTTTTTGTCTGCCCTGTGTGGTGAGGTGTTTTTGTCCGCCCTGTGTGGTGAGGTGTTTTTGTCCTCCCTGTGCGGCGAGGTGTTTTTGTCCTCCTTGTGCGGCGAGGTGTTTTTGTCCTCCCTGTGCGGCGAGGTGTTTTTGTCCACCCTGTGTGGTGAGGTGTTTTTGTCCTCCCTGTGCGGTGAGGTGTTTTTGTCCTCCCTGTGCGGCGAGGTGTTTTTGTCCTCCCTGTGCGGCGAGGTGTTTTTGTCCGCCCACTGGTGAGGTGTTTTTGTCCGCCCTGTGTGGTGAGGTGTTTTTGTCCTCCCTGTGTGTCGAGGTGTTTTTGTCCGCCCTGTGTGGTGAGCTGTTTTTGTCTGCCCTGTGTGGCGAGGTGTTTTTGTCCGCCCTGTGTGGCAAGGTGTTTTTGTCCGCCCTTTGTGGCGAGGTGTTTTGTCCGCCCTGTGTGGCGAGGTGTTTTTGTCCGCCCTGTGAGGCGAGGTGTTTTTGTCCGCCCTGTGTGGCGAGGTGTTTTTGTCCGCCCTGTGTGGCGAGGTGTTTTTGTCCGCCCTTTGTGGTGAAGTGTTTTTGTCCGCCCTGTGTGGCGAGGTGTTTTTGTCCGCCCTGCATAACGAGGTGTTTTTGTCCACCCTGCGTAGCGAGGTGTTTTTGTTCGCCCTGTGAGGCAAGGTGTTTTTGTCCGCCCTGCATAACAAGGTGTTTTTGTCCGCCCTGTGTGTTGAGGTGTTTTTGTCCGCCCTGTGTGGTGAGGTGTTTTTGTCCGCCCTGTGTGGTGAGGTATTTTTGTCTGCCCTGTGTAGTGAGGTGTTTTTGTCCCCCCTGCATAACAAGGTGTTTTTGTCCCCCCTGCGTAGCGAGGTGTTTTTGTTCACCCTGTGAGGCAAGGTGTTTTTGTCCGCCCTGCATAACAAGGTGTTTTTGTCCGCCCTGTGTGGCGAGGTGTTTTTGTCCGCCCTGTGTGGTGAGGTGTTTTTGTCCGCCCTGTGTGGTGAGGTGTTTTTGTCTGCCCTGTGTAGTGAGGTGTTTTTGTCCCCCCTGCATAACGAGGTGTTTTTGTCCCCCCTGCATAGCGAGGTGTTTTTGTTCACCCTGTAAGGCAAGGTGTTTTTTGTCCGCCCTGCATAACGAGGTGTTTTTGTCCGCCCTGTGTGGCGAGGTGTTTTTGTCCGCCCTGTGTGGTGAGGTGTTTTTGTCCGCCCTGTGTGGTGAGGTGTTTTTGTCCGCCCTGTGTGGCGAGGTGTTTTTGTCCGCTCTGTGTGACAAGGTGTTTTTGTCCGCCCTGTGTGGTGAGGTGTTTTTGTCCGCCCTGTGTAGCGAGGTGTTTTTGTCTGCCCTGTGTGGTGAGGTGTTTTTGTCCGCCCTGTGTGGTGAGGTGTTTTTGTCCGCCCTGTGTAGCGAGGTGTTTTTGTCTGCCCTGTGTAGCGAGGTGTTTTTGTCTGCCCTGTGTAGCGAGGTGTTTTTGTCCCCCCTGCATAACGAGGTGTTTTTGTCCCCCCTGCGTAGCGAGGTGTTTTTGTTCACCCTGTAAGGCAAGGTGTTTTTGTCCGCCCTGCATAACGAGGTGTTTTTCTCCGCCCTGTGTGGCGAGGTGTTTTTGTCCGCCCTGTGTGGTGAGGTGTTTTTGTCCCCCCTGCATAACGAGGTGTTTTTGTCCCCCCTGCGTAGCGAGGTGTTTTTTTTCACCCTGTAAGGCAAGGTGTTTTTGTCCGCCCTGCATAACGAGGTGTTTTTGTCCGCCCTGTGTGGTGAGGTGTTTTTGTCCGCCCTGTGTGGTGAGGTGTTTTTGTCCGCCCTGTGTGACAAGGTGTTTTTGTCCGCCCTGTGTGGTGAGGTGTTTTTGTCCGCCCTGTGTAGCGAGGTGTTTTTGTCTGCCCTGTGTGGTGAGGTGTTTTTGTCCGCCCTGTGTAGCGAGGTGTTTTTGTCTGCCCTGTGTGGTGAGGTGTTTTTGTCCGCCCTGTGTAGCGAGGTGTTTTTGTCTGCCCTGTGTAGCGAGGTGTTTTTGTCTGCCCTGTGTAGCGAGGTATTTTTGTCCGCCCTGTGTGGTGAGGTGTGGTTTTAGTTCTTGCTACACAGGGTGGAAAAAACACCTCGCCACACTGGATAGCGGAACGGAAATTCTTGGTCATTCGTTTATCGCATCATTAGTGTGGCAGCTACAAAACACAAATTTCATGCTGGATTTTGTTTAGAAAAACGAAACAACCTCTAGCTGCAGGCATCAACCCGGTACAACCCCTTCCTCAGACCGATGTACAGGTATGTACAGGTACGTCGATTTGCGGGAAGTGGTTAACACAACAATGTTGGTTTTCTGAGCACCTCAATGTAATATAGTTTATTTTACCTATCGATCCTGCCAGTGGGTCCATTATTTTCCAGGGTGACAACACTGTTCTCTTCGGTGAAATTGTGCAGCAGTGTTGTCAATCACTTTGCAGGGATTTCCTTTCACTTCCTGTTTGGTTATAGGTCAGAAAGTGAAGGGAAATATCCTCAATAAGACAAAAAAAGTTGAATTGCCTGTTGATCCTGCCAGTATTTTTTCCACTTCCTGTAACAGGATGACAACTCAGATCTTTCACAGTTAAATTGCGCAGCTGTGTTATCACAAAGCCTCGTACACACGCAACGAATTTTCCGTCTTTTGTCCAGAGTGGTGTTTGTTGGTTGGAATGTGCTGTAGACTGCACACGAATTTTCCCACACGACAGAATTCTACTTCAGAAGTGATGTCATGTGTTGAATTGCTTTGTATGTGTTCTTTCATCTCTGATCATGCCCAGTCTTGCTCATAAGATTTTTCCCTGTCGAAATCTGTACTGACGAAAATCGGACGTGTTTTGACGGTGGACAAAAATTGTATGGCCTGCACACCAGAATTTATTCAGCCGAAAAGTCGGAGTCGGTTGTCGAGAGCACCATACTAACAAGCCGAAAATCGGCAGATCGGTCGTCGGACGAAAATTCCCAGCCGAATTTCGACTCATGTGTACGGGGCTTTAGTCTGGAACACCCTTTTTACAGGCTCAAGGTTTTTCCCACAAAAGAAAAGAAACTACTGAATGGTCTGGACAATTATCCGAACGCTGCTTGGAAAGGTTTTTTTTGTGTGTCGGCTGGAGCTCTCCCTTAATGACTTTGTTTGCCCATGAGGCTCCTAAGCACAAAGGACGAGCTTTAAGATGACACGATCAGAGGGAGATTCATTTGTTATTTCCGCTTTTTAGAACGTGCAGCCCGTCAGAAGCGAGGTTCCTGGGTGGTAATGAAGTTTGGATCAATTAAACCAATTTAGATGGTTGCTAATGACTTCAGACCGCAGCAAGTGAGCGCTAAGTGGAGCGGCTTCAAAGGGCCCCATCCACGCGCGGCCTGCGCCGGGGGAATTCTAACAAGTTATAGGGGAAATCAAGGCGAGGATTCTGCCGCTGCCTGTTGTTGTTCAAAAATATTAATAGTTGGGATTTTTATGCCATGCGCTTGCTACTTTTTTCTCCTTTTTTTCCCCCCTCTAAAGATAATTTGGGCTTTTAATCAGCTCTTTACTGTCTTAGTAAATGCGGCAATAACTGAGATGGGTTTGGCCGTAATTTTTAATTGCTATCGATCAAATATGAAAGTACATTTTGAATACAAGAGGGTTCCTCTCCAGGTTTTATAGTCCTTCGGATTTAATTCAGAGGAAGAAAATGGAATTATTACGACTTAAAAGGCCTTGGCTCTTGTTCGTACTTTTATTTTATTTTTTTAAAGCTGAATTCTGGGATCAGCAAATACTGTCTAAATTAATTTATCACGTGTCTTCTTCTTGTATCTCGGTGTGCTTTGTGTATTTCCTCCAGATCTGTGCAGACTTCCTGTAATAAAGACCGCTCACTGCTGCCCTGTCTCCTTGTGCAAGGGGACTGGTCTTGTCCCTGCCCCCTCCTGTAGTTTTCTGCAGGCAGCCTGCAATGGGTGGAGCCTGCTGGGCCCCTCCCACAGCCCTGCTCTCTCTCCTTGTGCAAGGGGACTGGTCTTGTCCCCGCCCCCTCCTGTTATATTTGTGTCTGATAATAGTGATTTTGTTGTAATTTTAGCTAAATATATCTTTAATATTTTCTTGAGGGGGCCCTGCCAGGTAGTCTGTACGGGGCCCCGCGGCAGCCCTGTATACAGTATATATACACACACACTCCTATATAAATGTAAACAAGCATTTTAAAATGTATTAAGTCTCAAAATGGCCAACAAGCAAAATCCCATTCATTTCAATGGCCCCTGTTCACAAATGAGCGTTTTGTCGCCTGAAGCTTAAGGGCCCTTTCACACAGGCGCTCCGTATGTCCGCAAATCATCCCATTTTTTTGCAGATGATTTACGGACATAATGTAAGTCTATGACATTGCGGATGTCAGTGGAATACCATCCGCTGACATCCGATTTTCTTCCTTTCAGTTCTGTTCCGTTTTTTGGAACGGAACAGAACCCTATTTTTCATCCGTTCAAAAAACTGAAAGGAAGGAAAATCGGATGTCAGCGGTGTCTTTCGCTGACATCCGCAATGCCCATAGACTTACATTCCGGAAACGGATGGGATGATATGCGGACATACGGAGCGGATGACACAAGTGTCATCCGCTCCGTGAAAAAAAAAAGTCCCGCAGCGGAAGAATAAATCCAGAGCGGCCGTGTGAAAGAAGCCTAAGGCTACGTTCACATGTTAGCATGCGACCCTCGATTTTGTTTGCACAATGTTACCGCGATTCGGCAGGCAGAAATCGCGGCAACATCGCACATCGTTTGGGGTGCCATTGCAAATCAGCGGCAACGCACAGGCGTCCCGCGATTTGCAATGATTTCCGGATCGCTGGCAGAATCGTGGTGATTCTGCCGCGGTCCGCTACGCCGACATGTGAACGTAGCCTAAAAGTACATGAGCTTCTTTTTTGGGCAGATTATAAGCATTTTTGTTAGATGTCTTGCCTTCCTCCAAACACCTGCAAAAAACGCCTGAAAAAAACCAAGAAAAGCCAGAAAAAAAGCCAGAAAAAAGCCCCCCAAAAAACGCCTGAAAACAATACGCTCAGGTGTGAATGGAGCCTTAGTAATAAACTGACAGTGTCAGTAGGGCAGTGGATGGTGTCAGTAGTTTTTTTATTTTTACTATTTTATTTTATTTTTTTTATGATTAGTGATTATTGAGGATTATGATTTTTTTACAATAATATTTGTTTGTTTTTTTTACAGTTTTTTTTGGGAGCCCTGTTGGGGGGCTTTGCTGAAGTATCCGGACCAGAAAAGCAGGGGGAATCTGCGCCAAACAGGGTTAGTAGGTCGTGCCCAGGCACACCCCCTGCGCACACCTATGGTATCAATAGACATATATTTATTGTATCAATGTGTATAATAAAGAGACATAATTAATTAATCAATGTATGGATGTACAATATCAATGTATTAATGTACATAATTAATGTATGGATGTACAATATCAATGTATTAATGTATGGATGTACAATATCAATGTATCAATGTACATAATTAATGTATGGATGTACAATATCAATGTATTAATGTATGGATGTACAATATCAATGTATCAATGTACATAATTAATGTATGGATGTACAATATCAATGTATTAATGTATGGATGTACAATATCAATGAACACAATTAATGTATGAAAGGGTACAATCAATGTATCAAAGTGCAATCTCAATGTGCATAATCAATGTATCAATGAACATATTCAAAGTATTAGTGTCCATAATCAATAGACATCATTAATGAATCAATGTACATAATTAATGTATTATGAAAGGATTTAATCAATGTATCAAAGTGCATAATCAATGTATCAATGGACATATTCAATGTATCAATGTGCATAACCGATGAACATAAATAATGAACCAATGGACATAATTAATGTATGAAAGGACATTATCAATGTATCAATGGATATAATCAATGTATCAATGGACATAATTAATGTATGAAAGGACATTATCAAAGTATCAATGGATATAATCAATGTATCAATGGATATAATTAATGAATGAAAGGACATTATGAATGTATCAATGGATATAATCAATGTATCAATGGATATAATTAATGTATCAATGGACATAAAAATGTATAAATAGATATAATCAATGTATCGATTTAAAATCTCCCTTTTTGTTTGAGGTTGGAAAGATAAACGTGCTTTTTTTTGTCTTTTTGAATACAAAGTATGATGGGCTCATAATAAAGGCGTAATGAGTGGCTTCGGTTCTCGGAAGTAACAGACGGTCTTTTTACGGCCGACGTTTAGTCCTTTCTCGCGAGCTGGATTTTTTCCTCCTATTTATTTTTCAGTTGGGCTTATTTTTAACAGTTAACATTTGGAGAATCGTTAGGGAGGCCGTTTTCGTTTTATGTGTTTTGCTTATATTGATTGTTATTCTGAGGTCGGGAACGCCAAACGCTGTGAATTTGTTTACAGCGACGCATTGTCCAAATGCCTCGCCGCTTCCTGCGTTACTGGGGAATAACCTCGCCGTGGAACCAGCGCAGGCATCGCTCTTCAGTTTGTTATGATGTTAAACAAGACAAGATCAGCTCATTTTTTTTTGGTTTCCCTTTTTCACATCAGGTAATGCCAGGAAACCTGTGAATGGCGGCAATTACGCTGCAGGAACTGAAGCATTCAATTCCTCCGTTCACTCCCAGCAGCCCTTGCAGCAGCGCAAATGGTTGGTCTTCCACAGGTTTGTCTGATATTACAGCGAATAAGACACCACCTCTGCTCACGCTTGAAGCAAAACAATTCATTTTGGTTTACTACAAATGGATGATATAATGAAGTCTTCATGGTTCACCCCACCCCCAAGGAACCATACTATAGTGTCACATGACCATGTCAGAGGCGGAGACGAGACCAGTCCCCCTACACAAGGATAGAGAGCAGCAGTGTGCGGTCTTTATTACAGGAAGTCTCACACTGGATTACTGCACAGATCTGGGAGAAATGCACAAAGATCACCGAGATTCAAGCAGAAGACAAATGATGAATGGATTTAGATCAGCGTTTCTCAACCAGGTTGACATTTGGGTTCCTCGGAGTGCTGCAAACACAGGATATAGTTTGCCCCAGATTAACATCATGAGGAGGAGGGTCTTTCTGATTTGATTGGGGGAACCTGTTAGGGAGAAGGGGGGGCTTTGAGTTGATCTGGGTCTCTGATGTGGAGAGGGGTCTCTAATGTGATGAGGGAACTCTGACATGATGGAGGAACCTCTGGTGAAATGGGGGAGCGCTGATGTGATGGGGGGGTTTGATGTAATGAGGGGACCTCAGATGTAATGGTGGGACTTTGATGTGAAGGGGGACTCTGATGTTATGGAGGGGACTCTGATGTGAAAAGGGTTACTCTGATGTGAAGGGGGATTCTGATGTAATGAGGGGACCCCCCATGTGATGGTGGGCTCTGATGTGATGGGAGACCTCTGGTGTGAAGGGGGGCTCTTATGTGAAGGAGGGACTCTGATGTGATGAGGGGGCCTCTGATGTGATGGGGGGCCTCTGATGTGAAGAGGGGCTTTTATGTGATGAGGGGACCTCTGATGTGATGGGAGTCCTCCTATGTGATGGGGGGCCTCTGATGTCATGGGAGGGTCCTCCGTTGTGATGGGGGACCTTTGATATCATGGGTGGACTTTGATGTGAAAAGGCAGCTCTGATGTGATGGGAGACTTCTGATGTGAAAGACGAGCTTTGATGTCATGGGGGGACTCTGATGTGATGGGGAGGGCTCTTTTGTCATGGGGGGTCTCTGGTGTGAAGAGGGGCTCTTATGTGATGGGGGACTCTGATGTAAAGGAGGAACTCTGCTGTGATGAGCGGACCTCTCAAATGATGGGAGTCCTCCTATGTGATGGGGGACCTCTGATGTCATGGAGGGGAGGGTCCTCTGTTGTGATGGGGACCTCTGATGTCATGGGGGGACTTTGATGTGAAAGGGGACCTCTGATATCATGGGGGGACTCTGATGTGAAAGGGGAGCTCTGATGTGATAGGAGACCTCTGATGTGAAAGGGGAGCTCTGATGTCATAAGGGATTCTGAGTCTGATATGAAGAGGGGCTCTTATGTAATGTGGGACTCTGATGCGAAGGGGGAACTCTGCTGTGATGAGGTGACCTCTAATGTGATGGGGGTCCTCCTATGTGATGGGGACTCTGATGTGATGGGGGGTCCTCCATTCGGATGAGGTCCTCTGATGTCATGGGAGGACCTCTGATGTCATGGGGAACCTCTGATGTCATTGGGGGTCCTCTGTTGTCATAAGGGACTCTGATGTGAAGGGGGGTCTCTGTGGTGATAAGGGACTCTGATGTGAAGGGGGGCCCTGTGTTGTGATGGGGACCTCTGATGTCATGTGTGACCTCTGATGTCATGCTGGACCTCTGATATTGTGCTGGACCTCTGATGTCATACGGGACCTCTGATGTCATACCGGACCTCTGGTGTCATACGGGACCTCTGATGTCATACCGGACCTCTGATGTCATACCGGACCTCTGATGTCATGTGTGACCTCTGATGTCATGTGTGACCTCTGATGTCATGCTGGACCTCTGATGTCATACCGGACCTCTGATATTGTGCTGGACCTCTGATGTCATACGGGACCTCTGATGTCATACCGGACCTCTGGTGTCATACGGGACCTCTGATGTCATACCGGACCTCTGATGTCATACCGGACCTCTGATGTCATGTGTGACCTCTGATGTCATGCTGGACCTCTGATGTCATACCGGACCTCTGGTGTCATACGGGACCTCTGATGTCATACCGGACCTCTGATGTCATACAGGGTTTCTGATGTCATGCTGGACGTCTGATGTCATACGGAACCTCTGATGTCATACCGGACCTCTAATGTCATACCGGACCTCTAATGTCATACCGGACCTCTAATGTCATACCGGACCTCTAATTTCATGCTGGACCTCTGATGTCATACAGGACCTCTGATGTCATACAGAACCTCTGATGTCATACCGGACCTCTAATGTCATGCTGGACCTCTGATGTCATACGGGGACCTCTAATGTCATGCTGGACCTCTGATGTCATACGGGACCTCTGATTTTAATGCTGAACCTCTAATGTCATATGGGACCTCTGGTGTCATACGGGACCTCTGATGTCATACCGGACCTCTGATGTCATACCGGACCTCTGATGTCATACCGGACCTCTGATGTCATGTGTGACCTCTGATGTCATGCTGGACCTCTGATGTCATACCGGACCTCTGGTGTCATACGGGACCTCTGATGTCATACCGGACCTCTGATGTCATACAGGGTTTCTGATGTCATGCTGGACGTCTGATGTCATACGGAACCTCTGATGTCATACCGGACCTCTAATGTCATACCGGACCTCTAATGTCATACCGGACCTCTAATTTCATGCTGGACCTCTGATGTCATACAGGACCTCTGATGTCATACAGAACCTCTGATGTCATACCGGACCTCTAATGTCATGCTGGACCTCTGATGTCATACGGGGACCTCTAATGTCATGCTGGACCTCTGATGTCATACGGGACCTCTGATTTTAATGCTGAACCTCTAATGTCATATGGGACCACTGATGTCATACGGGACCTCTGATGTGAAGGGGCCCTTCCAATGTGAAGTTAAATCATCAAGGCGGTTGTGTTCACCCCAGGCTCAGGTTCCCCATGATAAATAACATTTACATTTTTAACATAGACTAGGGGGGGCCTCAAAGTTTTGCATACTTTTAAAAGGGTCCACAACTGAAAAAAGGTTGAGGTACGCTGTTTAAGTCAAGTTTGCCGACCCCGGAGTTCAGCTTTAATTTTTCCACATTGCTGAAGTTTTCAGGGGCAGAAGAAATTAATTCACAGACATCGGTGATTTGGATTTTTTTTTTGGCAGGAGCTCACGTAGAAGATTATTAAATATATAATCTGTTTAATAGGATATATGACAAGAAGTGATTTTAATCCAGAGTCCTTTTCAGAAGAGGAAATGCTTTGTGTTCCAGCTGTGTTTTAATGGACCCTGGTGGAGAAAGTACTGAAAGACTGAAGACATCAAGAGGGATTATTCTGGAGTTCTGGTGATGGGACGGCTGAAGAGAATACAAATAAACTCCAGCATTTCATTCCATGCACAGAACGTTCCCGCTAAATTACGCCACCGCGCAATTCTTTCCTTAACCGATCAAGGTGATGAAAAGAAAAATGGCTGCTTCATTTATGCCACATAAAGACGTACGCACATCCGGACTCAGTGTGAACCCTAATCATGGATTTCTATTATTTGCTCAATTTCAGTCATTTAACCTTAGCGCTGCCAGAGCCGTTTCTTCGTTTTTTTTTTTGCACGTATGTTAAAAAATAAAAAATTTAGTCCCAAAGATTACTTGAAACCCCCAAAAACATTATGAGGTTGATTTACTAAAGGCAAGGAATGAATGGGGTTTGGTGAATGTAAAGAATTGATAGGATGCACTGGGAATAAATTGTGTATCTAGATTAACCACTTCAGCTCCGGAAAGGTTTTACCCCCCTTCATGACCAGGCCATTTTTTGCGATTCGGCACTGCATTACTTTAACCACTTAAGCCCCGGAGGATTTGGCTGCTCAAAGACCAGGGCCTATTTTGCAATTCGGCACTGCGTGACTTTAACGGACAATTGCGACGCTGTACCTAAACTAAATTGACGTCCTTATTTTTCCCACAAATAGAGATTTCTTTTGGTGGTATTTGATCACCTGTGCGATTTTTATTTTTTGTGCTATAAACAAAAAAAAGTGTACATTTTGAAAAAATGTAAATATTTTTCACATTTTTCATATGAAATTTAAAAAAAAAGTAAAAATCTAAATTTTTTAACATTTTAGGCCAATTTGTTTTCTGCTTCGTATTTTTGGTAAAAAAAATTGCAATAATCTGTGATTTTTTTTTTTTGCGGGACTGCGACATTGCGGCGGACAGATCGGACCCCTGACTTACATTTTTGGGGATACCAGTGGCATTACTACAGTAATCAGTGCTATACAAATGCACTGTTACTGTAAAAATGACACTGGCAGGGAAGGGGTTAACTTTATTGGTGATCATCAGTGGGATAAATGTATCCCTAGGGGCGTGATTCTAACTGTGGGGGGGGCGTGGCTTGTGATGTAACCACAGAGACATATGATCCTACATAGCAGGATTGTATAGTCCCTGCAGTTACATCAGGGAGAATTACAGACGGCTTTGTTTACATCAGCCGTCCATCCTTCTCCCTCTCCAGCGGGAGATCGCGAGTGACTGGTGGACATCGGAGCCGCCGGTCACTCCCGTGGGGATGCCCGTGAACGAGCGGGGGGGGGGGGGCGGGATCTATATAGATAGATAGATAGATAGATAGATAGATAGATAGATAGATAGATAGATAGATAGATAGATAGATAGATAGATAGATAGATAGATAGATAGATAGATAGATAGATAGATAGATGATATAGACAGGAGAGGAAAGAAAGAAAGAAAGAAAGAAAGAAAGAAAGAAAGAAAGAAAGAAAGAAAGAAAGAAAGAAAGAAAGAAAGAAAGAAAGAAAGAAAGAAAGAAAAGGGATATAAGATGAATAAAATGTTTGGGGGTTCCTTTCCTACATGTAAAAAAGATGATTTTTACATGTAGGAGAGGAATGCCAGAATAGGCTTGGGATATAAGTGGTTAAAAAAAAAAAATAAAGAAAACAAATGCAGCCTCCAGCATGTAAGGACTGGTGCGATGTGGTATATTACATTTTTGTTCTTGGATTCAGATATGCGCACAATGGCGGTCTCGGTGCCCTTAGAATATATTATTATTATTATACAGGATTTATAAAGTGCCAACAGTTTGTGCAGCACTTTACAATATGAGTGCAGACAGTACAGTTACAATACAATTCAATACAGGAGGAATTAGAGGGCCCTGCTCCTTAGAGCTTACAATCTAGAATATACTGGAGTATTGTAGTAGAGTATAATACACATTATAGCACTATAAGCGTATAGGTAATAAAAATATAGAAAGTTATTTCTGTATTAGGTATAAGGCAGGATTCTTATTTTAGAACAACCTCCGTTTTAGTTATTGTTTATCTTGTCCTATTATAGCGTGCGCTCCAAGACTCTGTTAGTGTCCAACACCTTAATGAAGCCGAGCACTTGTCATTTATTTATGAGGAGGCCAGTTTAAGAAATCACGGCGGTAATTGTCAGGTGGACATTTCCTGCAAACGGTTTACTGACGTGTTTTGTGTGTAGGAAGAGAACATGCCATAAAACAAGGAGAGCTGAGCAAAATAATAACTGCACGCCTTTCAGACCCAGAATGCCCACTGTGTCTGGTCTAAAAAAAATGATTAAAAAAAAACAAGGGGTACACAGGGCCATAGAATGGGATCTCTCCCCTTTTTGAATGCCAGGGGAGGCATGGAGAACATTGAGTTTGTATGTGCCCCCGAGAAATCACACAAAAGTTATAAAATCATCAATTATTCCATAAAGATAAAAACAGTAAGACAAAAAAGACCATTCGAGTTATACATCTTCATACACTATATTACCAAAAGTATTGGGACGCCTGCCTTTACACACACATGAACTTTAATGGCATCCCAGTCTTAGTCTGTAGGGTTCAATATTGAGTTGGCCGACCCTTTGCAGCTATAACAGCTTCAACTCTTCTGGGAAGGCTGTCCACAAGGTTTAGGAGTGTCTATGGGAATGTTTGACCATTCTTCCAAAAGCACATTTGAGAGGTCAGGCACTGATGTGAACGAGAAGGCCTGACTCGCAGTCTCCACTCTAATTCATCCCAAAGGTGTTTTGTCGGGTTGAGGTCAGGACTTTGTGCAGGCCAGTCAAATTCCTCCATCCCAAAGTCGCTCATCCATTTCTTTATGGACCTTGATTTTTTGCACTGGTGTGCAGTCATGTTGGGACAGTAAGGGGCCGTCCCCAAACTCTTCCCACAAAGTTGGTAGCAAGAAAATGTCCAAAATGTCTTGGTATGCTGACACCTTAAGAGTTCCCTTCACTGGAACTAAAGGACCAAGCCCAACCCCTGAAAAACAACCCCACAACATAATGCCCCCTCCACCAAATGATTTGGACCAGTGAACAAAGCAAGGTCCATAAAGACCTGGATGAGTGAGTTTGGGGAGAAGGAACTTGACTGGCCTTCACAAAGTCCTGACCTGAACCCGATAGAACACTTTTGAGATGAATTCAAGTGGAGACTGTGAGCCAGACCTTCTCGTCTAATATCAGTGCCTGACCTCACAAATGTGCTTCTGGGAGAATGGTCAAATATTCCCATAGACACACTCCTAAACCTTGTGGACAGCCTTCCCAGAAGAGTTGAAGCTGTTATAGCTGCAAAGGGTGGGCCAACTCAATATTGAACCCTACGAACTAAGACTGGGATGCCATTAAAATTCATGTGCGTGTAAAGGCAGGTGTCCCAATACTTTTGGTATTATAGTGTATAAAGCAAACCTGTCACAAACCTGGTCAAACTTAAGTGAAGCATATTATATAAAGAATAACAATAGGCATAGTTCACACCTTCAGTAAAACCAATGGAAAGCTGGACATTCTATGTAGACAGTTGGATTGGCCCCATGGACCTTTTGACTTCCTATTAGTTAATTATGCTGCCCATCACACTGATGGACCAATTGGTATTCTCTGGTATGTGGGAAGGGTGGGGCCATGGCAGTTACCATAGCCTATCCCCTCCCACCTCCCAAGAATACCAGTATGTCCGCCATTGTAATGGGCAACATCATTAACTGAAAATCGGTATCTCTGGATCAGCTGATTGTTTCAACAAGTGGTTTGCCCCAAAAGGGACCTCTTCTTATGGATTTCTCATAATTTGAATTGCCCATGTTGGGTGCAAGTACTCTTCAAAAGCCTGTAGAAGAATATTGGACGAAAGCAAGGCGCCTAGCACATTTTAATTACCTGCGCTAGGTTCAATCATCAGATTTGCCCAAAAAAGTGGCAACGGCCTTAAGATTCATATATTTTTATACACTTTGGTTTATCGTTGGTGCAAAACTATATCGATGGCTCAACTCATGATATGAAAATCATCTTCTGGTTCTAGGCCGGTCGAAAAGACATTAAAATGTATTCTTTAAGATTGCTCATTGCCTTCAACATTGCAGCCGCTGCTCAGCCTTGTATTTAACTAATCTGCCCGCTCGTTACCATAATACTCTTTTTAGTTCTTGCAAATGTAAAGAATATATTCCTTTTGGCTGTGTCAAATGTAAGCCAGCTTGCTAATCAATTTACATACGTTTATACAGGTGGTCAGTCATGCGGAACGCAGCGAAATGAACCTGCCTTACCCATATTTATGCATCCGCTAGTTTTGCTCTATGCAATGAAATAGAGATTTTTTTTCTTCATATTTTTTTTTTTTTTTTCAAAAGGCAAAAATTTAAAGACAACTTACAGGGAACCTGGAGAGCTGGTAAGGCAGCTGCCATCTTTTCTTTGTCTTTCAAAGTGCATGCTTAGAGGCAGTAATCCTTCGATCCTGTCCATGCCAATGCGTATGAAAATGGATATGTGTTTTGTTATGTAAATATGTGTGCAGTTTTATTGCACACTTTTTTGTTAACACAATACGGGTTTTACATACTTTTTTGCTCTTTTTTTAATTAAAATTTCCTCCCTGCCAACTCAGGTGAAATCATAAATCAGATGCAAATTCACACTGAGATTCAGGTGGTGGTCCTCAAAAGTCTGACAGGTGTGGCAGAGCGTTGCCCTGCCAGGGTCCAGAAAGTGATTTTGACCCAGAATTCTCAACCAGACAGGTTGAGGAGCTCCAGGGAGCTTGGTGACATGAAGAGGAAACTGGCTTTTCAGGTCCCTCAGGATTTTCTAAAGTAGGGGATTGGAGGACCGTAATTACGAAGAGCGTTTAGAAGCGCTTGATTTATTCTCACTAGAGAAGAGACGCCTGAGAGGGGACATGATTGCAATTTACAAATACCTCAACGGTGATCTGAACAAAAAAAAAAACTATTCAGTCGCAAGGAATGAGCGCTTACAGGAGAAGCGTTTTAACCTCAGGCTAAGCAGGGTGTTCTTTACAGTAAGGGCTGCAAGACTGCCACAAATTGTAGTAACTGCGGGGAATATGGGTACGTTTAAAAGACTCTTGGACGTACATCTCAAGGATCAAAACATTCAGGGGTATGAGAAATGATTACAGCCAAATACACCTACAACAGGTTGAACTGGATGGATTGTTGTCTTTATTCAACCTCAACTACTATGTAACTATCTAGGGTTGCCTTTAAACCATTAAACATATTAATTACACAGGTTCTGAGGCTAATATAATGCAGATAAGGCACCAAGTAAGTTTAATTACCACCTTAATCAGCCACAGAACCTGTGTAATTAATGTGTGTCCTGGTTTAAAGGGATGAGGTGGCAACCCTTTTCTAAAGTTCATTTTGGGACCTAGAGCCTGGAGATTTCTAAGGGATCTGGGTGAGATGAAATCTCCAAACCTGGGTCCAGGTATTGATAACAGCCAGCATACTAATTGGTCAGGTGTGTGCTGGGCTTTTAGTAGAACCTGACCATGGTTCTGGGCTCCACCCTGGCAGACAGGAGGTCTGGCCCAGGAGTCAGGAGGGCTCCAAGTGGAAGTCAGTGAAGGAGGTTGGTCAGTGAACAGTTTGTAGGAGAGAGATACAGGCCTGGAGTGTAAGGCCAGAGCGGCAGTGCTGCAAGTACAAGCCAGAAGGCCTGAATGTTGTTTATGTTGAAGCTGAAGAAATTCAGAAAATCCCTACGAGGGAAACCTATGTTTGTGTTTTCTGAGATTTTCTTTTAATAAAAATGGGCAAGAAAAGCACTTAAAAAGAAGACAAGCGAGTGGCAGTGTCCTTAAACCTTTGATGCTAGTTCTCACGGGGGGGTCAGACAGAAAAAGTAGATTGGGGGCTCATTAAATGGCCAGAGGTATCCATCGGAAAGATGAGAGGGGAAAATCATTAATGGGCTGAACTTTTGTGCGCATGTTTGTTTGAATATTCTTTTAAAAATCTACTAGTGTATGGCCAGCTTAAAGTAGTTGCAGATCCTTATATATACCCAGTGAAGTGACCGGCCTCAGATAGTACACAGTGATTAAACAAATCCTCCTACATAAGATGTACATGTTTATCTGCAGCCCTCTCTCCTCTATAGCCTCCTGAAGCACACATTATACATGGCATATCTGAGCTCTAGCAGGTGGAGGGCGGGGATCTGGTGAGTGTAATCTGAGACCAGAGTGGAGAGAATGGAAACACGCCATTCAGCACAGTCCCATAGGGAAACATGCACACTTGAGGCTGTCAATCACCTTCTATATGCTGGGGTGGGCTGTCCTCTGGGATTCTGAGGTGTCGGTATAACTTGTCAAAGTGACTCATGCAGATGGCAGAGGGAAGAGAGAGCAGATAGGAACCACATGTGCTTTATTCATTTTTTTATTTCAGAGGTTTACAACTACTTTAAAGTGATTATAAACCCTTACATATACCCAGTGAAGTGACTGGCCTCTGGTGATACACAGAGATGAAAAAAATCTTCCTACATAAGTTATACTTGTTTACCTGAAGCCCCCCCTTCTCTACAGCCATTCAAAGTGCAGAGTTTATAAAGCTTGTCTGAGCTTTAACCACTTAAGCCCCGGAAGATTTTACCCCCTTCCTGACCAGGGCCTATTTTGCGATTCGGCACTGTGTGACTTTAACGGACAATTGCGTGGTCGTGCAACGCTGTACCCAAATGAAATTGACGTCCTTTTTTTCTCACAAACAGAGCTTTCTTTTGGTGGTATTTGATCACCTGTGCGATTTTTTGATCATGCGCTATAAACAAAAAAGAGCGACAATTTTGCAAAAATAACAATATTTTTCACATTTTTTTATATGAAATTCCCCCCAAAAAATGTAGAAATCAAAATTTTCTAACATTTTAGGCCAATTTGTTTTCTGCTACATATGTTTGGTAAAAAAAAAAAAATCGCAAAAAGCGGTAGGGAAGGGGTTAACTTTATTGGAGAGGGAGGGGTTAAGTGTGTCCCTAGGGGCGTGTTTCTAACTGTGATTGGATGTGGCTAGTGGTGTAACAGCACAGATCAACGGTCCTACATAGCAGGACCGAGTGATCTGTGCTTTTACACAGGGAAGAATGACAGGCGGCTTTGTTTACATTAGCCTCCTGCCTTTCTCCCTCTCCACCCGACGATCGCGAGTGACCGGGCTTCTTAGGGTACGAGCAGGGGCGGTACCGGTACGTCGCTTTGCCTGGGAGGTGCTGACCGCCGCCGTATATAGTCGGGCGGCGGTCGGCAAGTGGTTAAGAAAGCAGGGGGCGAGGAGCTGAAGTTACGCTCTGAAGATCTCCACAAGAAGTGTTCAGTAAATGCTGATTGGACGGATGGGGCCCCCTTCACACAGCACACAGGAACAGAGTTGAGGTTGTCAATCACAGGCTGTGTGCTGGAGCTCCCTCCCCTGTCACCTTTTTTCTCTTTATGTCAGGAAAACTTGTCAGACATGGCTCTTGCAGATAGCAGAGGAAGGAGGCAGCAGACAGAAATTACATTTATACAAAATATATTGACCACTGATTATGCCGCATCCAAACCTACATACAAGGAAAGAAGAAAAACAGGACCCCGCCCGGTATCAGGAGGACTTTACTGGCATAGATGTGAGACTCTATTCAAACTTGTTAAAAATATCAAAGAATATATTTATTAGAGCACATTAAAATTCTGACACATAACATGGAATACACATCAATACACTAAAAACATTTTGACAACAGTACACGAAACACCTGGCACCCTCCCTGAATTGGGATGGTGTCATAAAGGAACCCCAACTGGGGATTTTTGTGAATAAAAGTAACCTCCATAGGTCAACGCGTTTCGTCGTAAGCATTTCTTCACGACCCAAACGAAAAAGGGAGAAACTTATATACTGCTAAACACAATAACCATCAATTAGAGATACATAAGAAGATATGAACATGTACACAATCATATATGTGTTATAATTTCAATAGACAAAGAAGTGCAAACAACAATATATTCAAGCTGATTACTTACAAAAACACTGATAGAATGAACTGGGTGATCGTAATATGCCTCCTGGGCGGATACAGAGACTATAGGAGAACCTCCCCCAGCAAGAGAATACCCCCAAAAATGACTCTTAGTGCTCTGGATTGAGACAAGTATACACTAAAGAGGGATATACTTTGTTCGTATTTCATGGAGATTTACAACCACTTTAACCCCTTGGTGCCGGCGCCTCCCAGCCCCTTAAGGGGTTTAAAATGATGGGAGGCTGGGCAGGGTTTATGATCAATAAAGAAAAAGGAACGGCTGCACTCCAGATGAGGTCAAAATCCAGGTTTATTGACTGGACATCCCAATGTGACAATAGTGACAAGGTAGACGCATTTCACACACTATAATGTGTGCATAATCACAGGGTTTATGATCATGTCACCGCCGCAATGGGCTGTCACGGCATTCACATGATCGGAAAGCTCCAGTTCACAAGCAGCAATCAGGAGCTTTCCGTTAGCCGCCGGGAACTGTGCCGGCACAGCTGTTTTTTGCCATATTGCAAGCATATATGCTGTCGCTTGGCACCAAAGCGAACCCGCCAAGAGGCCGCATATTTAAGGCTCCTTTTCCACTTCTAATGTTGGGGGGTGGAGGGTGCAGGGGTAAGAAGACTGGGGGGGGGTACAGAATGGGGCTTTAAAAAGAATCATTAGTTAGCCAATTGAAGCCCCCCACCCCGACAAGGTAAACACAAGGAAATTGTGCGCCGAGATACGCAATCATGCAAACATAGCCCAGTAATCAAATAAAAAAATTAGTTAAAAAAAAAATTAAAGTAAACTTGGCAATAATAAAAAAATAGAACTCGCTGAAATTAGACGATCGTTTCATTTTACCAATATTATCTCCGAGATATCTGAAGAATCTCGCAGCCCTCTTCCCCTCCGTTTCATGCATACACGTGTTGCTACCTTCCCTGATAAGTGTTTAATGAAATATTCATGAACTCCTTTTTACTGGCTGGCTGTAGAAAATGGACTTTTTACAACTTGATTCCTGTTTTATTTTGACGTACGGAAACCTCTGCTTTTATTCATCTTATTCACTTATTCCATCGTTCTTTCATCGCTGTATATCTCTCACCCAGATCCCAAGCCCTTTTCCTCCACTAATACTCTGGATCCTATCATGGCCTCCGATCCTGACAGCTGAACCGACTCAAAATTTGTTTCCCATTCAGGATGAACGTACAATAAAACCATATTTTCTTTTTTTTGTGTGTTTTTTTGTTTTTTTTTTGCTTTTAAGGCCCGTATTATGCATCATTTCTCTACCCGTAGGTCAGAAAATATCCAAAAGTGAAGTGCCGGGAATGAAAAAAAAAAAGAGACAAAAAATATATTTGTGAATAAAAATACGGGATAGGCCATTATCAGCGGAGAGCTAGGCGATCTGCGGGAAATTAAATAGACTCATTTCTCATCTGCGAACAAATGTGTGCAATGAGGCTCAGGGCCATCAATATGGATAGTATCAATATAATGATATAGATATTATTTCAGGTATGGAGGAAAAGGTGGATTAGAAAATGGAAGTGCACAAGGAAGCGTGTCATTAGTTAGCTAGCAGACTCTGTTATTAGTTAATTTGGGAGGTGGATGACTATGTATGTTATACAGGGTGGTGTGATAAAATAGAGGAAAACCCCATCATCTGCTAATGTAGATGGATGAAAAGACTGAAAAATATATGGACACATAAATAGATCATAGGAAAACAGATACACATAGAGATAGATAGATAGATAGATAGATAGATAGATAGATAGATAGATAGATAGATAGATAGATAGATAGATAGATAGATAGATAGATAGATAGATAGATAGATAGATAGATAGATAGATAGATAGATAGATAGATAGATAGATAGATACAAGGATAGCTGAGCAAAATAATAACTGTACGCCTTTCTGACCCAGAATGCCCACTGTGTCTGGTCTAAAAAAAAATGATTTAAAAAAAAAAAACAAGGGGTACACAGGGCCATAGAATGAGAACTCTCCCCTTTTAGAATGCCAGGGGAGACATGGAGAACATTAAGTTCGTATGTGCCCTCGAGAAATCACACAAAAGTTATAAAATCATCAATTATTCCATAAAGATAAAAACAGTAAGGCAAAAAACACCATTCGAGCTATACATCTACATACACTATATTACCAAAAGTATTGGGACGTCTGCCTTTACACGTACATGAATTTTAATGGCATCTCAGTCTTAGTCCATACGGTTCAATATTGAGTTGGCCCACCAATTCCAGAAGGCTATAACAGCTTCAACTCTTCTGGGAAGGGTGTCCACAAGGTTTAGGAGTGTGTCTATTGGAATGTTTGACAATTCTTTAAAAAGCACATTTGTGAGGTCAGGCACTGATGCGGACAAGAAGGCCTGGCACATCGCAAAGGTGTTCTATCGGGTTGAGGTCAGGACAAATGCACTTCTGGAAGAATGGTCAAACATTCCCATAGACACACTCCTAAACCTTGTGGATGGCCTTCCCAGAAGAGTTGAAGCTATTATAGCTGCAAAGGGTGGGCCAACTTAATATTGATCCCTACAGACTAAGACTGGGATGCCATTAAAGTTCATGTGTGTGTAAAGGCAGGCGTCCCAATACGTTTGGTAATAAAGTGTAGATAGATAGATAAACAGACAGACAGACAGACAGACAGACAGACAGATAGACAGATAGACAGATAGATAGATAGATAGACAGATAGATAGATAGATAGATAGATAGATAGATAGATAGATAGATAGATAGATAGATAGATAGATAGATAGATAGATAGATAGATAGATAGATAGATAGATAGATAGATAGATAGATAGATAGATAGATAGATAGATAGATAGATAGATAGATAGATAGATAGATAGATAGATAGATAGATAGCAGGTGCAATAAACTTGTAATGGAAAAAATGCAGCAACAATTTACAACAAACCCCCAGCCAGGCACACTTACAGTTCAGTGCTGTGACAGACATATATTCCAGCCAGAATGACAGCGTCTGTTGAGAGAGGCCTGAATGCCCCCCTGGCTGTCTGGTCCCCAATCAGGAGAATGTGCAGAAGAGATTAGACCCTACTCTTATTCTCCTTGTCAGAAACCTTCCCCTAGCACTATTATTGTCCCTCACAGTTCCTACTCTGTCTACTCTACAAAAAGTGTGCCAAAACCCAGCAGCCAGGGTCTTTAAAAGGCTCTGCCTGGCCCAAGATGGCGGCTTGAGTCATGTGGGACAGCAGAATCCAATAGGATGGCTTCCCCAGTCACCCAGGAAACCATAGAGGAACCTTGTTCCTTCTGACTACCTCTCCAGCAACAGGGCCACTGCAGAAGGGCATCACCTGACGTGGAAAGGGTAGACTGCACCTGCCTACATGTATGTACAGGAACTTAATGCAACATGTTAAAATGAAACCACAATGGTGGGAAGGGGCCCTTAATCTTCCCGCCAAAAAGTTCCAATGCCTGTTAACCAAACTTCAACATTTCCTGTTGTCGCTAATATGTGTAATAGACCGGTTTTAATGTCGGCTTTGTTATAAAAACTGTTGACGAGTCTGAATTTGTGTCCGTTAGCATTGTTTATTGAAAGCTCTAAACAAAACCGCGATGTCAGAACGTATTTAAGTATTCTTTCAGACTGCGTGAAAACATTGTGCTAAATATTTCGGTCAGTAATGACTGCCTGCCACCTGCTGATAGCGACTTGAAATATTCAAGATTAATGGGTGCTCTTATCTATTCAATGGCAAACAAAACACATTAGTTTGGACTTTTAGGACATTAAACAGACATTCTGTAAATGTGGATGAATATGAGCAAATATACAAATTAATTCTCTTTGTAGAAGGGTTTGGGCTCATGGCGGAAAAAAAAAAACAACGTAGCATTAAAGTGTATCTCAAGAGAAGAAATTTTTTCTAGTTTTTGTGTAGTGAGGGGTTCAAGTTTTTACTCACCCTCTCTATTGAGAAGATTCACCCTCTCTAATAGTCCTGGTGACCATTGTCACCAAGACAAAATAGATGGGCAATCTGTCTGTGAGGGTTCTCATTAATCCTGGTCATGGTATAGGTCAGTAGTCTTCAAACTGTGGCCCTTGGGCCAGATGTGGCCCTTTGTTTGCCATTATCTGGCCCTTAGGACACTATTCCTTCCACTTCCTCCAAGAGACGCAAACAATGGGACATAATTCCTGCCAATGACAACAAAGATGGGGTAGTGTTCATTTACCTGATACCAACAATGTAGCACGATACCTCCTCCTGATACCAACAATGGGGCACTATTCCTTCCACTGATACCAACAATGGGGCACTATTCCTTCCACTGATACCAACAATGGGGCACTATTCCTTCCACTGATACCAACAATGGGGCACTATTCCTTCCACTGATACCAACAATGGGGCACTATTCCTTCCCCTGATACCAACAATGGGGCACTATTCCTCCCCTGAAACCAACATTGGGGCACTATTCCTTCCCCTGATACCAACAATGGGGCACTATTCCTTCCCCCGATACCAACAATGGGGCACTATTTCCTCCCCTGATACCAACAATGGAGCACTATTCCTTCCCCTGATACCAACAATGGAGCACTATTCCTTCCCTTGATACCAACAACTGAACACTATTCCTCCCCTGAAACCAACATTGGGGTACTATTCCTTCCCCTGATACCAACAATGGGGCACTATTCCTCCCCTGAAACCAACACTGAGGCACTATTCCTTCCCCTGATACCAACAATGGGGCACTATTCCTTTCCCCGATATGGACAATGGGGCACTATTTCCTCCCCTAATACCAACAATGGAGCACTATTCCTTCCCTTGATACCAACAACTGAACACTATTCCTTCCCTGATACCAACATTGGGACACTATTCCTTCCCTGATACCAACAGTGGGGCACTATACCTTCCTCTGATATCAATGATGGGGCACTGTTAGTCCCCCTGATACAAACAATGGAGCACTATTCCTTCTGCTGATACGAACGATGGGGCACTATTCGTCCCCCTGATACAAACAATAGAGCGCTATTCCTTCTCCTGATATTAACAATGGAGCACTATTCCTTTCCCTGATACTAACAGTGGGGCACTATTCCTTCCCCGGATACCAACAATTGGGCACTATTCCTTCAGAGAATACCAAGATTGAAGCACTATTCCTTCCCCTGGTACCAACAATGGGGCACTATTCCGTCCCTGATACTAACAATATGGTACTATTCCGTCCCTGATACTAACAATATGGTACTATTCCGTCCCTGATACTAACAATATGGTACTATTCCGTCCCTGATACTAACAATATGGTACTATTCCGTCCCTGATACTAACAATATGGTACTATTCCGTCCCTGATACTAACAATATGGTACTATTCCATCCCTGATACTAACAATATGGTACTATTCCTTCCCCTGATACCAACAATGGGGCACTATTCCTTCCCCTGATACCAACAATTGGGCACAATTCGTTCTACTAATACCAATGATGGGGTATTGTTTACTCCTATTGAAGCCAAAGCATTTTCTACCTACACAGGCCACAATCTGCTCCCCCCCCCCCCCCCCCAAAAAAAAAAAAAGTCTGAAGGACTGAAATCTGGCCCTTTGTTTAGAAAGTTTGGAGACCAATGATCACACCTGTTCTGGAGTCAAGGGTCTAAGAGGGGATTTTCCTTCGCTTTTTTTTTCCTGGAACACAAAAAAAGAAATTGGGTCTCTTTAAGTCTTTCCTACTTTCCTATTTTGCCTAAAAACAAAATATACCAAAAGCTGGATTTATAAGTTAAAAAAATTGATATGTAAAAAAAAAATGGCAATTTTGGGAAATGAAAGAAGCCAATCAGCCAACTACTAACTCTGATTTGGCCCATGACTTCTTTTATGTCTTGGATACTCCAACTCCTGGCCAACATTTCTGGCTCCCTTTCTACTCACTTGGCAGTTTCAGGTGTCCCAGCCCACTTTTGTGTGTTCTGGCTCCTTCCTGTGACCAGACAACAAATATGGGGTTGCAGCTCAAGGCTTCAGCCAGGTTCTTCCCCTGTAGTACACTGCTTGGAGTGCTGGCAAGGACATAGCTCATCCGAGCTCTAATTATACAAGAGACAAAAAAGGTCCTATGCACCGCACATCAATGCAAGACCCTGTGACTATGTGAAATTACATCCTCTGCCTCGGCTCCAGCCAAGCCATGCCCAACGCGTTTCACTCTGCCCTGGAGCTTAATTCGTTAATATAAAACAAATAAAAATCTAGAAGGGAGCCCTCATAATGGACCAATAGAGTGCTCAAGAGAGAGAAGAGACTGTCAAGTGGTTATCAGCAGAGCTCAAACTGTGGGAAACATCACAAGGAGCAAAGTGGTTGTGCTGCAATGCCAGTCGCATGCTGATAGGAAGAGAGAGAGCTGAGTGACAGAGAGGAGCTCATCAGTCTGCTGCTTTTCCTTTCTCTAGGGTGGTGGTCTCCAAACTGCAGCCTGGGGGCCAGATGCGGTCCTTTGCTTTCTTTGATCCGGCCCTTGGGGCCCTATTCCATTTATTGATACCAACAATAGTTACATAGTTAGTCAAGTTGAAAAAAGATACAAGTCCATCTAGCTCAACCAATAGGGCATAATTCCTTCTACTGACCTCAACAAAGTGCTCAATTGTTCCCAATGACACCAATGATGGGGCACAATTCCTCCCACTGACACCAACAATGGAACAATATTCCACCCACTGACACCAACAAAGAGGGAACAATTGTTCCCAATGACACCAACAATGGGCCACAATTCTTCTCAATCAATGACTCCAACGATGGGCCACAATACTTCTCAATCAATGACACCAAAGATGGGTTATTGTATGTTCCCACTGATGCTGGGACATTTTCTTCTCCCACTGGCCACAGTCCGGTCCCCCTTAAGTCTGAAGGACAGTTAACTGGCCCTTTGTTTAGAAAGTTTGGACACCCCTGCTCTAGGGGAAGGGACAAGACCTGGAGGTTTTTAAATGCAGCAGAGGAAAATCAGGTCTCCTGCCCTTCCAGACAAGACTGTGATATATGGCAGAGCTGTTTAAGCCTCAGGACTGGATTGACAGAAATACAAATCCTTTGGCAGGTAAAACAGATCTTATATACAGTATGTATTTCATTTGTGTATTTAGCTGTTTGCCTAAAGTTCAGCTATAACTCTGTAATATTCACAAAAAACTGTAATAATAGTTCTTCGGTGGTCCGTAACAGTAGAAAAAAAGTACAATAAGATATATTAGTTTAAAACAACAAGATGGCGCCCATCAATTTTCAGCCCCAGAAGAAACTTAGAGGTCAGAATAGACTTTTGATAGGAAAATAATACACATTGGACACAATCTTATTAATGTCTTTTTCCAGCGGTTGGAAAGACGCGGCGCGGACAAGCGATGCATAAACAACCCCGTAAGATTTGTCTGTTGAGACGTGATGTAAAGCTGCAATGTGTTCAATTTTCAGAGTAATATCAGGTATTCGGAAACTTTTATTTGCTGGTCATAAATATGAATTTTTTTGAAGAATATTGCCTGTTTCTGTTTGTTCCTTGGATACGTAGAAATGATTCTTCGCTTTGGAAATTTAGCGCGGCAGACGGAGCGGGCTCTTACTTCAATTCTGCTCGTCTCTTTGATTTAGGTTTTTTTGGATTGCTGATTTTGTAAATAGACGGCCTGAAAGGCTTCACTTTCACTACTTCAGATGTGTATTTTTCCATTTAAAAAGGACGGCCGGTGTTGTTTGTTTGCTCCCCCCCTCCCTTTGCTGTCAAGGCTCCGATCTCTTTCATTTCGTGTTTCTCTTTAGATCGTTGGTTGGTGTAAAGAAAATTTTTTAAAGATTGTTTAATAAAAGAAAGTCTAAAGGCTGTGTGTAGAGTGCAGGAAAACCAGGCAATCAATGGGAAATATCCGCTGTAATTTGGACTGGTGATGTATGGAGAAGTCCATTGCTGACCTCTCCCTCTAAAAAATGCTGGTTCTTCAGCTGTCATGCTGATCCAACTTCTCTGGTACTTTCTTGGCCTGGAACAAGTGTGGAGATCAATAAGGGTAACTTTACCCTAAATTGATCTGCTTGTTTCATGGTGGCATTTTACAGTAATGAAGCCAAAGACAGCCATGCAACTACCATTTCCCAAAACTTCCATATTTCCCTAAAGTTGAAGTTTAGCTATGGCAATTTTTACATAGTTACATTGGCCCAGCTTCGAACAATGTAACTATGTATACACCATACCTGTGTGATCCCTCTAGAGCACATGTGTCAAACACAAGGCCTGCGGGATGAATCCGGCCCTCTAGTCAGGAGGATAGAACCTGTGCTTCTCCCTGCAGTCACGGAGAGGCTCATCTCTGCCCCCCGCCCTAGCAGTAAGCAACATTTTCAACTAATGCAAAGTGTTCTCTGATTGGATGAAGTGGAAAGACAGGATAGTGACATCACAATCTTCACCCTGTCCAATCAGAGAACAACTTGCTTTCATTGAGAGAATGCAAAATGTTCTTTGAATGGCACCACGACAAATAAGCGATCTTCTGTGCTCACCAAGCTGCAGGGCAGAATCTCAGCATGAGATCCAGAAGCTTATTGAGCTAGGGATGCCTAATACAGTGATTTCCAGCTTCAATGGGGATCCCATAAGTATAGTTTATGTAAAGTGGCATGGTCGCTCGTTCAGCACCTTGTCCATTGGGAACACCTCTTGCATTCTTTTCATATATTCATCTAAACCTCCTCCTTACATTCTGGAAAAATAATGCAAAATGGTTCCTCACTGGATAAGGTGCCGAAACAAGGGACCCACTATGAGCATTGTGAGGCTTTGTGCTGAATATTTGGCACTTACTGCATCATATAGGCTAAATCAGCCTTTCTCAAACAAAGTTCCAAAGAACTCTAGGGGTTCCTCCAGAGGTTGCCCAGGGTTCCATGAGTAATGAGCAACTTCTTCCACTTGGAGTGTAGTCTCCAAACTATCGTCCAAGGACCACATGTGACTCTTTTCTTGCCTTTATCTGGCCCTTGGAACACTATTCCTCCCACTGATGCCAACGATAAGGCACCATTCCTTCCACTGACAACATCAATGGTGCACTATTCCTTCCACTGACAACATCAATGGTGCACTATTCCTTCCACTGACACCAATGATGGGGCACTATTCCTTCTACTGACACCAATGATGGGGCACTATTCCTTCTACTGACACCAATGATGGGGCACTATTCCTTCTACTGACACCAATTATGGGGCACTATTCCTCCCACTGACACCAATGATGGTGCACTATTCCTTCCACTGACACCAATGATGGAACACTATTCCTTCCCCTGACACCAATGATGGTGCACTATTCCTTCCACTGGCACCAATGATAGGGCACTATTCCTTCTACTGACACCAATGATAGGGCACTATTCCTTCTACTGACACCAATGATAGGGCACTATTCCTTCCACTGACACCAATGATAGGGCACTATTCCTTCTACTGACACCAATGATAGGGCACTATTCCTTCCACTGACACCAATGATGGTGCACTTTTCCTTCCACTGACACCAATGATAGGGCACTATTCCTTCTACTGACACCAATGATAGGGCACTATTTCTTCTACTGACACCAATGATAAGGCGCTATTCCCCCTCTATGACAACAATGATGGGGCACTATTCCTTCTACTGACACCAATGATAGGGCACTATTCCTTCTACTGACACCAATGATAAGGCGCTATTCCCCCTCACTGACAACAATGATGGGGCACTATTTCTTCCATTGACAGGAATGATGGGTAACTGTTTCTTCCACTGATACCAATAATGGAGCACTATTCCTCCCACTGACACCAATGATGGGGCACTATTCCTCCCACTGACACCAATGATGGGGCACTATTCCTCCCACTGACACCAATGATGGGGCACTATTCCTCCCACTGACACCAATAATGGGGCACTATTCCTCCCACTGATACCACTGATGGGGCAATATTCCTCCCACTGATACCAATAATAAGGCATTATTCCTCTTATTGATACCAATGATGGGGCACTATTCCCTCCACTGACACCGAAGGAGCACTATTTTTCCCACAGACACCAATGATGGGACACTATTCCTGCCACTGACATCAACGATGGAGAACTATTCTTCTCACTGACACCAATGATGGGCCATTATTATTTCCACTGACACCAATGATGGGGCACTATTCCCCCCACTGATACCCCAATGATGGGGCACTATTCCTTCCACTGACACCAATGATGGGGCACTATTCCCCCCACTGATACCAATGATGGGGCACTATTCCCCCCACTGATACCAATGATGGGGCACGATTGTTTCTACTGACACTAACAGTGAGGAACAATTCCTTCAATTGACACCAATGATGGGGTACTATTCCTCCCGCCGATACCAACAATGGGACACCAAATGCGTAACTAGAACCTTCAGGGCCCCAGTGCAAGAAACCATGAAGGGTTGCAAGTGTGACCTTTTGGTGATCCTGGAAGTTCACCCACTGGTGTCAGTCGTTTTTATTTTTTGGTATTTTAAGTGTATTCTTATTTATATTTTTATTTTATTATATTTACAATGTCACTGACTATGACTCTGTCCATTCAAAAAAGGAAGGAGCTGGTAACGCATTTACTGACCCCTTCCTGGTTCTCTATTGTGACACATTCCCTGCGGCAGCCAGCAGGAGAGGGAAGGGAGCACAGGGGAGCACACAGGGGCCAGTGGGGCACTATTCCTCCCACTGACAACAATGGGGCACTATTGTTATTAGTGATGGGGCATTATTCCTCCTTCTAAAAAACAACATTTAAACTACAGTAGATGGGTGGGGCCTAATATTGACCTGTGCACCCTGCTACATATTTATTGGTGACGTCAGCTACCATGTGCCTTTCCATTAGTGGTTGGGGATTCGCAGAAAATTGTTCTTCATCTGGCTCGCTCGGTCATTATTCAGAAATAAGAGATAACAAAGCGTTAATGCAATCATGAAAAGAATTGACTCCCGCCACAAGTACTGGCTTGCTTGCCTCCAGATTCATGAACTCACTCCAGCTTTTTTGTGAACTAAAGGCTACTGAACGAATGTTATTGCACTCAATTGGTGGCACTGGCGTTTGATGCCGGCTTCAGTGCCAAGACAAAGCTCAGAACTTACAGTGCAATGACTGCCACTTCATACGGCAATACCACGCCAGCTGAATCTGGCTCTGACATTGAGACATCCTCCGTCCCCATTGAGGCATCCTAAAAAAAAAACGCAGCGTCCTTTTATACAAAATCAGAGTGTATTTATTTGCGAATTCTGTATTCTTATATTCCTTGAGGGTTAAAGAGACCCTGTCACATCAAAATATTTTAATCCTAGCAGATAGTTATAACGTTGAAAGCACATACAGTATGCACCTTGCCTGGTGTCTGCTCCTCTTAAGTTTGCTGCAGAAAATTGGTAACTCAAGATCTGCTGGGACTTGCAGAAGTCAATGGGGAACTACTGGGGTTGCGACTGGGCCTTAACGTTCCGGGGGGGGCGCTATGGGACTGTAAGGCTTGGTTCACACTGCTGCAACAAGTCGAGTGACCTGCTTGTGACTTTTCTTGTGATTTCCTTGGTACTTTCTTGTTACTTGCTTGTGATTTCCTTGTTACTTGCTTGTGATTTCCTTGCGACTTTCTTGCAAATTTTGTGATTTAACATTACAGTCTAGGACACTCAAATCATACCAAAGTCACAGAAAAGTAGTGCAGGTACTTTTTTTTTGGCACTGCGACTTGAATTGCATCGATTAAAGTGTTACTAAACCCAGGGACCTGCAGTCACTATATCTGCTCTCCCAGAGTACACAGAACATGGAATTATAATTATTTTAGTAAATATAAACTGCTAAATACCTTTTCTCATCAGCAGTATATAGCAGTCTTGTGACTTCTATCAGTTCCTGGTAAAGCTTGTAGGAGGAGTTTTCATTCTCCTCTGACTGTCCTATGAGGCTACATGACCACTAACCCTCTGTCTGGACAGTGCTGATTGGCCCTGTGCTGATCACCTGCAATCTCTCAAGAAAAAAAAAAACTAGCAATACATACCAAACTGAGCATGTGCAGCCTGACTCCAAAGGCTCTGTCTTATCCGGACATGTTTTGGAGTCAGTGGAAGAAGAGGAGGATCTGTGCATACAGGATCAAACAGCCTTATTACACAATACATAGGATTAACCTCTTAGGTTCCACAGTGAGTATAACCAGCATGCTTTACTGCATATACACACTGATTTTACTGTAATGGGTTCAGCAACACTTTAAGACTGCACCTATTGAAATAAATGTGTTTTCACTTGTCATGCTCAGTGAGAACCGGAGCTTATAAAGGGAAGGGCCTCACGATACTGCAGCCACAGGGTCTCCAGTGTCTTCCCCTTTCAGTCAGCGTCCCTGAAGCTCTGGGTTCAGCTCCTCCCAACCGCTCCTCTGGCCCTCAGGATGACCTACTGCGACTGCATGGCACCTCTACAGAGGAGGGAGCAGCTACCCCCTCCCTCTGGGCCTCCGGTCTCCAACGAAAGCCCCCGAGCACATCTGCTCCTGGCTTTTATACAGTATCCCAGCATGCACCGAGGCAACCTGCCCTCTGCTAATCATCAGGACTGTATCAAAAGCCTATGCACCCATTCGTCAGGTTCCCTCCCACTGTCCAACATGCCTCCCTATTGGGCCAGCGTGAAACACTCTCCAGACTGAATGAATCGTATACTGAGCACAATGAGCAGACCTCACTAACAGATCATGCTCTCTGGTGGACAGAAAGCAATATAGATTTACCTGCAGTCCCTCTGGTAAGCAGACAGAGCTAAAAACTTTACTCTCTAACTAGCACCTACCTAGGAGGGTGCTACACATGAATAACATGATAAAAGCTGATCAATGTAAGCACCCCTTCAGTGGTAAATGGTTTGTCTTATCCCTGTAACTGCAAAAAAGCGTGTTCTTCTGAAAAACAACAGGCTTGCTGGCTGGATCAACAGATGAAAATAGAGAGAAAAAGTAAAAAAGAAAACAAATGCAGTCATCACATCTAAGAATTGCTAAGAGGCAAAAAAATACATGTTTGCTTTTGTAGCTGCCCCCCTCAACTCCCCTAATACTTACCTGAGCCCATCTAGATCCAGCGATGTTGCATGAAAGACTCTGCTTCCGGGGACTCTCCTTCCTTATTGGCTGAGACAGAAGTGCAGCGCCGTTGGCTTCCACTTCTGTCAATCAAAGTCAGTTAGCCAATGAGGAGACAAAAGGGGGTCAGGCCGGGCCTAGGGTGACCACATTTACAAACTGCCCTTCAGAGACACCCCTCCCCTCCTTCCCAAAAATCAGCTTGTGCTGTAACGAATCACAGCACAGAAGGGGGCGGCGGGTGCACTCTCTACCCAGAAGCACTGATCATGCCCCCAAAAAAGCCCACCTTATCCCCACTTTACTCACTGACAGTACTTGTCCTGGCCGGCTGAAACCTGTTTTACTTTGTTCCAAAGCTGGCTTTACACTGCCCTGCAGTGATTAGACACAAGAGGCGGGATTTATGATTTCTCCAATCACAAGCAGGGGCGGGATTGTGCCTCTGCAGACATTCCCAGCCAGGACAAGTACTGTCAATGAGTAAAGCGACGATATGGTGGCCTTCTTTGGGGGCATCAGATCGTCCCCTTGTGGCTGTGTCAGTTTCATTTGGGGACACTGTATTATTCTGAAATGAAGGCGCCCGGGACAGAGCTGCAAAATGCGGGACTATCCCGGGCAATCTGGGACACATGGTCACCCTAGCCGGGCCGCGGCTTTGTGTCTGAATGGACACAAGGAGCAATGGCTCAGCTCGGGTGCCCCCATAGCAAGCTGCTTGCTGTGGGGGCACTCAACAGGAGGGAGGGGCCAGGAGAACCGAAGAGGGAGGATCCTGGAATATAACATGTTTATTATTTTAACTAAAAAAAGAGACTTTAAAATCACTTTAATGTCCCTTTCAGGTATTAGGGGAATGAAATGTATCAGCTCATAGGAAGAATTCTTCATTTTATTTTTTTACTTTCTAAAAAGAAGACGTCTTGTTAAGTTTTCATTACGCGGGTCAGGAAGACATAAAGATATGCAGACGACGGCACGTGTTTGCGGTCACTGGTGCGTTCCGTCATTTCATTGCATTCCAAAGTTGGAAAACTCTCCCTGGCTAAACTTTTACTCGAGGCACCAAAGGGACCACTCACCATACAAGAGGAACATTAAATAATTCTGCAGTGTTTCCGCTCTGTCCCCCGTTTATGAGCTTGGGGAATTCTCTACTACAAGTTTTATATTTATCTATGAGCGAAATTTGTAATACAATTATGCTGGGTCGGCTGTAAGTCAAAGTACAAGGCAAACACCATTTATTACGGCTTCTTTAAAGTGAACCTGTCAGCCATTTTTAACTTTGAACTTTCATCTAAATATATATTCCAAAAGCCGTAAAGGATAAGTTCACTTTATGTGCATAAAATGCCTTTAAAAACCCAGTTATTATTCTGTAAAAGTAGCAGTAGCATAATCACTGTGCTGTACATAGCCTGGGCAGAGAGCAAAGCTGTGGGAGGGGGCCAACAGGCTCCACCCACTCTAGAAAACTACTGGAGGGGGTCGAGACAAGACCAGTTACCCTGCACAAGAAGAGAGAACAGAGCTGTGGGAGAGACCCAGCAGGCTCCATCCACTACATAAAACTATAAGAAGGGGCGGAGACAAGACCAGTCACCCTGCACAAAGAGGGAGAACAGTGATGTGGGAGAGACCCAGCAGGTTCCACCCACTACAGAAAACTACAGGAGGGGGTGGAGACCAGACCAGTCTCCCTGCACAAGCAATAAGAGCAGAGCTGTAGGAGGGGTGAAGCAGCCTCCACCCTCTACAGAAAACTACAGGAGGGGGTGGAGACAAGACCAGTCACCCTGCACAAGGAGGTAGAGCAGAGCCGTGAGAAGGACCCAGCAGGCTCCACCCACTACAGAAAACTACAGGAGGGGTGGAGACCAGACCAGTCTCCCTGCACAAGGAGGGAGAACAGAGCTGTGGGAGGGACCCAGCAGGATCCACCCACTACAAAAACTACAGGAGGAGGTGGGGACCAGACCAGTTTCCCTGCACAAGAAGGGGGAGCAGAGATGTGGGAGAGAACCAGCAGGCTCCACCCACTACAGAAAACTATAAGAAGGGGCGGAGACAAGACCGATCACCCTGCACAAGGAGGGAGAGCAGAGCTGTGGAAGGGACCCAGCAGGATCCACCCACTACAAAAACTACAGGAGGAGGTGGAGACCAGACCAGTCACCCTGCACAAGGAATGAGAGCAGAGCTGTGGGAGGGGCCCATCAGGCTCCACCTACTGCAGAAAACTACCCGATAAGCCTGAGACAAGACCAGTCACTCTGAACAAAGAGCGAGAGCAGAGCGATGGGAGGGACCAAGCAGACTCCACCAAGTACAGACTGCCTGCAAAAAACTACAGAAGAGGGCAGAGACAAGAGCAGTCACCCTACACAAGGAGGGAGAGCAGAGTGTTGGGAGGGGCCCAGCAGGCTCCACCCACTACAAAAAAACCTACAAGAGGGAGAGGAGTCAAGACCAGTCCCCCTGCACAAGGAGGAAGCGCAGCAGTGAGCAGTCTTTATTACAGGAAGTCGCACACTGGATTACCCCACAGATCTGGAAGAAATACACAAAGATCAGCGAGATTTAAGAAGAAGACACATGGATATTTTATTTAGACAATATTTGCTAATTCCAGAGTCTGACTTTTAAGAGTAAAAGTCCTTCCTTAAAGCCAGAACCCCAAGGAGTCCACGGTTTATGCTGTCATGCAAAAAATTCTTTCCTGCGCACCCTTCTGATCTCAATGTCCTGTAGTGGCTTGCTACAAAGTTACCATATTGCCATCTAATCACTGGAGGAGAGGAGACTGAGGAAATGCTTCCTCCTTCCTGCAGCAGACTGATGACATGATCTCAGACTAGGCAAAGTAAATTTCTAGAGTTCAGGGATATAGCTTTAATAATGAAAGTTGGAGCACTTGTGAAGATTAAAGTGGAACTTCACTCTCCCAATCAACATTGATTATTTTTAATCCTCATGCCGCTAGCATTAGTAAATAGAGAGGAATGTGTATCATATTTACTTGTTTTAAACATTTTTTTTTTACATTTCTACAGTTCCATCCTGTTTTCTTACCTAGGCAAATGATGTCATACATCCCAGGAGTCTTCAGGAGGAGAGGAGGGATTTTCTCAGCTAAACACAATCTCCTGCATGCATACTTGAGCTAAGGGCAGGAAGTAAATGCTACATTAATCATTTGCCCTCACTCAAGATGGCTACGGCCAGAAATGCTAGGGGGGTGTTTTTCAAAGTGATTTCCCACCAAAATAAAGCATGGAGACATGGATGGATAGGGGGGGGGGGGGTGAAATATAAAAAATTTATGATATAGTGTTATTGGATTGTGGTGCCCAGATGCAGTGAAGATCCACTTTAATACCATTGTACATTGTGACATGTCAGGATTTAATTGATGAAGACCTGAAAGTTACTAAAAAGTCCACTTTAAAGCAATAAGCAAACAGTTATGATTTTTATTTATCATTTAAAGTCATGGCTATTTTCCAGCATGAACATCAACTTGTTCATCCCCCCAAAAAATATCGTTGAGCTCCTCTGTTCCCTTCTCGAAGAATAAATGAATGCATCTGTTACCCTTCCTAACAGATGTCTCTGTACGAAGGTACAGTAAGCCCCACTGTGAGAACGCATTAAAAATATAGAGCTTCCCGCTCAAGGCCATGCTATGCACATATGAACACTGCAGTATTGAAAGGTATTAAATGGTGCCGTATATCAAATCTATGCACATGTCACCTCGGCTAACCAACTGGGAAGATCTCACTTCAGACAGATATTCTTCCTCGCTTCTGAAGGCCAAATTCACCTTTTTTTCACATTTTATACCTGTTACAAGTATACTGTGCTTTCTCCATTTCCTCTGTAATATATATTTACCTTCCATTCGCTCTTTTGGAAGCTTCTTTACATTGAATCCCTGTCCGGACTGCTTTTAAAAACTATTCTGTGCATGGATAGAGCCCTTGTGTGGAAAGTAAAAAGGACAACCAAACATGGCGGCACAGAGCAGCTCATAGAAATAGTAAAAACACTATGCGTAAAGATATACGGAATTATTTTTCTTGCTGAAATAATATATATGCATCAGGATAAATTATATGAACATGTAGGCATGTGCAGTCTGTATTTTCCACTGCAGGTGTCGCTTGACCACGGCGGCAATGAAAAAGTGGGGAGGAAGTTAAGAGGAACTTGGTTGGCAGCTATTCAATTGGATGCTGTTGCCCCATGTGACTTTGGTGGCAAACATGGATCAGGAAGAGTCTATTTAAGACTCCGACTCCTGGGCTTTGCACGCTTTATGTGAGTGGCTACCATAGGGACAGGTCAGGGAAGAGTGCTGGGACCACGTCCACCTCTACCAAAAAGCCTCTTTGGGTGTGAACCAGCCAGGCTCCATCTAGCTCCTCATGGTAGATGCTGTCAGCATCTTTCAGTCTTTAGACCACTGTTCCATCGCTGTTATAGTTTGTGAGTGGCTCCAGACGGGTGTGTCTCCCTGCCGGGCCTGTTTGTACTTGCTGAACTTTTGTACAATATATTGATTTTGCCAAATTTGGACTCTGTGTCCTCACTGCCTGCCAAACCATGCTGTACCTAGCCCACAAACACATGGAAGGAATATATATATATTTTTTGAGGGGGTATAGCAGTGGTGTTTGCAGCAAAATAAAGGAAACCCCTTTTGCATTACATTGGTGTGGAGGCATGAGAACAGCTTGGGGAAAGAAGCCACTGAAGTTAAGGAGAGATATAGGACCCTAGATAACCCAACGGTCGCTGGTCCTCCAGTGCCCAACTATAAATGCAATATTTTTGGGTAAACTTAACCTTTAAAGAGCACCTATATATCTGTAACTTCACTGTGTCTGCAGTAGTCTAGTAAATACACGATAGAGTTTTCAATTGTCTTTTGGATTCATTAGAGGCCTATAGTAGTCTGGTAACTTCATTGGGTCAGCAGTAGTCTAGTAAATACACGCTAGTCCTCAGTGGTCTGGTGGATTCATGAGAGCCGAGGTCTGCATTAGTCTGGTAACTTCATTGGGTCTGTAGTAGTTTCATAGGTACAATATGGGGGTCTTCAGTGGTCTGGTGGATCCATGAGAGCTCTGAAATCATCTGGTAACTTCACTGTGTCTGCAGTAGTCTAGTAAATACACAATAAAGTCTTCAGTGGTCTGGTGGATCCATGAGAGGTCTGCAGTCATCTGGTAACTTCACTCTATCTGCAGTAGTCTAGTAAATACACAATAGACTATTCAGTGGTCTGGTGGATTCATCATGAGAGGTCTGCAGTCATCTGGTACATTCACTCTATCTGAAGTAGTCTAGTAAATACACAATAGAATATTCAGTGGTCTGGTGGATTAATGAGAGGTCATCTGGTAGCTTTGTGAAGAACTGCAGTGATCTAGTGGGCAATTAAGGGATCTGCAGTGGTTTGGTCTCCACGTTCAGGGTCTGAAGTGGTCTAGTGGGTGCACAATAATATCTACTGTGGTCTGGTAGCCATATGTGGCAGTGTGGGCTGGTGCGTTGGGGGCGCCCCCCCATCCATGCATCTGGCCCCCTAATCTACATGCGGGGCGCCGGACGCATGGAGTCCAATGGGGTTTTTTTTTCTGAAGCACGTGATTAGAGCCAGAGGCTCTAATAGGCTTCAGAAAAGGGTGGGCTCGGGGCGCAGAGCACTGTGCCCCGAGCCCACCCATTTGTGTGACAATAGCGAATGAATATTCGTTACTGTCACACGGATCCTCCCCCTGGCCAATCAGGAAGTGGGTCCGAGACCCATTTCCCGATTGGCCGAAAGGCAAACCCATGCCATTGGCCATGGAGGATGAGGAGGGAGGATTCGAGGACTCGAGGAGACGCGGGGAGACGCGGGGGACTGAGAACTGAGGAGAGGTCACTGCTGCAAACCAGGTAAGTGCAGAAAAGAGCACCACTGGCAGGTGTTGTGTGTGATGCACAGGGAGATCTGCACTGTGATCTGCCTGCCATGAATGCACCAGTCCTGTCTTGGTGTCTGTCTGCAGGATCTGCTTCTTGGAAACGTTAATTGCCTGTGTATGGTCTCTTGCAGGTGGCAATGCTAGGGTGTGTGGGCTGGTGTGGTCCGGGGGGGGGGGGGTTTGTGTATGTGTGTATGGTGCGGTCCGTCTGACACCGCCAACCCGACCCATGGAGCACCAGCCGCCACTGATATGTGGTCTGATAGGATGCAAGGGATTCCTAATTTACCATTCAGCCACAAGTCCATATTTTCCCACTGTGGCTCTTCACCCTTGCTTTTGCCATAGCACTCAAAGCAGGCCACTATTTGTATTCAAGGCTCTGCAGGTAATTTAGGACCCTAGCAGCACCCTAAGCAATACAAAATACAGCAATTCAAAACATCTCACCAAATGCTTCCACAACCTAACCTCTTTTCAGGAGCCATAAACTACATAGAAGATGTTTACTGGCGCAGAACTAGCTGGTATGGGAGTGAAGTGTTTGATTCATAATGGAAGGGGGGATTAACATCACCCATCCATAATACACCAACACCTTTAAAAAAAATGTGTCTACAACCATTCATTTACAGCAAATTGCTTGCTCCAAGGTTAGAGTGCCTCTTAAGTGGAAAAAAAATATACATTGCATGGGAGGAAATCTTGCTATTAGCAAGAAAAACACCTAATTTAATGACAGTCTGTCGGTAGGTTTACTATAATACAATGCAGATGGTTCTGCTCTAATGAGAAAATATTCTTTACGTTCTTATAGCACAGTGTGGTTCACAACTGATCAATATTTACTTCTGCTTACAAATCTATTAATGGCCATCTATTTGTTTTCTTGGACTTTCCTCTCGCTGTGCATCTGTTCGAATTACACCGCCGTGTTAAAGGGAAACTCTGCAAATCATTTCTTTTAAATGGGCATGTGCTGCAACAGAGTTATCATTTCCTAAACTGGAACTCAGGGATGAGGTTCAGGTTTGCTGCTACCATAGGTTGCTTATTTTTTACTGTGGGCTGCCCTTCCCCTATTGTCCCTGGAGAAAGTCTTATAGGAAAAAGCCAATGGGTACCAAGTGGGATGAAAGTGAGTCTCCAACCAAATGTGAAGGCATTCCAAAATCCAAATGGGTTCCTTATCTCAGCTGCCAATATTTTTACCCAGTCCCTGCCTGTGTTTGCTTGTCTTGGGCAGGGACGGCCACAGGGCCGGATTAAGAGCATCATGGGCTTGGTGCTGAGGATTTTGAAGGGCCTTAAGGGCCGTGCCTTGGCATGCACCCAGAGGAGGAAGGGTGCAGCCATGCATGCCTAATTCAACATGGGATGCTGTCTCTGAAGCCCATAAACACATCCATGCATCGGCAACTGTCCCTCCTTGTCCGGCCTTCGTGCTGTGTGGGGAGGTTCTGAGGGAGCTGCCTGGGGAAGCGAGCATAGAAGTCAGACTTCTGTGTTTACAAGTGACAGAAGAGCGGTAACAGTGAATATGGCCAACCTGGGGCCTATATAAAGGTGGGGGCCTGGAGCTGCAGCTCCAATAGCCCCTACGTTAATCTGGCCCTGGACGGCCAGGTGTGGCATCTGGTAAAATGTTACTGGGAGGCCATTCAGGCCAGGCAGGAACTTTCCGTTAAATATGGGAGAAGATGCAATAAATGTTTCCTTCAGTAATGAACCTCTAGCCAACCCACCCACAGCCATAGCTCCCATCTGTCCCTGATTTCGAAGGATTGTCCTTCATTTGGAACAAAGTCCCTCTGTCCCTTTTTCCTCCTCATTTGTCCCTCATTTTGGTCTGATCTGTATAGTTGTATATAAAATGCACTATTTATCTTTCAAAAAGTGTTTCCCAGTGCTAAACCTTTCATCCAATTTCTAAATTGCTGCATGTGTAAATTTCAAAGGCCAATATAAAGAAACATTAGTGGTGCAATTGCCCTAGTGCAATCTATTAAAATGGTACCAAACCTCATATCACACACACCTAAAAACATACACTTAACCATCCCTAACACTCCATATATTCCATTGGGACCATGTTCATAAGGTGTGTAAAACAATCAAGGCAAAAATGTAAGAAAAATAATGGAGAATTCAATAAATTGGTGATGGTATACCCATAATAAGGAAATCGACATAGGAAAAGGGGAGGAACTCAGTGTTGATAAAGGACAAACTGATTAGCTATTCAATAGGTGTGATGGAAAGTCACCTTTGCATTGATAACTCATTGTTGTAGAAAGATGAGGATATGACCTTGATTAGTTCATAATTGGTGAATATATCACATCTGTTGTGGAGGAAAGATCTGTAAGTGGTCCAGAGGAGGTATATTGTTCACCAAAGAGCAATGTCACAGGGTAGACCAGAAACATCTGATATGTAGTTTCAAAGTAAACTGTGTGAACAAGAAGCCTCCCTTGCACATCCAGGCATATTAGTCCATAAGGTATCTTCCAAGCAATCAAAGAAAGGACCCTCAGGTCACACTTGGATGGCTAAGCTTATAAGATAGGTAAGTGAGAGTATACTCATCCATCTAGTAAGTTCATAAAAGCGTTGAAGCCATCAATTGTCATGCAGGTGTATACAACTCCCACATATCCATAGTCAATGATTCCATCACCAAAGAGGGCTGGCAGGAGGGGTGGATAGTGTGTACACCTGGTACCAAAATTCACATCACACACACACACCTAAAAACATACACTCAACCACCCCTTACACTCCATATATTTGTAGCACCCTCCTAGATAGGTGTTAGGAAGAAAACATAGTTAGCTCCATCTGCTTATCAGGGGAGCCTGATCAGTAGTTAGGCCTGTTGCATGTGTCCAGGGTGTGATTCTTCCAGGCTGAGGGAGTGTCCCCACTGTATCCAATTGGGGAGCCTGTTGGACAGTGGAGAAAACCAAGCCAGTGACAAAATGCGTTTTGTAGCTATCCCAGTGGGTTGGCACAACAGTGGTGCATCCTAGGATATGTTATAAAAGCCAAGGGCAGATGTGGCAGGGCTTCTTTGGGTGGGAAGCCAGGTCCCAGGAGGATGGTGACGGCTGTCTCTCCTCCTGTCTGTATGGAAGGTGGTCGGCCTAGTGAGCCAGAAGTGTGGTGCTGAGCCAGGAGGTCCAGTGGATGATGACAAGCGGAGCTGAAGGCAGAGCGACCTTGGGAAAAACAGCGTCTGTGAGTACCGGGAAGCTTGCCAGGGGTCGGCCCAGGAAGGGGACCACTCCAGGGAGAGTCAGTGGACAGGAGTTATAGACACAGCAAGTGAGAAAGGGGGTGCCAAGTTAGGATCCTAAAAATAAATTATCACAGGAATATACTCTTTATCTTCACTTCAGTGGCAAGGTTAGGCAGCGGCCTTGCCGCACACACTACAGTCAGTTGGCTTGGATTTGTGCATAGTTCATTGTTGGAGTATCCCACTCCATCCCTTCTCCCATCCCAGTTCTAAATAAAACATGTAACCAAATCCCCTGGACTGTTCATTGTCTGAGCCAAGGACTTAAAGTGATAAGTTTCATAGACTGTTGCTATGGGTAACCCAGGGGAATCCAGAAGGTACAATTCTCAGCAGTCTTCTAGGGGGCAGTGCTACATATTGTTTTTTTTTTTTTTAAACAATTCTGGCCTTTTTTTGTTTATATAATAAAAAATAAAAACCCTAGTGGTGACTAAATACCACCAAAAGAAATGTCTATTGGTGTGAACAAAATTATAAAAATGTCATTTGTGTACAGCGTTGCATGACCGCGCAATTGCCAGGTAAAGTAGCGCAGTGCTGAATAAAAAAAAAAAAATGATCTGGTCATAAAGAGGGGGTAAACCCTTCCAGAGGTGGTAGTTAAACCCTTTCTGCAAACCTTCTTCACCAACTAAGATTCTGAGGCTTATCCCAGCGTGTTAGGCCAGTACAACTGCCCACAAACGAAACACATTTCTCAAGCTGTGGATTTTTAAAATATTCATATCGCCGGCCATGCCCAAGTTGGCTTGGACAGGAACGGCCTCACAAAAGAAAAGTAAAAAAAAATGTTTTACAAATAAAATAATATCCCCCCCCCCAAAAAAAAAAAAAAAATTAAAAATAAAATACCAAACTCATAAACCTCTAAACATTTAGAGAGCGATTCTACCAAAAAAAAAAATTAGGTTTCTAAAATGATGTCGGAAGTCTCTTCCAAACCCATTAGAGCGGCTGCTATTTCTAGGTGTTGTAAAGTCACTTGCTCCATATATGTGGTGGGAATTGCTGGCGCGCTTTCGTTATGCAACCCACGATCGGAGTCTGTGCAGTGCGTGCTGCGGGTGTAAAACAAGGCAGATAATTAGCCTACAGAAAGGGTCTCAGCATCTGCTTAACGACACTTTATGCTTACACCGCGCATCGTATTATTTTCTGATCGTAAAACTGTGACTCATAAAACGCGTTTCAGTAGAAAACATGAGTTTGTTTCAATATGTGTGGATATTATGCAGATTTATACTTACTGGTTTGTCCAAAGACTATTACGTTTCAGAGCAATCTACTGTCCCATTTTTATGATATAAAAGTTAACATGAAAAATAAATAAATTGTATTTCCTTTAATTGTATATGTATATAGGGGAAGCTATATAGGGAGACCCTACTTTCTGCTTAGTAGGACCACACAGTGATTGTTCCTTCCTCTCCATATATAAGCCAGCTTTAAACAACTTTACACCACAAAAAATGACATGGAGTCCAGTCCACCCCTACTTCCGCAGTATCAATAGCCGTTTTATATAGAGGGCTATTTCTTGTGTTTTTTAGGTTTTTCATGGTGGCCCCCAACCATCACCACCAGAGCAATCTTACCGAATGGGCACGCTGGGCAGTTGCCTGGGGGCCCCACTTGCCCGGGGGGCCCCATCTGCCCAGTGACCAAGCCCCAGCCAAGCATTAGCCCCGATTCCTGTGTGCATCCCACCGCTGAACTTAGCAGGTGGCAAGAGCCTGTCCGCCCTGCACTGCTGTCAGGCCACTTGGGCCATGGAGGGGGAGCCCACAACTGCAGGAATGCCTGCCCACCTCCAAGGGAACAGGCACACGCAGGACAGTCTGACTCCCGTCCGTGTGTGTCTTCACTGGACCCAGCCGCCGAACTTGGAAGCTGTCATTAGCCTGGCACTGCTGTACCAATAAATATCGCCTTATCGATAATTTGCATTTTTATTCTCGTTGGTGATTGTGTAGGCGGGGCCCCAGTGCACTGCATTGCCCAGGGCCCTTTAATGCTCTTAAGATGGCACTGATCACCACCATTCCAGGAGGTGGTGGGAGCCCATTCACAGAGCAACAAAGTCAGGGGGCTGCCGGACCTACAAGAAGCAGACAGCTGAAGAGGACCAAAGCTCTGATACTCAAACAGCGTATTGCTGCAGGACTGTGCTGTATCCGCTTGGCAGGTGGGCATGTTTTTTAGGTTTTTTATGGTGGCCTCCGACCATCACCATCATTCCAGGAGTCTGCAGGAGTCCATTCACAGAGCAACCAAGTCAGTGGGCTGCCTGACCTACAAGAAACAGCCAGCTGAAGAGAACCAAAGCTCTAACACTCAAACAGCGGATTGCTGCAGGACCGTGCTGTATCTGTTTGGCAGGTGAGTATGTTTTTTAGTTTTTTTACAGTGGCCCCTGACCATCATCATCATTCCAGTAGTCTGCGGGAGCCCATTCACAGAGCAACCAAGTCAGTGGGCTGCCCAAAACTACAAGAAACAGTCAGCTAAAGAGGATCAAAGCTCTGACACTCAAAGAGCGGATTGCTGCATGACTGTGCTGGATCCACTTGGCATGTGAGTACTCAGTAAAACAGGTAAGTGGGGATAAAAGGGGTGAAGACACAGGGAGTTAAATTCTGCTTTAAGGCCAACTCTAGACTTTCTCCCCAAATTGACCTACCTTCTCTCTCTAGTGCAGGAGTTCCCAAACTGTGGGCCGGGACCCACTTGTGGGTGACAAGCTGCATTTGAGTGGGTCGCAATGAGCCGGAAATCACTGAGAGTGGGCCCTCTTAAATTGTGCTGTGCGAGCCTGCGCAAATTACAGAGAGCCAGAGCAGTCAAATCGCGATGGATTCAGGACCCCGCCCACGCAGTTTACAGAGGCTGGTCTGCATTTTCCACAATGAGGATACTTGCATCAGTGAGTTGCATTGCACGTATGTGAGCTGTTATGTAGGATATGTTCATGGGGTGCAGAGCCAGCTCCTTGGTCTTGCTGGCAGCAGCGGTGGTGGCTAGACTGGCGGTGGGATTCTCTCAGCTATAGTGGGCAGAGACAGCAGCCTTGATGTCATAGGAGGACCAGGTGGCCCGGTGGTGTCAGGAGTTCATGGCAGCTTCTGTAACCCCAGAGGATCTGAAGGAGAAGAGCCAGGACACCAAGACCAGCATAGAGCTCCTCATCATGGAGAGGTGTGCTGGGCCCTGGAAAGGGCAAACAGGGGTTTCACCTTCACTGTGGACCGCTGGGAGAGGAAGGAGGGTGAGTGCCATATAGCCTTATATTTATTTATATATTGATTAATTGTATTCAACAATAAATTGAAAAGTAGTAAATTGATATTTTTAATTTAACATCCCCCTCCCTTTAAAATATGCATTATTATTATTTGCATTTATATGGCGCCAACAAATTCTGTAACACTTTACAATATTCAATTACAAGCAAGTGGGTCCCGAACAATAACTGTATTCAGAAGTGGGTCTGGGCCCAAAAAAGTTTGGGAAGCCCTGCTCTAGTGCATATATCCATTTTATTGTATACATCTCTGTTGTCTTCAGGCCATTTCTGTGATGCGCAGGTTCATTTTCCTCTTTAAAACCTCTACCGGAGATGGGGGTGTGCAATGCAGAGAGCAGTGCTGATGTGAAAACGTCAGCCCAGCCTCTGCAGTAAAACAATGTGGGGTTGATTTACTAAAGGCAAATACACTGTGCACTTTGCAAAGTGCAGTTGCCTCAGAGCTTTGTAAATGAAGTAAATCTTCACTTTGCAAAGATGACCCCATCACCTGCAAGGAAAATATAAAAAAAAACAAAAAAAACAAACAGCATTTTTGCTTGCACATGATTGGATGATGGTATTCAGCAGAGCTTCTGCTGATTTACCAAGCTTTGGAGCAACTGCACTTGCAGAGGGCACCTGCACTTTTGCAAAGTGCAAAGTCTATTTGCCATTAGTAAATCAAGCCCTGTGAGTGTAGGGTTGAATGGTGAAGCCTCCTCAGGGGAGTGAGTCCATGGCATCCTACACTCACTGTATGTTCTCAGTCTTTCAGGTTGACAGTAGGCATCATTCAACCCAGGACAACTGAGGGCATCTTCTGGTGAAGATGAGGTACTGCGGGTAGCAGCAATGAACAGGTGGTGGGTATAACTCCCAGAGTTTTTCCTTTGTTTTCTTTTTTTTTTAATACTGCTTGGTGAACATAAAATATATAAAAAAAAATATCCCAGAGTCGGCTTTTGGGAGAACCTTTCCATTCACTAATAATGTAAATATAGCAGGAAAGTTACAATACGCTTTGTTCGTTTTAAACGCATTCCCCCTTTCCGCAAAATGTGTAGGCTAAGCAGACTAAAAAGTGATATGCAATTTTTGTCAAAAGTCCTCATTCTCATCCAGATGCGTTACTAGAACCTTCAGGGCCCCGGTGCAAGTAACCCTTCCCCCTGATCATGGGGCCCTTCCCACAGATCCCGGGGGCCCTTTACTCCCGACACAGAGTCCTTTATAAGCGCCGGTTCACACTGCGCATGACAAGTCAAAACACATTCATTTCAATGGGTGCCATCCTAATCGATGCATTTGCAGCAACAACAAGCAAGTCACAAGTAAGTCACACAACTTTGGGGGTCCCAGCAGTGTAAACCGGTGGAAGAATGCCAGGGCCCAGTCACAAGTGCAACCTTTGCGACCCTGGTAGTTCTACCACTGTCTTCATCTCTACCTGCTCTCCTTGGCTGCTACCAGAGCAGTGAGACATGACTGAAAGAGGAAGCGACGAGGTGTCTTTGATGCGTTGGCTGTGATTGACAGCCTAAATTCACCCAACTATTCATAAAATACAAGAAACAAGATGGTGGCTTGCAATGGGGGAATAACTAAGTCTTGGGAGACAACCTTGAGCAAATCTGAGCACTATTTTGTCCATAATCTAAACAGCTTGGTTTCTGTAAACTTGCCTAAAAGAAAGGATTTAACCTTGGCCTACTGAAAGGGTTCCTTACTGTCAGAGCTGTGAAAATGCAGTATAGTCTTCCAAAGTAACGGGTTCTAACTAAATTAGTAGATTGCTTTTAAAAAAAAAACGGCTGGACGTGTTTCTTTAAAAATAGCTACTAGTATTTGTAAGAAATAATATTGTAGAGCATTCTTTCTCAACTAAGGTTCCTCCAGAGGGTCTCTAAGGAATGGACAATTTATGCCTCTCAGATAAGTAAACACTGACACCAATGATCTTTTTAGCTTTTTGTAAAGGGAGATTATCCCCACTGACCACAAATGTGAGGAACATTCCTCCCATTGGCCATTATGCTAATGTACCATGAGCTGTAATTATAGTAATTAGTATCCGGGAACCTGGAACAAATTTTCAAAGGTTCCTCCTTAAGAAAGGCTGCTGAAGAGTGTTGGCTTGGGGAGTTAGATCTTGGTTTTTGATAGAGTAGAGAAGGAATAAAACTTTTCTCGGGTTTTATTTTGCGATGTCTTATTATTGGGAAACTTTCCCTCATACCCAACAGAAATAAAGGGAAAACTCTACAACACTGTCAACCAGGGCTCCATGGATCTCTAGGGTTCCTCCAGAGGTTGCTAAGGGTTCCTTGAGCAATGAGCAATTTCTGTCTCTCCCACTCCCAGATAAGTTCCCACTGACATAATTGATCTTTTTAGCTATCTGTAAGGGGGGAATTCTTCCCAATGACCACAAGTGTAAGGAGCATTCCTCCCACCGACCATCACACTACTGTATCCTGAGTTGTAGATATAGTCATTTTTAGCAGGGAACCCCTGAAACTGGAATGCTATTTCAAGCGTTCCAACATGTTGAAAAAAGGCTGCTCTTCAAAGTAAGGGAAGGTCCTCAGTTGTCACCAAAATATATGTCTCCACTGGAGAATTTGCCCTCACCTCTCATTCCTGCAACAGTTGTGTAGCACTGCCCCCTAGGGAGCTGCTGAGTGTGGATTCCCCTGGGTTACCCATAGCAACAGTCCGTAACACTTATCACTTTAAGACTCAGGCAATGAACAGTCCAGGGGATTTGTTTTTTTTGTGTTTTATTTTAGAACTTGGATGAGAGAAGGGTTGAGTGGGATACTCCAACTTGCACTATGCACAAATTCTGAGGACACTAACTGTAATGAGTGCGGCAAGGTCGCTGCTTCACCTTGCCACTGAAGTGAAGACGAAAATAGGTTCCTGGCTGGATTTTTCTTCAGGGTCCTGACTTGGCACCCCCTTTCTCATTTCTTGTGCATGCTATCCCCTTGTCCACTGACTCTCCACTGGAGTGGTCCACTTCCTGGGCAGACCTCTGGCCAGCTTCCCGATACTCATGGACACTGTTTTTCCCTGGGTTGCTCTGCCTTCAGCTCTACTTGTCAGTATCCTGGACCTCCTGGTCCAGCATCACAAACTGGATCCACTAGGCCGACTGCCTGTGACCACCTTCCTTGCTGACAGGAGGAGAGACCAATGTCACCCTCCTCCTGGGACCTGGCTTCCCGTCCAAAGACCCCTGCCACATGTGCAACTGGCTCTTATAGCCTATCCCAGGATGCACCACTCTTGTGCCCTCCCACTGGGACAGCCACAAGAGCCTGTGTGTCACTGGCTGGGTTTACTCCACTGTCCAATAGACTCCCCTATTGGATACAGTGGGGACACTCCCTCAGACCCAGTGAATCACACATGGACACATGTAACAGACAAAACTACTAATCAGGCTCCCCTGATAAGCAGGTGGAGCAAAACAATGCCTTTACCTAGCACCTACCTAGAAGGGTGCTACAGTTGTAAATCTGAATTTTTCTACCCTTTGACAATGGTCACCAAGACAAATAGGGTGAATCTTCCCAGAAGAGATACAAACAACAAAATAAGTTAAACAGGGGTTCTAAGGCCCCGTTCACATAGGGGCGACGCTACTTCGCACCGCGACCTCCGAGGTCGCGGTGCGAGCAGCGCGCCGCGACCACGGAGCGGCCGACACGGACTTCATAACATTGAAGTCTATGGCGGTCGCCTCCTGGTCGCCCCAAAGAAGCTCCGGACCCTTTTTCTAAGTCGGAGCGACTTGTGTCGCTCCTATTAGAATGGGTCCGCAGCTTCCCTGTGGGAGGCGACCTACGGCAACCTGTGAGGCGACCAGGTCGCCTCACAGGTCGCCCTAGTGTGAACGGGGACTAACGCCTCATCACTCCATCCAAAACTAAAAACAAAGTTATGCCCATTAATATACTTTCATGTAGAACACCTGCAGATACAACATGCATATTCCACTTAGACTTAGCCTGTTCTCACAATTACATATTGTTAAATTATTGTATGTTATGTAGTATGTACTATACATTATTTTGAGTCAACTAAGCGGGTGGGGCTTAGGTAAAAAACAAAGTTACTCGGCTCTAATCCAGTCTTAGAAAGGTTCTCCTCTAAAGAAATAAATAGGTGTATTTCAACTGCTGAGGAATACAATATAAAACTTTATGTTATAATCTGAAAGTCTTCTAAAGTGCTTTTATGCAAATTTATTTAAAACAGCTCTAACTGAATACATAAAAAAAAAAAAAGAAGTGTGTTTTTCTCAAGGTAAATTTATACTACCATTATAAAAGCATTTTCGCAGCATTCACAGCAAAATGGTTAAAGCTGGTTTAGTATTATAATAGCGGAGAGTTGCAGAAAGCTCACCCCACAAATCATTGAATTGGAGGGTTATTACGGGAATGAGGGTAAACGTGAGCTTGAGTTTTCTTTAAAGGAAATTTGTACTGTCAGACATGGGATGGCTGCCATTGCTGAAGTGCCACTTGCCAGGCTGTCTCTTGCTGCAATGCTTGGAGCAACTTTCTCCTCCATTCCTATTCCACTGGCACCCTAGATAAATGTAAAATGCATAGCTGGCCCTTTTAAAAGTGATTGTGTCACCTAAAAAGTAAATACCATAAGAAAAGGAAAGTGGTGCTCACAGTGCTATGCAAATAGTAAGGCAAGTGTATAGTGATGTCTTCAAAAAACATATGATACCAATGCCAATGCATAATCAATGCAAATGAAAATATTTAAAAAAGCAAATATATAATAAAAGTCCAGTGTGACAATTCCCAACACCAAAAATATGTACTCCTACACAAAGATGTCTTCTAGTTTCTTTACCACTGATGCTAAAAGGGTAGATGGCAACTCACCAGAAGTGTTTGACCCCCTTTCACAGGAAGATCAAAAAGGGGTCAAACACCTCTGGTGAGTTGCCATCTACCCTTTGAGCACCAGTGGTGAAGGAACTAGAAGACATATTTGTGTAGGAGCACGTATTTGGTGTTGGGAATTGTCACATTGGACTTTTTTTTATATGTTTGTATTTTTTAAATATATTCGCATTTTTAAATATTTGCATTGATTTTGCATTGGCATCTTATGTAACTGTAAAATGCTGGAGTATGTTCCTGATAATTATTAGAACTAAGGAAACTACTTGGATGAATGGGGAAACATCTTCAGCATTGGAGTCCAGCTGAATTTAGGTAACTACTACCAGGGCTGCTGTTAGAAACCACGAGGCCCCGTACAGCCTACCTGGCAGAGCCAGAGTCAGACAACTGACCTGAGAGGAGAAAGGATTTGTCAACCACTCAACTATCTCCTGAGTATGCTGTTGCTGAATAGTTGTTTAGCCCTGCCTCTAGATGGTGCACCACTTGGTCGTGAAGAACCTGATCACCCCCTGCTGTACCCGCATGCAGAACCTATGCTTCTCACTTTATTCCTAAAGTTTTTTCTAATAAAGAGGATTCCATAAACTTAATGGCACTATGTCTGGACCAGGATCTGAACCTGCAAACTCTGCCGATGTCTCTTCTTGTTGAGCCACCTAGGATGCTGGACAGTTCCCTGGACAGTTCCTTGAATGATCTAGCCTTGAACCCTGTTTATCTTGAACCTTAAACTCTTTGCTCCTCCCATGAACTTCCTGATTTTAGCCATGTCTCTGCACTTCTTGTTTGCCAGATTATTGTGCTCTCTCCAGCCAATATTTTGCTCCATTGTGTACCTGCAGCTGTCTTTCTCTCCACTAATACTCGTTACTGACCTTTGGTTTCTTCCTCGACTAGGCTTCTGCTTGATCCCAAACTGCAACCACTTTTTAGCGACCTTTGGCTTATTTACTGACTATGCTTCTGCTTGATGCTTACCTGCTATATCTGCTACTAGACCCCGGCTTGCTCTTCTTCTGGTGCGGCAATCCTGAGGACCATGACCTGGTACTAACACACAACAAAACTCATCTTCACCATCAGGAGCTCTGGTGAACACTGGTTAATGCCTACACTCCGCACCTTTGGAGAGTTTGTGTCATCCGCCAGGTGACCTACTTCTGTCCTTATCCAGCTGATCAGTAACAAGTGATAGTGGAGATAAGGACAGCTGCAGGGTGTAAGGTATCGATCGGCTGGAGAGAGCACAATATTGTGGCAAACAGGAAGTGCAGTTCATGGGAGGAGCAAGATCACCAGAAACAGAGACAAGGCAAGAAAGTCCAAAGGATCAGCCAGAGAGCTGTCCAGCATCTTAGGTGGCTCAGCAAGAAGAGCCACTGCCGGATGCAGCACAGGTTGTTGGTTCAGATCCCGGTCCTGACTTTACCACACTACAATGCACAGTAATTTAGCGAAATATAGCAAATAAATCTTCCAACAGAGACTGTCAGTTTTTCTTATACTACTCCGGCACACATCGACAAATGGCTGCTGGGTAACCACCCTTTATTAGTGAGGGTTGTGCATAACAAAGCCCCCATTATTGGCCTTATTGAGCCAGCTGACCAAAGTTTAAAGGCCAGGCAATGCATTATGTTTACAAAGAATTCAGCCTGGTGTATTCCCGTATTAAGACGTCGGGACCGCAACCTTCGAACCAATGGTGGCGATGAACCCCATCCTTATTTATCAGGAGTCAGCCCTATCATTTCGTTGCTATTTTGGAACTGATAAATAAATAAATCCTGGAAATTTTCTCAACGCTTACAGTGGCTTTTGGGAGGCCGACAGTAATGTTCTTTATATTGCTAGGCAACAGTCGGCCATTCCTCTCACACGAGGTGAACTGAAGCATTGATTTATCTATTTGTTTTGCAACCAGCACCAGCAGTTTCATTAGTTCAGTCTCTAGGGATGTCCTCCTACAGGCTTAGAGCAGAAATTAACCCATTTTTACTTGAAAATGAGCCAAGGAGTTCCCTCCCCTCCCCCCTTTATAACTGTGAACCTAAATATCTTTATTCAGTAAGGCAATGGGCAATCTGCAAAGTGCAGGAACTTCGAGCGACCAATCATAATTCACTTTTCTACACCTAGCTACTGTGACAGCTGATTAAAGAAGGAGCCTGATTGGACACTACCATTTTGTTCTCTTCAAAAGCAGCCTAAATTAAAGCTAAAATATTTTTTGCTTTGGGTGGAATGTAGAAGGTGAGGTACCTCTGTTGGATCTTTATTGCTAACTGTGTCCTGCTGGGGAGGTTCAGTCTTCCTATACAACTTTGGACCACTGTCGCTAGGATTTAAAACAGTTGATCGGGTACCTTTATTGATAATGCACATGTCCAGAGCACATACACAACAAAGGCATGTACTGGAGCTAATGCAAAATGCAATTTCTTTAAATGCAAGTTTCTTATATAAAACTCTTTACCATATGGAATTAGTGATGGACGAATATCGGCCGGGGCGGTTCGCGAACGCCAGCCGCAAATTTTCTCAAAAGTCCGCAAACCGCGAGTTTGCGGCGGGCCCCATTGACTTTAATGGGAGGCGAACTTTAAAAACCTTTAGGTCATATTTGCAGCCACAAAATACATACTAGCTGTGCACAAATAGTCCCAGCACATGGACAATGTCATAACAGAAGTATTGCAATTGAAAAAGTTGCCCTAAATTATTATTTTTTTTTTTTTTTACAACAAAAAATATATATTTTTTTTCCATAAATCAGCCAGAACTGACAGCAGCCGGTAAATACATTGTCTAATACATATAGGGTCCATTCAAATTGACAGAGCGATTTCTGTGCGACTGCAGCCGATATCTAACTGTCCCTAAAGCAACCACAGGATACCTGGCCCTATAGTAAAGAGACTCTAATAGACCCTAAAACGACATTGGAGCATTTTAAATGACTTTTGTGGACACTGACAAAGCGATTTCTGTGCGACTGCAGCCGATCTCTAACTGCCCCTAAAGCAACCACAGGATACCTCTCCCTAAGCTCTAAAGATACTAGACCTATACCAAAATACCAGCCCTCAAAAGGACTTTTGTGGACATTGACAGAGCGATTTGTGACTGCAGCCAATCTCTAACTGCCCCTAAAGCAACCACTGGATACCGCTACCTAAGCTCAAAAGATACTAGTAGACCTATACCGAAAAATACCAGCCCTGAAAAGGACTTTTGTGGATCTTCACAACGCTATATGTGTCTAGCAAACTCTCCCTGACGAGCACAGCAGACCTCTCCCTACACTGGCAGAAAGCGGAATGTGAAATGGCCACCAGATCGGGTCTATTTATAGGGTAAGAGGACTGTCCATGTGCTGGAATGTTTCAATTGGCTGTCCTGTTCCACCTGACGGCTGTGTTACGGGTCAAAGTTCTCCCCAATGTAATCAAATATGGCCGCCGCAAACGACGCCATGTGCCCAAAAATTTGGCAGGTAGTGAACAAGCAAAATTCGCTGCGAACCGACCGCCAGGGAACCGCAAGGCCATCTCTATATGGAATTACTACTTAGACCAGAATCAGATGATGTCTGGGTTGCCCTGGGGTGCTGTAAGCTTGGAACCCAGTTTACCCAGGGTCGGGGTGACTCTGATGTGTAAGGGGACCTCTGACATGATGGGGCCCATGATATGATGAGGCGACCTCTGACATGATGGGAGGCTTCTGATATAAAGGGGGGCTTCAGATGTGAATGGGGGATCCCTGTTGTGATGGTAGAACCTCACATGTGAAGGGGACTTGTGATATAATGGGAGGCTCTGGTGTGATGGGGGAGCCTTTGATGTGAAAGGGGCTTCTGATGTGATGGGGGATCTCTAATGTGATGGGGGAATTTTAGGGTAAAGGGGGCTCTGATGTAAAGAGGGGGCTCTGAAGTGAAATGGTGGTTCTCTGAGGTGATGTGGGGGGGACGGACTTTGATGAAAAGGGGAAGCTCTAAAGTGTATGGGGGAACATCTGATGGGAAGGGGTGACTCTGACGTGAAAGGGAGACTCCAATGTGATGAGGGACCTTTGAGATGAAGGGTGGCCTTTGACATAATGGCGGACCACCAATGTGAAGGGGGACCTCTTATGCAAAGGGAGGATCTCTGATGTGATGGGGGAATCTCTATAATGAAGGGGGCTTCTGATGTGATGAGGGGATCTCTGATATGAAGGGGAGCTTCTAATGTTATTAGGGGATCTAATATGAAGGGGTGAAGGGAGGCTTCTTATGTGATGAGGGGATCTCTGATATGAAGGGGGGGCTTCTGATGTGACGAGGGGATCTCTGATATAAAGGGGGGCTTCTGATGTGATGAGGGGATCTCTGATATAAAGGGGGGCTTCTGATGTGATGAGGGGATCTCTGATATAAAAGGGGGCTTCTGGTGTGATGAGGGGATCTCTGATATGAAGGGAGCCTTCTGATGTGATGAGGTGATCTCTGATATAAAGGGGGCTTCTGATGTGATGAGGGGATCTCTGATATGAAGGGAGCCTTCTGATTTGATGAGGAGATCTCTGATATAAAGGGGGGGGGGCTTCTGATGTGATGAGGGGATCTCTGATATGAAGGGAGCCTTCTGATGTGATGAGGTGATCTCTGATATAAAGGGGGGCTTCTGATGTGATGAGGGGATCTCTGATATAAAGGGGGGGGGGGGCTTCTGATGTGATGAGGGGATCTCTGATATGAAGGGAGCCTTCTGATTTGATGAGGAGATCTCTGATATAAAGGGGGGCTTCTGATGTGATGAGGGGATCTCTGATATAAAGGGGGGGGGGCTTCTGATGTGATGAGGGGATCTCTGATATAAAGGGGGGGGCTTCTGATGTGATGAGGAGATCTCTGATATAAAGGGGGGCTTCTGATGTGATGAGAGGATCTCTGATATAAAGGGGGGGGGCTTCTGATGTGATGAGGGGATCTCTGATATAAAGGGGGGGGGGCTTCTGATGTGATGAGGGGATCTCCAATATGAAGGGGGGGGCTTCTGATGTGATGAGGGGATCTCTGATATGAAGGGGGGCTTCTGATGGGATGAGGTGATCTCTGATATGAAGTAGGGCTTCTGATGTGAAGTTAATATAATCAAGGCAGTTGTGTGCATTGCCCCAGGTTCAGCTTTTCCAATGATAAATCACATTTACCTATTTTTACATTTTAGACTGGGGTACCTCTAGATTTTGCATACTTTAAAATGGTGCCATGACTAAAAACAGGTTGAGAAATGTTGACTTAGACAATCAAGCCTAACAACAACTTTCATGTCATAAATATTATCTCTACAAAGACGCTCAATGACATGGCATCATTTAACCATATAATTGCTGAGATGATCAAATTTGATTCATTTCTTTTTTTTTTTATATTACTCCATGTAATTGCACTGCCTTACATGGGGATCTTTCGTTTTAGTACCAGTATGGTACAACTGGACAGCACAAGCAGTTTTATATATCTTTTTTATACCCATGACGGTCCCCTGAAGAAGCAGGGTTTATACCTGTGAAACGTGTAGAGTCTTCTTTGCTGTAGCTCAGCCACGTGTTTTTACCAACATAAACAACAACAAACAATGGGCTTCTTTCAGGGCTACTGTGAGTGATACAACGCTACACATGTATAAAAGGGACTACAGCTCCACCTGGTGTCAGGATTAAAAACTACCTAACATATGTTGCAACATTTCATATTTACCTAACCAAATAGAGCATTTGAAAAAAATTATTATTTTTTTTTTTTAGTTCTGACCATAATAAAAATGTAGGAAACCACTATACATCCAATTTAGAAATTCTATTATCTCCTCGCCAGGTGCTGTATATGGAATAGGTTAAGTGGCAGGATATGGGGACTCTTAGCTCTTTGTCTATCTTGCAACTTTTTAAAAGATCTCTTTCGTAAAAGCGCGTGAAGCGTATAATGCGGTTAGCATTGTCTCAGCCTTAAGAGTAACATTACAGCGGCTCTGGCCGGCCGGCGTATAAACAATGCTATTAACCTATTTCTCTCTCCTGAAAGGGCTTCATTACCAGTACTTATCCTCTTGATGTACAGTAATGTGCCCGAGCGAGGAGGAGGAAAGACAGGCAGCTGCTGTACAACAGAGACATCTGCTGTTTACTCAGCAGCAGCAAATGTGACAGAGCCTTGGGGGAATCAGTTTTTTTTTTTTGGCCTGGTTTAATTAACCTATTTCTAGGCGTAAAGCTGGTTCTCCAATTCTTAAAAAGAACTCTTGTCTAAAGGGGCCATTGGACAATTATCACATGGCCAAGGTGATAGGCCACGACCAGCCTTAGTGCCTACTGTACGTCTATGGAACCGATGTCGTGCCGCCGTCGCTGGAGTGAGCGCATGTAGACAGGAAGTGGCTGAAAGAGGCTGGAGGAGAACAACAACACTGACATGCAAAAGTGAAAGGAATTTAAGGAAAAAAACAGCAATTTACACTATATTACCAAAAGTATTGGGACACCTGCCTTTACATGCACATGAACTTTAATGGCATCCCAGTCTTAGTCTTTAGGGTTCAATATTGAGTTGGCCCACCCTTTGCAGCTATAACAGCTTCAACTCTTTGGTGAAGGCCGTCCACAAGGTTAAGGAGTGTGTCTATGGGAATGTTTGACCATTCTTCCAGAAGCACATTTGTGAGGTCAGGCATTGATTTTGTATGAGAAGGCCTGGCTCACAGTCTGTGCTCGAATTCATCCTAAAGGTGTTCTACCGGGTTAAGGTCAGGACTCTGTGCAGGCCAGCCAAGTTCCTCCACTTGCTTTGTGCATTGGTCCAAATCATTTGATGGAGCGGGGATTATGGTGTGGGGTTGTTTTTCAGGGGTTGGGCTTGGCCCCTTAGTTTCAGTGAAGAGGAACTCTTAAGGCGTCAGCATATCAAGACATTTTGGACAATTTCATGCTCCCATGTGCAGGCCAGTCAAGTTCCTCCACCCCAAACTCGCTCAGCCATGTCTTTATGGACCTTGCGTGTAAAGGCAGGCATCCCAACACTTTTCACAATATAGTGTATGTCATGATATTAGATATTTTAGACAATTTCATGCTCCCAACTTTGTGGGAGGAGTTTGGGGATGGCCCCTACCTGTTCCAACATGACTGCACACCAGTGCACAAAGCAAGGTCCATAAAGACATTGATGAGTGTGTTTGGGGTGGAGGAACTTGATGATTGGCCTGTACAGAGTCCTGACCTCAACCGGATAGAACACATTTGTAATGAATTAGAGCGAAGACTGTGAGCCAGGCCTTCTTGTCCAACATCAGTTCCTGACCTCACAAATGCGCTTCTGGAAGAATGGTCAAACATTCCCATAGACACTCCTAAACCTTGTGGACAGCCTTCCCAGAAGAGTTGAAGCTGTTATAGCTGCAAAGGGAGGGCCAACTCAATATTGAACCCTACGGACTAAGACTGGGATGCCATTAAAATTAAAGTGCGTGTAAAGGCAGGCATCCCAATACTTTTGGTAATATAATGCATTTTGAGGGTACATGGTTCTGCAGCAAAATAACCACTAAAATCTTATTTTGCGTTTTTTTTTTTTTCACACATTTAAAACAATTATTTTAGTCCTGAAGATTACCTAAAACCCCCAAAATATTAAATTAGTTGTAAATTCTTAAGGTTTTCACCATAATGCATTAAATTCATTAAGATAAAAAAAACCTTCAGCTTCCTCCAGCTGCAGCTTACCCCACACCTCCCCCCCCTTTTTCTTACCTGAGCCCGATCCCATTTAACTATGTGCACGAGCGCAGCAGATCCACCCACTGTCTCTCTCCTCATTGGATAGACTGATAGCAGCAGGAGCCAACTGCTGTTAATCAAATTCAGTGACAAGGGAGGGGTGGGGGCTGAGTACTGCTATCTGTGTCAATGGATGCAGCAGCGTGACTCGGGAGTGAGCCTGCGCGGGTGCTTTAAGGGAAAGCGGCTTTCCGTTGGGGCAACCAATGAAGAGGAGGGGCCTGGAGCGCTGAGGGACACCCCAGAAGAAGAGGATCGGGACTGCTCTGTGCAAAACCATTGCTCACCGAGCCACTGTCATTGCCTCTTTACCCCAATCGGTGATGCGCTGTGTCCTAGGGACACAGCTTACCACCGATTGCTGCACGCCCTGCGTCAAGGATAGGAGAACATCATATGGCATCTACCCAGTAAAGTACAATTAAAGGCTTCTGTATACCAATCTAAAGAACTCCAAAATCCAGTTATTATGTAATGCACAAGTCTCATAAAGTAAACATAAAACATCCTTTCCTTCCCCAAGTCCATATAACTTTATCCTCTCCCAGTCTGACAATTCTGCTGTCTATAGGTGTCTCCATTGCTCCTCCATCCAGAGTGGAGACAATCTAAGGCTGGCCATAAACGGTTCGAATCTTGGCCAGTTCAGCAGGAATCGGCAAAGATTCAAACCATTAATGGGCAAGCTGAATATACCAAGTTGATCAATCAACTTGAGTACAACCAGCCTGCCGGATAGTCTTGCGATTATCGCAAGCGGCTGATATAGCTGCTAGCAACAATTGCTCTCTTCTTCCAGCGGGGACAGCTTACCCCCCCCTGGGAGGGATTACTCTGCCAATACTGTCTGTGTTGATGGGGGAATTGTGTGGAACCCGTGGTTGCAGGAAAGAAATTTGCACCGTGTATGGCCAGCCTTAGACAGGAGGTGTGTTACTAACCAGATCACCAGGTAAAAAAAAAAAGAAAAAACAAGCCTAAAAAACGAAAACGAATAAAGCCACCACATCTAACGATTGGTGAGCTGCAATATACAATATGAAGTTTTTAGGTTTAATACCGCTTTCAATACAAGTCTTTGTTCTTTAGTTTTTCTGTCGGGCCACATAGTAAAAAAAAAAAAAAAAACGCAATTTGCAGCTCCTGATTTTTTTTTTTTTTATTATTTGGCGGTCTAATTAATTGGCATCACGTTGACATGGAAGAAACAACACAGTGGGAGATCTGTTTTGAGCTTCTGAAAATCACTTCCTGACATCAGCTGAACTTGACCTTAGAATAATGACAGAGCTGGAGATGAAGTGACAAGCAGCGTGCGTTATTGCACGCCGTTCAAGTACTACACACAACCCCATCTTAAAGTGCCCATTATCGCTTTCCAAATAGGATGGCCTCTAGTTCCAGTGGGCTTCCAATGCTGATAAACATTTTTAGGCATCAAAAAATAAGCTGCCAAATGAAACATATCTTCATGCATTCTATGTATTAAGATAAAAAAAAACCTTCTGTGTGCAGCAGCCACCTCTAATACTTACCTAATCCTCAACGCGATCCAGCAAAGTGCAAGAGAGCCTCCGCTCTCCGGGGACCCTCCCTCCTCATTGGCTGTGACAGCAGCAGGCGCCATTGGCTCCCGCTGCTGTCAATCACAGCCAGTGAGCCAGTGAAAGAGGGAGCGGGGCTGAGCCACGGTTCTATGTGTGAAGTGGGGTACACACTATAAGAAAATTGGGGGAACGATCATCCGATTTTCCACATTTTTTCACAGCAAATCGGAACCAATGAATGAAAAGTTGTACAAAAATTCTCGTAGCCCTACGTCAGTGGCGCGCCTGCTGCTAGGGGGACTCAAATCACTGAAGTGGTCATGGTGGTTAGAGTGTTCCTTTAATAATAATAATTTAAAAACCTCTGTATACTGATTCCATTTCATCATCCTCTAGTTGTGTTAAATTAGTGCGTTGGGGCGTGGCGGCGCAGGGGGGAGCAGCGGCGGCGCGGAGTGCCACCTCCCTGAAATTAGTTTGCCATCTCCCTTACATGAGTTTTTGCAGGTTGGAATGCCTGAGAAGTGCATGTTGGATGAGAAGGCCTGGCTCGTAGTCTGCGCTCTAATTCATCCCAAAGGTGTTCTATCGGGTTGAGGTCAGGACTCTGTGCAGGCCAGTCAAGTTCCTCCACCCCAATATCACTCATCCATGTCTTTATGGACCTTGCTTTGTGCATCACGTATTTCCGGTTATGCTGAACCATTGACGTCCCTTCCTGTCCTCCGTGGAACGCACGCTAGACAGCGTTCCCGGAAGAATTGTGTCTACTCATTTATAAGCTAATTCTGCACGTATTTCCTGTGAGTAATATCTTTTGATATACACAAAAAAACTTTTTAAATGGACTTCACTATGTTGACTGTCTACTTTTTTTGAGCCTCAAAGACCCTTTCCAATCGATGCACAGTGGCAGTGTGGTAGCATCGAGCAGGTGGATTAATGTCTCGTCACACCAGGTTCAAGCCTTACTGCCCCCCCCCCCAAACTAAAATAGCTGCGGGTCCATTGTTTCTGGTGAGTGGAGATACAGGAGGGGAATGAAGCATCCCGCACTGCTTGGTTGGTTTGAAGCACTCCAGCACTTTTTTTTCTTTTTATCTTCAAGCACTTTACACACTTTGTGGACATTGTGGAGCACTTTTATAATAATTTTCAGCACTTTATTGATGTTATATATATAGCTCTGTTTTATTGCTATTAAACCTTTCATCCAATTTCTAAATTGCTGAATTTGTAAATTTCAAAAGTCAGCATAAAGGAATAGTAGTGGTGGAATAAAGCCGTTGTGGGTTTAACTAAGCATTTTTTTGTATAATTCTGCAGGGGGGATGTGGCAGGGGGTATGTCCGACTCCTACATACTTTTGCTAATAGTTGTCCCTCATTCCCATCTCAAAGTTGGGAGGTATGCACATACACATATATACAGACACACACACATAAACATACAGTATATACAGACAGACAGACACACTCACCACTGCTTGCCTGCACATTTCTCCTCTCTTGATGAATACACATGGATCTCTGCAGTCTTTTGTTATCTCCGCCCTCATCCAGCCCCCTCCAGCTCTGCAGCTCTCCTTGGCTCTCATATGACTCATCCCTCCTCCCTTGCTGGCAAACTCTCACGAGAGTGAGAGAGAGAGAGAGAGCTGTGCATGATATCATTAGCCTAGGCTAATACCAGACAAGAAAGAGGAAGTGGACTGTATAATGTATTTACTGACATTAAAAAAAAAATGTTTTACAATCCAAAGTTAAAACAACAAGGGCAGAAGATTTTGTAGATGGAAAGATGAAAAAACGACTGAAGAATCCCTTTAAGCCTGGGTTTATACATATGCGATGCGGGAACCAGCTCAATTCTAGTGCGGGTTCCCACATTGCATCTCCTCCGCAGGCAGTTCATACTGCCCTTTGCGAACTGCTGCGGATGTCATTACAAAGGTAATCACACCCCTAGATCAGTTCACAGATTGCAGCGCGAACTGCGAATTCAGGCAGGAATCGGATCGCATAGGTGTGAGGGGGCTGGGTGACGGCGGAGATAACAGGAGACTACAGAGATCCATGTGTACTCATCAAGAGAGGAGAAATGTGCAGGCAAGCAGTGATGAGTGTGTCTGTCTGTCTGTATATATGTTTATGTATGTGTGTGTGTGTGTGTGTGTGTGTGTGTGTATATATGTGTATTATTTTAATTATTATTATTATATAGGATAGAGCGCCAACAGTTTGCACAGCAGTTTACAATGTTAGGCAGACAGTACAGTTACAATACAATTCAGTACAGAAGGAATCAGAGGGCCCTGCTCATTAGAGCTTACAATCTAAAATACAGTATATGTGTGTATATATATGAGTATGTGCATACCTCCCAACTTTTTGTGAACACCCATGCGATCCGATTTCAGTGCGGGGAATAAAAGGGTCCTGCAACTTTTTCATGCAAATCCGAAGAAAGTTCACGCATATAACTGTATGGCTAAATTCGCATTTGCACAGACAACGCATGTGATCTGCACAGCATTGCGGTACAAATCACATGCGATGTCTGACATTGCATATGTGTGAAGGTCCTATAAAGGTAAAAGATACAAAAACAGTGCTAATATGTGTAATCCATGAAGAAAATGAACCCTAGTTTCCCTTTAAATCGATCAGCACAGTCTGTCGTCTTCTACATACTAATGTACCTGAATTATTCTAAGAGATGTCAAATCCTCCACATTCCGAGGAGTATCAGAACATTCTAATACAATTCTATTACCTCTCTGGCTGCATGACATCTGATGTGAGAATCAGACACTATTTGTGGGTGAGTGAGCAGCGTGGAGAAATTATAAGACCTGTCACGGGAACATCGCTATCATGTCAAGGATGAGCTGTGAAAATGTCAGCGCTGAGCTTGGAACAGCACATGGGTACTGGGGGGGGGGAGAAATAAATATATAAATATACAAATAGGTTGTTAGATGGATACACACTACTTACAAAACTGGAGCTTTGCATACAAACGATGCATTAGGCCAGCAGACATATGAATTCCGCCTTAAATGTATTCAGGGGAAAAAAAGCTAAAAATGTTTTTTTTTTTTTTTGCTTTTTACAACTTTGCTACAGTTTTAATATCCAAAGGCAATAAAAAGGAACACATTAAACAGGCGGTATAAAAAGCCATAACGGGACTCATGAATGGTTTTAAAGGGCCGTACCATTGAAAACTGATATTTGACTGACCGCCATGTTTAGTAGCGTGTTGGGGATCTCACTCAGCGCATTATGACCTCTCTACGAGCGCCTTGATATACCTTGATGAGGATGGACCTGAATGGGCTTTACCCATTATAGCAGCATGAACACGCCTTTGATTGGGTCATATGATACATACTGTATATGATATCATCTACACTATATTGTCAAAAGTATTGGGACGCCTGCCTTAACACGCACACAAACTTTAATGGCATCCCAGTCTCAGACCCTTTGATTGGGTCATATGATACATACTGTATATGAGATCATATACACTATATTGTCAAAAGTATTGGGACGCCTGCCTTAACACGCACATGACCTTTAATGGCATCCCAGTCTCAGACCCTTTGATTGGGTCATATGATACATACTGTATATGAGATCATATACACTACATTGTCAAAAGTATTGGGACGCCTGCCTTAACACGCAAATGAACTTTAATGACATCCCAGTCTTAGTCCGTAGGGTTCAATATTGAGTTGGCCCACCCTTTGCAGCTATAACAGCTTCAACTTTTCTAGGAAGGCTGTCTGCGAGGCTTAGGAGTGTGTCTATGGGAATGTTTGACCATTCTTTCAGAAGCACGTCTGTAAGGTCAGGCGCTGATGTTGGACGAGAAGTCCTGGCTGGCTCGCAGCCTAATGGCCAACCGTATGGCCCTTAGCAGTGTCTTAAGACAGATGGGGTTTCGTTTCTATTACCACTAAGTTCCAACACCAGTCAACATTGGGTATTGCTGTGGTTTGATGGGGAGCAGCTGAGGGAGCAGCTGGGTATAATCTGGTCACTGAATGGGTGTTAAACAGACCCTAGATAGGTAGAAGCCACACCCCAAATAAATAATTACATTTTTTTTTTTTTTTTTATTTAATTAATAGTTCAAACCCCCAGGTTTCCAGACCTGCACCCCATGCAGTTTCCAAGGGCGTCAAGGATCCTGGCTCAAGCCTCAAGCCCATCTCCACTTGCAATTTAAAAACATGGATAAATTGGAGTCCCACACCAAATGTCTCTTCCTTCTAAAGATCTTTTATTGAGTCATCAGTGGTATAGCTGCTTTCATAGTGTCCCTTGCCCAAGGATCACCTTTCCTTGATGCGTTTCACTCCATCCTTGTGGTCAAGGAAAGGTGTCCCTTGGGCAAAGGACACTATGGAAGCAAGCAGCTATACCAATGATGACTCAATAAAAGATCTTTAGAACAAAGAGACATTTGCTGGTGTACTCCAATCCATCCATGTTTTTAAATTGCAAGTGGAGATGGGCTTGAGGCTTGAGCCAGGATCATTGACGCCCATGGAGACTGCATTGGGAGCAGGTCTGGAAACCTAGGGGTTTGAACTAATAAACATACCCTGATATTTTACCCTGGGCAAGGTGACAGGGCCTCATTAAACATAAAATTGGCAAACTTTTGAAAGCTGGAACTAGGCCCTCGACAACGACAAACTTTTTAATATAAATTAGATTGTGAAGTTGACAAGGAGACTAAAAGGTGAAACTTTAGGAATAGGCCCTGTAGCACTAGAGACAGAGAGAAGGTTCTCGGCATGTAAATGTGATATAGTTCTTGCTGTTCTCATTGAATTACCTCTAGATTCGCCACTGATCGGCATGGCCGTCATGCCTCTCAGCGCATTGCAACGGTTGCCAATCTAACGCTGACTTATAGATCTTGTAATGCAGCTTATTGATATGCTTGACGAGAAGGGATAATGGTCAGAGATGGAACAAATCAGAGAACAGTACAAAATACAGGCAAATGGCTCATTGACGCCTCATTGATCTGCGTGGTTCAGCTACAGGGATTGTGCAGTAAACAATATGAGCTGGGCTTTTTCAGTCTGTGGGTCAAAACCAGGAGAAAGACAACGCATTTCAATTCCGGCAGACTCGCTTGATAGTTGTTTAAAGAGAACCTATCATTAAACATGGTATCAATGCCTCCACCCCTTTCCCTACGAGTCGTGAGCTGAAGCACTGGAATTGTAATGTTAAACGAAGGCATGCAGCCAGATGAGTCTGACCAGCTTCAGTCAGAAACTCATTAAAATCTGCAGCCCATGCATTGCATCCCTTTCGAATTTGGATTTCCAGCTTTTGAGCTGCCATTTCTAGTTATGAACAGCTCCTTTACTGCACTTGTTACCATTGGCATAACCTGCCTTCTGAAACAGTTTCATGTAGAAAACTAAAGTACAGAAGTACAGATCTATCTGGTATCTGGCTATTTCAGTCCATTTAACCACAATCAAAATCCCTGAACCATGAGGAATGGGAAATCTGTTTGGCCCCTGAAAAGTGTTGGCTTTTTCCACTATGAACCAATATTCTCATTAAAAACATTGGACTCTTGGATGTTTGGTGCTTTCAGTAGACTTTATATATCTAGTGCTGAAGGTTCAAACCAGGGGTAGTCTGGTGGGAAGTCACTGGCTTCCGACAACTCTTGGGTACTCCGGTGGTAAGATCTCCCTACCATAGTAGTTGGAGTTTTTTGCATTCCCCGCTTCTCCAGTTTCCTTCTCCAAATTATATTAAAAGTAGGGTAAAACCTAATAACCCTTTTAGCAATGATCTCATCAGGAGTCATGTCAGCTGTCTGACCTTACATATGGTTTTCCAGCTCAGCATCATTTAATGACAGAGCCCAATAGATAAACATACTCTGAAATGAGAAAATTATGGGGGCTGTCATTGCTTACTTCTTCTTTGAGAAAATCAGTTCCCTGACTGTCATGCAATTTATAGCTGGTGTACAGAAAAGAAGACAAGAATTGCATGTAGCACAACTTAAAGACAAGCCTAGTATATTTAGGGTGGGTGAGTGTATATACAGATACACTATAAAGCTAGACATTTGTGGTCACCTGATATACATCGCCAAAAGTATGTGGATACCCCTACAAATTACTGGTTTATCTATTAAGGTGTATCTGGTTAAGGGTATTATTAATACTACAGCATACAAATACATAGCAGACAATTCTGTTCCTTGTGGTAGCAGTTTGGTGAAGACCCTTCTGTTTCATCATAACTTTACCCCTGTGTACAAGACCAGCTCCATAGACATGGTTTGATGAGTTTGACATTGAGAAACTCTCTTGCACAGAGCCCTGACCTCGATCCTACTGAACACCTTTAGGATGAATTGCAACGCCTATTGTGAGCCAGGTCTTCTCAACTAAAATATTCATAAAGCCATGGTTTGATAAGCTTGGTGTGGAGGAACTTAAATGTCCTGCACGAAGCCCTGCCATCAACCCTACTGAAGACCTTTGAGATAACATGGAATGGCTATTGTTTGTCATCCAACATCAGTATCTGACCGTACAAATGCTCTTTTGGCTGAATTAACACAAATTCCTATGGACACACTCTGAAATCTTGTAGAAAGCCTTTCCAGAAGACTGAAGGATATTATAAGCACAGCTTGGTGTGGATGAACTTGAGCGTCCTGCACGAAGCCCTGACCTCAACCCTACTGAACACCTTTGGGATGAATTGGAACACACATTGCGCGCCAGTCTTCTCCTCCAATATCATGTACCTATGTAGAAGAACAGGAAGTCACCGGCACTTCAATGTTGTTGGGAGGAATTGTGCCCCTTCCTGGTGTCAGTGGGAGGAATTGTGCCCCATCATTGGTGTAATTGGGCCCCATTGCTGGTGTCATTGGGAGGAACTGTGCACCATCGTTAATATCATTGGTATTAATTGTGCCCCATCGTTGATGTAGTTGGGAGGAATTGTGCCGTTCATTGGTGTCAGTAAATAAAATAGTGCCCCAAAGGCCGGATAAAAGCATGCAAAGGACTGGTGTTTGGAGACCACTCTTTTGGACCATTTGATGTCATCACTGTGACATCACTGTGCTTCTCTATGCAGGGTGCTATAGATAGCTTCCTGAAAAGATCAATGCACCCTGCCTCTGTACTATTTTTAAGAGCCCTCAGCCCTGATACAAACAGTGAGCTAGTTCTTGGGAGGAGTTATGCAAATATCAAAATGCTTGTTGTGTGCCAATTTTGTTTCTTTTCGCATGTACTTATTTTTCATGTTATATCTTATCGCAGGGCGGCTTTTGACGTCTGTTGGCGCCCTCCGTTCACTGCTTCAATCTGCCTTTAGGAGACTTTTTCCTCCCTTTATTAGACTCTAGTGTCTGAGTGTAGTCTCTGGTCAGCTAAGTGAGTAGTATTTGTGTTTTCTGCAGTTTTTTTGTCTAACTTTAACTACAAAATAGACACTGTGGCTTAATTCTATTATTATACTGGCTTGTGATTTTCAGATTTTTTAGGAAATTGTTTTTCATAAAACCAATATATCCCACTTCACTCACTCTATACGTTGCACCAATTGGCCACCTTGAGTGAAGCTCTCGAGCAGTCATGGAAGTCATGTTATTGATGCTGAGCGCGGCGGTCAGGAGTGTGCTAATGTATGAGATTTTTTTAAAATTGTAGTTGTATAATATTTGATCAAACTTGTTAAACTAAAAAATTATTTTTTGTATGAATAGGATATCTCTCCACTACCAAAATAAAAGGTCCTGAGAAAGCAAACTTTGGGAAACGCGTTGATCTCTTGGATGTTTTAATAGAGATATTTTATATACTATATATATGTAGTATGAGAGCACACCACATATTGTTTTTATAATGTGTGCCATTTTATTATTGTTTTGTAATATTACATTTTTGCTGTTTTAACATACCAACACACGGCTTCTCAATCTGGTACCAGTATAGTCCATATCCAATTCCCTTGTTCCCTAATTTTTTCTCTCCCCAAATAGGGTGTGGTACCACTCTGTAGCCTCTTTCTTTTTTCATTTGTTTTGCTGCAGCTTTTACATATATACAGTAAAACCTTGGATTGCGAGCATAATTCGTTCTGGAAACATGCTTGTAATCCAAAGCACTCTTATATCAAAGCGAATTTCCCCATAAGAAATAATGGAAACTCAGATGATTCGTTCCACAAGTCCTTCAGTTTATAGTCTATATACAAAGATTATAGCAATGTGATAGGTCGTGTAACCATAAAATGTCCATCCCCAATATGCAGCCTTCCCAAGGGGATTATAAACAAAATCTAGCAGAGCTACAGAATATAAGAGAGAAGAGAGGCGCCTCTAAGTGTAGCAATATGGTTACATTTAATGAAGGTTCAACATTTAGCAACTCACATGGTTGATGATTAAAATAGGCACACCTAAGTATGCAGGCATCCGGGGTAAAGCTGTCCACATAGACCATCTTCTGAACCACCGGCTCTCACCACTGTCAGTCTGCAATCATGACCGGGAAGAATAGCCTGCAGTAGAGCGATCTGAAAGTGAGGCTTTGAATTACTCGTGGAGTGCAGCGGGGAAGGGATGATGAAGATGGCGGTGCAGAGGATGGTCTATGTGGACAGCTTTACCCCAGATGCCTGCATACTTAGATGTGCCTGTTTTAATTATCAACCATGTGAGTTGCTAAATATTGAACCTTCATTAAATGTAACCATATTGCTACACTTTAGAGGCTCCTCTCTTCTTTTTATACATGACGCTACTTGTATATCAAGACATCGCTTGTATATCAAGTCAAAATTTATTTTAAAAATTTGCTTGTCTTGCAAAGCGCTCTCAAACCAAGTTACTCTCAAACCAAGGTTTTACTGTAGTTACATAGTTTGTGAGGTTGAAAAAAGATATCAGTCCATCCAGTTCAACCTATGATGTGTGTGTGTGTTTGCTGTTAACTGTACATTGTATACCCCTGTATGTTGTACATTGTATACCCCTGTATGTTGTACATTGTATACCCCTGTATGTTGTACATTGTATACCCCTGTATGTTGTGGTCTTTAAGGTGACCATCTAATAGTTTTTTGAAACTATCGATGCTCCCTGCTGATACGACTGCTTGTGGAAGAGAATTCCACATCCTTACTGCTCTGACAGTAAAGAACCCCTTACGTATTTTAAGGTTAAACCGTTTTTCCTCTAGTATTAGTGAGTGGCCACGTGTCTTACTGTATTCCCTTTCTCTGAAAAGTTTGTTCCCTATGATAAGGTCACCAGTACAGTATTTGTACATTGATATCACATCCCCCCTCAATCGTCTCTTCTCCAGAGAGAATAAGTTCAATGCTTGTAGTCTTTCCTCATAGCTGAGGTCCTCCATTCCCCTAATTATTTTTATTGCTTCTAATGTACATTGTGAGAAGCTCACAGTGTGCAGTGAAATCAGACTAAGCAATCTCAGTACAGCAGAGGAACCTGTACAACAGTATTAATAATAGCTCATTCTATAATATACAGTAGGTTATGGGTTTGATTTATGTAGACTTTATATAAAAAAACGCACATACATGGCCTAAAAAAAGACTACAGTAGGGTGAAGTTCTTCCTCAAACTGCGAATAAAAGAAAAAAAAAAGGAGACGGTTCTATTTCACAGCCTGTAAGAAGAGACGCTGACAGTCGCTGCCCTTTAAGCAATTGATGCCTAAACAAAACACAGCCATTTAATCCATCATAAAGACCTTTGTAAAAACTTGAGTCAAACTAATTAGAGAACAAGTATTTCATCTTTCGAGATGAATAACCCCGGACGAGTTGTCGGGCCTTTTTTTTTTTTTTTTCGTATTCATAAAAGCGGTTTTATCTTTTGAAGAGCAGACTAATGTAGAACCTCGTTGGAGAAGGTGAAAGCATAGCATGAAAACGTACGCATCTGTGCTGACTTGCGACGCTCGCCCTTGCTGCGGACAGCTTGGAACGGCGATACGTAAAGTGGAGTATGGAGCATAGCTGAACCCTGCAATCTGACACTGCCTGACACTTAGGAGATCCACCCGCTTTGTTTACACAAGCAGGCGGATCTCCACACTCGATTCCCCGATGATCGGGGAAGAGCGGCGGTGATCACCGACCTCTCCTCCCCTGGCCCGACACCCGCTGTGACTGAATACAGCGGGAGCAAGCCTCCGGCGGAGCGCGCGCGGGCCGCCGAGAGAGGGGAATGTCTGGCGATGTAGGTCTACGTCGCTGGACGTTATCGAGCCACTTTGCCGCAGTAGCAGCTCCAGTGAGCAGCGGTAAAGTGGTTAAGCTCCAGTCACACTTGTAGCAACTTTGACGCAACTTTGGATGGGTGCAACTTGGATACGACTTTGGCTTTGACCAGTGATTATGGACAACTGTTGCACAACTGTTGCATTGGATAACATTCAGGTACGACTTTCATGCAACTTTTGTGGATTAACATTGAAGTCTATGGCCCTCAAGTTTCATGAAAGTCAGACCAAAGTAGTGCATGGAAGAAGAAGCAAGGCGCCTTTAAGTGCATTAACTCATGTATTATTGCAAGGTAAAGGATTAAAAACACTTACAAAATTGCAAGCTGTAACAGGTAAAAAGGGCTGAGGTGATCCAAGATGCCTTCCGGAATATGGGGAGCCGGAATGTTCCGGAATATGGTTCAGCATGGAAGTGCCCATATACATCTACTCTCTACCAAAGTAGTGCATGAACTACTTTGAAGTTGCTGCAACTTTAAATCGCACATATATGAATGGTTATCATTGGAATGACTTGTTTCACACCTGAGCCATTTTCTGCTTGAAGCTCGTTGCCTTAAAACCCTCAACAAGCCAAATCCCATTCATTTCAATGGCCCCTGTTCACATCTGAGCGTCCTGTTGCCTGAAGCAAAACGCCTGAAGCTCAAAAAAGTACATGAGCTTCTTTTTGGCAGATTAGGAGTGTTTTTGGTCCCTTAGACTTCAATAGAAACGCCTGCCATGAGTGTTTTTCTGCTTAACTAGCAGCTCTCCACCTCTAATTTCCTCTCCCCCTCCTCCCCCTAGTGCAGTGATAGTGAACCCTGGCACCCCAGATGTTTTGGAACTACAATTCCCATGACCAGCAGCTTTCCCCCAGCAGTTTTCCTCATTAGTGCCCTGCAACTGCCACAGCTGATAGATAACTTTAAAACCACTCCCATTTGACCGACTCAGCACAGGAGAACAGAAGAACAAACAGTGATTTCTTCAGAATAATAAAAGTTAGGAATCTGCAACAAATTTTGTTAAAATCTGTGTAATGTACAGAGATCACCCAGAGGGGAATGTCCTTTTCTCAACAAATGTGGAGTTACACTTTAATCACTTAACCCCCGGAGGATTTGGCTGCTCAAAGACCAGGGCCTATTTTGCGATTCGGCACTGTGTGATTTTAACGGACAATTGCGTGGTCGTGCAACGCTGTACCTAAATGAAATTGATGTCCTTTTTTCCCCCACAAACAGAGCTTTCTTTTGGTGGTATTTGATCACCTGTGCGATTTTTATTTTTTGGGCTATAAACAAAAAAATAGAGTCAATTTTGAAAAAATAACAATATTTTTCAAATTTTTTTATATGAAATTCCCCCCCCAAAAAAAATGTAAAAATCAAAACTTTTTAACATTTTAGGCCAATTTGTTTTCTGCCACATTTGGTATAAAAATCGCAATAAGTGTATTTTGATTGGTTTGCGCAAAAGTTATTGCGTTTACTAATTAAGGGAAAGATTTGTCATTTTTATTGTTTTTTTTTTTAACTAGTAATGGCGGCGATCTGCGATTTTTTTAGCGGGACTGCGACATTGCGGCGGACAGATCGGACCCCTGACTAACATTTTTGACTTTTTTGGGGGTACCAGTGACATTACTACAGTAATCAGTGCTATAAATATGCACTGTTACTGTAAAAATGACACTGGCAGTTAGGCCTGTCGCCCGGCCTTCCTGGGTTGTATTGTTGTTCTATGCCAGATGTGCCTCTTCTGTGTATGCCTGTTGTGAACATCGTGAGTCTCCATGTCATCCTTTCAGTGCCTAGAAATTGTATCTTATGCACCAATTTTGTTGTTGTATTGTGTTGTTCTTTTTTTTGTTGTTTTATACCAATAAAAAGATTTAAAAAAAAAAAATGACACTGGCAGGGAAGGGGTTAACTTTATTAGTGATCGAGGGGTTAAGTGTGTCCCTAGGGGTGTGATTCTAACTACTAAAGGGGCGTGGCTTGTGATGTAACCACAGAGACATACGATCCTACATAGCAGGATCATATGATCTCTGCAGTTACACCAGGGAGAATGACAGATGGCTTTGTTTACATCAGCCGCCTGCCTTTCTCCCTCTCCAGCGGGAGATCGCGAGTGACTGGCGGACATCGGAGCCGCCAGTCACATACGCGGGGATGGCCGTGAACGAGTGGGGCGGGAGCGCGCCTCAGGCGGCGCGCGCTCGCCTCCTGCAGGCTCCTGGGCGAGCGACATAGTACTACGTCGCTTTGCCCAGGAGGGGCTGACTGCCGCAGTAAATATACAGTGGGCGGTCGGCAAGTAGTTAAGCTCAATAGGAAAGTTTCCTAAACAGCACCAGCAGCGCACTGACTGGTCCTACCTGGAGTTGTTCTTTAAATGATCCCCGACATCAATAACCGAAATGTCATCAGAGCAATCTCGTGTAATACAAGATACTAGCTATAGAAAAAATAAGTTTGAGAAAAATGGCAGCATCCTGTAAAGTGAATTATTATACAGATAGATCAATATCTAAAGCCTGCAGAAAGATGGTTATAAGCTGGCAATGAAAACACGACCCATTAAGGCTGTCTCGTTGAGGCCTGCTTTGAAGTTTATGACCAATATATGAGAGGTCCCAAAAAAAAGAGGTTATCTTTAACTTAAGATATTTCAGCAGTCGCTGACATAAAAAACAATTAAATGGCTTTAAGGCTGACAGTATTGACACATCGCTGAGTAAATTATTTCAGAAAACGGCACATAAAAATCATGGTGCAGATTAGAGAGCGCTTGCTGTAAGATAGTGTAATCATTCATATCTCGCTATGGCAGGACATCCTACTTCGCTGTACACAATATAAATTAAAGGGAGCCGCTTGAGGTCTCTGCGACTTACCAAACTCTTCTTAAAGGGCCAGTATACACAGCTTTAAAAAAAAAAAAAAAATGACTTGCATAAAGGAGCTTTTATAAGGAAGCTTTGGCTGTCACTGTGATGGGTAACAAAAGCCTGAAGCCCAAATTCAGGCAACTAAAAAATTTGTTCTTTTTTTTGGATATAGTAAGGGAGGTTTATAACTAGTGATCGATCGATATATTTTTTTTTATTGCCGATACCAATACCGATATTTTGGTCATCGCATATTGGTATCAGCCGATATTGCCTGATATTTTCGTACATTAAAAAATTATTATTTTTTTTTTTTTTGACAGGTACTCTTGTGGAAGGATCTGGGGGTCTAAAAGACCCCAAACCCCTCCTCTGCACTTAAAAGCATTCAAAACGCCATTTCAAAATGTCATTTTTTTTAATCTGGCGCCGAGTACCCGGAAGTGATGTCATTACATCACTTCCGGGTTTTTACATGGAGACCCAATCAGAGCCAAATGTGGCTTTGATCGGGTCTTCTCTTCGGCGGCCGTGCAGGATGGTTGCCCAGGTCTCCCGGTGGGACAGGAGACCCGGGCGAGCCACCGAAGGCGGCGGGAGGAGGGGGGGACGCCCCCTCCCGCTCCTTGTAATGACAGCTGAGCGGCTTCTCAGCCACATCGGTTGTCATTACAAGACAGCTGACCGTCGGCTATGGACGCCGGTACCGGGGTGATGCCTCTAGCTGCAGCCATCACTCTGGTACAAGCACTTTCCCAAATTATCGCCAATATCGGTCACCTTGGTGGCTGATTCCGATATATCGGAGAAAGTGCAGATCAGCCCTCGATATATCGGCTTTGCCGATAATCGGTCGATCCCTAGTTATAACCCCTGTCAGCTTTTTTTTTTTTCACCACCTGTGTCCTGTTGTGGAGATTTCCCTTCCTGTCCCATAGACAAAACAATGTTACAGGCAGCATTATGTTCTCTACGGCTTCTCCAGACCCTTTCACGTCTGTCACATGTGCTCAGGGTGAACCTGCTCTCATCTGTGAAAAGCACAGGGTGCCAGTGGCAGACCTGACAATTCTGGTGTTCAATGGCAAATGCCAATCGAGCTCCATGGTGCCAGGCAGCGAGCACAGGGCCCACTAGAGGACTTCTGGCCCTCAGACCACCCTCATGAAGTCTGTTTCTGTTTGGTCAGAGATATTCACACCAGTGGCCTGCTGGAGGTCATTTTGGTAGGGCTCTGGCAGTGCTCATCCTGTTCCTCCTTATACAAAGGAGCAGATACCGGTCCTGCTGATGGGTTAAGGACCTTCTAAGGCCCTGTCCAGCTCTCCTAGAGTAACTGTCTGTCTCCTGGAATCTCCTCCATGCTCTTGAGACTGTGCCGGGAGACACAGCAAACCTTCTGGCAATGGCACGTATTGATGTGCCATCCTGGAGGAGTTGGACTGCCTCTGCAACCTCTATAGGGTCCAGGTATCACCTCATGCTACCAGTAGTGACACTGACCCTAGCCAAATGCAGAACTAGTGAAAAAACTTCAGAAAAGATGAGTAGGGGAAAAAAATGTCAATGGCCTCCACCTGTAAAACCATTCCTGTTTTGGAGGTCATCTCATTGTTGCCCATCTAGTGCACCTGTTGTTAATTTCATTAACACCAAAGCAGCTGAAACTGATTAACAACCTCCTCTGCTACTTAACTGACCAGATCAATATACCAGGAGTTATATATATACCCCAAGGTATTTTTTTATTCTCAGATTCCATATATATATATATATATATATATATATATATATATATATATATATATATATATATATATACATATATATATATATATATATACAGTGTATATATATATATATATATATATCAAATAAAGAGTGTGTTTGTAGCACAAGATGGTAAATAGAGGTACCGCATCCCTAATCTGTATATAATCTATACTGGGAAAGATATCCCAAAGGGTGAAACCGACAGCTAAACCTGAGGTGTGCAGGTAAGTGCTGGGGTACAAAGAAAAAAAGGAAAAAGTAAAGAAAAGGAAGGGAAAGATGGGAGGAAGGAAGCAGGGGAAGGGAGAGGGATGGGAGAAGCAAGGTAGAGAAAGTAAAAGAAGAGGAACTGGGGAGGGGAACTGGAAGGGACAAGAAATGGGGAAAGATGGGACAGAGAACTATAAGACAAAAAGAGGTAGGAAGAGAAATGAGAGGGCTGGTGGGACTTTTAAGGTACCAGATAATTCAAAATGATAAAGACATAATTAAAAACTAGAAATGTTTATTGACATAACATCTTTAAAATCAAAGACCAACAGTGTAACATAGATACATATATATATTTTTTGACATATACAAATACAAAAAAAGCAAATACATAAAACATAAGGCTGTAAATAAATGGTAAGGATGAATACGTCCAATGATGAACATCAGACCAGTCCCGACATGTTTCACGGGCAACAATGCTCCGTTTCTTCAGGGGAGTGAGAATATATCAATATATCAATATATAATGCCTGTATGATACAACAACAGTAAACATTGGTTATTGGCTCAAATGCATATATGTATAACGACAAATATAAGTTGCATGCCACCATAAAATATTGAGATGCATCCGAGACCACCACCAAGGAAAGACCCACTCGTAGACCAGTTGGATAAAAGCACTCCCCAAGAAAAACGTCTCACCCGATTTTAAAGATGTTATGTCAATAAACATTTCTAGTTTTTAATTATGTCTTTATCATTTTGAATTATCTGGTACCTTAAAAGTCCCACCAGCCCTCTCATTTCTCTTCCTACCTCTTTTTGTCTTATAGTTCTCTGTCCCATCTTTCCCCATTTCTTGTCCCTTCCAGTTCCCCTCCCCAGTTCCTCTTCTTTTACTTTCTCTACCTTGCTTCTCCCATCCCTCTCCCTTCCCCTGCTTCCTTCCTCCCATCTTTCCCTTCCTTTTCTTTACTTTTTCTTTTTTTCTTTGTACCCCAGCACTTACCTGCACACCTCAGGTTTAGCTGTCGGTTTCACCCTTTGGGATATCTTTCCCAGTATAGATTATATACAGATTAGGGATGCGGTACCTCTATTTACCATCTTGTGCTACAAACACACTCTTTATTTGAAATAATTCTAGGTGGATAACACACCTGAGGGCGCTTTTGTTTTTTGGCTTTCAGCCAAGTGTTTGTATAAATGTATTTTTCTATAGTAATTTTCACATAGATTTATTGTAGTCTTTACATGCTCAGCCCTTTACCAATATCTCGGAGAGACAGTAACTTCACTTTTTGTTTTTGTTTTTCGTGACACATACTTTTCGGAGTAGCTGTGTCTTTTTCCAGCTTCGCTGTCTGTGGAGTCGTTGGTGGTCGATTGGTCTGGAATTGTGGGTACAGGCATGGATTTGCTAGGTACAGCATGGACCGGCTTCATGGAAGGTATACAATCCACATGTGGGTCTCATACCAAAACAGAGGAAGACCTTAGGACTTACCTAGGTAAAATGTTCAATTTACTAAAGCGCAAATCACATCTTTACTGGCACATAGAATACTTCCTTAAGTACATTGATGAGAACATCAGCCCTCAGGGTCTTAGGATACATACCCTCCCCACTCTGAGAGATCCATCAGAGACTTTCAAGAAAGAATGGGAGAGCATACTGAATACATGCAGTCAAGACTTAATGAAATCACTTGTTGTCCAGTACAAGGTGGACATGACAGCATTAGACACTGAAATAGATCAAATGAATACCAAATATAAACAGGTCTTTGAGGCCCCTAACTTTGCTCCAGCCTGGACAGAAGTGAAGGTCAAACTAGAGGCTATGAATAAAGAAATTATTCATAAAAAACAACTCAAATTTCAAAAAGACAAACAAGCCTTCAATGAAGGTTACGCTTACAAGTGGAATTCTAGAACCCGTCCTACACGCACACATCAAACACGCAATATCAATCACGCTGAAACCACAGATGACAACCTAGAATCTGATTCTAGCATGGCTAGTTCCCTTTTGCACAAATCACGAGCATCACGTTCAGGTCCACCAGCCTCCAACAAACGCACTAAGGCCCAGAAACGAGGACTAGGCAGTGCTGGTCCTTCTCCCACTTTACCCTCGAGTCAAAATAAGAAAAAACCTGACACACTCGCCAATTTAAACACATCCACGAATTTACCCAATATAGCTCCCACACTACAGAAAGTATTAGCCAGAAACACGTCACTTCCTTTAAACACCAGTGATTCCGCATCCGCCACTTCGGATGACGGTTTTTTAGAATTACCCACTCCCCAAACACCCAGGAACACCAAACAGGGCAATCTAAACATGTATGTGAAACCCAAAACAACCTAAATAACCTCAACATACATACTAATTCGTCGAATAAACTCAACATCATTAACCTAGCCTCGATTGACCTGACTCCTGCCCAGGAACAAGTGCTTGGTCTGGGTTTAGGCTTTTGCCCCTCCAGGGCTATTGATACTTCTGAAACCATAAAAGATCTGCATCTTTTTGCAAGAAATCTTACTTTTAAGTTTATGTTTGACGAAGATAGGAAACAAAAAAATTTAGAAAAACAACTAGCCGAACAGACTAAGCACTTTACCATGGCTGAGAGCAGGGCTATCAAAGACCTAGTCTTGCTATATGAAGAAGGCAACACCGAAGTTGTGTCCATCATTGATTCGATGGATTCACCGGATGAAACCCCTTCTCTTCCTATTCCCTCATATCCATCAAAATAGGTTTTCAAACCCAAATCAGAAAAATTTCCAGATTTATCCAACAATGCCAACATTTGGACGTTCGTTCAACGGGTGTCCAGAGATTTAAAAATTACTTCTTTGCCCACCATTCAATGGAGAAGAAACGGAGCATTGTTGCCCGTGAAACATGTCGGGACTGGTCTGATGTTCATCATTGGACGTATTCATCCTTACCATTTATTTACAGCCTTATGTTTTATGTATTTGCTTTTTTTGTATTTGTATATGTCAAAAAATATATATATGTATCTATGTTACACTGTTGGTCTTTGATTTTAAAGATGTTATGTCAATAAACATTTCTAGTTTTTAATTATGTCTTTATCATTTTGAATTATCTGGTACCTTAAAAGTCCCACCAGCCCTCTCATTTCTCTTCCTACCTCTTTTTGTCTTATAGTTCTCTGTCCCATCTTTCCCCATTTCTTGTCCCTTCCAGTTCCCCTCCCCAGTTCCTCTTCTTTTACTTTCTCTACCTTGCTTCTCCCATCCCTCTCCCTTCCCCTGCTTCCTTCCTCCCATCTTTCCCTTCCTTTTCTTTACTTTTTCTTTTTTTCTTTGTACCCCAGCACTTACCTGCACACCTCAGGTTTAGCTGTCGGTTTCACCCTTTTTGATATCTTTCCCAGTATATATATATATATATATATATATATATATATATATATGGAATCTGAGAATAAAAAAATACCTTGGGGGATTTATTGGCTGTACATTTGCTCTGGGTCAAGGACTACATAAGGAATCAAGGACAAAGATGACGGAGTCAGAGCTTGTATCCTAAAAACAAGCTGACATTGTCTGCTATGGTATTCTGACAGGTTCTCTTTTATTATTTCTGATACAAAAAAAGACAATATTCTTTTGGCCTGTAGATAGTTTTTAAATTCATCTTCACTGCTGACAATTTAAAAACAAATCTATTTTAGAAACATAAGTAAAAATATGCCGTTGACCTGCAGCCTGCCCTGTATAATACACTCCTTCCTTCCAATTTGAAATGCATTGTGTATTTATAAAGCCTTGACAGCGGACTAGAACATCAAGAGTAATTACTCCATTCCTTGTCCTCAAGTTTTAAACTCAACAAAAAAAAAAAAAAGAAAAGAAAAAAAAAAAAAAACAGATCCATGCTTTTTCATTACAAGAGACTGTATGACACATCTCCATTAACCTCTTTAATTAGAATGGACCTTCTCTTTTGTTAATGATTAGCCAAAAGAAAAAAAAAAGTCTACAGGGATATAAAATACCATTGAAGACAAGCATTCAGAAACATATTTAAACCTCGCTGGACTGGGACTAATAAAAAGAGTAATCTGCTCACACATAGGAGGACATAATAGAGCGGGCAAAAATATTTACTACTGCCATCGACTTCGCCGTTATAAAAAGGAAAGCTTTTCTCCGAGAACCGAAAGTCAATCAACGAAGAGTTTTATTATATTTTTCAAAACGATTTCACGTAATGAACATAAGTTATAATTCTTCAGCTTCTTGTTGGCTGTGTATAGCTCCATATGAGAGTACGAGTACATAAAAAATGTAACTATTTCTGAAGATCGATATATATTTAGAGCAACAATTGGGAACTCTTCCTCCAACTGACACCAATGATGGGGCACTATTCTTCCCACTGACACCAATGATGGGGCACTATTCCTCTCACTGACACCACTGATGGGGCACTATTCCTCCCACTGATACCAATTATGAGACACTATTCCTCCCACTGACACCAATGATGGGGCACTATTCCTCCCACTGACACCACTGATGGGGCACTATTCCTCCCACTGACACCACTGATGGGGCACTATTCCTCCCACTGATACCAATTATGAGACACTATTCCTCCCACTGACACCAATGATGGGGCACTATTCCTTCCACTGACACCAATGATGGGGCACTATTCCTTCCACTGACACCACTGATGGGGCACTATTCCTCCCACTGACACCAATGATGAAGCACTATTCCTCCCACTGACACCAACAATGGGGCACCATTTCTTCCATCGACACCAATAATGGAACACTATTCCTCCCACTGACACCAATGATGGGGCACTATTCCTTTAACTGACACCAATGATGGGGCACTGTTCCTCCCACTGATACCAATGATGGGGCACTATTCCTCCCACTGACACCAATGATGGGGCACTGTTCCTCCCACTGATACCAATGATGGGGCACTATTCCTCCCACTGATACCAATGATGGGGTATATTTCTCCCACTGATATCAAAGATGGGGCACTATTCCTCCCACTGACACCAATGATGGGACACTATTCCTCCCACTGATACCAATGATGGGGTATATTTCTCCCACTGATATCAAAGATGGGGCACTATTCCTCCCACTGACACCAATGATGGGGCACTATTCCTCCCACTGATACCAATGATGGGGTATATTTCTCCCACTGATATCACTGATATCAAAGATGGGGCACTATTCCTCCCACTGACACCAATGATGGGACACTATTCCTCCCACTGACACCAACGATGGGGCACTATTCCTCCCACTGATACCAATGATGGGGTATATTTCTCCCACTGACACCAATGATGGGGCACTATTCCTCCCACTGACACCAATGATGGGGCACTATTCCTCCCACTGAGACCAATGATGGGGCACTATTCCTCCCACTGACACCAATGATGGGGCACCATTCCTCCCACTGATACCAATGATGGGGCACTATTCCTCCCACTGATGGGGTATATTTTAATGCCATGGATGCTGGGGTATTTTTTACTTCCACAGGAAAAAATCCGGCCCCCCATGAAGTCTGAATGACAGTAAATTGGTTCTTTTCTTACAAATTCTGGAGACCTCCGCTTTAAATAAAAAAACAAAAAAATCAGCGGCACATATAAAAAAGAAATTGCATCAGCAGCCGATAATTGAATAAAACCTCGGCTCCCCGATTCTCCATTCTCCTCCTGAGAGCCACAAAGCGGTTAAACTAAAATGCTTTTTGCTTGGCTGTGTCGGGTTCACGTCAAATAACTTTATCCGAACACAAGACAGCTCCAACACAAAAGTGTTATTGTTATGTGCTATGAATAATTTTCCATCATGGTCTAGAAGCTTTTAACAGAAGGCTCCGGTTTTATTTTGGGAATCCGAGAATTCTCTACGGAGCCCGCAAAATGCATTTTATATAGACATAAAAAAAAAAAAAAAAAAAATTGAAGGCCTTTGCTGCCATTCTATTGTGTTGTACATGACACAGAAACTACTATGTGTGGCGTAGAGCTTTTCTTTTCAGAAATTCAGCCGCCGCTTGTTTAAACAGCAAACGCTTTCAAGACTCTGACCCCTAAAGCAATGCTTATTCCGAGGACATTTCATGCCCTTCAAGGAGAAATGTCTAGCTAGAATGTATCCTAGGTGTTAACATGGCTTCAAATAAAACACTGCTGGCATCCCACCAATTTCCAGTTTAATTCCAGTGGGCACACAAGATGTAATAAATCGCATGTCACTGTCAGGGCTAAAAGGACAGAGAAAAGGGGAAAAAAAGCAATCAGATACTTGCGGGCCGCGGCACGTGCGATAAAGCCATCTCTGTCCCCGGGTCACTTGTTTGAAATCATACAATAAGCGTCGCCGCTGTGTACTTTTCAAATGTGACAGCGCCAGGAGTGGGGAGAGGGCAGCGCGAGCCCGCTGGAGGTTTTTTAGAAATGCGAGAGCACGGACAAGCGGGGGCTTATTTTATAACGTGCTTCGAGCGTGGGGGTGATGGCGTAATCTCTGAAAGCTGGACTCCGGGAAAACTGTTTTATATGGTACTGAAATGCATTCATTGATTGGCCATAACTTGAGCATTGAGTAGGTCCCCCCTTCTGCCACAAAAACAGCCCTGACCCATCGAGGCATGGACACTAGGGATGCACCGATACCATTTTTATTACAACGGGTACGAGTAACGATCGCTGATGCCAATTACCAATTACCGATACCTACCGCAACTGTTTTCTTTGCACTTCAGCTGTCAGCAATGGTACAAAGCATTGAAAAGTTATTTACAAATTTTATATACTGTATATCTATATATATATATAAATAGATATAAATTTAATTGTGCGCTTTTTTCAATGTGAAACATATAAATATACACTATATTACCAAAAGTATTGGGACACCTGCCTTTACACACCCCAGTCTTATGCCCTGTACACACGTGCAGATTATCTGAAGACTTTTGTCTTCAGATTTACCTTTTCTATGTAGTGCAAGGGCCTGCCGGATTGCATACAAATTGAAAGTGTTTAGGTTTGACCTCATATTATATGGTTTTGGTAAGTCTGCAGACAAAAGTCTTCAGATAATCTGCACGTGTGTACGGGGCATTAGTCCGTAGGGTTCAATATTAAGTTCACCGAACCCGCTGATTGACTCCCGCTGTGTCCAATCACAGCCGAAGCATGTCGCTGCCCCAGACCCGGAAAAAAGAAGACATACAGGTATGTGATTTCAGGCTAAAAGGTCTGTCCTGCCAAAGTATATGTGCGTGGGGCGCTCCGGAAGTTGTTAATGGCATCCCAGTCTTAGTCCATAGGGTTCAATACTGAGTTGGCCCACCCTTTGCAGCAATAACAGCTTCACCTCTTCTGGAAAGGCCGTCCACAAGGTTTAGGAGTGTCTATGGGAATGTTTGAACATTGTTCCAGAAGCGCATTTGTGAGGTCAGGCACTGATGCGGAAGAGAAGGCTTGGCTCCCAGTCTCCGCTGTAATTCGGGTTGAGGTCAGTTCCTCCACCCCAAACTCGCTCATCCATGTCTTTATGGACCTTGTTTTGTGCACTGGTCCAAATCATTTGGTGGAGGGGGGATTATGGTGTGGGGGTTGTTTTTCAATGGTTGGGTTTGGCCCCTTAGTTCCAGTGAAGGGAACTCTTAAGGCGTCAGAATACCAAGACATTTTGGGCAATTTCATGCTCCCACCTTTGTGGGAATAGTTTGGGGATGGCCCCTTTCTGTTCCAACATGACTGCGCACCAGTGCACAAAGCAAGGTCCATAAAGACATGGATGGGCGAGTTTGGGGTGGAGGAACTTGACTGGCCTGCACAGAGTCCTGACCTATATATAGTTTTTATTTTGCATTTTTTTTTCAATGTGAAACATATAAATATATTTTAAAGGTGTAAAATATTAATGAACAAAGCAAACGAAAACATTTTTAATTATTATTAGTTTATAAAATAGAAGTGAACAAAACAAAAATGAGCAGAAAAATAATCATTAAATGGGGAAGGAGTAAATTAAGTCCCTGTTCACACTGAGGCGACCTGTGAGGCGACCTGGTCGCCTCACAGGTCGCCGTAGGTCGCCTCCCATAGGGAAGCTGCAGACCCGTTCTAATAGGAGCGACACAAGTCGCTCCGACTTAGAAAAAGGGTCCGGAGCTTCTTTGGGGCAACCAGGAGGCGACCGCCATAGACTTCAATGTTATGAAGTCCGTGGCGGCCGCTCCGAGGTCGCGACGCGCTGCTCGCACCGCGACCTCGGAGGTCGTGGTGCGAAGTAGCGTCGCCCCTATGTGAACGGGGCCTAAGGGTTAATAAGAGGTTAAACAGAGGAAAATGTAATAGAAAAAAAAAAACATTTTTACTTGACAAGTTGCTTTAAACTGATGTCATCTGCACATGGAAGTTTATCCCTTTGATCTGGAGATGAATAAATGCAAAGATACAAAATGAAACAATGTTTATCTTTCTGTTTCAGCTGCCGAGCAATGTTGTTGATAAACATTGCCTGGCTGCTTTTTTTGTGTGACAGCTGCAATTGCTGGGACTTCTTGTACAGGGGAAGCCCACTCCAAGGAGCCCTGATCCTTGGAGTGGCATCACTGATGGGCACTGTTGGGGCTGCATTGTAATCAGGGCACTGATGATCAGTGTCTTGATTACCATTACACATATTTCCTGTGAGGAGATGCCGCTTATCAGCTCTCCTCACCTCACACTCTGTCAGTGTGGGAGGAAAAGCCAATAAACGGCACTTCCTTGTAAACATGTGATTGGCTGTGATTGGACACAGCCGATCATATGGGTAAAGAGCCATGGCTGCGTCTCTTTGCCAAGATCAGGGTTGCACCATGTCCCAGGAGCACAACGCACCTGCGATCGCAGCTAAACTGGGCGCCGTCATATGACATTGTCCCAGACCGAGAGCCGCACTGCTCTGCTCCTCCGTCGGGCGGGTGTTTGGTAAGTGGTTAATTGCATATGGTCTGTAAAACGGGTGGCGTGGCGCTGTGTGGCGTGGTGCTCCTTTCATATATATATATACTTTGTACTACAAGATATTTACTTTTACAACTCAGAAAGTTGAGACCTCTATATGATAGTATCCTAATCTTGTTTTTCAATTTTTTCTATTATTTTCTTTCTTTTTCTTTTTCTTTTTCTTTCTATTATTCTATGATAATAATTATTTGAAGCGTCTCTTAGTCATATGATATATAAGATTACCATCTGTATACAAGAACACACATTTTCAATGTAAACTATTCAAATACATTTCATATGCATGTTCTATCAATGTTGCTTCAAATATCTGTAAGAAAAGTTTTTTTTTCAATAAAAAGTTTGTAAAAAAAAAAAAAGAGAAAGTTGAGACTTTGCCCTCTGTCCCTGCTTTACAATTGTCTTCTGTGTTGTCACATGGGCCTCCGCTAAAGACTAAGTGGATATTTTACATACACATTACATAGGTATGGTCCACTGTTGTCACCATCAGAAATCCCACCCTGGGAGACGACCATGCAGCCATTGCTGGAATGCATGCATATAGAAAGTAGCTGCAAAGGGGACCCAGGAGATCAGCAGCTTTGAGACGTAACAAAGGATGAAAAAAGATGAAAACTATTTTTAGAAAAATTGCAATTGTTGACAGACAGTGCTTAAACAAACTACATGTCATTCAATGAGGGCTTTCGATAAAAAACACAGTATAATCAGTGACTATAGCAGCTCCTTCACATACAAATAGTGTCTGATTCTCACATCCGATGGGATGCAGCCAGAGAGGTAACAGAATTCTATTAGAATGTTCTGATACTCCTCAGAAATGTGGAGGATTTGACATCACTTAAAATAATTCAGATACATTAGTAGGTAGAAAATGACAGGTTGTGCCGATCCACTTAAAAGGAAAACGATGGCGGATTTACAGTAAGTACACTTTTGGAGCTATTATTGTAACGTTTTCCTGAAAGTCATTTCTGATGTGACTTTCCTATCATTGTTAGCTCTTCTGTATTATTATTTCCTTCCCCAAACACACAAAAAGCTGGATTAGGCAATGGTTGACCACACAGCTCCCAGGACTCTCAGGATTTCACCTTCCTACTGACTTTCTATGTGATGAGTTGCTCCAATGGGCAATAGACAACTGAGAGGGTAGACGTGGGATGGGGTGGTTTTAAGTTTTCTAATATTTATATTTATTATATTACATTTTTTTTACACTATTTAGTTTTTGATATTTATTTATTTTATTTTAATTTTTTTTCTTTGACTATAAATGTTAAGATCTGTATCAGGCAATGGTTGCAATAATTGAACCTGGTACTCCTTTGGGGGCCCATGGGTACCCTAGATATTTACAGTGCCACGTCCTATTACAATATGTTGAAAGAGGACTAGGAAAATAATGGACTTTTTATATATATATATATATATATATATATATATATATATAAAATAACACATTTTATTAGTCTGCATTCAAACTTTTTTTTTTTTTAATTAAAATAATAGGAGTCGCGAGCAAGCTATCTATCCCCTCAAGAGCAACATATTGCATACATGAATAGGATAGGTTGCTCTAGAGAAGATAGATAGCTTGCCTGAGACTCCTATTATTTTAAATAGTAAAACTTTTTTTATTTTTGTCATACTTTATACCAGTGTTGTGATGCAGACTTATAAAATTTGTTAATTTTTAATATATATATATATGCCTTAGAGCCGGTTCACATAGCAGCGGCCCGACTTGCCGGGGCGACCTGTGAAGTCGCGACCTCGGAGTGGCCGGCACGGACTTCATATCATTGAAGTCAATGAAGGTCGCTCCAGGTCGCCCCAAAGAAGCTCAGGACCCTTTTTCTAAGTCGGAGCGACTTGTGTCGCTCCTATTAGAACGGGTCCTGTGCTAATCTATGGCAGGCGACCCGCGGCGACTTCTCAGGCGACCAAGTCACCTGACAAGTCACCCCAGTGTGAACCGGCTCTAAAAAGTCCATTATTTTCTTAGTCCTCTTTCAACATTAGGCAATGGATGACCACACAGCTTCCTAGACTTTCTGGACTACACCTTCCTACACTTTACACTTTTTGATTTTTATATATATTTATTTTCTTTGTATTTTTGTTTTCTTTTGATCATAAATGCAAAGAGCTGTAATAGGCAATGGATGACCACATGGCTTCCTGGACTCTCTGCACTACACCTTCCTACTGGCTGTCTTTGTGATGAGTAGCCCCAATGGCCAATAGACAACCGGGAGGGTAGGCGTGGTTTTAATTCTCTCTATTATTTGTATTTATTATAATTATTATATTACAATTTACTTTTTTTTTTACACTTTTAAATTGTTATTTATTTATGTATTGCATTTATTTATTTATTTTTTCTTTTGACCAAAAATCAGAAGAGCTGTATTAGGCAATGGTTGACCACACAGCTCCCTGGACACTCTGGATTTCACCTTCCTACTGTCTATCTGATAAGTAGCTCCAATGGCCGATAGACATTTGGGAGGGTAGAAGTGGGATGGGGTGGTTTTAATTTTTCATATATTTATATTTATTATATTACATTTTTTTTTTACACTTTTTAGATTTTATATTTATTCATTGCATTTTTTTCCCTTTTGATCATAAATCCAAAGAGCTGTAATAGGCAATGGTTGACCACACGGCTTCCTGGACTCTCTGGATTACACCTTCTTACTGACTATGTGCTGAGTAGCACCAATGGCCAATAAACAACTGGAAGGGAAGAAGCGGGATGGGATGGTTTTACGCTTTCTATTTATATTTATTATAATATATATATATATATTTACACTTTTTAAGTTTTCTATTTATTTATTTTCTTTGTATTTTTTTCCTCTTGATCATAAATCCAAAGAGCTGGAATAGGCAATGGTTGACCACAAAGTTTCCTGGACTCTCTGGACTACACCTTCCTACCTATTGTCTTTGCCAATGGCCAATAGACAACTGGAAGGTTGGGGTGGTTTTAATTTTTTCTGTTATCTGTATTTATTATATTTATTTTATTGCAATTGTTTTTTTTTTTTAAACTTTTACATTTTTATTTATTTATGTATTGCATTTATTTATTTAGAGCTGTATTAGGCAATGGTTAACCACACAACTTCCTGGACTCTTTGGACTACACTTTCTTTCTGACTGTCCATGTGATTAAAAGCCCCAATGACCAATAGACATCTGGGTAGAAGTAAAAGGGGGTGGATTCAATATGTTCTATTATTTATGTTTATTATAATACAATGTCTTTTTTTACACATTTTAATTTTTATTTATTTATTGCATTTTTTTTTCTTTCGTTTTTTTTTAGTTTATAATTGCTTCATTAAGGCATCAGAATTTTGAGGGGTGTAATGAGTCCAGCAATACCTGCCTGGGACAACTGTTTATTGAAAGTGTAGCTCCACTTCAAAAAAAAAAAAACAAAAAAACAAAAACAATCTCTTGTATGTGATTTATTTCAATTGCAAAGATTAAAAAAAAAATAAATAAATAAAATGCTGCAGATTCTCGCCATCAGTTGCTCTGAAGAAATAGCTGTTTGTTTCACTATGTCCCTTGCAGACAGATTCTAAATGGGTGGGCCTGGCTCATTATATTCACCTGGTGCACTCTCAGTGTTCTAATAAGGAAAGCTAAAGAGTCTCTTTTTTATTTTGGAGGGGGGGGGGGGGGTATAGAACTTCTTCAGGTTGCCACATTCAGGGTCGGGACGAGGGATGGGCAGAATGGTCGGAAGCAGGGGGGCAAAGAATAGACATAGGGTGGTACAATCATTCTCTGATATGTATTAACAGTGGGGGAGGGGGTGCCATCCTGGATTATTGCCCTGGGCTCTGGGTGACCCTATCCTGGTACTGGGCCAGGACAAGGGGTTGGCAGGAGGGAAAGCTGCCCCAGGGCGCAAAGAAGCAAGGGAGCAAAGAATAGGCACAGGGTGGTACACCACTTCTATTCCATGGATTAACAATGGGGGAGGGGATGCAGTTCTGGATCCGTGCCCTGTGCTCTGGACGACCCTATCCCAGTACTGGGCCAGGACATGGGGTGGGCAGGAGTGGAAGCTGCCCTGAGCGCAAAGAAGTCAGGTGGCAAAGAATAAATGCAGGGTGGTACACCTATTCTATGGCATGTATTAAAAGTGGGGGAGGGGTGCAGTTCTGGATCCTTGCCCTGGGCTCTGGATGACCCTATCCTGGTACTGGGTCGGGACAAGGGGTGGACAGGAGGGGGCAGCTGCCCCAGGCACAAAGAAGCAAGGGGGCAAAGAATAGATGCAGGAGGGTACATCCATTCTATGGCATGTATTAACAGTGGCAGAGGGGGATACAGTTCTGGATCCTTGCCCTAATTAATTCATGCCATAAAATGGGTGTACCACCCTGCGTCTATTGCAAAGAATAGATGCAGGGTGGTACACCCATTTTATGGCATGTATTATTAGTAGGGGAGGTGTGTGAAGTTCTGGATCCTTGCCCTGGGTTCTGGACGACCCTATCCTGGTAGTGGGCCGGGACAAGGGGTGGACAGCTGCCCTGGGCTCAAAGAAGCAAGGGGGGCAAAGAATACATGCAGGGTGGTACACCCATTCTACGGCATGTATTACTGGGGGGGGGGGGCAGTTCTGGATCCTTGCCCTGGGCTCTGGACAACCCAAATGTGCTGCAAGATGAAAAAAAAAATAATTTTAATAACATTTAATTACAACATGACTTGTTTAGCAATTTTTGTATCTTATACTATATTTTATATGCTATATATGCTGTATTTTTTTATTTGCTATATAAATTTTTTTTTTTTCACGAAGGTGGAGTTATTTTTTAGGAAGGTGGAGTTATCCTTCATGTAATATCTGCTTCCTATAACACCGCTGTCACTTCCTCATCATTGAAGGTAAATTGCATTTTACAGATGATAACCAAGACAGGCGTCTGGGTGTCACGTCAGCTCAGCATTGGTGTCCCTCAGCAGTGACGGTGTTAATGCCGAGTGTGCAGGATTTGGAGGAACAAGTGTCACCGAATCCATTTTTAATGAGGATCCTCAGAGAAATACAACAGCAATATAACAGGGAAAGGCATCGAGGGCCGGATCCACTTGATGTCTTTGTAGAGTAAAAAAGGAATTCATAACTTTACTCCTCGGGAAAAATACATCTGAAAATTGAGGAAGGTTCCCTTCAAGGGGATTTCCTGGATTCTACAAATTTGGAAACCACATCAGGCTTTTCTATGTAAGAACATCAAAGGGCAGCAACAAGAGAACTCCTCTTCCCTTTGTTTTCATTCGCTTGGTGTCAATGAAGATAGATGAATTTCATGCTAAAAGGTTGTGTAAATGGGGTGGAAAGGGGGGCTGTGGGCTATTAATATTATACAGGATATATATATATATATATATATATATATATATATATATATATATGGCATCCACAGTGCGCACAGCACTTTACAGAAGAGAAGGAGGTAGTAATTAGATACAATATAAGTCCATACAAGAGGGTAGGAGGACGTGAAAGTTTATAATCTAGAGCAGGGATCTGAAATCTTTTTAAACAAAAGGCAAGTTTACTGTCATTCAGACTTTAAGGGGGGTAGTAAACTCTCTGATGTCAACTATGCCCCATTATTTGTGTCAGTGGAAGGTATAGTGCCCCATCATTGGTATCAGTGGGATTAATAGTGCCCCATCATTGGTATTAGTGGGAGGAATAGTGCCTCAACGTTGGCATCAGTGGGAGGAAGAGTTCCTCATCATTGGTGTCAATGAGAGTAATAGTGTCCCAACTTTGGTGTCAGTGGGAGGAAACGTGCCCCATCGTTGCTGTCAGTGGGAGGAATAGTGCCCCATCATCGGTGTTAGTGGGAGGAAAAGTGCCCAATCGTTAATATCAGTGGGAGGAATAGTGCCCCATCATTGGTGTCAGTGGGAAGAATAGTGCCCCATCATTGGGGTCAGTAGGAGGAATAGTGTCCCATCATTGGTATCAGTGGGAGGAATAGTGCCTCATCATTGGTATCAGTGGGAGGAATAGTGCCCTATCATTGGGGTCAGTAGGAGGAATAGTGCCTCAACATTCGCGTCACTGGGAGGAAGAGTTCCTCATCAATGGTGTCAATGAGAGTAATAGTGTCCCAACATTGGTGTCAGCGAGAGGAATAGTGCCCCATCCTAGGTGTTAGTGTGAGAAATAGTGCCCTGTCATTGCTGCCACAGCCTGTCAGTGGGAGGAACAGTGCCCCATCATTGGTGTCAGTGGGAGTAAAATTGCCCCATTGTTAGTGTCAGTGGAAGGAATAGTGCCCATCATGGGTGTCAGTGGGAAGAATAGTGTTTCATCATTGGTGTCATTGGGAAGAATAGTGTCCTATCATTGGAGTCATTGGGAAGAATAGTGTCCCATCATTGGTATTAGTGGGAGGAATAGTGTCCTATCATTGGTATCAGTGGAAGGAATAGTGTCCTATCATTGGTATCAGTGGGAGGAATAGTGTCCCATTATTGGTGTCATTGGAAAGAATAGTGTCCCAAGAGCTAGATAAAGGTGAGCAAAGGCCTGCATGCAGCACGCAGGCTGCAACTTAGAGACCGAGATCTAAAGAATGGGGCAATTGATTCACAACATAGTAACTGTAGGGAGATGAATTGTCTGGGAATGTCCAATTCCAGTTGTTAGGTAGAATTTGGATAGGCTTGCCTGAAGAGAGAAGATTTTAGGAATCACCTAAAAATGGATAGAAAAGGAGATAGCTGGACAAGTTGAGGTGAGGGGGTTCCAGAAGACTAGAGGCTCTGGAGAAGTCCTGGCCAGGAGTATTGGAGCAGAGGGTGAGGGAGTTGGAGAGCAGGAGGTCTTGTGAGGAGCAAAGACAACGATTTAGTTGATATCCTGAGACAAGATTCGTGATATAGCTGGGCTACTTATGGCTACTTGTTGATCCACAGGTGGGCTGCTACTGGGGTTAAGCAGATGGACCTTTGAAAGGGGTTTTGACTGGGACAGATGTGGCAGATCACGAACAGATGTGGCAGATGATTATAGACAGATGTGGCAGATGATCATAAACAGATGTGGCAGATAGTCACAGACAGATGTGGCAGATGATGTGCGCCAGATGAAGGATTTTGATGGCATTTTCATGAAAGACCATGTCTGTAAGTAATGATATGTAAGCTTTTTTGTTTATTGAAATATTTAGAGAGAAGTTTGTATCTTACTTGAAAGCATGTCTGTTTACTGATGCCAACGCTTCTGATGAAGTGGACCCTGGTCCATGAAACTTGTAGTAAGTCAAGCGTGTTTGCAAATATCACTTCAACAGTGATGACATTGTGTAAGATCGATGCTGAAACAACCGTCAGCCTGATTGTATGTTGGGTCTGAAGCTGCATTTTTAACATGATTTGAATAAACTGGATGAAAAGCAATTAGCCATTTTTTTATGTTAAGGTGTCCACATAATCCCGTATTTTATATTATGGTCTTCAAAATTGGATCCAAACTCAGACGGGAAGAGTTTTTATTCTGAATTTCATATCATAAAATATCAAATTAAAATGGACCTATCATTAAAATTCAAATTTCAAACTAATCTACATTTTGTATGAAAAAGTATGTCTCTCTTGACAAAAAAAAAAAAAGCTGCTCTCATGCTGCCTCATAAGACACAATTAAATAAAATAATTTGCACATCGAAGGTCTGGTTTTTCCCAATTTAACTAATTAAAGCCGATGGCGAGCTCTGCCAGTCTCTACTTCACCTCCGATGCTTTTTACTCAAATAATGGGTTCTGCTCACTATGGCTGAACTATGGTTAAGCCCATACATTTGGTATAAGGCAGGGATCCTCAAACTACGGCCCTCCAGCTGTTGTGGAACTACACATCCCATGAGGAATTGTAAAACTCTGACATGCCCAGGCATGATGGGAATTGTAGTTCCTGAACAACTGGAGGGCCATAGTTTGAAGACCCCTGGTATAAGGCATCAGCAGAAGCAGAGACTGGCGGGGGCCACCATTCGTTTTAACTGAAGCTGACCTCTAGGCAGGTATGCTGTAGAACAGCGGTCTCCAAACTGCCACCCTTTGCCTGCCTTTGTCTGGCCCTTAAGGAATTATTCCTGCCACAGACACCGGCAATATGGGAGAAATCCTCCCTCTGACACCAACAATGGGACATCATTCTTTTCACTGACATCAACAATATATAATATATAGTCCAGGCACCTCCAGCACTCAATGTATGTAAGGGCAAGGGGTGCTGGAGAGTCTATGAATGCTGGGTGCTTGGGGATCTGCTGTAACTGGTGGGGATCTATTGTTGCTAGGGGCAGTTTTATGTTGCTGAGGGGGTAATTGTTGCTGGGAGGGATCTACTGTTGAGGGAGGGGTGTATTGTTGCTTGCTGCTGGAAGATATGTTGTTGCTGCTGGGGGTCTATTGTTGCTAGGGGCAGTTTTCTGTCGATGAGGGGTTAATTGTTGCTGGGGGGTCTACTTTTAAGGGAGAGGTTTATTGTTGCTTGCTGCTGGGAGATCTTTAGCTGTTGCTGGGGTCTATTGTTGCATGGGGCAGTCTTCTGTTGCTGAGGGGTTAATTGTTGCTGGGAGGGATCTTCTGTTGAAGGAGGGCTCTACTGTTTCTTGCTGCTGGAAGATATGTTGTTGCTGCTGGGGGTCTATTGTTGCTAGGGGCAGTCTAATTTTTCTGAGGGGTTAAGTGTTGCTGGGAAAGATCTACTGTTAAAGGAGGGGTCTATTGTTGCTTGCTGCTGGGAGATCTGTTGTTGCTGTTGGGGGTCTATTGTTGTTGTTGCTGAAGTGGTATTTTGTAACAGGCGGCCCATTGTTTCTGGGGGGGGGGGGGATATACTGTTGTGCGGGGGGGGTTGTTGCTGGGGGTGGGGTCTACTGTTACTGGGATGGTGTCTATTGTTGCAGGCTGCAGGGGATCTATTTTACTGCTTTTTTTGTTATCATTAGGAAATTGTATACAGATTACTTAACACGACTAAATGATACTTGGTTCTGTATTCTCTAAAAGGGGTGGTACTTGGAAGTGGCTAGGGGGTAGAACCAAGGGAAGGTACACGGAGGTGGGTAGGGGGTGGAACCAAGGGAAGGTACTCTGAGGTGGGTAGGGGGTGGATCCAAGGAAAGGTACACGGAGGTGGGTAGGGGGTGGAACCAAGGGAAGGTACTCGGAGGTGGGTAGGGGGTGGACCAAAGGGAAGGTACTCAGAAGTGGGTAGGGTGTGGAACCAAGGGAAGGTACTCGGAGGTGGGTAGGGAGTAGAACCAAGGGTAGGTACTCAGGGGTGAGTAGGGGGTGGAACCAAGGGAAGGTACTCAGAGGTGGGTAGGGGGTGGAACCAAGGGAAGGTACTCAGAGGTGGGTAGGGGGTGGAACCAAAGGAAGGTACTCGGAGGTGGGTAGGCGGTAGAACCAAGGGAAGGTACTTGGAGGTGGGTGGGGGGTGGAACCAAGGGAACGTACTCAGAGGTGGGTAGGGGGTGGAGACAAGGGGTGCCTCAAAAGAGGTGACACCTACTGTATTCTCTGTGAAAAATAATATTATAGTATACATTATTTTATAATAATGTATATATATGATATAATCTACAGTCTATCTATCTGTCTGTCTGTCTGTCTATCTATCTCCAAAGATGGATATATGTACATATATATATATATATATATATATATATATATATATATATATATAGAGTATATATACATACAATAAAAAATCTATAGCCTCCCTTTAAATTTTCAGCTGCATTTCTGGCAGCGAATACATTTTTAAGTGCACAACGAGGCTTGGCAGATAAAAGCATGTCCTTCAAGTGACAATATGAAATATACAGTACAACAATACTATTGAGAGATATTATTATGGAGTAATATTGTGACTTCCAGGAGATAAGAAAAACGAGCGCGATACGATCAGCAGAGGTAAACGGAAAACAATGTGCGTTCTGTTTTCTGAGTCCAATAGATCAGTCCTTCTTAACGCTTTCACTGGATGTGAGGACATTTAGATGCCGCCGTGTGAGGCCTGGGAAAATTGTCTTTATGGAAAACAGTCGGGTGCACAGGGGTATAAAAAAAAAAATCTGATTTTTTTTTTTGTGAACTAAACTCAGCACATTTACATAGAACACTGTACCCCCTCCCTCCCCCATCAAAATGCAAATTAAATATTAGTGCCGGTTCACACTTCTGCGATGCGGGAACGCTGCGAATATGCAGCGTGTTCCCGCATCGCATCCGCACATCTGGCAGTTCACACTGCCATATGCGATACGCAGGGGGTGTCAATTAAAAGTTAACGACACCCCCAGTTGCGATCGTATATCGCAGTACGATCTGCAAGATCGCACAGAATCTGATCGCACAAGTGTGAACCACTGTGCGATCCGATTCTACTGCGGCTCAAAAAAAAGCCTCATGTGCGTGTTTGGTGCGGATACAGTGCGAATTCAGCCATACAAAGTGTGCACATCAGATCGCATGATATCCTTCAATGTGACCCCAAACACAATGCGATTCTGCTGCAATTTTCACGAGACGAGACAGAATCACGTGCCAATCATGGCAAAATGCTCCTTTGAAAAAACCTGTGAAGCTAGTCGCCCATCCAAATTGCATTGCAATGGCAGCTGAATGCGTGGAGAATTTGGGTGCCATTATCTTTCAATGGCACCCCAAACACTATGCGATAATGCTGCAGTTTTCACACAACAGAATCACGTGGCAATCGCAGCAAAACGCTCCTTTACAAAAACCTGTGAAGCTTGTGGCCCGTCCACATTGCATTGAAATGGCAGCACAACTCACGGAACATTTGGGTGCCATCATGCTTCAATGGCACCCCAAATGCAATGCGATTCTGCCCCAATTTTCACAAGACAGAATCACGTGCCAGTCATGGCAAAATGAATGATTCTTTAAAAATCCTGTGAAGCTTTTTGCCCAAAAACGTGCAGGAGCTTCATTTGAGGGTGACAAACGTAACAGATTAAAGCGAATAGACTGGCCCTAGGTGACGCTCAGAACCACGTAAAAATCTCCTCATGAAAATCGCAAAGAGCCCATTCACGCTACGCATTAATGTAAATGGGGCCTTACAGTGACTTTGTGCAACGCTCGTCCTGTAATCTTCATGTCGGCCTTGTAGAAAAAATTTAAAAGACACGCAAATCGACAAACAGCGCTCACATTAAGGCGGCCAATCTGACGTTTCCATCCTGCTAATGCCTTAATCTTTTTTGCTAATCTTATTCTCAGTCCTTTGAAAAAAAAAAAAAACTCAAAGAACAAATAAACAGAAATTCCTGTGAGACTGTAATTGAAAGCCGCCAACATAAAAATAAAAAAAAATGTAATTCTACAAATTACATTTCAATTGGCGCCCAATTATGATAAATAAACAGAAGAGACACTGTATCAATCAATACCGCATTTCCATTATTTTGTGTAATTCGACGCCTTGCCTTGCGCGTTATTCAAATTTCAATTACTCGCCTGACCTTAGCCACTTGTGAAGGTTACTTTATTTTCAGTTTCGCACTCCTTTCCCATCGACCGGCGCGCGTCCCCTGACCGTTTAACAAGTCCCACATCAGCCTTTCAAGCCGAGCTATTCCTGTTGACATTAATAATTATGACAACACCTGAACTGACTTTGTAGCGAATGAAGAAAAAAAAAAAATTCCCATTGATGTCTAGACGGTCGCTGTTGAAAAACATATCTGATGTGATTGTATAATGTACGGATGCAAAACATGATATCAGCAGGGAAACCGCAAGCTTAGGCGGCAGCCAATGGAGTGATTTTGGCAAAATTAATTTAGTGGCAAAAATTACAAATTTCATTGCTGAAAACGAGAAACTCTCAAATAAGATGAATTTTGGTGGTTTTGACTACGGAGTGGGCAGTTTTTCAATTTTTAGTACACATGGTAAAATCTGCATTGTTAGCTACTGTGAACCCCCCAAAAGTAGTATATATCTTCTGAGAGCAGAAACCCCGGAGAATAAAATGGTGGCGCTTCCAATTTTTTTAATTGTCGCACGATATTTCTGAAGCTTTTTGCAAAACATTTTTTTTTTTTGCAAACGAATGCAATATAATACCCATTTCTAAAAAAATAAATAAGAGATTGGGTTGCATTGCGTAAATAGATACCAAAGCTGTCAAGCCTAAAAATTGTGCACGACCATGAAATCGCAGAAAAAAAAAACTAAGGTACCCAAAATTCTTCATATAATATAATATAATATTTTAAAAGCCTTTACAGGTAATCAGTTTATATTTACCTGTGAATGTTGGCCCTAGAATTATTGTTCTCACTCCAACGTTTACAATGAAACCTTACATGTGGGCACAATTGATGTTTACATACACAAGCTCACCCTACCCTCAGTGGCGTCTCCAGCTTTTATATTTAGGGGGGGCACATGGGGGGACGGGATCAAAAGTAGGGGGCCAACTATAAAACGCAATTTTTATATATATATATATATATATATATATATATACATACATACACCCGCCGGCCTGTCTGTTGTGTTGCTAGCAGGGGCACTGCTAGGTGGGAAAAAGACCAGGGGCTTCAGCCCGAAGGTAAATTTGATAACCACTCCCACATTTTAAAGTCCCGCTTAAGCTCCTCCCACATTTAAAAAGTACCGCCCATACTCCACCCAATGCCCCCCCCCCCTCAGTCAAAGGTCAGACATGGGGTGCTATGGAGCATGGTACAGGGGGTCAGGAGAGAAGAGGAGAACAGGGAGTCAAGAGGAGAGAAGAGGAGAACAGGGGGTCAGGAGGAGAGAAGAGCAGAACAGGGGGTCAGGAGGAGAGAAGAGGAGAACAGGGGGTCAGGAGGAGAGAAGAGGAGAACAGGGGGTCAGGAGGAGAGAAGAGGAGAACAGGGGGTCAGGAGGAGAGAAGAGCAGAACAGGGGGTCAGGAGGAGAGAAGAGGAGAACAGGGGGTCAGGAGAGAAGAGGAGAACAGGGGGTCTGGAGGAGAGAAGAGGAGAACAGGGGGTCAGGAGGAGAGAAGAGGACAACAGGGGGTCAGGAGGAGAGAAGAGCAGAACAGGGGGTCAGGAGGAGAGAAGAGGAGAACAGGGGGTCAGGAGGAGAGAAGAGGAGAACAGGGGGTCAGGAGGAGAGAAGAGGGGAACAGGGGGTTTAGGAGGAGAGAAGAGGAGAACAGGGGGTCAGGAGGAGAGAAGAGGAGGAGAGGAGAACAAGGGGTTGAGAGGAGAGGAGAGGGAAGTCAGACATGGGGTGGTACACCAATGAAGCACATACTCCTCCCAGTTTGACCCATAAAAGCAAAAAAAGGTGCTTGATAAAAAGGTAGGAAAAGAAATAAGTAGAAGGATGGGACCTGTCTATGGGGATCTGAACCCAATTCACTGACACCTACACTGACCCCCCCTACACTGATCCCTTCACTGACACCTACACTGACCCCTGCACCGACACCTTCACTGACCTCTACACTGACCCCCCCTACACTAACACTTACACTGACCCCCCCCCTACACATTGACTCCTAAAATGACCCCCCTACACTGACCCCCCTGCATTGACCCCTTCACTGACCCCCCCCCACATTGACACCTACACTGACCCCCTACACTGACCCCCCCCTACACATTGACTCCTAAAATGACCCCCCTACACTGACCCCCCCCCCCACATTGACACCTACACTGACCCCTTCACTGACACCTACACTGACCCCTCCCCCCCACATTGACACCTACACTGACCCCCCTTCACTGACACCTACACTGACCCCTCCTACACTAACCCTCCTACACTGACCTTTCCTACACTAACCTCCCTACCCTACACTGACACCTACACTGACCCCCTTCATTGACACCTACACTGACCCCTTCACTGACACCTACACTGACCCCCCTTCATTGACACCTACACTGACCCCCTTCATTGACCCCTTCACTGACCCCCCTTCACTGACCCCCCTTCATTGACACCTACACTGTCCCCCTTCATTGACACCTACACTGACCCCTTCACTGACACCTACACTGTCCCCCTTCATTGACACCTACACTGACCCCTTCACTGACACCTACACTGACCCCCCTTCATTGACACCTACACTGACCCCTTCACTGACACCTACACTGACCCCCCTTCATTGACACCTACACTGACCCCCTTCATTGACACCTACACTGACCCCCTTCATTGACACCTACACTGACCCCCCTTCATTGACACCTACACTGACCCCCTTCATTGACACCTACACTGACCCCTTCACTGACACCTACACTGTCCCCCTTCATTGACACCTACACTGACCCCTTCACTGACACCTACACTGACCCCCCTTCATTGACACCTACACTGACCCCTTCACTGACACCTACACTGACCCCCCTTCATTGACACCTACACTGACCCCCTTCATTGACACCTACACTGACCCCCTTCATTGACACCTACACTGACCCCCCTTCATTGACACCTACACTGACCCCCTTCATTGACACCTACACTGACCCCCTTCATTGACACCTACACTGACCCCTTCACTGACACCTACACTGACCCCCCTTCATTGACACCTACACTGACCCCTTCACTGACACCTACACTGACCCCCCTTCATTGACACCTACACTGACCCCCTTCATTGACACCTACACTGACCCCCTTCATTGACACCTACACTGACCCCCCTTCATTGACACCTACACTGACCCCCTTCATTGACACCTACACTGACCCCTTCACTGACACCTACACTGTCCCCCTTCATTGACACCTACACTGACCCCTTCACTGACACCTACACTGACCCCCCTTCATTGACACCTACACTGACCCCTTCACTGACACCTACACTGACCCCCCTTCATTGACACCTACACTGACCCCCTTCATTGACACCTACACTGACCCCCTTCATTGACACCTACACTGACCCCCCTTCATTGACACCTACACTGACCCCCTTCATTGACACCTACACTGACCCCCTTCATTGACACCTACACTGACCCCTTCACTGACACCTACACTGACCCCCCTTCATTGACACCTACACTGACCCCTTCACTGACACCTACACTGACCCCCCTTCATTGACACCTACACTGACCCCCTTCATTGACACCTACACTGACCCCCTTCATTGACACCTACACTGACCCCCCTTCATTGACACCTACACTGACCCCCTTCATTGACACCTACACTGACCCCCCTTCATTGACACCTACACTGACCCCCTTCATTGACACCTACACTGACCCCTTCACTGACACCTACACTGTCCCCCTTCATTGACACCTACACTGACCCCTTCACTGACACCTACACTGACCCCCCTTCATTGACACCTACACTGACCCCTTCACTGACACCTACACTGACCCCCCTTCATTGACACCTACACTGACCCCCTTCATTGACACCTACACTGACCCCCTTCATTGACACCTACACTGACCCCCCTTCATTGACACCTACACTGACCCCCTTCATTGACACCTACACTGACCCCCTTCATTGACACCTACACTGACCCCTTCACTGACACCTACACTGACCCCCCTTCATTGACACCTACACTGACCCCTTCACTGACACCTACACTGACCCCCCTTCATTGACACCTACACTGACCCCCTTCATTGACACCTACACTGACCCCCTTCATTGACACCTACACTGACCCCCCTTCATTGACACCTACACTGACCCCCTTCATTGACACCTACACTGACCCCCCTTCATTGACACCTACACTGACCCCCTTCATTGACACCTACACTGACCCCTTCACTGACCCCCCCTTCATTGACACCTACACTGACCCCCCTCCTACACTGAGCCCCCTACACTGACCCCCCTTCATTGACACCTACACTGACCCCCCTCCTACACTGAGCCCCCCTACATTGACCCCCCTTGACTGACACCTACACTGACCCCTCCTACACTGACACCCCCACACTGACCCCTCCTACACTGACCCCCGCCACACTGACCCCTCCTACACTGACCCCCGCCACACTGACACCCCCACACTGACACGTACTCTGACCCCGCCACACTGACACCTACACTGAGCCCCCTACACTGACCCCCTCCTACACTGACACCCCCACACTGACCCTCCTACACTGACACCCCCACACTGACCCCTCCTACACTGACCCCTCCTACACTGACACCCCCACACTGACCCCTCCTACACTGACACCCCCACACTGACCCCTCCTACACTGACCCCCGCCACACTGACACCCCCACACTGACACGTACTCTGACCCCGCCACACTGACACCTACACTGAGCCCCCTACACTGACCCCCTCCTACACTGACACCCCCACACTGACCCTCCTACACTGACACCCCCACACTGACCCCTCCTACACTGACCCCCGCCACACTGACCCCTCCTACACTGACACCCCCACACTGACCCCTCCTACACTGACACCCCCACACTGACCCCTCCTACACTGACACCCCCACACTGACCCCTCCTACACTGACACCCCCACACTGACACCTACACTTTACTTAACTGTGTAATTACATCTGGCAGCGCCAATTACCTCCCTATTCACTTTACACTTGTACTTGGGCACTCACCTTCTCCCAGCCGATGCTCCGTCCCGCCGAGGCTGCATCCCTTCTTCCCGCCGAGGCTCCGCCCCCTTCTTCCCGCCGAGGCTCCGCCCCCTTCTTCCCGCCGAGGCCCCGCCCCCTTATTACCGCCGATGCCTGCCAGCAGCAGCAGACTGAAGGAGCAGCCACTGCACATAGGATCTGTCAGAACACGCTGGGCAGGACACCGGCTGACACCCCCTAGTGCGTGGCACCCGGCCCGCCCCCGTTGGTACGCCACTGTCCAAGGTGTCTTCACTGCCCACCTCTCCTCCCATCCCTGCTGGCTGGGGAGGAAGGTGACAGGGGGTGGGACTGATTATAACTACTGTATGTGTACCCACAGCATGTATAATAAACCTGAATTATACACTGCTGTGTCCACATACAGTAGTTACAATCAGTCCCTCCCCGTCTCCTTCCTCCCCAGCAATGTAACCTCCGCTGTTTGTCTCTGTGCATGGGCTGTCTGACAAAGGGGGCGGGTCCGCATATCAGTTCCGCCCATCCCCGACATCAGAGCTACATTTTGACAGCTCTACTCTCTCTCCTTGCAGCTGCCTGGCTTCCCATCAATCCGCGGAGACGCAGAATGAGAATCCATGACTTTTGTTGTGCACATAAATTGGGGGGGCACATGGGGGGGCACAGACTAGTTTTGGTGGGGCCATGGCCCCCTCTGGCCCCCCCCTAGTGACGCCACTGCCTACCCTTATATGGGGTGTATGGAGCAGTGGGTGCTGTCATTTTTAATTTATTTAATTTATTGTAATTTATTTTATTTAATTATTTTTTTTATTTTTTTAATCCTTGTGTAAGGGATGTCAGGTACCCCATAAAACAACACATTTCCGTTTCATGGCATTTCTATGAAACCACCAGTAGATGGCAGCACAAAGCACAACTGCAAGCAAGGCATGGGAGGAGCTAAAAGTTAGATCTTTCGTTCCTGGGGAACAGAATAGAAGTGCTGTGTCCCTCAGAATCATACCTCACTCATGTCCTTGTATTGCAGGTAAGAAGGAGTATATTTATGGTTATAAACAGGGCAAAGTCGATTTAATTTGCATCCCTGTGATCAGTAAAGGCTGCTGTCACTGCTGTGTGATTATACCACACTGCACAAATGTTAGTGGGTCACACTGTAGCATCACATGACTACAGTGTACCAGGAATGTGGGTATTATAGTGTTATGTGTTTATATCTTATATTAGATTGTACTATGAGACCACTGTGATGCAGAATGAGTAACCACATATCAGCATATGTTTAATTGGTTATTATTTTCTATAAGGATGTTATTCCTGTATATCAGAATGTTGATATTAATATATATAGATATGTAATAGTATGTATGAACAGAATAGAAGTGCTGTGTCCCTCAGAATCATACCTCACTCATGTCCTTGTATTTGCAGAAACTTCTCAATAAAAATAATTCTGGTTTCACCCGGTCCGATCCCTTCGCACATTGGAATTATTGACCATACTTTCAGCATATGTGCAACACATGCTATCATAAAGGGGCTAACAAGCCCCCTATGTGATAGCATGGGCAAGTGAGAGGTCCTCTTTATGGAGACAGTGGGGTCTATTAGACCCCCAATGTTTCCCCTGCCCTCCAATGCTGCTATTTGAACACAGGTCATGCCTGAATAGCTGCATCCTCAGCTAAATAATTATTGATCGATTACAGGGGAGACATCAGGGGTCTAATAGATCCCTGAGAACCTGTCACAACCTACAGTATATGCTATCACATAGGGGGCATTAAAGTTATGTAAAAAAAAAAAAAAGTTTTAAACATGTGAAAGGGAAAAACTATTTTTTAAAGCACCCCACCACCACAAATTTACTGTACATTGGTAAACTCATGCATTGGGGCGCCAACTTATGAAAATGGCTATTGCGCTACATATGGTATCTATCGGCACACATGCCCGAGTGAGTGCAAAAAGTCTAGGGCCAATTAAGTCTAACCTGACGACAAGTAGGGGCTTTCAAAGTGTTGCCTATGGACAATTTTGGATAATGTTGTCGCCATTTCATGCAATTTTTAGGCTTGATATGTTGGGTATCTATTTTGTATTTCACCCAAAATTGGGTAATATATTACATCTGTGCAATAAAATTAGGTTTATTGTATTTTTTTACCCAAAAAATGGGTGTGATTAACCGTTGCAGTAAAGTCATGTAACGTAAAAAAAAAAATTGCAACTACCACCATTTGATTCTCCAGGGTCTCTGCATTCAGAAAATATATTGTGTTTAGGGATTGTAGCTAATTTTCGGGCCTAAAGTGTACAATTTAACATGTGTGCAAAAAGAAAAATGGCTCCAAGGATAAAATGTTCTGACAGCAGGGTGGAAACAAGGGGTGGGCGGGAGGGGTTACCTTGAGTGCAATGGTTTACTGCATGGATGGGGGCACCTTCCTTCTGTTCTAAGGCTAACAGGAGTAGTGACAGCGGCAGTGATTTTAACAAGTGGGTGAATGCTGGGTGAAGGATCCCATAAGCTTGTACATCATGAACGTTAGGGGAGGCGCGGTTTGGCATCTTTGCCCTGGGCGCTGGATGACCTTGTCTTGGCACTGTTGGACAGGTCCACTTTATACACTCAGCCAGGGCAGCCATCAGGGGGGGACAGCCCATACACATGTAAGGGGCCCAGGCGTTCCGAGGGGTCTGGCCGCCCAGGCCCCAACCAAGGAGACCGAGTAGTTGCAGCTGCAGTAACTAGCAATTGCTAAAGCATAGCGGCTGTAGAGTAAGCCAATGCAGCTGAAGGGATGTCTCTTTGATGGATTGCGTTGACTCTGCTGAAAATATGAGGTTGTCTCTTTGCTGGATTGGGATATCTCTTTGCTGAATATATGAAGCAGTCTCTTTACTCGATTGGGATGTCTCTTTGCTGAATATATGAGGCCGTCTCTTTGCTGAATATATGGGGATGTCTCTTTGAAGGATTGGATTCATTTTCATTTATTAAGTTGTAAGAGTGTTAAACTAGAAGTGGGTGCACTAAAGGACTCGGTGGGATGGCCAGCGGGCGGATTCCGTGGGTCGACCAGAGGGCGGGCCCTGTGGAATGTTGGTGGTCAGGCCCGGTGGCGCCCAGGCCTTAAGCTGTGTAAGGGGCCCCAAAATTTCTGATGGCTGCCCTGCACTCAGCAAATGTGTTCCAAGTAGAAATTGGCACCTTATCTCCCTATCTTAACCAAAACAATGAACAAATCACGCGAGTTGATCTTTTCAAACACATTTTGTCACCAAATCCTTAGGCTGACGGTAAAATAACCCTGCATCCTTGGCAATGCTGAGAAAAAAATAGAGCCGATATTACGGAGAGAGGAAGCGAGCGCCATTTCGCACTTGACATTCCGTCTTGAGTAGACTGTCATCCACGGGTTTCCTGCGACCTTCTTATCTTTATTGTGGCAAATCAACTTCCTGAAACTCATCATCTCATCCATTAAACTTTTGAGATCCAGGTCAGACCTTAATGATTTAGTCAATTAATCAAGTCGCTACAATGCCACTTGGCTGCCTGACCTTTTACAACAGTTATTCTGGCCCCTTTTTTGCCATGTGACGATCCCTCTGAAGTCCCTTGCCTCATGAATAATTCAACGGCCAGTGGTCAATTGACTGTCACCTGCATGGAAGGGACGCGCGGGCTGGATATTTATAATACCTGAGGGTGTCACTGAGATTCGGAGTTAAAAAGCTGGAGGTCCAGAGCGATGTTTCTGAAGTGGAAAATAGTTTCATTCTCTCTTTTAACTCATTTTCTTGGAGGAAATAAAATATGTAATATATCTGGGTGAGGAGGTTTTTTTTTTTTTTTTTTCCCCTCTTTACGCCATGCATCTGGGAATTAATTTGCGCTCAATTTTCAGTTTTATATCAGGTCTCGCTGCCTTTACTTTATGAGAAGCGTGCATAGAATTGTAGGTGGTTGAAAAGTCAAGATCTCCGTACTCAGGTCTCGAGTCCACCTTCCACTTGGGGCACCATATGCGTCCGTGTGGCTTTTCTTTAGTTGGTCCTGTGCCTTCTCTTAAAGTGGTTGTCAGAGATGTATAGTAACTAAGTAGAACTACTTCACTACTGTACTTAAGTACGGAAAGGCGGTATCTGTACTTTCCTGGAGTAGAATTTTTTTCTCCTACTTCCACTTTTACTTCACTATATTTTTTCGATGATTTCAATACTTCTACTCCGATATTTTTTTTTGTGCTGCATAGTTACTCGTTACTATTATAAAAATTACCACTGGCAGAACAGTAGATGGCAGGTTTCATGAAGCTCAAAACATGTTTATTATCAGCGCATACGAAAATAAATGCTACTGTATGTATAAATAAAAGCTGCATTTGAAATAATAAAAAACAATATGATGTTCAAACTTTTGACTTCTTTCTTTAATAACTACATAACACAGTACTTGTACTTTTACTTTCAGTACTTGAGTAGCAATTTTTTTCTTCAAAGCTACTGGTACTTTTACTTTCAGTACTTGAGTAGCAAAATTAAAAAAAAAAACGACTTGCAATTCTTAAGTACAAAAAATTTTGAATACTTTAGTACTTCTACTCAAGTCACTTTTTGATTGAGCACTTCCACTTCTACTCAAGTCACTTTTAGATCGAGCACTTGTACTTTTACTCAAGTATGAGTTTCTAGTACTTTATACAACTCTGGTGGTTGTAAACCCCCGGGTACAGTTTGTACCTATAGATAAGCCTATGACAGTGATGGTGAACCTTGGCACCCCAGATGTTTTGGAACTACATTTCCCATGATGCTCAACTACACTGCAGAATTCATGTGACTAACAATCACAAAGATCTGCAAACATAACCACAGTGACACACCCCAATGTGTACTTTTACAGGTCAGACTGAGTAATAATAATGTGAGAGTAATAGTTTTCAATTAAAATGCATTATTAATGGTAATACTACAGCATGGATGAATGTATTTGATCTAATCACTATAGTGACATGGTGAATGGAGGAGACCTCTTAAAACAATATACATCTAATGGTGCCAAATTAAGTTTGAAGAGATCCCGTACCCACTTTTTTGCCCCTGATGATCTGGAAGGGCACATAGAGCACAGGGCGAACATGACAAACTGAAAACCCCCTCCCCCCCCCCCCCGCAAGATGTATGAGTATCATGTGTCAGCAGAAAATCTCTCCCTATAATGAACACAATGCCTACCCCATAAGCATAAATCCCCCTCCTCCCAGGATAAATCTGCCCCCTGTTGAAATCCTGAAATCCCCCCTTCCAGCACAAATACCCCCCCCCCCAAAAAAAAATATCCCCCCTCCTAGCACAAATCTTCTACCCCTAAATTTCCCCTCTGAGTACACATCTCCTGCCCCCCCACACTCCAAATCCCCCCTTCAAGCACAAATTCCCCTCAATTCCCCCTCCTAGCACAAATACTTCTGCAAACCCCCCCCCCCCCCCCCCCCCAAAAAAAAAAATGTCCATTCCTAGCACAAATACTCCCCAATCATCCTTACTGGCACAAATCCCACATCATAAAAAAAAATCCCCCCCCCTTCAGCATATTACCTTTTCTAACACAAATCCCCCCTCCTAGCACAAATCCTCTCTTCTTATCTTCCATCCGAACACAAATCCCTCTAAATTTCACTCTAATTTCCCTTCCCAGAACAGTTCTTACCTCCTGTTGCCCCCAAATTCTCCCTCCCAAAGAAAATCCCCCCAATCTCCTTTACAGTGCCCCCCCCCCACCCCACATTATGCCACAGAGCCCAGGGTAGCTGCCCCTCCTGCCCACCCCCTGTCCTGGCTCTGGGTGCATATGACCTGTACTGGTGCATGAGTCCACATTTGAAATTCAGGGCCCATCCCTACACTGAGGTGACCATGATTTTATGTAGAGTTCTGGCATCACATCCAATGCACATGAAAGAATTATCATCTATTTTTTGGGGCTCACAAAAATGTATGCACAATTGTCTGCTGGGACTTTACTTTATAAGAATATTGTGTGTGAGATATTTAATTATTATTATTATTTTGTATTTTTTGTATCTAGTCATCACTATTGTCATATTCACAGATATTTGTGGTTGTTAGTCACATAAATGTTGATTTATTAAATTGATTGATTTATACCCATTACTATTGATCATTTATCTATATGCCGCTAAAAAAGCTAGCAGGATTCTAATTATTTCTTACTCTATCAAAAAAGCAAAAAAAACAGAAGTTAGGACTTGGGCTATAAGTTAAGTAACTCCATTTTCTTTTTTATTAGGCCCGTTAATGTCACTTTATTATTTAAAGAGGGACTGCAGTCTGCTCACATAATTTGTATACAATTGTAAACATATTTGTCATTCTGAAGCTTCCCTGCAACCACTTTGCATATTATTTTATATATACTGCGATTCTGTACTTGCCAAATATGCTGCAGAAATCTCCCTCCACTAAGTCTGGCTACAGCCATTTTAACTGTGGGCAGCTGAAGCTGCTGCCTGTTCACTTCCTGGATTAACACAGACACACAAACATATACAGACAAACAGACACACTCACATCACAGCTTGTCTGCCCATTTCTCCTCTCTTGATCATGGATCTTTTCAGTCTCCTGTTATATCCGCCCTCATCCAGCCCCTGCAGCTCTGGAGCTCCCCTTGGCTCTCCTATGACTCATCCTTCTCCCTCGCTGGCAAACTCTTACGAGAGTGAGAGAGAGAGCTGTGCATGATGTCATTAGCCTAGGCAAATTACCAGACAAGAAAGAGGAAGTGGGCTAAGATATTGACTGGTAAAAAAAAAAGAAAAATTAACTATCCAAAGTTAAAACAACAAGGGCAGAGAATTTAATAAATGGAAAGATAAAAAAATGACCGAAGGTCCGCTTTAAGGTACAATAGACTTTGTAAACTCTTCGGAGCTCCAAAGTCTGCTCAGCTGGACCTGTAGTAAGTAATTCCAATGGATATGTGCGAGTCTTGTCTGTAGCTGTATCGTAGGAACATGATACCATGAAGTGCCGATTTGCTTCATCTGTATTAAGTTGGTATCTACGCCGTACCGCCATCGCTGAGGCTGGATTCTAGCAGACCGAATTCTGTAAAGTAATTTTTTCTCAGATCTGGTTGCCTAGGTGTTCACTACGGTTTACTAGCTTAGGGTAAAACTGCCTTATGAAAGTTTAACGGAGGTCGGGAGGACTGCGAATGTGACATTTCCCAGACTTATGTTATGGGAGCTAACAAAGCAGCAACGCTACCACCAAATTGGCTTTAAATAAATAATGAACAGCATGCTCAGTGCCTCACAGAACCAAATGAGGGAAGCAAGCTAACAGCACAGCAGTAATATAGAGGGTAGCATTGCTAGGTAACGGAAAGGGTAAGTTGGTGTCCATTTTGGAAGAAGAACCTATAAAGCAGGGATCTCCAAATGACGGCCTTCTGGCTGTTGCGGAACTACACATCCCAGAAGGAATTGTAAAACTGACATTCACAGACATGACTAAGCATGATGGGAGTTGTAGTTCCTGAACCTCTGGAGGGCTATAGTTTGGAGACCCCTGCTATAAAGCAATTCAGCCTTTGGGTTGGATCCAAAAGTTTACCACACATTACCCTCTGCCCTTTGCCTTACTACAAAAAGTGGAAAAGAAGTGTAATTAACCACTGTGGATATGGACAGGAAGACATCTAACCAGCACTATCATCCCTTGATAATCAAAATACTAGAGGGAGAAAATGTTTAAGGATGGGGTTTTGTGGGTGCAAAACTGTTTATACACATGCTACTGTTAGCCCTGGTTCACACTAGGGCGACCTGTGAGGCGACCTGGTCGCCTCACAGGTCGCCGCAGGTCGCCTCCCATAGGGAAGCTACGGACCCGTTCTAATAGGAGCGACACAAGTCGCTCCGACCTAGAAAAAGGGTCCGGAGCTTCTTTGGGGCGACCAGGAGGCGACCGCCATAGACTTCAATGTTATGAAGTCTGTGGCGGCCGCTCCGAGGTCGCGGCGCGCTGCTCGCACCGCGATCTCGGAGGTCGCCCCTGAAAGTAGCGTCGCGCCAGTGTGAACCGGCGCTTAAAATATCAAGTTTTGTTTACAAAAGCACATTGATACAATGATATAGAAGTGTACTACATGTACAGCAATAAAAATAGGATCCCTTTAAGAGCCGGTTCACACAGCAGCGACCCGACTTGCCGGGGCGACCTGTGAAGTCGCGGTGCGCAGCTCGCACCGTGACCTCGGATCGGCCGGCACGGACTTTATATCATTGAAGTCAATGCAGGTCGCTCCAGGTCACCCCAAAAAAGCTCAGGACCCTTTTTCTATGTCGGAGCGATTTGTGTCGCTCCTATTAGAAAGGGTCCTGTGCTAATCTATGGCAGGCGAACCCGCGGCGACTTGTCAGGCGACCAGGTCACCTGACAAGTCGCCCCAGTGTGAACCGGCACTAAATCTACAATCTACATGTTTTGTCATCCTGCCTTCTTCAGGAAGTACATGTAAGAGATGCTACTGAACAAAAGAAAAAAGTGAAAATATGCAGAAATTCAAAAACCCATGACTTGAAATATGCAATAAACACAATTCCCCCTTCATCAGGGCTTGTTCTGGTAGTAATGAAAGGAATACTGGGCAATAACCAACAGACCATATCTATTTTGTATGACTATACTGTGGCATGAGGTGGCTTTTGGGTGACATCATACTTGACTTTGCTGCCCAATAACTCTATCCCAGGATCACATATTTTACACAAAACTTTTTATTTTTTAACTGATTCAAACCTGACTTGCAACAATGTGTAAAAAGGCCTAAATGAGATGTCTGTATCTGGTTCCCTAGACATAAACAAGCAATTAACGTTAATGTATTTGTTTGTTGCCTATCTTGCACGACACAAATGCTTCTTTAAAACTGGATGAAACGCGCTGGTTGACGTCATCATGCACGTGTTCAATAAAGTGGCATGTTTTTATTATATTGTCTTATACCCAAGTTTCTTGTGAGTACATTTTTAACATAAAAAAGAGGTAGTTTTCAAGATAACGTACTATACTCTCTTTGCTCTCCTTCAGGTTGTCTTGGACATCAGGGCTTTAATGATGGAAGTGATAGTAGCTAAAACTGGACAACAATAGCAAAAACAAAGGTTAGTATGATGGCGGTCAACCTCCCCCTATCCCCATCATACTAACCGAACTCTAACCAGACTGAACCACTTTATACCTTCCTGACCAGGCCATTGTTCACTTCACAGCACTCTACCCAAATACATTTTATGCCATCTTTTAAGACAGATATAGCTTTCTTTGGGTGGTATTTAGTCACCACTGGGTTTTAATTTAAATATTTATTTATTTTGTTTTTTTTTTATAAGTATTACAGGGAAAAGCCGCCACTTTTCCTCTGAAGCTTATAGGCACAAGCCTACTGTGTCCGATGACATTACATCTATAACACATCCCTTACTCTAGCCAGTCATCAGTTCATAGCTGATTCAACCATTTATATTGGCTTTTGCTTACAAAAATGGATGAAGGCAATTCTACCGTTGCTCATAGAAATTTATGGAAAATTGCTATGTGTATAGGAATTTTGAGGGTTATTTTTTGGCTTTCTGTATCATTTTCCCGAACACACATTTCATTGGTCCTGTGTTACTGTGCAAAATGATAAATTAGGAATTCTGATGATTATATGCAGAATTTGTCTGGTGCTGAACCTGCTGAATGTTATGGGTGTCCCTGGTTGTCTAACGCTTGCTAAAGCATGAGTGATCCCCCATCTGACATCACCAACATATTACATATGCAGTAAAAGAGTTTCCTACATTAAGTGCCAGTTAGCACGTAAGAAAATTCTATGCAGATCAGATGCAATACGAAAAACATACTGTACATTCGTATGTCATCTAAAAAAATATTATTTCCAATAAAGGCTGTTCACATATATGAGATGCGAATTTAATACGATTCAAAAAGGGGTCCTGTGCGATTTTAGTGCGGTGCACTGCGGTGCGAATTTCCGCTCCATAGACTTCTATGGGACCGGATTGAAATCGCAGTCCATTGCTCACATCACTGCAAATTATTTTTTGTCTAGATTTAAAGAAATAAAATCACAGATGTTACCACTCCCTTCACAAATTCGCATTGAAATCCCACATGGCAAGCAGAAATGATAATGTGACTTTGCACCGTGTACTGCCTTAAATTTGCAATGAATTGGCAGCACATAAGTGTGAACCGGAACTCAAGCTTGCTGCAGAATCATGCACAGGTGGTTATACCAGGGTTAGGGCTGCAAATGGTGCCCCCGTGTAATCGGGGGGGGGGGGGGCAGTATCCGATCCAGCGGTGCTGCTGGGCTACCATAGACCTGGCTGAGGCCAGAAGGTCCCTGGCCATCTCTATGGTCTAGGAGACTGGAAGCGATGTCATGACATCACTTTTGGTTAGGGCAGATTTTTTTGCACCTGATCAATTTTTTTTTTTAACTCATGCTTTCCAGGGTAGAGGAGAGATGTGTAGATCCCCGATGTCTCCATAAAAAGGACTTGTGATGCCTTATTTCTATCACAAGGGATGGTGACATTTCTTGTGATAGAATTAAAAGTGATCAAAATAAAAAAAATAAATGGACAATGATAAAAAAGAAATAAATAAAATAAATAATAATAACATTTGCCCCCATATCCCTGTGCCCGTGCGCAGAAGCGAACGCATATGTAGGACAGGCACGAATATGTAAATGGTATTCGCACCACATGTGCGGTATTGCCGCAAATGTTTTAGTGAGAGCAATAATTCCAGCGCTAGACCTCCTCTGTAACTCTAAACTGGTAACCTGTAAAATTTTTTAAAGCGTCGCCTACGGAGATTTTTAAGTATCGTTGTTTGTTGCCATTCCAGTGGTGTGCGCAATTTTAAAGTGTGACATTTTAGGTTGCTATTTACTCTGCGTAACATCATCTTTTATATCTTACAAAAAAATTGGATTATATATTGTTTTTTTTTTTTTTTTGCATTAAAATTCTTTAAAGTGTATTTTTCCCAGAAAAACTGGGTTTTCAAAAACCGCTGTGAAAAAAACATGTGACATAAAAAATTGCAACCACCACCATTTTATCCTCTAGGCCCTCTGCTTATATATATATATATATATATATATATATATATATATATATATATATATATATATATATACGGTATATATTTTTTATAAAAAAAATGATACAATAAATGTATATATAAATATTTATATAACATATAAATATATAATTACATTATATTTAAATATATATATATATATATATGTATATATATATATATATATATATATATATATATATATATATATATATATCATGTTTGGGGGGGTCTAAGTAATTTTCTAGCAAAAAAAGCTGATTTTTATTTGTAAGTATAAGCAGAAAGTATCAGATTAGCCCTGCTCTTCAATTGGTTAAAAAACATGTTTACACTGAAAACTTGATGTACAGAGGATGCAATTGGGGTCTAAGCGGTTCAATCTGGTAATACATGCAGTTTGTGTAACATTGGGATTATGAAACTTATTATGGTCTAATATAACAGGATTGTCATACATTACATTTGGATGCAGAAACCTGTTAAAAAGAATGCTAGATAACAGAATTGTGATTGAATTTGACAATTCAATTATTTCGTTTCTCCCCCAACCTTCTTATTTATCCTACTTAAAGGGAAACTACTTATTTTACCCTTTTGAGGATCTATATGCAAATGTGAGCTGCTTAAGGGCTCCTTCACACAGGTGACTCAGCCACCTGCTTTTCAATTAAAGAGGTTGTAACCCCCCCTGTAAGTTGTACCTATAGGAAAGCCTATAATAAGGTACTGTAAATATCTCCTAAACTTGCACCGTTTAGGAGATATTTACTTTTCTTGCAGCCGATGACATCATCAGCGCATGCGCTGTGCAGGAACGGCCACCTGTGCCGTTCCTTCAGATCCCTGTGCCGTGAACGGCGGCTCCCGTGTGCATGCCCGGGAGTGATGTCATCATGCCTCCGGCCAATCAGATGGCCGGAGGACACGAACCAGGAAGTATGACAGTCAAAAATTTTGGCTGTGTCACTGCTGAGCGGGCGGCACTGTGGGGGCTTTGTTCTAAGGTGAGTATTTCATAATGAGCTAGTATGCAATGTCTTTCAGGTTTTTTTTTTTTTTTACAGGTTTTTTTTTTTTTTTAGTTTACAATCTCTTTAAGCTTTGGCAATAAAACCTGGAAGCTGATTGGTTTCTATGCAGACCTGCACCGCTATTTGTGTGCTCCAGCCCCCAATGTGGCTTTTCCAGATCTCATGTCTATAAGGCAGCCTGACAGTTCTTGGGAAGAAAAATTGAGCTCATTGCATTAAAAAAAAAAAAAAAAAAAGAGCTACAGACCCGTATTAAAAATGGGGCCTAAAGGAGCTTGCTGCATTGGGGCTCCACTGTATATCACTTCTAAATTTCCCATTCCCAATCAAACTTCAAGTGTAGAATAATTTCCCCAATGCTTGCCTGCTTTTAAATCATTAACACTGCTGGAATAATAAATGTACAGCGCACTAAGGAACACAGTGATCCAAACACTCAGAGACTGCGATCTTGGCAGTGTTAATGTAGTGTAAGCTTTTTGGTAATGGATTCTGACATAATACAATTCTGCCACTAAATGAGAATGAATATGCTCCATTATTTGGAGTTTAATCTTAGTCACACTAATTATGGGGATGGGAGTTATCACGGCTCAGCTCGCACAAACTATCCAAGCACACTTCAGCATCCGCCTAGCGCGGTCGACGCAAACGCTGGAGATCGAAGCGTAGATCGGATCGGGTCGGAACTCCTAAGAACGGACCCTGAAATTCATAAAGACTGGTGCAGATAGATTTTGCAAAAGTGTCTCGCATGCGTTCTAAAAATGGCACAGCGTGCGCCAAAATCACGCATCTGTAGAGATCTTCTACTTGAATTCAGTGCATATGAGACACTTCTGCAAAGTCTGTCGCTGAAAGAAAGTTAGTCTTATCCGCTTCATTACTGGACACTTTCACCCCGTTCCTTCCCAGGCCAATCTTCAGCTTTCAGCGCTGTCACACTTTGAGTCCCGGAACCCTGTGAATCCACTGCGGGTTCCTCCATCCAGGGGAAGACTGAAATTGCCCCCCCCCCCCCACCCCCTGGGCTGCTCTGATTAGGGTTGCCACCTCTTCCCTTTAATCCAGGACACATATTAATTACACAGGTTCTGGGGCTGATATAATGCACATAAGGCACAATGTGAGTGTAATTACCACCTTAATCAGCCCCAGAACCTGTGTAATTAATATGTGTCCTGGATTAAAGGGATGAGGTGGCAACCCTAGCTCTGATGTCCCATAAAAAGGCTGCACCCCTTCTGCCACAGACATGCCTAAAGAAGTCCTGGTGAAGAGAAGTAAAAAGTCCCCCCGCTTACCTACTGAGTGTAGGATGAAGACAAGGACAGAGCGCAAACCTCTCCTCCAGCATGGATGGTCTAAACTGTGTCTGAGCAGAGGCCGGTTTCATGCCCCACTGGAGACTCTCCTTTGCCAGACAGCTCCGACCGAGCTGTCCCAGCTCCCTCCAAATCCCCTTGCTGGCCAGGTCGGGAACCCTGATTCAGCCAGTAAGTAGAGATCACCTGGAGCGGAGCTTTAGCCGGGAATGGGGGTCAGGAGGAGGCTGGAAAGAGGGAAAGTGTGAGGGGGGGAAAAGTCGCTGCACCATGGGCCTCTGGTTTGTACTGGCTGAGTCGAAAGTTGCCAGTCAGCCCCTGCCCCCATAGCATTCAACTCGCAGGCAGTTCACACTGCCATATGCGAATCGCTGGGGGTGTCAATACAAAGTTAACGACACCCTCAGATCAGTTCACATATCGCAGTGCGAACTGTCAGTTCAGACATGAATCAGATTGCATAGGTGTGAACACCCATGCGATCCGTATCTGGTGCGGACCAAAAAAAGGGTCCTGTGCGAGTTGTGTCCGAATCTGATGCAAATTCAGCCATACAATTTGTATGGCTGAATTTGCATCGCACAGACATCATATGTGATTTGCACAGCAGTGCGCTCCGAATCACAGGCGATGTCTGTGATCGCATATATGTGAACCAGGACTGAATGGAAATTGCACGGTCATGCAATGTGGTACCCAGATGACATTTTTATCCTTTTTTCACATAAATAGAGCTTTCTTTTGATGGTGTTCAATCACCACTGGGTTTTTTTTTTTTTTTTTGCTAAATAAACAAAAAAAGAGAACATTTTGAACAAAACCCACATTTTACTTCATTCCTGTTATAGAATTTTGCAAATAAATAATCTTTCTTCATAAATTTAACTGAGGTGGCGGTGATCAGGAATCTTTTTTATAAATTTTTTTTTTTTTACAATTTTTTTTTTTTTTTACAATTTTTTTTACATTTAGTGAGCAGAGCAATACAGTGTTACCATAAGAAAAAAGGGTGTGCCAACATCCTAATAGACCAAGAAGAAAAGAACAGGTATTCTCATATAGAGACCCCTCTATACGTTAAAGTGGACTTTAAAGCCACACCATGAGACACATATACAAAAATGGTTTCAATAAAATTTTTATTTATTTGAACAAATAATATAAAACAATAAATATTAAAAGGGTGGGCCATGTAGCCAGAGCCGACCCAATCCAAAGGGGAAAAGGAGGGAGGGGTATCCTCCCTATAACAATGTTATATGTGTGTGCCCTACACTTCAGACACAGACAAGAGATAACTACAGATAGTACTGAATAATACGTACATACAAGAGCTCTTGTCCGATGGATAGTCATAGTACCAATGCACTGCTCTGGGGAGGTGATCAGGATTTTTTTTTTTTTTTTTACACACTATGATTACTTATAACAGTAAATCTTACTGTAATAAGCAACCATTTTTTTATGAAATTTATTCATACAGTATTTACTATTGTAATTAGATGTGATTGGCCACAGCTAATCACATGGTACAGATGGGCTGTGATTGGCCCTGTCTATACCATATGATCACTGTGACCAATCACAGATAGCAGTACAATAGCACACAATGAATGGTATGAATGGAAGCTATCCATTGTGTACAATTGGCATGTGATCTGCTGTGATTGGCCACAGCAATCACATGGTACCGGCAGCGGTCAGGTAAACTAATCTGTCTTCCGCTGTGACACAGCGGGGGATAGATTGCGCCACAGTGCGACTCCTAGTGCACACGTGAGGCACATGGTGGGGAGGATGTCATATGACATCTACCAAAAAGGATGAATGTCCCGCCTGGTCGTCATTTTACTATAGGCCAGTTAGGAAGCTGTTAATTAGTTCCACTTTCGTAAGGTACGAACTGTCTGTATTTTATTTTGAATTTGGCGCAGATGTTGCACCACAATATAAAAGTGGAGTCTGAATTTGGCGCACGAGTCGCTGTCAGAACCAAAACTGTTGCAGATGTTTTTTGAACTGGGTGCAACACATTAACAAGAGCAATTAACCACAAGAAAATGTGTGCAGCAACTTTACTTAATATACAACCCCCCCCCCAGGGGTGTTTCAATATTTCAAGGAAAAGAGGGTGCCTATTAGTACAGAAAAACAGAATGATTTAGGTAAAAAATGATTTTGCTGTAAAATTTTAATGAAACATATGTTGGAGATACACTTTAATCCATACTAGTACTATAATCCCCCAATTTTTGCCAAAATTTTTATAAAATTATTAAAACTTTTCCTTATTGCTACCCATAAGCTCCAAAACCTTTAAGTAAGGCACGCACCTTTGCCACATGATTGGCCAAACACATCACACCAGATAGGCATACATAAACTGTCACATGTACAGGAGAAACCATTTTATCTACTATGCCAATTTTTCTATCTCGTATTACTCTCTACAACCCACTTCTTCCTTTTGTTTTTTAAGGAAACTACGGTGTAATAATTTGGGGGTAATAGTCGTTTTTAGGCTCCATTCACACCTGAGCGTATCGTTTTAAGGCGTTTTTTTTGGGGCGTTTTTCAGGCATTTTTTCAGGTGTTTTTCAGGCGTTTTTTGCAGGTGTTTGGAGGCAGGCATTGACAAGAAGCTCATGTACTATTTTGAGCTTCAGGTGTTTTGCTTCAGGCGACAAAACGCTCATATGTGAACAGGGGCCATTGACAAGAATGGGATTTTGCATTTTTTCAGAGATGGACGTTTTACGAGCTGAAAAACGCTCAGGCGTGCACACAGCCTTTACTTTATTAGTTTAATATATTAATACAATCTTTGATTTACAAACAAACATTAATAGGTTATAAAGGAGCCCCAGGGCACTATGACATAGCCAAGGATACAGTACAGAAGTATTTACTTTTTAGGAACATTGTCTTTCAATAAAGCTTCAGATGTCTTTCTGTAATTATTAGTTTTTGCTACTGTTCTTTGTAAACAAAAGATATTTTCACAACTCCCTCTCCTGTACAAGTTTCCACTTTCCAAACTCTTTACCGAATGGCACATATACTGTATTTATACAGATCTATATATCCGATCTAAAAAAAGAGAGCTACACATGAGTGCTTATATATTCTGGAAGAGGTAGAAGGGCTGATTGGCATGCCATTGTCTACACCAAGTTCCCATGCAGCCATTAGGGATATGGTTGTGATAAGCATTGCACCTGCTATTGCAATGCTTCACACGTGGATGTGGATAATTATGAATAATCATGATCTAATGAGGAGTAAAATGCACAATGATTAAAGTTACACGGTTATGGAATAATAATATTAACTAGAAAAGTGTGAGGGTCTCTCTCTGCAGTACACACTCATCAGTAGTCATCTAGAGCAGTGCGGCCCTTTGCTTGCCTTTATCTGACCCTTGGGGACTATTTCTCCCGCTGACAAAAAAGGATGAGGCACTATTCCTTCCACTGACACCAAAAATGGGTACACTTATTCCCACTGACACCAATGACGGGGCACTATTTCTCCCACTGACACCAACGCTGAAGGACTATTCTTCCCACTGACACCAATGATAAGGCACTAATAATTCCCCTAATATCAAAGATAGGACTTTGTTTACTCCCACTGATGCCAGGACATTTCCTACTCCCACTGGCCATAGTCTGAAGGGCAGAAAACTGTGTTTAGAAAGTTTGAAGACCCCTGATCTAGAGGATGGTTGCTCATTTGGGTCAGCAGCCATTAGGGTCTCTGGTCATCAGACAACTGACTGGCAAGGGGGAATGAAGGTAGTCAGTAGATGCAGTGGTGTATTTAGGTTTTGTGCTGCCCTAGGCCTGACTAAACGTGTGCACCCCCTAATTTAAATATGACCCACCCCTTCCTGTAAAGGCCACACCCCTTCCTGTTTATGACCCACCCTGTCATCTGTAAACCATAGACCATAACCACAGTCTATCATTGCCCATCAGCATAGCTTCATCAGTTCCCATACGTTCAGCCTCATCAGTGCCGCCTGTTTACTGCCCATCAGTGCAGCATATCAGTGTGGCCCCATCAGTGGCCACCAGTGCAGCCTTATCAGTGCCCATTAGTACAGCCTTATGTCACAGGTTTAGTAAGGTTACCCTTTTTAAGATATTTGGACTTGTGTTTGCTGCCACTAATTGTAATTATAGGATTATTTCACTTATTTGTATAATAAATAGGAAGTCTATAGTCATTATACAAAGACAATGAAATATTTTTTTTGCTGCCCCCCTGCAAAGTGCCGCCCTAGGCCTGGGCCTTGTTGGCCTAGGCCAGGATACAGCACTGAGTAGATGCCCTTTTTCTTTGGAATCCCTAGACTTCATTTGGATGGCAGAGGGGGGAGAATAATACATTATTATTACACAGGATCATCCATCACCATTTTGGTGCCCTAAAGTATATGTAAAACCAAAACTTTTTGTTTGGCTTTGATAGGGTAGAGGCAGTTTTGATAGGATAGAGGGCGGTTTTGATAGGGTACAGGGCAGTTTTGATAGGGTACAGGGCGGTTTTGATAGGGTAGAGGACGGTTTTGATAGGGTAGAGGATGGTTTTGATAGGGTAGAGGATAGTTTTGATAGGGAAGAGGATGGTTTTGATAGGGTAGAGGACGATTTTGATAGGGTAGAGGGTGGTTTTGATATGGTAGAGGACGATTTTGATAGGGTAGAGGATGGTTTTGATAGGGGAGAGGACAGTTTTGATAGGGTAGAGGATGGTTTTGATAGGGGAGAGGATGGTTTTGATAGGGTAGAGGATGGTTGTGATAGGGAAGAGGATGGTTTTGATAGGGTAGAGGACGATTTTGATAGGGTAGAGGGCGGTTTTGATATGGTAGAGGGCGGTTTTGATAGGGTAGAGGACGGTTTTGATAGGGTAGAGGACGGTTTTGATAGGGTAGAGGGCGGTTTTGATAGGGGAGAGGATGGTTTTGATAGGGTAGAGGACGGTTTTGATAGGGTAGAGGACGGTTTTGATAGGGGAGAGGACGGTTTTGATAGGGTAGAGGATGGTTTTGATAGGGAAGAGGATGGTTTTGATAGGGTAGAGGACGATTTTGATAGGGTAGAGGGCGGTTTTGATATGGTAGAGGGCGGTTTTGATAGGGTAGAGGACGGTTTTGATAGGGTAGAGGACGGTTTTGATATGGTAGAGGGTAGTTTTTATAGGGTAGAGGGCGGTTTTGATAGGGTAGAGGACGATTTTGATAGGGTAGAGGACGGTTTTGATAGGGTAGAGGGCGGTTTTGATAGGGGAGAGGATGGTTTTGATAGGGTAGAGGACGGTTTTGATAGGGTAGAGGACGGTTTTGATAGGGGAGAGGACGGTTTTGATAGGGTAGAGGACGGTTTTGATAGGGTAGAGGACGGTTTTGATAGGGTAGAGGATGGTTTTGATAGGGTAGAGGGCGGTTTTGATAGGGTAGAGGATGGTTTTGATAGGGTAGAGGACGGTTTTGATAGGGTAGAGGATGGTTTTGATAGGGTAGAGGACGGTTTTGATAGGGTAGAGGATGGTTTTGATAGGGTACAGGGCGGTTTTGATAGGGTAGAGGACGGTTTTGATAGGGTAGAGAATGGTTTTGATTGGGGAGAGGATGGTTTTGATAGGGTAGAGGATAGTTTTGATAGGGAAGAGGACATTTTTGATAGGGAAGAGGACAGTTTTGATAGGGAAGAGGATGGTTTTGATAGAGAAGAGGATGGTTTTGATAGGGTAGAGGACGGTTTTGATAGGGTAGAGGACGGTTTTGAAAGGGTAGAGGATGGTTTTGATAGGGTAGAGGACGTTTTTTAAAGGGTAGAGGACGGTTTTGATATGGTAGAGGGTAGTTTTTATAGGGTAGAGGGCAGTTTTGATAGGGTAGAGGACGGTTTTGATAGGGTAGTGGACGGTTTTGATAGGGTAGAGGGCGGTTTTGATAGGGGAGAGGATGGTTTTGATAGGGTAGAGGACGGTTTTGATAGGGTAGAGGACGGTTTTGATAGGGTAGAGGACGGTTTTGATAGGGGAGAGGACGGTTTTGATAGGGTAGAGGACGGTTTTGATAGGGTAGAGGACGGTTTTGATAGGGTAGAGGATGGTTTTGATAGGGTAGAGGGCGGTTTTGATAGGGTAGAGTATGGTTTTGATAGGGGAGAGGATGGTTTTGATAGGGTAGAGGGCGGTTTTGATAGGGTAGAGGACAGTTTTGATAGGGAAGAGGACAGTTTTGATAGGGAATAGGATGGTTTTGATAGGGTAGAGGACGGTTTTGATAGGGTAGAGGATGGTTTTGATAGGGTAGAGGACGGTTTTGATAGGGTAGAGGACGGTTTTGATAGGGTAGAGGACGGTTTTGATAGGGTAGAGGATGGTTTTGATAGGGTAGAGGACGTTTTTTAAAGGGGAGGGAACAGTTAAAGCCCCTTTGAGTATACTTTGTGCTGTCTGTGTTCCTTTAGGCAGCTCTCTCTTCATTCTGTTTCGGAAACGCAACTGGAATCGAAAGAAAGTGTAAGTGGTTTAAGGGTAGAAAACAGAGAACATAAATCATCCCACCAAAGGTGAGGGTACGTGGATGATGGGGGGGGGGGGGGGTGTACAGTTAGATTGCAGCGCATTGTGTACAATGAGCAGTTTGCACCCACCACGCACAGAACTTGCCTGCCTTTACTTCCTATTTCATTAGCGGCCCGTCAAGTAATATTTTCTTTCAAACGGTAGATCCAAGAAACAAAAAAGCAAACATAGTTAAGCAGCTAATCACTTTGCATATCCCACTTCTGGGCTGACTGCCCATGCAGACGGACATCCGGTGGCATTTTTAGGCTTTTGTGCCGTCATCATTTTCTTAATTAAATATACTTATTTTGTGCACTTTTATAAGACATTATACAGAACACAGCTTTGCCGAATGATTTCAAATAATTAAAAACCCCAAAAATAAAAAAAACGATAAATATTTATTAGTCTGTTATTAAACTCTACAAGTAAAAAAAAAATATTAAACCTAATAATATTCAGCGTGCAATTATTCCGTTTAGATAAATAAAAATTGTAATTTACCGCCGCCGCGGCTCCATCTGTTCGCCGGGACAGCGGAGATAGCTCATCTTCGGAATGCAGTACCGTCTAATTTGCCCGTCGAGGATTGAGAAAGCAGAATTTTAGTTGGAGTTCTGAGCTTTGTCAAGTATGAACTTGGAACCCACAGAGACAGAGCAAATACCCTGAGGGGGAGATCTTAGCCGGCACTATGCCGCAGCAGAAAATCACATCCCTGCTCTTTCCAGTGGCTCCGTCTCAGGAAAAACTTACTATCAAAACAAAGAGCATGTGAAGTGCTGAGCCTCCAGGTTGTTAGGTAATCAGTTAACCTGACAAACACAGAGAAACTTAAAAAAGACATTTTTATTCTTCCCTGGCTTTGCATTCTTTTAGAAAACGGAGAAAAAAAAAAAAAAATGAAGTGCATCTGGAATAATAAGAGACACTTGTTGTCAATGAGCGGTTGAGTGAGCCATCTAGTATGTAGGCAGCAGTTATATAAGCAGGATGGGGGACCCCTCCGGGGTCACCCTGTTTTTCTGTGTTTCCTATTTGGTATATCTACTTGATCTCTAGAAGATTTACCCCCCTTCATGACCAGGCCATTTTTTTTGATACGGCGCTGCGCTACTTTAATTAACAATCGCGCGGTCGTGCGATGCTGTACCCAAATAAAATGTACAGCATGTCCTTATTTTCCCACAAATAGAGCTTTCTTTGGGTGGTATTTGATCACCACTGCGGTTTTTTTTTTTTGTTTTTTTTTTTGCGTTATGAACTAAAAAAGGCCAACAATTTTGAAAACAAAAAAAATATATATTTTTTACTTTCTACTATAAAACATATCCAGTAAAAAAATGTAAAAAAGTTTAAATTTCTTCATCAATTTAGGCTAATATGTATTTCGTTACATATTTTTGGTAAAAAAAAAAAAAAAAAAACCCCAATAAGCGTATATTGATTGGTGTGCACAAAAGTTGTAGTGTATACAAACTATGGGATATATTTATGGAATATTTTTTATTTTTTACTAGTAATGCCAGCGATCAGCAAATTATTGTGTGGCTGAAATATTATGGCGTACAAATCTGACACGAACACTTTGATACTTTTTTGGGAACCAGTGACTCTAATACAATGATCAGTGCTAACAATATGCCATGTCACTGTACTAATGACACTAGCTGGGAAGGGGTAAATATCAGGGGCGATCAAAGCGTTAACTGTGTGCCTAGCCAGTGTTTGTGTACTGTGTGAGGTGCTTTTACTAGGGGAAGGCATGGATGCTTTGCAGGAACACAGGATCCATGCCTTCTGTACTGACAGAACCGCAGTCTGCCTTGTTTATATAGACTGCCTGTGTAACAAATGATTGGCAGGTGCCAGTGGACATCGAGTCTGCGGTACCCCCTGATCGGCTTCCACTATGTATAATCACAGCAGGAGCTGACAGTGACCATTTGCGGAAGTGCGGAATCACGTGTATATATACGTGATCCTGTGCACAGCCACCTCCGTGTAGCAATAAAATTGCTATAGGACGGCCGGCAAGTGGTTAACCAGCAGGCAGCCGCTCCCAGGCAAATCGCCGTACATGTACGGCGCTCGCTCTCGGAAGGCTAGGGGGCCTCCGGCGGCGCGCTCTCGTCCCCGCTCCTCAGTGGGAAAGCCGACACAGCATGGAGGCGGCTCCAATTGCCGCCTGACACCCGCGATCGCTCCCCGCTAAGAGAGAAGAACGGTCGGCTGTTGTAAACACAGCTGACCGTTCTTCTCCCTGCAATGATCATAGAGTGCCTATGATCCTTCTATATAGGATCACATGTCTCTATGGTCATTTCAGAAGCCACGCCCCCCCACAGTTAGAATCACTCCCCTGGGGTCACATTTAACCCCTTGATCACCAACAGTATTAGCCCCTTCCCTGCCAGTGTCATTATTACAGTAACAGTGCATATTTGTAGCACTGATTACTGTAGTAATGTCACTGGTACCCCCAAAAGTTTAAAAAATGTCAGTCAGGGCGTCCGATCTGTCCGCCGCAATGTTGCAGTCCCACTAAAGATCGCAGATCGCTGCCATTACTAGTAAAAAATAAAACAATAAAAATGACATAAATCTTTCCTGTAGTTAGTAGACGCAATAACTTTTGCGCAAACCAATCAAAATAGGCTTATTGCGATTTTATTTTACCAAAAATATGTAGCAGAAAACAAATTGGCCTAAAATGTTAAAAAAAATTTAAAAATTATATTTTTTTGAGAATGTCCTATAGCAGAATGTGAAAAATATTGTTTTTTTTCAAAATTGTCCCCCTTTTTTTTTTGTGTATAGCGCAAAAAATAAAAATCGCACAGGTGATCAAATACCACCAAAAGAAAGCTCTGTTTGTGGGAAAAAAATAATATCAATTTTATTTGGGTACAGAATCGCACGACCGCGCAATTGTCCGTTAAAGTAACGCAGTGCCGAATCGCAAAATATGGCCTGGTCATTAAGGGGGGAAAATCTTTCGGTCCAGAACTGGTTAAAGCCTGTTATTAAGGATAATGCGCTAGGCCGGTGCGCCCTTTTGTTTGTTTCTTTTTAGCACTTTAATTGAACAAGCTGAGGTTAGAAGCTAAATGGTGTCTATCAGTGTTGGGGGTAACAAGTTACAAAGTAACGGATTACAGTAACGACATTACTTTTTTGGGTAACGAAGTAACGTAACTAGTTACAATACTAATATTGGTAACTACACTACTTTACTAGGCTATGGGAAGTAACTACACTACTTTACTAGGCTATAGGAGGTAACTACACTACTTTACTAGGCTATAGGAGGTAACTACACTACTTTACTAGGCTATAGGAGGTAACTACACTACTTTACTAGGCTATTGGAACGCGCTTTCCTGCGTTACCCAAGCCCTGCGATACAATTGTTATTTCGAAGAATAGAAAGGGATGAAATTTATGACTTTTTGTTGCACTTTATGTTTTATTCTGTTTTTTTCAGGTTTTGTTCTCATGTTTCCCAAAGCCTGTGTTTATACAATAAACTCTATGCAGAAAGAGTGTCATGTATCTTCTTCTACACGGTCAATTAAGAAAGAGGAAAGTAAAGTAATAAGTAATGAAGTTACTTTTCAAATGCAGTAACTAGTAAAGTAATCTCGTTACAATTTACAGAAATAACTAGTAACTACCCCAACACTGGTGTCTATGCAGAAATGAGTCTGAGTTTTCACTCTCCAGCTTTAGTAAAGAAATCCCAATGGGAAAGCCAAAAGTAAGGTCGTTTGGGGGTAAGGATGCAAGGGGCTTTAAATAGCTTCTAATGGTTATTGAAACAACTTTTAGCTAGCGGACCCTCATTAGCCAAATCATTTTACAATTTTGTTTTTCACAAAAAAAATAAAAAATAAAAAAGAAAGAGTTAAAAAAAAAAGTCTAATAAAAAAGGTTGGGATGGTACAAAAATACAGTCAAATACACACACACACACACAAAAAGTAAAAACAAAAGAGCGCTAAATTAAATAAAGTAAACTACACTAAATATAACCCCCCCCCCCCCAAAAAAAAAAAAAGAAGATTTTTTTATAATCAAATACATTTTGCCTAAGCAACTCAATTATCAGAAACGGAGTTTTCGCCAACGGTCAAGTTTTTTATTTTTTTATTTTTGGCAAAATTTATTTTTACAAGAATCTCTCCACTCACCCGTAGCTCTTCATGTTTTATTCCTGCATTTAAAAATGACAACATCACTTAATTAGGCCCCAAAACACCAGAAAATCATGTTTTCCTAATTTTTGCCACTCTAGCTAGCTAACTGGCATCCAATGATACTGAAATGTATCCATCTCAAAGAGTTCTTGTTCGTGAATTCACTGTAGGTACGCTGCGGTCTGTACACGTGTATCTGCGTACATCCGGAGCCGCGAGGATATGATTTGGCTCTCCGCACACAATCAATGCACCGGTGTACTTGCATAACTTTTAGTAAATTAGCCCCAATGTGAGCTGCCGAGGGGGGGAACCATCGGGAGTTCTATAGATACCTAGAATCTGAAGACCGGTAAAACGCTCCATTCCGACAGAGATAAATCCAGCTCTCGGGAAGCCTCTCTGCTATACATATATCTATAATAAGTTGATTTATACCTCGCCGGATAAGAAGAGGTGAGTAAATACACAGCAGGAGATGTGAAAAAGGTCACGTCTCCAAAGACTAATCATTTTCCTGATGGTGAACTTTGTAAATGAGCGCTGCCTTGTAAGTCATACCCTGCCTGCCATTACTGGGTGCCGGTTCTGCTGCTTCATCGTTTTTTCAGGGCTTGGGGAGGGGATGAAATATCGTATCCTTGTGGCACGCTGACATTAAAATGCGTGGAAATGAGTAAAGATGTTTGCGTGTCTCCTTTTGATGTATATAAATACAGCTGTCTAGATTCCTCTGACTCCCACTGAACGTAAAGTAGAAAAAATATTTTCTGCTGTGGAAGTGATTTCCTAAATATCGGCTAAAGGGGAAGTCCACGAGTCTCTAAGTATGACTCTAAGGCAGCGGCCTCCAACTGTGGCTCAAGGGCCAGATGCGGCCCTTTGCTTGCTTTTATCCAGCCCTTGGGGCACTATTCCTCCCACTGACACAAACAATGGGGCACTATTCCTCCCACTGATACCAGCAATAGGGCACTATTCCTCCCACTGACACCAACAATGGCGTACTATTCCTTCCACTGATACCACCGATGGGGCACTATTCCTCCACTGATACCAATGAGAGGAAACAATTTCTCCCACTGACACCAGCAATGGGGCACTATTCTTCCCACTGACACCAGCAATGAGGCACTATTCCTCCCACTGACAACAACAATGGGGCACTATTCCTTCCACTGACACCAGCAATGGGGCACTATTCCTCCCGCTTACATCAGCAATGGGACAAAATTCCTTCCACCGATGACAATAATGGGACACTATTCCCCCCACTGACACCAATGATGGGGCACTATTCCTTCCACTGACACCAGCAATGGGGCTTTACTCCTTCCATTGATGCCAATGATGGTGCACTATTCCCCGCTAACACCAATGATCGAGAACCATTCCTCCCACTGACATCAGCAATAGGGCACTATTCCTCCCACTGACTCCAGCAAGGGGGCAATATTCCTTCCACTAATACCAATGATGGGGCACTATTCCTCCCATTGACCCCAGCCATGTGGTACTATTCCTTCCACTGATGACAATGATGGGACATTATTCCCCCCACTGACACCAATTATGGGGCACTATTCTTCCCACTGACACCAACAATGGAACACTATTCCTCCCACTGACACCAACAATAGGGCACTACTGCTTCCACTGATGCCAATGATAGAGCACTATTCCTCCCACTGATACCAATGATGGGGCATTTTTTACTCCCAGGGCAATTTTTACACACACTGGCCACAGTCCCCCCCCCCCCAAAGTAAAAGGGAAAGTAAGCTGGCCCTTTGTTTGGAAAGTTTTTTTAGACCCCTGCTCTATGACCCTAGTGCAGTGATTGTCAACTTTCAAGTTATATGGGGCCTCAAATGGGGCCTTTGAATTCTCCAAAGAGCCGTATACAATAAGAATTGTGTTATGAATATTTATGCCCCCCCCCGCCCAACCACTGGGAAGTTCATGGTCAGTGGTGCATGCTGGGGGTGGATATAAATATTTGGGGGTGGTCTGGTGAGCTTTCCGGGCTGAGGCCTAGGGAGCTGTGTGAAGTTTATGTGCTAATAATGTCAGAAGCCTGCATGAGCCTAGCACACAGAATCCTCAAGCTGCCCTGCCTAGTTGAGGAGGGTACAGCAACCAAGGTGGAGAGCCAGAGGAGAAGTCTTGCTGGAGGGGGATGGTGTCTGCCCTCAGAGGGTCCTGGAACTCCCTTGGATAAAGGTGGAGTCTGGAATTCCTGTTGTAGTAGGTATCTGAAGCCCTAACCCTCTCTCTTCGTGAGCTGGAGCAATTAAAGTCTGGAAAAGACTAAAGCGACTGGTGTTCTATGTTGTGTCTCTCCACTGTGGCCATTGATCCTGGGATAGTGCTAGCCCTTTCTTGCCTTTGGGGCTCTTCTTTCCCCAGCCAGCAGGAGGCACTACATATAGCTAATTACAACGTTATAATTGTTATAATTCCAATCCAAAATAAGGTTTTCCACCAGATCAAATATACATTCTTTTGGTATACTTTCCTTTTGAGTTCATTCTAGTCATTATTCAATTCTTCTAAGCCATGATGAAGTGGGAATTATGTTGTCCCTGAACCGTGTTGGCAGCATTATGAACAATTAAAGGCACTTTGAGCTTGTTTACTTCCTGGTATGGCGCAAATTTGTGTACATTGAGTTGTTTCTGGGTACCAATTGAGCCTGTATGTTTCGGAGCTGCCTCACCAGAGCCACTGAACTCCTTTGAAGATTCCCTTGCCCTTGTACCATTGGGGTAAGCATTGAAACCCCAGTACCCCATAAGGGTTCATTTACACCGCTTTTATCTGCGAAGAGTGATCTGCGTTTCCATCTTTCTTCAGAGAGGTGCAGAATCGCCTCCTCACCACCTGTTTTAACAATCTGAACCCCCAAAACAATGTGTGCATTACGGGGTGCTTGCAGAGTGGCCCCATTTACTTGAATTGGTTGCACCTGCTGGGCACTAAGCCCATCGAAAGCGACAGGGTGTATAATTCCTACGTTGACTGCGAAGCAAAGCATTGACTCCATGGCAAGTGTACACCCCCCCATCTGTTGCCTCTGCAGCTAAAGGGAAATGGTTGGGGGCAGCTAAAGGGGAATGGTCCCTCAGTCGCTAGTGTGAACAAGCTCTAAATGAGTTTTTATTGCTGTTTGGGTTTCCTTTGCAAAATTTTCCCCTTGCTTCCTGGTTGGAAGCTGAGTGTCAGGCAGGAAATTAGGGGAAATCTCTCTAATGGGAACCAGAAAACATCGAAGATATGACTCAGGTTTTCCCCCATCTTCAAATCTGGCCACTAACCGCCCCCCCCCCCCCCCCATGAGATCCAGGAAACGAGGACCTGATTCATACCACCAGACTCCACTATTATCAAACATTTCACTTCGGCTCCACTAACCCTCTAATGGGTCCTCCAAAGATACAGGGATGTTTCTTTCTCACATTCCAATGGTCATAGGAATAAAACCTGCACAATACAAAGGGATATCCATTCTTCCTCTTTCCGAAAATAAGACCAGCTGTCCACATGATAAATCTATTTCTCTAGCCACATCCTCCCAGTTTAACTTTCTGCGGCCTCTCCGGTGTGATTTCTGTCATTACACCCGCCGCGAAATGCTCTCGTTCTTCCTTCTCCTCCAGAAAATCCATTTTGGTAAGAAGTACATAGATCCGGCCCCCCGGGGTGAGAACTACATAGTCCAGGGGTGGTGCCATTACCGAAATGTGAAGTACAACAATTTCCGAACACTTAAAACCTATTTTGTCTTTCTGTAAAGAATCTTCATAACACCTCGGTGTTAGCTTTACGGGATCTCCATTGTGAAGTCTAGTCACCCAAGGCAAGAGGAGACACTGGAACTGTGCTGCAACTTTAGACCGCATGAGCCAGCGCTGCCTAAGACTAAGGCCTGGTTCACACCTATGCATTTTTTAGTGTTTTTTCAGTTTTGCAGAAACACACTACAGTCCATTTACCATGGTTTCCTATGGGTCACGTTCACATCGGTGCATTTTATGGAAAGGGCCAGGGACATTTTTTCTGCTTTTTGGATTCATAGACTTCAATGGATCAAAACATTGTATTGAAAAACACAAAATGCACCCGGAATATGCAAACTGCAAACTGCATGGGTGTGAACCGCTTAACCACTTCAGCCCGGAAAGTTTTATCCCCTTCCTGACCAGGCCATTTTTTGCGATACGACACTGCATTATTTTAACTGACAATTGCGTCGTGGTGTGACGCTGTACCCAAGTAAACTGTATGTCCTTTTTTTCCCACAAATAGAGCTTTCTTTTTGTTGTATTTGATCACCTCTGCTGTTTTTATTTTTGTTGCGCTATAGACAAAGCCCGACAATTTTGGAAAGAAAAAAAAAAGAAAACATTTTTACTTTCTGCTATAAAACACATCCAATAAAAAAAGTGTAAAAATCAAATTTCTTCATAAATTTAGGCCAATATGTATTCTGCTACATATTTTTGGTAAAAAAAATCCCAAAAAGCGTATATTGATTGGTTTGCGCAAAGTTATAGCGTCTACAAACTATGAGATAGGTTTAAGGGATTTTTATTTTTTAAATATTTTTTACTAGTAATGGTGGCGATCAGTGATTTTTAGCAGGACTGCGACATTGCGGCAGACAAATCTGACACCTAGTGACACTTTTTGGGGACCAGTGACACCGATACAGTGATCAGTGCTAAAAAAAAAATGCACTGTCCCTGTATAAATGACACTGGCAGGGAAGGGCTTAACATCAGGGGCAATTAAAGGAGTAAATGTGTTCCCTTTGAGTGCTTTCTAACTGTGAGGGGGAATGGATGCACTAGAGCAGGCATCACTAAATGGCGGACCGTGGTCCGGATCCGGACCCAGTTAATGTCTCATCCGGACCCACCCTTTAGAGTCGTTCTGCCCACAGCCATCACCACTGCCAGTCTCACAGAGCCAACAGCTGGAGGCAGGACAGCTATAGACAGAGGGCGGGGGCTACCCAAGTTAACAAGCAGGTGATTGGTTGCGAGGATACAGGGCGGTCATCGAACAAACATGCGATTCGGACCTCTGCTGGAAGAATATTTTACTGACTGGACCTTTGTAAATTTTAATTCAATACCCCTGCATTAGAGGAAAACAGAAATCTCCATTTTCCTCTGGCAGAAAAGCGGTTTGCCTTATTTACATAGGCAGACCGCCGTTCTGCCTCTCTCTGAATGATCGCCAGCAAACATCGTGTCCGGCTGACCCGCTGATTGGCTCCTGTTGTGTGCAATCACAGCAGGAGCAGGGCTCCGGCAGAGGGCGCGCACCCCAGAGCTGAAGATGACAGTTACGTAATTTTGCGCTTAAGGGCCGCCCTGCCGCAGTATATGTACGCGGGGTGGTCCTTTAAGCGGTTAAAGTGGATTTATGGGCAAAAAAACCACACATACAGTATATACTGCAGTTTGTCATTAAGGGGTTAGATCAGATTTTCAGAAAACATGAACCAGCCACCCACACAATCGATCCCTGCTGCACTTTCCTCCTTGGATGATTATCTTTCTTTGCCCACACTAGCTGATGTAGCGGCCCTGGCATTTGAAAGCCACACACTTCTAAGCTTTCTTTCCTCCAGGACGGCGGGACAGCTCAAAGTGATTCTCATTGGCCATTGCGGCCATGTGCCACCACTGATTAATGCCCATTCACCATCGCAAGCACGATGATACTACACATCCCATGGGCTGTGTATTGCATATTCAGGTGCAGGCAGTAGAAAATAATCAATGAGGCCCCTTTCACACTGGCAGAGTCCGCCAGGTGATCCGCCCACTCAGCAGAGGATCTCCCCCGTTGATCCCCTCTGAGCAGGCGGGAGACATGTCCGTGTCCGCTCTGCTGATGCAGAGTGACTCCTGGGAGCTGAACGCCATCGCTCCCAGGAGTCAATGCGCCTGCACCGGCCCCGCTCATCAGTTCCGGGGCATGCACGTCATCCCTGCACAGCTTCTGGGCATGCCCAGAAGCTGTTTACCGGAAATTACGCTCCTGCACCAGAACTGATGAGCAGGGACGGTGCAGGCACATTGACTCCTGAGAGCTGAACGCCATCGCTCCCAGGAGTCAATGCGCCTGCACCGGCCCCGCTCATCAGCTCCCAGGTGTCATCGCAAACAGAAAGAGACGGCGCGGGCCGCGGGCGAAGAGGGAGGAAGTAGAAGGAAGGTAAGTATGCTTTCTTAAAAAACAAGGTAAGTAAAGAAAGAAAAAATTTGGGAGCATCCATATGTTTTTCAGGGCATTTACAGCAAGCGGATGGGTCAAAATTGTTTTTGAGCCTGGAAACTCCGCTTTAAGGTTAAACTGCTTTTCTTCTAGTTTTAGTGAATGCCCACGTGTCTTTTTGAATTCCCTTTCTCTGAAAAGTTTGTGCCCTATGCTCGGGTCACCTTTAGAGTATTTGTACATTGATATCATATCCCCTCTCATCGTCTCTTCTCCAGAGAGAATAAGTTCAGTGCTTGTAGTCTTTCCTCATAGTTGATGTCCTCCATTCCCCTAATTATCTTTGTTGCCCTTCTCTGGACTCTCTCCAGTTCCAGCACATCCTTCCTTAGGACCGGTGCCCAGAACTGGACGGCATATTTTCAGTATTCTCTGTAACCTGTTAAGGAATTTCTCGCCACAAAATAAAATATTTCACTTATGGGTGGAAGCCATCGGGGTGAATCCCATTCGGCCTTTTAATGTCAGGGCCGCTCCGATTTCCACTTTCCTGTGCTGCAACAAAACTGCCTTCTTTGCCCATAAACAGCAATCACTTTAACAGCCGCGGCATCGTGAGTCGGGCTAAAAAAACGCACAATGCAATTTTCATTTATTCAAAATGGCACATTGAGTCGCGCAAACATCCGGCGGTGCCGTTATTGGCAATATAACGCCTATCCATCATGAGCGTGGCAATACTCATTCTATACCTTAACCTTTACGCCTCCCCGTGAAATCGATAATTCTATAGAGAAGAAAAATTCTAAATATATTATTCAGGCTTGAAATTTGGCCAAATTGAGGTAATGATGCAGCGCGGAGGGGACGGCGGAGGGGTTTTGCGACAAGGAGTAATCGCTGGCAATTGTCTGCTATTGATATCTATTTAGTGACCCACTGAAGTGATAAACAATACATCCAGGCAGGACGGCCATTAGTAGCAATAGGTAAAAGGTTGCCGATTCAAATGAAGCGTTAAAGGAGAGCGAAACCCACATCCGTCTCTTCTTCCTTTTCTTTCCTGCAAGAAACTTTAAGGGGGCCATTTATAGCAGCAGTATGCCAGATATCTCCAGGCAGATAAAAAAGACGCAAATGAATGATCACTGATACATTATTCATGTGTTGTTTTAAATGCAATCAGTCTGTGTACCTAAATTTGACATGGTATCAGCCCCTTGCAAAATCCATACAGTAGAGCTCAGACTGGGGTAGGGAGAAGCAGCACAATGGGCCAGTCCAGCAGTGTATCCAGCAGCGGTGTGCTTTAAAATGGGCATTGTGTTGCGCTTGCTTTAGGACCCGGAAACATTTTGGAGGGGGAACCCAGCCAAAGACTTGGCAAAGTTAAGTGACAAGCCTCTCTCTACCATTCACACCTATTACGCTGGGTTTCCAGCTTTGTACACCTGCTGTGCCCATTATGAGGGGTTCCCATCATCCCTGTGCTGAGTTCCCGAGTCTATACACCTGCTGTGCCCATTATGAGGGGTCCCCACCATCCCTGTGCTGAGTTTATGAGTATGTACACCTGCTGTACCCATTATGAGGGGTTGTCACCATCCTGATGCTGAGTTTCTGGGTCTGCACACTTGCTTTTAGCCATTGTGAGGGGCTCCAACCGTTTCTGTGTCTGCATACTTGCTGTGCCTCTTTTGAGGGGCTCCCACCATCCTTGTGCAGCGTTCCTGGGTCTGCACACCTGCTTTGCCCATTGAGAGGGGATCCCACCATCCCTGTGCTGAGTTCCTGGGTCTGCACATCTACTATACCCATTATGAGGAGTTCCCTCCATCCCTGTGCTGAGTTTCTGGGTCTGCACACTTGCTTTTAGCCATTGTGAGGGGCTCCAACCATCCCTGTGCTAAGTTCCCGGGTCTTCACACCTACTGTGCCCATTATGAGGGGTTCTCACCTTCCCTGTGCTGAGTTCCTGGGTCTGCACACCAACCATGCCCATTATGAGGGGTTCTCACCATCCTTTTGCTAAGTTCCTGGATCTGCACACCTGCTTTGCCCATTGTGAGGGGCTCCCACCATATCTGTGCTGAGTTCCTGGGTCTGCACACCTACTATGCCCATTATGAGGGGTTACCACCATCCCTGCATTGTGTTTCTGTGTCCACACACTTGTTGTGCCCCTTTTAAGGGTTTCCCACCATCCTTGTACTGAGTTCCTAGGTCTGCACACCTGCTGTGCTCATTGTGGGGGGTTCTCACTACCCCCGTGCTGAGTTCCTGGGCCTGGACATCTTTTGTGACCATCATGAGAGGTTCCCACTATTCCTGCTTGATTTGTTTTTTTATTTTGTGAATTCTCTCTGCCCTAATCAGTGGATACTATGCCTATTGAGTTTTTGCCTACGCTGTAGTTAGCTGAGACTAATTGTATAATTTTTCGCCTGGTTTTTCCCCAAGCTTATGTTGGCTTGTGATTTCTCACTGTCGCCAGGCTCAATAGCCTGGTTTGGGGCATAACGTGTACTGAAGTGATCCTGAAGTTGTCCTGCCTGGTCTGATGGAAGCTGTGCAAAGGAGATCCAGAGAAGGCCCCCTGCTGGAGAGACCCAGGAAGAAGGCTAATATCTCACAGGATGTACTGAAATTAGGGAACGTGCTTACAGTGTTGCCAAGTCGGCTTAAAAGTTCTGAAACTGTGAAGCTGGACATCGATCTGGATCTGGAGAGTCTGTGGGTGTCTGCTATGCAGTGTTAATTTTGGCAGAAAATTTCAATTTAGTTTTAGTCTTAGTCTTTAGTCCCATTTTAGTCTTCTGCAAGTGTTTTAGTTTTAGTCGTATTTAGTCGACTAAAACTCCAGTACATTTTAGTCTACTAAAACGTCCTACATTTTAGTCGACTAAAACTCATTTTAGTCATCTATAATCGAATGGGTGTAGTTCAATTGTAATTTGTAATGCATTATTTAAGCATTTCTCTACAATTTCCAAACTCATTATATACTACTGCTGGTCCTGGAGTGAAAAATCTAATATGTTATTATTTATGGTATTAAGCTTTGAGCATGCACCAATTTTGGCAGCAAATTTCGATTTAGTTTTAGTTATAGTCTTTTGACTAAAATGCCATTTTAGTTTTAGTCGTATTTTAGTCATCTGAATTGTTTTAATTTTAGTCGTATTTTAGTCGACTAAAATTGTGTTAATTTAGTCGACGAAAACGTTTTAGTCGGTTTTAGTCGACGAAATTAACACTGCTGCTATGGCAGTGATCCTCAACTCCGGTCCTCAGGGCCCACTAACAGGCCAGATTTTAAGTATTACCTTGGGGGGATGCAGACTAGTGTACTACAATCACTGAGCAGCAAATGATATCACCTGGGATGTATTTCAGTTATCTTGCAAACCTGGCCTGTTAGTGGGCCCTGAGGACCAGGGTTGAGGACCACTGTGCTATGGTACCCGGGACCCCTAACCCTAACCTCCTTATCCGTTCTTCAATAAAACGTTAAAAAGACAAAATTTACTGCCGCCCAATATCCTTTCTCTGTCCCCCCATTTTAGCTATGGACTCAGCCCTGATGTTAAATGCTAGCCTTTCCCTGGCCTCTGAGATGTCTTGCCTTTGGGGTGTCAGAGGCATGTTACATTTATATGATAGAGCAGTCTTTCTCAATCTTTTACCCCAGAGAAACTCTTGAAATAAGTTTTAGATCTTAGGGAACCAGTGCTTAAAACCAAATGATTGGTGGTTATTGGAAAGAATGCCCCTTACATTGGTGATCAGAATGCCACCCTTACAGACAAGCTAGAAAGCTCATTAGTGTCAGGCCACTGGCACTCCCACGTGGTGGTGTTGGACTTGAATCTACAGAGGCACCATCAGATAGAGGTCAATCAGCCACAGCTGATGGAACCCTCAGCAACCTCTGAAGGAACCATCAGCACACTGTGTAGGAACCAAAAGCAACCTCTATCTAAAGGAACCCTTAGCAACCTCTGAAGGAACCGTCCATCAGCACACTGTGTAGGAACCACAAGCAACCTCTATCTAAAGGAACCCTTAGCAACCTCTGAAGGAACCGTCCATCAGCACACTGTGTAGGAACCACAAGCAACCTCTATCTAAAGGAACCCTTAGCAACCTCTGAAGGAACCGTCCATCAGCACACTGTGTAGGAACCACAAGCAACCTCTATCTAAAGGAACCCTTAGCAACCTCTGAAGGAACCCTCAGCAACCACCGAAGGAACCTTCAGAGACCTCTCAAGGAACCCTTGGTCTACACAGATTGAGATTGGCTGTTGCAGAGAATGCAGCAAGAAGAGCTAGAACACACAAAGTTGGACAGGAACACCCAGTAGACAGGTGCAGAGCCGGAAATTCTGGCAGAGAGGTCACATCCATCAGATGACAGATTAGGCACTCCAACTACAGGGCCGCGGTGACTTGTCATAACGAACAATTTCCCATAATTGCACCAGCTGAATTGAAAAATGATTCGCCGACTCTTGTAGATATTATAAGCGAACAAAAGGGGGCTTTTATGTATTTTCTCCGAGACATCCTTTAGGTAAACAGGAATCGCTGAGCCGTCTTTAGACATGAAAGTGTGGAAATATTTCAGACAAAGCCTAAATAGGACAAACCTGTCAGATAAAAGTGCTCTCAGGAGCTGATCCTGCCAACAATCCCATCTCCCTGTAGGCCGTCTAATTTCTTCATTCCCCTGATGTTTTTGTCCCATTCATCTTCACTACCCCCGGCTGCCGTTCATTCATGCATCTATTTCATTCTCTTATTTTATCCTCTGCGGGACGTCATTCACTTATCTTGCGCTGACTTTCAATCACCGTCCTCGGCCATCAATTGTTTGGCTCATGATCCGCTGACATCTACATGTTGTGCATTGTGAATATTAATGGAGCTGCCAGTTTCACAGAGCAAAACGTTATGGGAGCTTTCTAAGCCAGATGTATCAGCCACATAGGGGGCTTATTCAGGGATATTACAAAAAGGGAAAGGAAGGAAAAAGCAGGGGAAGGAGAGGAAAAGAAGACAGGAAAGAGAAAGAAGAATAAGAAAGTGGAAGGGGAGAGAAAAAAAAGTAACAAAGAAAGAAGGAAAATAGGAAAAGGAAGAAAAGTAAAAAATAAATGAATAAGAGAAAGGAACGGAAAGATAGAGTATGGAAGGGAATCCTTGGGAAAGGAAAAGATAGAAGGAGAAGGAAAGGAAACTAGAGGAAAAGAACAGAAAAATAAATAGAAGAGGAAAACAAAAGTAAGGGAAAAAAAAAATAAGGGAAAAGAAAAAAACATGAGGAAAAAAAAACTAGAGGAAAGGAATGGAAAGCAAAATACTGGAAAGGAAAGGGAAAGGAAGAGGAACAGAAAAGAACGATAATACAAGGAAAGGAACACAAAGGGGAAAGGAAATGAAAGGAAAGGAAAGGAAAGGAAAGGAAAGGAAAGGAAAGGAGAGGAGAGGAAAGGAAAGGAAAGGAAAGGAAAGGAAAGGAAAGGAAAGGAAAAAGAAAGAAAAACGAGAATGAAAGGAAAAAGGAAGAGGAAGGGAAAAAGAAACAAGGATAGATAAAGAAAGGAAAATGAAAGAAAAAAGGAACGTAAAGGGAAAAGAAAGAAAAACAAGAATGAATGGGAAAAGGAAGAGGAAGGGAAAAGAACAGAACAGGAAAGAAAAAAAGAAAAATAAAGAAAGGAAAATTAAAGAAAAAAGGAAAGGAAAAGAAAAGAAAGGAAAAAGGAAAGGAGAGGAAAAGAAAGGGAAAAAGAAAGGAAAGGAAAGGAAAAGAAAAGAAGAGGAAAAGAAAGGGAAAAATAAAGGAAAGGAAATGAAAGGAAAATGAAAGGAAAAGAACAGAAAAATAAATAGAAGAGGAAAACAAAAGAAAAAAAATAAGGGAAAAGAAAAAAACATGAGGAAACAAAAACTAGAGGAAAGGAATAGAAAGCAAAATACTGGAAAGGAAAAGGAAAGGGAAAGGAAGAGGAACAGAAAAGAACGACAATACAAGGAAAGGAACACAAAGGGGAAAGGGAAGGAAAGGAAATGAAAGGAAAGGGAAGGAAAGGAGAGGAAAGGAAAGGAAAGGAAAGGGAAAAGAAAGAAAAACGAGAATGAAAGGAAAAAGGAAGAGGAAGGGAAAAGAAAGAAACAAGGATAGATAAAGAAAGGACAATGAAAGAAAAAAAGGAAAGGAAAGGGAAAAGAAAGAAAAACAAGAATGAATGGGAAAAGGTAGAGGAAGGGAAAAGAACAGAACAGAAAAGAAAAAAGAAAGATAAAGAAAGGAAAATTAAAGAAAAAAGGAAAGGAAAAGAAAAGAAAGAAAAAAGGAAAGGAGAGGAAAAGAAAGGGAAAAAGAAAGGAAAGGAAATGAAAGGAAAAGGAAAATGAAAGGAAAAAGGAAGAGGAAGGGAAAAGAAAGGAAAAGGAAAGAAAAAGGGATAGGAAAAGAAAAGAAAAGAAAGGAAAAGGAAAGGAGAGGAAAAGGAGGGGAAAAGAAAGGAAAGGAAACAAGCGAAAAGAACAGAAAGGGCAGAGGAGAGGAAAGTCGAGGAAGAGAAGGAGAATGATGAAAGAGGAAAGGAAAAATGAAAAGGAAGGCATGATATAAGTGAGGGAGACAGATCAAAAATAAAGAAAGAAAAAGAGAGAAGGAAATTAGATAAAATAAAGAAAGGTAAGGCAATAGCGTTAAAGACAATAAAAGAGTCAGAGAGATAAAAGGAAAATAAAATGAGGAAGAAAGAAAGAAAGAAAGAAAGAAAGAAAGAAAGAAAGAAAGAAAGAAAGAAAGAAAGAAAGAAAGAAAGAAAGAAAGAAAGAAAGAAAGAAAGAAAGAAAGAAGGAAAGAAAGAAAGAAAGGGGAAAAGTCAAGGTAAGAAAAGGAAAGAGAAAGTAAAAAAGAAAAATAAAGAAGAAATAAAAGGAAAAGAAAAGAAAGACAGAGAACAGAAAGAGAAGGAAGGGAGCGGATCGAGTTTATTTTGTGGTGGAGGTTTGGTATGAGAGTTAAATAACAAAGCCCTATGAATATTGAAGTCTGCCCTTGTTTAAAACTCCAGTCAGCTCATCTTGCTGTTGGAAGCTCACACAGCCCTCATGCTGGGAATTGAACAATGTTCCTATTGGGTCCCTGCTGTGAGAAGATGCAACAGGATCATTAATCAGCCCCATCTTTTCATTATATTGATGCCTGTGTTTGCCACTCTCACTGAGATACAATGTGTGACGGGATTTTAACCAGGTGCATCTTAAAGGGCCCCCTGCATCAAAAGAAATAAGAAGAAAAACTATTTAATGATAAAAGGAAACTTTTGGACTGTAGGATTACAACAGAATGAATAGCAAAAAAAAAAAAAAAAAAATATTTTGTATGTAAACTACTATTTGCAGGTACACATTGAGTTTTTACAATCCAATGTAGCATGCAAGCATTCCCATCACCTCAGTCCGGGATTGTATCCTCTTTTCACAAGGCAGTACATTCATGAGGTCGGGATTTGGTGACTCCTGAGCACCAGATTACTAAAAACAAGGTGACTTTAAAGCTGAACTCCAGCATGGCATTTCTCAGGTTTCCTGATGGTGACAACAGGGTATCATACTTGTTTTCTCTGTACTGGAATGACCACTTGTCTCCACTAGAAGCCCATGTGACAGGGTGACAACGCAAGAGTACAACTGGAAGACAGGGACAGAGAGGTGTCCCCCTAGCAGGAAGACCTTCATGCCAGAATCAGCTGGTATTATTTTATTATTATCTTCAGATTTAAAAATATTGACAATGGCTTGTTAAATGATGTTACTTTGCTAAAACTCATTTTAGTAATTGGGTTCTCATTTATGTTAACCAGTGTCTACTGGTGCTACTAAATTTGGTCTGTGCTCCAAACTGACGCTGGCCATGAAGGGAATCATCAGTGATCAGCATTGCCTACATTACTGAAATTGCTCATTTCTCTATACTATGGCCCCAGCAGTCAGTACTGGCAGTGGGACCAATGATTGCTCAGTCTTTAAAAACACTCATAGCAAATCCCCAGTCTCCAAACAAACCTATAGCATATCCTCGGTCTCCAAACACACCCATAGCATGTCCCCAGTCTCCAAACACACCTACAGCATGTCCCCAGTCTCCAAATACACGTATAACATGTCCCCAGCCTCCAAACACACCTATAGCATGTCCTCAGTCCCCAAACACACCTATAGCATGTCCCCAGTCTCCAAACAAACCTTTAGCATGCCCCCAGTTTCCAAATCCACTTATAGCATGTCCCCAGTCTCTAAACACACCTATAGAATGTCCTCAGTCTACATATATACCTATAGCATGTCCTCAGTCTCCAAACATACCTATAGCATGTCCTCAGTCTCTAAACATACCTATAGCATGTCCTCAGTCTCCAAACACACCTATAGCATGTCCTCAGTCTCCAAACACACCTATAGCATGTCCGACTCCTCAGTCTCCAAACACGCCCATAGCATGTCCCCAGTCTCCAAACAAACCTTTAGCATGTCCCCAGTTTCCAAATCCACTTATAGCATGTTCCCAGTCTCTAAACACACCTTTAGAATGTTTTCAGTCTCCAAATATACCTATAGCATGTCCTCAGTCTCCAAATATACCTATAGCATGTCCTCAGTCTCCAAACATGCCCATAGCATGTCCCCAGTCTCCAAACAAACCTTTAGCATGTCCCCAGTTTCCAAATCCACTTATAGCATGTCCCCAGTCTTTAAACACACCTATAGAATGTCCTCAATCTCCAAATATACCTATAGCATGTCCTCAGTCTCCAAACATACCTATAGCATGTCCGACTCCTCAGTCTCCAAACACGCCCATAGCATGCCCCCAGTCTCCAAACAAACCTTTAGCATGTTGCCAGTTTCCAAATCCACTTATAGCATGTCCCCAGTCTCTAAACACACCTATAGAATGTCCTTAGTCTCCAAACACACCTATAGCATGTCCTCAGTCTTCAAACACACCTATAGCATGTCCCCGAGTCTCCAAAAACACCTATAGCATGTCCTCAGTCTCCAAACACACCTATAGTATGTCCGACTCCTCAGTCTCCAAACACGCCTATAGCATGTCCCCAGTCTCCATACACACCTATAGCATGTCCAACTCCTCAGTCTCCAAACACGCCCATAGCATGTCCTCAGTCTCCAAACACCTATAGCATGTCTCCAGTCTCCAAACAAACCTATAGAATGTCTCCAAATACACCTATAGCATGTCCCCAGTCTCCAAACACACCTATAGCATGTCCCCGCAGTCCCCAAACACACCTATAGCATGTCCCCAGTCCCCAAACACACCTATAGCATGTCCCCAGTCTCTAAACACACCTATGTATAGCATGTCTCCACTTTCCAAACACACGTATAGCATATCCCTAATCTCCAAACACACCTATAGCATATCCTCAGTCTCCAAATACACTTATAGCATGTCCCCAGTCTCTAAACACATCTATAGCATGTTCTCAGCCTCCAAACAAATCTATAGCATGTCCCCAGTCTCCAAACACACCTACAACATGTCTCCAGTCACACCTATAGCCCGTCCTCAGTCTCAAAGCACACCTATAGCATGTCCTCAGTCTCCAAACACACCTATAGCATGTCTCCAGTCACACCTATAGCATGTCCCCAGTCTCCAAACACACCTATAGCATGTGCCCAGCCTCCAAACACACCTATAGCATGTTCCCAGTCTCTAAACACACCTATAGCATGTTCCCAGTCTCTAAACACACCTATAGCTTGTCCCAGTCAATCCCATGGCTATTTTTTCAAATCATATTGGAGTACACCTTTAAATTTTCGACAAACCATTTACGAAGCCATGACAAACGATAAAACTTCCCTTTGCACAGTGAGCACACATAGACATTCTAAACCTTTTTTTATGGGCACATCCTCATCAATTGCCTAATAGATAATGAATGCGCTGTGTCTATCCCGCTACAAACTTCCCAGCATCCGTTTTCTTGCTGCCAGCGCCGCCACCTTGCCGCAGACACAACCGTCTATGAGTCGGGTCCATTAGCTATTGTCTAGAGCCTGCACCCTCATTTATTTGCATCAATAATACATTTGAAGGATTTATCTAGCTTGCAAATGTGAATTCATTTATTGGTCCAATAAGCATGAAAGAAGCTGTGACCAAGCTAGGCTGGCGTGTGTTATTATTTTATTTTTTTCCCCTTCTTCTCTCTCTCACATCCCGCCTGGCTGGCTGGTGTGTTGGGGACGGCGAGCGCAATGTGTTCCGACTTCATCAAAAAATATTTACATAAGTGCAAGAGGTCTGCTTTCCATGAAATGAGTTTGTAATTGTGCGAACCAATAACACATACAAATGCACCTCTTTTTATTAAGTATAGAGCACGGGGAGTTGAGGCTTTGGAATTCCATTCCGGTGTGCATAACGAATGACAGCGAGAGTCTGTTCTGCCAGGCGGTAGAAGCAGTCAGCGGAGCCTACCTTGCTAGGAGGGAGTGATATTGCGCCCCCGTCCATCAGCTGCACACCACTCAGGGATGATAGCTACAGCGGCTCTGAACGGCTGAGGGCCTCCTGCATTTTCCCAGTTTCACAGAGACGGGTAGAGTAGGGCTCATGAAAACATACACGGTGAAGGATGACATAGATCCCTGGCACTGTGCAGGCAAATGTCTTCAGATGTGTTAAAAAGAGGACCTGCCTCTTATATCAGCCACACAATATAACTTTGAACCGATCTCTCTGAGGGCCTCATTCATCTTCCCGAATTCCCCAAGACGGGCTGGGTACGGCACATGACGCCATACACAGTGAAGGGTAGATCCCTGGCATAGTGCAGGCAATCGTCTTCAAGTGTGTTATAAAGAGGATCTGCTTTATATCAGCCAGACAATATAACTTTGGACGGAAACCTCATTCATCTTCCCAATTTCACCAAGACGGTTAGGGTATGGCACATGACAACATAAGTGGTGAGGTCAGAGATCCCTGCCATTATGGAGGCACATGTGTTCAGGTGTGCTATAAAGATGACCCATCTCTTATAAACAGCTGTACAATTCTAATTTGAATGGGTCACACTGAGAGCTTCATGCCTGTACTGATTTCACCAAGATGGTTAGAGTACAGCACATGAGGACATGCATGGTAAGGGATGACATAGATCCCTGGCACTGCGCAGACAAATGTCTCCAGGTGTGTTATAAAGAGGACCTGCCTCTTATATCAGCCACGCAATATAACTTTGAATGGATCCCTCTGAGGGCCTCATTCGTCTTCCCAATTTCACCAAGACGGTTAGGGTACGGCACATGACAACATACACAGAGGAGGATGACATAGAACCCTGGCACTGTGCAGGCAGACATCTTCAGGTGTGTTATAAAGAGAACCTGCCTCTTATATTAGTCACACAATTTTACTTTCAACGGATCTCTCTGGGGGCCTACTTCATCTTCCTAATTTCACCAAGACAGGTAGGGTACGGCACATGACAACATATATGGTGAGGGATGACACAGACCCTTGGAGAGACATGTCTTTAGGTGCACTATGTAGCAGTGTCCCTGTAGAGCTTGCTGTATGATGATGTCTTGGGTCTTCTCTGATTACAAGCACAGTCCCTTAGGGACAGTTCACACATCCATCCTTACTCCCAGTTGCTTGTTACTCAATAAACAGTCCAGGGGTTTTGGTTTTTGGTTTTTATTGTGGAACTTGGACGAGAGAAGGGAATAGTGGAATACTCCAATTTTAACTATTTACAGTTGATAAGGACAACTCTCATTTGGCCTTTCCAGCTTACTTGTGGAAGCAATCACACTGCTTTAACCATACTGCCACTTGTATAGAAGGGGTTAAGTCTTCTTGCACTACAATATCTTCAGGACACTCTCTAGCATCCCCTTGACTGACAACCATCCACTGACTCTTCTAGCTGAAAGGATGGCCCTCTCAGCACAGGCCCCATGACACAGATCTATACTCACTGTATGCAGAATCAGATCCTTTCCAATGTCTTCCTTCCAGTCAGCTCTGCAGAACCTTTGGGTTCAGTTCCTCTCTAACTCTCAGGCCCTCAGGTCGACCACATGAGGCCGCATGGTAACTTCTACAGAGGAGCAGCAGCAGCCCCACTCCCTCCGGGACCCTGCTCTCCGGCTGAAAGACCCCAAGCACATGTGCCCTTGGCATTTATACAGTATCCCAGCAAGCACTTGGGAACTTTCCTCTGCCAATCAACAGGGCTGTACTAAATGCCTGTGTACTTATTTGTCAGGTTTCCTTCCACTGTCCAATATGCCTCCCTATTGGACCAGTGTGAAACACTTCAGACAAACTGAGCTGCACCTGAGCACCAAGAGCAGACCTTGCTTGCAAACCTTATAGTCATGAGGAGGGATGACACAGATTCCCACCATTATTGAGACAAATGTCATGGTCATGGTGAGGGATGTCACAGATCCCTACTATTGTTGAGACAACTGTCATGGTCATGATGAGGGATGACACAGATCCCTACCATCATTGAGACAAATGTCATGGTCATGGTGAGGGATGTCACAGATCCCTACCATTGTTAAGACAACTGTCATGGTCGTTATGAAGGATGACAAAGATCCCTACCATTGTGGAGACAAACGTCATGGTGAGGGATGACACGGATCTCTACCATTTCAAAAACAAATGTCTTTAGGTATGTTATAAAGAGGACACAATATATAGATGACCGATCTCTTATCAACAGCTGTACAATTCTAATTTTAATGGTTCCCACTGAGAGCTTCCTGCCTCTTCCTGATTTACTGAGATGGTTAGAGTCAGGGCCGTCTTTAATGTAGGGCCAACGGTTCAGCTGCCCGGGGCCCAGTCATTGTTGTGGGTCTGAAAGCAGCTGCCCTTTGAGCCCTCATTGCCTGCAAACAGTTGATACTTGGATTCGGGAGGGCCCAAGAAAATGTTTGCCCAGGGTCCAATCAATATTAAAGATGGCCCTGGTTAGAGTACGTCACATGATGACATACACAGTGAGGAATGACACAAGTCCTTACCATTGTGGAGACAAACTTCATGGTGGTGATGAGGGATGACACAGAACCCTACCATTGTTGAGAAAAACATCATGGTCATGTGAGGAATGACACAGATTCCTACCATTTTTGAGACAAACATCTTTAGATATGTTATAAAGAGGACCTGTCTCTTATAAACAGCTGTACAATTTTATTTTAGATTCCCTTTGAGAGCTTCCTGCCTCTTCCTAATTTCACTGGCTGGTAGGCAAAACACTGAACAAAAAAGGCACAAGTCGAGGAGGAACTAAATACCCCTCCAGCAGCCAGCACCAGGTGGAGGCTGATTACAGTTATTAACTTACACACAAACCTTTCCAAGATTTGTTTGCATGTCCAATCATGTGCGTTAGTTCACAGTTCTGGAGGTTATGGTTTCCTTGTATTATTTGTGTGAAATATGTTATAAACCTATTACGGTAATTTATTGGGCCGATTGTGTAGGTTGGGTAGCTAGGCTAACTTTGTTAGACTTATAAACAAAGTGGACTTACAAATGTGCGCTCTGAATGGAACTTGTTCGTATGTAGAGGACCTACTATACTGGGATCTGCTGGCTGCTGGGAGACACCTGCTGGTGGACACTGGAACTACAACCCTCTTCCCAGGGAGCCACCACCAGGTCCTGACGGATGTGGTAGGTTGGAAAACAACCAACTCTATGAAGTCTCTAGTGATGCTGAACACCCACAAGGCTCCTGGTGGCCAGAGACAAAGTGATCTATAGCTGTAGAGAGCTCCTGAATGGCATTTGATTTATCACAAGAACAGGGTAATTTTTAACTCTGAATATTACTGAGACGAAGGAACACTGACACCTGCTTCAATGATTCATGTGAAGTTGGAATGTTAATAATAGCTCATTCTAAAATATAGGTTATGGGTTAGTCTACGCAAAGGATTTTTTTAGTATGACAATTCTGAATATGTATAAGAATCTATTATAACTGACTGTATGTAAGGTGAAGGAATTACAGTGTACTGATGAGTAATACTTTCCCACATAGATGAGTTTTGCCAAATGTCACATTAAAAGTGAAACTTCGTTTTTGATGAGGCTCTGCAGGTGAACTATATACATTGCAAGGATTTTTTCTAACTTTTTTTGTGCAGATTCAGCCCTTTTCCTTTCTCTCTTTTAAAGAAATTGATGTTTGCCTCATTGCGTCTTTTCTCAAAATGATTTCTGACGAGGAGACTTAGCGTTCATCATCATCACCTGAGCAATCTCAGCGTTAAAATAAGAAAAAAGTTGCAGTGTCTGCACCCCTTTAGGTGTTGGCACATCTTAGAAAGTAGAATCTCACCATAAATAAAACTCTAATTTCAGCGAATGCATATCATTTGATAGGTAGCTCTGTGCAGACTTCTGTGAGCCAATCCCACAAGCAGGAATTTGATGTTGGTGGGTGGTGTTGAGGGGGGGGGGTTCTGTACATACATTTTACATAACTGTTGAATTTCGTCATTTTATTTGTCAAGGAAGCAGCACTTTCATTTTCACAATCTTAGAACATTACGTCTGCTACAGGCATGCAATACTTTTTTAACAAATTGAATTACAAAATTACTTGGATAGCAATTCAATATGTTATACTATTTTTCATTAGGGGTGGGGGGAGCTTCCTTAGCCTATACCGCAACTAACACATCATTACTTTATTTTTTTTCCAAAATTTGATAATGTGCATAAGAGAAAAATTACCATTATTTTAATCAGAAGTTAATGATAATAATTAGAAAGAAGAGGGTCACTTCTAGCCCAACAAGGCCTGATTTTGGTTCATGTGTGGTTTAGGCATTGCTCCTCTTGGAGGGGGCCCCCACAGTATCCTCCCAATGGCTCCCACTACTGTACATTGTACATTGGCTCCTTATCACTAGGGATGAGCCGATGGTTTGATCCTAACTTAGAGGGTTTGGGGGGGGGGGTCTTACTGGGGGGACCTCAGACATTTTATCAGTCTTGTTTGCACAAGTTAACCCTCAAGATCCATACTAGACTCAAAGGGTCTTGAATGTACTTTGGGATTGATCTATTTTTTTAAATCCTGGCTGTAGAATTTGATACAGAAAAAGTGATATTACAAGAAGCTCTTGTACTTCTTTGGGCATAATGCGTCCCGCGATTATTTTTTTGCGCGATGTTACCGCAATTCGGCAGGCAGAAATTGCGGCAACATCGCTCAGCGTTTGGGGTGCTATTGCAAATCACGGGCAACACACAGGCGTCCCACGATTTGCAATGATCTCAGGATGGCGGGCGGAATCGCAGCGATTCTGCCCGCGATCTATACGCTGACATGTACGATTAAAACAAAAAAAAACAAAAAACACTGCTCCAGGTAAATGCATTTTTTTTTAAATCTTTTTTGTATTAGTACACAATAGGCAGTAAGTGCCGGTTCACACTAGTGCGGCTGCGGCGATCGCATGTAATATCGGAGCGCACTGCTCCTTCATTACATGCAATCGGCTGTGCGGTGCGAATTCAGCCATACAATTTGTATGGCTTAATTCGCACTGCACCCGCAGCAAAGTCGCACATAGCCCTTTTTTTTAGCTGCATCAGGATCGGATCGCACAGTGGTTCACACTTGTGCGATCCATCCTGTGCGAAATGTAACATTTACATTTCGCACAGGATGGAGCGCACAAGTGTGAACCACTGTGCGATCCGATCCTGATGCGGCTAAAAAAAAGGGTCATGTGCGACTTTGCTGGGGGTGTCGTTAACATTTCATTGACACCCCCAGCGTATCGCATATGGCAGTGTGAACTGCCAAGGGTGCGTTTGCGATGCGGGAACAGGCTGCGAATTCGCAGCCTTCCCGCATCGCATAAGTGTGAACCGGCACTCAAGAGGCATCATATCATCTCCTCTCCCCCTGTCAACTGACTCTGAAAAGCAATGTAAAAACAGGTCTTTTTCGTATTGGTACGCAACAGGCAGTAAGGAGGCATCATATTATCTACACACCACCACCTGTCAACTGCTTCTGAAAAGCAATGCAAACACGGGTCACTTTTCAGAGGCACAGCAATTTAGCCACATGTCTAAACTTAGCCTGACTGCTTTGTAATTATGGGAAAATTTTTAAAATTTAAATAAAAAGGAACATTTGAAAACAGCAAAAAAAAAAAATGCAATGCTAGAATAAGCTTAAAAAAAAAACATTTGAACATCAAAAGTAAAAATCGTGAATAAATAAAATGGCGCATAGCTATTTGGATGCATAATAAAGAGGCTCTCATGACTTGTAGTTCTTCAACAGCTGCGGTCACGTATTTTGCACCCATAACATATAGAGAGCTGCAAGAGACTTGGCGGCCCCTCTGTCGCAGGGGAGACACTTGTCACTCTCGTCTGTTGAACATCAGTGCCTGTGTCACTATGTAGCATGTACAGCAACATGTGGGACCATGTGTTTGCTTGGTTTGTGCGGGTGGGAGCGTGCGCATCAAGCTGTCAAGCATCACGTTTCATAGTTCTGATTGACTGAGAGCAGAGGGAGACTGAGGCATGCTTAATATGCAAGAGCAGCAATTAAATCCAGCTTGCATACATAAAACATTTAAACCAGCCTTTCTCAACCTTTTCACATCACTGAAACCTTAAAATAATGTTTAAGTCTCTGGAAATGTCTGATAAATTCATTAGAGGACAGTGGTATGAATGCCCCCCTTATAGTGGTGTTCAGTGGGAAGAATCCCCCCCGTATAGTGGTGGTCAGTGGGAAGAATGACTCCTTTATAGTGGTGGTCAGTGGGAAGAATGACTCCTTTATAGTGGTGGTCAGTGGGAAGAATGACTCCTTTATAGTGGTGGTCAGTAGGAATAACGACCCCCTTATAGTGGTGGTCAGTAGGAATAACGACCCCCTTAAAGAGGTGGTCAGTGGGAAGAATGACTCTGTTATAGTGGGGAAGAATGACTCTGTTATAGTGGTGGTCAGTGGCAAGAATTACTCTGTTATAGTTGTGGTCAATGGGAAGAACGACCCCCTTATAGTGGTGATCAGTGGGAAGAACATCCCCTTATAGTGGTGGTCAGTTGGAAGAATGATCCCCTTATAGTGGTGGTCAGTGGGAAGAATGACCCCATTATAGTGGTGGTCAGTGGGAAGAATGCCCTCGTTATAGTGGTAGTCAGTGGGAAGAATGCCCCTAGTTATAGTAGTGGTCAGTGGGAAGAATGCCCCTAGTTATAGTAGTGGTCAGTGGGAAGAATGCTCCCGTTATAGTAGTGGTCAGTGGGAAGTAGTAACTCCATTATAGTGGTTGTCAGTGGGAAGAATGACCCCGTTAAACTGGTGGTCAGTACAAAGAATGCCCACGTTATAGTGGTGGTCAGTGGGAAAAATGACCCCATTATAGTGGAGGTCTGTGGGAAGAATGACCCCATTATAGTGGTGGTCAGTAGGAAGAATGCCCCCCTTAAAGAGGTGGTCAGTGAAAAGAACTACCTCCTTATATTGGTGATCAGTGGGAAACCCCCCTCCGAGTGCCCTGAGAATAGGTAACTATATGCATTTTCCTTCCACAGGGTAGTTAGAATAGGATTCAGCAGTGGGGTGGAGCACTGTTAAGCTTAGTAATAGACTGGAATTCCACTTTTATCTGCTCGGTTTTGTGGGGAAATGCCTTTATGAATCTTAGAAAGTTTGTAATAAAAGGCTGTTATGGCCATTTACCTCCATTTCAGGTATGGTCTGCTTATTTAGGGGGAATAGTATGGTACCATTAGGGATGGACTAGCAGTGAAACAGGAGGTTGACTGGGTACATCCACGTTACCCTGGTCATGATGAAGACATGGATCTCCAGCAAGATCAACAGGTTTTTGTGTACTGTATTTGCTAAAAACATTCTTATCTTAAATAAAGAAAACTAATATAGCCACCACATCTATGGACTTGTGGGCTGCAGTTTATTACATTTTTGTCTTTGGGTTTAGTTATCATTTAAGGCAAGTCATCAACATTAAATGCCAGCAAAATCATCATAATAATCTTTGTAGTACCAAAAAAGTAGACGTAGCACTAGCTATACTTTAATAAAACCATAGCAACAGTCACTGAAAACCCATTTTGGCCAATTTTTTTCTTGGGTTGAAGAAGCATGTAGGTCAAAGAGTGTCCACAGACATACAGGATTTTCCTCATTAGACTTTTACAGGATTGGATGAGGATCACCTCATGTCTTTGGCTAGCCCAACTCATCTAGGACTAGAAAGCTAAGACTGTCTCATAGGGAAAATTATCCGTGAAATGAGCAGATCCTATAATGGCTCCGGTTTATGTGTCATAATACTACGAGTCCCTCGGCAGAGCATTAATGCTGTTTTATTTTCATGGCTCATCACGGCTTGTATATTAATCTTTACACATGACTTGGATAAATGAAGGATAATTGTCCCTGTACCATGTCACTATATTTACAGTGAAAATAAGTTACACATCATATGAGTCGGTTAAAGTTCTTTTCAGCAAATGAAAACCGTTGAACCTTCAAAGTGATCTTTTGGTGGCCCAAAAAAACACAAAAAATGCCGCCTAAAATAAAGCATCACATAGTGATCCTCCTTCCTCTGCTATCAGCAACCTAAGGTGGAGGTCTCAGCAGGCAAATAAGAAGCTGTTCTACTCTACTCTTCATTTCGGAGACTGCAGTGCAGTGTACTGTCCATGACTTGAGTGTGGTGACTCCAGCTACCATTTTGTTGTGTACATAAGAGCTCTCTATGGCCATAGACCACCTGTCGTGTTTGGCACATAAATAAAAACTTTGTGAGCAAGGTGCAGAGTGGTGTGGTGGGCAGTAAACACACAAGCTCAAGTTAGGCAATAAAGTTATATTGTAGAAAGGTTAAACACAACTTATTCAGGCCCGGCTGGTAGGCACACCCTCCTGGAGCCACTTATGAACTGTGACAGTGGTCTGAAGACTTGAAGATGCTGACGCCGTCTGCAGCAAGGAGCGGAATGTGGCCCGGTCAAAAATTCAAAGGAGAAATCCATTTCTAACAGCTAGGGATGCACTGAAATTTCGGCCACTGAAAATTATCGGCTGAAAATAGGGCTATCTGCGTTTAGCTGATAGAAAAAAGGTACCGATAATAAAATGCACATGATTTAGCAGCAGTTTTACTGCAGTTTTGTCCCAATTTTACCTAGATTTTTCCAAGATTTTACTGTGCTTATGGTATGTTTTTCATAGATCATGTGACTCAAAAATGCAACACTGGTGTGTTTTTGATGCGTTCTTGCTGCATTTTCAATGCAAGAGGTTTGTTTTTTGGGCGTTTGACCAAACTTGCACCAAAAGTGCAGCAAGCAGGATTTTTAACAACGCAGCAGAAGCGCAACGGACCAGTGTGAAGACATACATAGAATTTAGGATGCATTCACACATGGGAGTTTTGAATCGCGAGCAGAATAGCCGTGTGTGAATGCAGCCTTAACCCCCCTGGCGGTAATCCCGAGCGTGACTCGGGGTGGATTTTTTAGGTTAGGAACGGTATCCCCGAGTCACGCTCGGGGTGGATGGGCAGAGAGCGCAGCGGTGTCTCTTACCTTCTCCTGACTTCCTAGTTCCGTTCCCTGCAGCAGCAGCCGGGGGCCAGATGCGGTCCTTCGCTTGCTTTATTCCCCCCCACTCGCTGTCAGAAACAGTGGGGCATAGTTCTTGCCACTGACACTAACAAAAGGGTACTAGTCCTTTACCACCAATGATGCGGCAGTATTCTTCCCATTGACACCAATGATGGGGCACTATTATTCTCCCTAATACCAATGACAGGGCATTATTTACTCCCACTGACACCAGAACATTTTCTTCTCCCATTGGCCACACTCCGGCCACCCTAAAGTCTGAAGGACAGTACACTGGCCCTTTGTTTAGAAAGTTTGGAGACCCCTGCTCTAAAACAATCTTTCTCATCCTTTTTCCCAAGAGAAAACCCTAAAATAATTTCCGTTTTTTGGGGGGTTTAGTGGGAAGAATGCCTCTTTGATTGGTGGTCAGCAGGATACTTGCCCCTTATATTGGGGGTCAGTGGAAATAATGTCCTTTATGTTGGTAGTCAGTGGGAAGAATGTCCCTTACATTGGTGGTCAGTGGTAAGAATGCTCCTTACATTTGTGATCAGTGGAAGAATGCCCCTTACATTGGTGATCAGTGGGAAGAATGCTCCTTACATTGGTGGTCATTGAAAAGAATGCTCCTTACATTGGTGGTCAGTGAGAAGAATGCTCCTTACATTAGTGGTCAGTGAGAAGAATGCTCCTTACATTGGTGATCAGTGAGAAGAATGCTCCTTACATTGGTGATCAGTGGGAAGAATGCTCCTTACATTGGTGGTCAGTGGGAAGAATGCTCCTTACATTGGTGATCAGTGAGAAGAATGCTCCTTACATTGGTGATCAGTGAGAAGAATGCTCCTTACATTGGTGATCAGTGAGAAGAATGCTCCTTACATTGGTGATTAGTGGGAAGAATGCTCCTTACATTGGTGATCAGTGAGAAGAATGCTCCTTACATTAGTGGTCAGTGGGAAGAATGCTCCTTACATTTGTGATCAGTGAGAAGAATGCCTCTTACATTGGAGGTCAATGGGAAGAATACAACTATTAGAGTGGGTTAGAATGCCAACCTTACAGATAGCTAAAAAGGTCTCTGGTGTTCTGCTGTTGGCTTGGCCAAATGGTGTTGGTCTTGGAAGGCACTATAGGATTGGAGCTCAATCAGCCACAACTGAAGGAATTCCTAGGAACCTCTGGGGGAACCTTAGGGTTCCAGAAAAGCTTTGTTGAGAATGGCTGCTCTCAAAAGGTGTTCCTCTCTCATCTCAGGAACCTGGGAATTGGCACTGTTCTGCAGCTTACATCCAGCCAGATGTCCAAGCACCAGTGAATTGTCCTGCTGTCTGTTCAAAAGTTGTCTCTAGGTTATCCTGCCATGTTTTTTTGTATTTTTGTATAAACTATGGCAGGTGGACATTGTTTATCTTGATGGTCATATAAAATGGCAACGCATGCAGGTGCCAGACCTGGCAAATTGGCTTAGGCTCCTTCCATCAAACACCAACACCGTGAAAAAACAACCATGACTACAGCAGCCTGCAGGGAGACGGATGTTGTGCTCTGTGTGCACTGCATCCTTCTTCTCGATTGTTTTCAAGTGCTCTGAAAGTACATTATTTTCTCATTTTGTTACAAGTTATTGCAAAGAAAACACATGAAATTACGTCGAGAAGCAACAAACTGCTTTTGTTAACTCGCAATCTCCATACAAATTATCTCGTTTTGCAGCACTTGGGGTTTTTTTTGCCGTCTCCGCCAGGAAACCCTTTAGGGAGAGCCAGAACATTAATCTGACTTTGTCAAGGGCAGTGCTTAGTTATTCCTATACATTCCTGATAAAGGTTTTAAATATCACTTCATGCAAAAGGAGAAAATTTTGAGACTCTATGAAATAGTAACACTTGGAGCACTTGTGAAATGCAATTAGCATACATCTTGCTTATGTACTAGCAAATAAAGCTTAGAAGAGTAAATTTGCCAAGAAAAAAAAAGCCTCAAAACTTTTTTTTATTCTTCCTGTGGAAAATGAAATATACAAGATGCATTGTTCCTGGGTATGAGACGATTGCACAAGTTTGTGAAACTAAAATACGCTATACGGACAATTGTTTGTAGACACATGGCCATCACACCTACTACATGGCCAAGACTATGTGTGGGCACCGCTCCAAATGATTACGTTTGGTTGTTTCCAGTGAATGGTATTGTTAATACTAAAAAATGTGTGCTAACTAAACCCCTGGTTTTTAACGCATACTGTTAAGCCTCGTACACACGCAACGAATTTCCGCCGACCGGTCGTCTGTCTTTTGTCCAGAGTTGTGTTTTGTTGGTTGGAATGTGCCTAGACTGCACACGAATTTTCCCTCATGACAAAATTCTACTTCAGAAGTGATGTCATGTGTTGGTTTGCTTTCTTTGTGTTCTTTCTTCTCTGAGCATGCCCAGTCTTGCTCATAAGATTTTTCCCTGTCGAAATCTGAACTGACTGCATGAAAATCGGCTGTGTTTTGACGGAGGACAAAAGTTTTATAGTCTGCACACCAGAATTTTTTCGGCTGAAAAGTCGGAGTCGGTTGTCGGAAGCATCATACTAACAAGCCGAAAATCGGCAGATCGGTCGTCGGACGAAAATTCCACGCGTGTGTTGGAGGCTTTAGACATGTTCATTTGGTTGGTAAGTAGACTGGTTGGTGAGTTGAGCTGGGAATTTCTCTGGTTTTGTCTTACTGGTAATACTACTGCATACAAAGACATTGTAGAAAACTGCGCTCTACCAACCTTGGACATCCCTAATAGCAGAGTGGGCAGTGGCAGTGGCACCTTCCCTGTCCTGGATGAGGACAGAACTACTACAAGGACTTCTCATCATGCCACCAGTCCATAACCATGATGGAACCATCTTATACCAGGCCGCTGTGTGCCATTTACTATTAATAAATATATAGTGCCAGGCCAGCAGCCTGCTTAGCAGTGAGTGTACACAATATAAGACAGTGCAGGCCAGGCCAATTACATTGTACACAGGTAAAGTGCTATGCACTTGTGTGACGTCAAAGTCACGCAATTTTTTAAAATGTAAACGCAAAAAGTTTTTTGCCGCAAATCAATACCTTTTACATTTTTCTTTTTGCGCCCCCCCAAAAAAATTTTGAGCACCAGCCGCCACTGCCCTGACCCCATACCTACTGATCACCTTCGGGATGAATTGGAAAACCAAGCCAGGTCTCCTCATCCAACATCAGTACCTGACCTCACAAATATTCTTTTGTCTGATTGGACACAATGGGATCAAATGCCCACCGAGACACTCTAAATTTCTGTAGGAGGCCTTCCCAGAAGAGTGGAAACAACTCCATAAAGACGTGGTTTAATGGGTTTGGTGTTGAGAAACCCAAGTGTCCTTCACAGAGCCTTGACCTCAACCCTACTGAAAACCTTTGGGATGGATTGGAACACAGAGCCAGGTCTTCTAATCCAACATCAGTACTTGACCTCACAAATATTATTTTGGCTGATTGGACACAATGGGAGCAAATTCCCATTGAAGTCCTCTAAATTTTGTAGAAAGCCCTCCCAGAAGAGCGGAGCCAACTCCATAAAGACATAGTTTGATGGGTTTGATGCAGAGGAATTTGAGTATTCTGCACAGAGCCCAACCCCAACAAAAACTTTTGGGTTGAATTGGAGTCAAATTTTATACTACATGGACACAAATTCCTACAGAAACATTTGAAAATAAACCCTTCCCAGAAAGAATGGAGGCTGGTAAAACAGCACATGGGGGGAACAAATGCATATTAACCACTTTACCACCGGAGGATTTTGCTGTTTTACGTCTGGGCCACTTTTTGCGATTCAGCACTGTGCGAATTTAACTGACAATTGCGCGGTCATGCAATGCCGTACCCAAACGAAATTTACGTCTTTTTTTCCCCACAAACAGAGCTTTCTTTTGGTGGTATTTGATTACCTGTGCGATTTTTACTTTTTGCGCTTTAAACAAAAAAATAGCGTCAATTTTGAAAAAAATAACAATATTTTTCACATTTTTTTATATGAAATCCCCCCCCCCCAAAAATGTAAAAATCTACATTTTTTATCATTTTAGGCCAATTTGTTTTCTGCTACATATTTTTGGTAAAAAAATCGCAATAAGCGTATTTTGATTGGTTTGCGCAAAAGTTATCGCGTTTACTAACTAAGGGAAAGATTTCTGTCGTTTTTGGTGTTTTTTTTTAACGAGTAATGGCGGCGATCTGTGTTTTTTTTTTGCGGGACTGCGACATTGCGGCGGACAGATCGGACCCTTGACTGACATTTTTGATACTTTTGGGGGTACCAGTGACATTACTACAGTAATCAGTGCTATAAATATGCACTGTTTCTGTAAACATGACACTGGCAGGAAAGGGGTTAATTTTATTGGCGAGGGAGGGGTTAATGTATGCCTGGTGCTTACTGACATGTGTGGGGGGGGGGAGGTGACTGAGTGACACAGGGACAGATCGAGGGTTCAGCTATGCTGATCCCTGCAATCTGACCCTGTCTGTCACTTAGGAGATCCGCCCGCTCTGTTTACACAAGCGGGCGGATCACCACACTCGATTCCCCGACGATCGGGGAAGAGCAGCGGTGATCACCGCTGCTCCTCCCCTGGCCCGACTCCCGCTGTGAATGAATACAGCGGGAGCGAGACTCCGGCGGCGCATGCGCGTCGCCGAGAAAGGGGAGTGTCTGGCGACGTAGGTCTACGTCGTTAGACCTACAAGAGCCACTTTGCCGCAGTAGAGCTCTAGTGAGCAGCGGTAAAGTTTTTAATATCCATGGTTTGGGAATAGGATGTCCTAGTAGCTCTTGTAGGTTTAATGGTCAGGTGTCCACAAACTTTGGGCTTTATAGTTTATCCCCCTGCAGGTCTACCTGCACTAAACTGCTAGCCCCTCGAGCCATTTGCGGGATAGGCTGGATGTTACAAGTTTGTGCCCCCTAATGGCTGCTCCAGCCCATTAAAACTGAAGGATAGAGGGGGATTTAGGGGCCAGCAGTTCCTGCAGAGAACTAGGAGGTTTTTTGTAGAATGTTGCCAAAAAAATAAAATTATACCTAAAACCCTAAACCTAAAATAATATAAGGACAGTAACATAAACACTCCCCAAAAAACTGTTTTAAAAAATTCTTTCCCCAGCATTTGCAAATCTCATTCCTGCTGGTTCCTGCTTTCTCAGTGCTGCTTCCCTGAACATTTAAGTCTTCACAGGAAAGAATTAACAGTGGGCAGTGCAATCTTCAGTCAGTCTGTTAGCATGGAGAAAGGGGGAGTAGGGAATTGTTTTGCCATTCTTGGCTGTAGGGCTGTGTGTTTCAATTGATGCACGCAGTGTAGGGAGACACAAATCCCTGCACGCAAGGGTGGCTCCATTGGATGCTGCAAGAGAAGTTAGCACCCCGATAGAGGAAACCTGCCAGGCACCAGCTTAAACAGGAACATAGGTGAGGATTTAAAGGTAAAGAAACAGGATACCAAGTAAGTGAATAAATCAACTGCCAAAAGTGCTTAAGAAAATGAGGGCTTAAAATCAATGACAGGTCCTCTTTAAATACCTGAGATGTAACCATTGCAGTATTCAGATGCCATTACCATTCCAGACATTTATTTTATACAGATATAATTGGTGGGAAGTGCCATAGGCATGTAAGACATGGATATTATCATACTAGGAGAATTCTAGCATCCCCCCCCCCCCCCCTGTACCACACTGACTTATCCTGAACATCAGTCACTGGCACACAATACACATTCCAGTGTAATTCCTTTAATTAATTTGGTTTATGGATTTATTTTTGTAGAGTGGTGCCAGAGGAAGATGTGTTCTTTTTTTTTTTTTTTTTTTGCTATGAAGTGAAATAAGCTTAGCCAATTGCCTTTATAAATAAGTTATTCATAATACGGGGGTTATGCAACCTACAAACATGAATTAATGCGTTTTCCTCCTGATTAATGCCTGCCCTGCAACTAATCATTGATTTAAACTTAAGATAAACATTCTTTGTGTGACTGCTCCACAGGCTAAGTAATTACGTGGTGTAAACACAAAGTAGCTTTATACTCCTTCCAAAGAAGTGCTAAAATATTCACAGGAATGAGCCAAGAGTGCATGGGAGAGCCATGGGATCCCCTGTCCATCCATCCATTCATCCATCTACCCATCAATCTATCCATCCATTCATTCATCCATCCATCCATCCACCCATCCAACCATCCATTCATCCATCTACCCATCAATCTTTCCATCCATTCATCCATTCACCCACCCATCCATTCATCCATCTACCCATCAATCTATCAATCCATTCATCCATCCATCTACCCATCAATCTATCAATCCATTCATCCATCCATCTACCCATCAATCTATCAATCCATTCATCCATCCATCGACCCATCCAACCATCCATTCATCCACCCATCCATCCATTCAATCAACCACCCATCCATCTACCTGCACATCTATCCATCCATCCACCCATTCATCCATCCACCGACTTATCCATTTACCCACCCAATCACCCCTCTATCCAATTATCCATGCATTTACCCACCCACCCATCGATCCATTCCTCCATCAATCCACCCACCCATCCATCAATCTACCCACCCAACCACCCATCCATCCACCCAGCCACACATCTATCTGTCCATCCATCAATCTACCCACCCAACCGCCCATCCCTCTATCCACCCAGCCACACATCCATCTATCCATCCATCTATCTGTCCACCCAGCCACACATCCATCTATCCATCCATCTATCTGTCCACCCAGCCACACATCCATCTATCCATTCATCTATCTGTCCACCCAACCACACATCCATCTATCCATCAATCAATCTAACCAACCAACCAACCACCCATCCCTCTATCCACCCAGCCACACATCCATCTATCTATCTATCCACCCAACCATTCATTTATCCATCCACACATCTACCCACCCATTCATTTATCCATCCATCCACCCACCCACCCACCCATCCATTCATTCATCCATCTATTCACCCACCCACTCATCTATCCAACCACCCACCCACCTATCTATCTACCCACCCATCCATCTAGTCTTCCATCCATCCACATATCTACCCACCCAACCCCCCAACCCCCCATTTATCCCCCCATCCATCCACACACCCATTCATCTATTCATCCACCCAACCAACCATCCATCTACCCATCCATTCATCCACCCAACCATCCATCCACCCACCCAACCATCCATTTACCCATCCATCTACCCACCCATCTATCTATCTATTTATCCATCCACCCATTCATCTATCTACCTGCCCAGCTATTCATCTACCCATCCATCCACTCTCCTAAATCATGTTACTGGTCCCTCAGTGTGATGGCAACACACCGGACTGGCTATGATCTTAAGCCCCGTACACACACGCAGATCGTCGTCATACAAACGTCGGCGGACGAAAGATCTGCCGATTGTATGCGTGTTAGTATGGTGCCTCCGACAGATGTCTGCACACAAGAGTCTTTCTTGCAAACATGAAAATTTTGTCTGCAGACACCAGAACGGACGATTGTTCGCCTGTCAGTACAGAAATCAGCCGACAGACCGCAGATTTGCAAGACTGGGCATGCTCAGAAAATGAAAAACACAGGGAAAGTTAACCATTACATGACATCACTTCTGCAGTCAGCTGAAGTCTGCGGACAAAATTCTTGTGCTGTCCTTGTGCTGTCTTTGCACTTTTCAACAGACACCGGCATCCCGGGGAGAAAAGACGAACATTTGTATGACGACGATCTGCGTGTGTGTACGGGGCTTTACTAATGATGGATCAGTCCACACCTTTGCATCTTAACCTGCTCCTGCCTGCATAACATGTGATGCATTAGCCTTGGTTTCACACCAGTTCTGCTTTGAAATCGTGCTGCTTTGGCGCAATTTCAAAGCTGCAGATCAGTGCGATTCAGACCTCCGATTTCACTGTGGCTTGCAACTTCATTGAACAGAAGTCAATGAAAGTTGCAATAAAATCGGAAAAAAGGTAGTGCAGCAATCTTTTTCATAGTTGCTGCAACTTGAGTCGCAATAATTTGAACGGTCCTATTGCAGCAAATAGGGTGCGACTTGTCATGCAAGTTTGAACTTTGAAGTTGCATGACAAATCGCACTGCTGTGAACCTGGGCTTAAGGTATTGGTTTTAGTATAGGGGCATTTGCACGAGTACAAGTAGCCACCACATACTGCCCGACATAGAAATCAGAAATACTTTGAGAGCTCGCGTCTTCTAAATTTTGACTTACCTAGTAAGGACCATCCTTTAACCATTTGCCGAACAGCCGCTGCCTATATATGGCGGCAGATTGGCAGGTTTCCCCAAATCGCCGTACCATTTGCCATCGGGGAAGCTGAGGCGCGGGGCCCGGTGGCTGCGATTGCTGCTGAGCACCGGTGATCGCTCCCCATGGAGACAGAACAGCGGTCTGGTGTTGTAAGCACAGCAGACCATTGTTCTCTCAGTAATCATCACAGGGCTAAATAGGAGGAACACAGGTCTCTGTGATGATTCCATAAGCCCATCCCCCTTACAGTTAGAAAACACCCCCTAGGCATACATTTAACCCTTCGATTGCCCCTGGGTTAACCCCTTCCCTGCCAGTGTCATTAGTACAGCGACAGTGCATATTTTTAGCACTGATTACTGTAGTAATGTCACTGGTCCCCCCCCCCAAAAGTGTCAAAAATGTCAATTGGGTGTCCGATCTGTCCGCCGCAATGTCGCAGTCCCGATAAAAATCGCTGATCGCCGCCATTACTAATACAAAATAAATAAATAAATAAAAATGACATAAATCTTTTGCTTAGTTTGTAGACGCGATAACTCAAAAATCTATTTTATTTAGGTACAGCGTCGCATGGCCGCACAATTTTCAGTTAAAGTAACGCAGTGCTGAATTGCAAAAAATGTCCTGGTCATTAAGGAGGAAAATCTTCCGGTCGAGAAGTGGTTAAAATGCAGACTTTCTGCTTTCATTAGTGACTAATTTGGTACTATAATCACAGTGGTACTGTAAGTAGAGCCCCCTAGTGGCGGCTTTCATCACAGCAGCTAACCTTTTGCGCAGTCCCAGACCCTCCGCACCATAGATTTAAAGGTGGACGCGAGTTTCCATCTCCATTACATGACACTCTCTAAATCAGAATAATCACAAGCTTGCTGTTCTGATCTGGCAGATGGCAGAATTCAAATTTCAGCCGTTTATTTCGGAAGGATCAGCAGTTGCTTGGCTGCTAACATTATTCCAAAGGTATTACTGCGAAAATCTATGAACTATCTGCAAACTTCAATAGATTTCCAAATAATGTATGCGGACTGTGCGCTACATGCTGCAAATTTAAAGAGCGGAAAAGGATTTTATTTATATGGAAGCTGCAAAGTAAATCACATTTGCTTTGCGTGTTTTTCTGTCAGATCTGAATGTTTTCTCCCCAAGTATGTATAAAGCTGAAATTTACACATCAGTCGAGAAGAAAAACAGGACATGTTATAGCTGAGAACAAAACTGGCAATTTTTTTAGGGGGAAAAATATGATTTAAAAAAATAACTTTTTTTCATTTTGGATGGTTTGGAGGGTTGGGATTTTATTGTCATCTGTGTCCCCATTGGGAGATTTCTCTTCACTTCCTGCCCCATCACCAAAAGGTAGGGTTATAATCCCCGTCAGTTTTTCGTTTTTTTTTTGCAATCTGAGATTTCCCTTAATTTTCTGTCCCATCGCCAAAACAGGAAGTGAGAGGAAATCCTTCAAAGTGAGGGAATCCTTGGTTGTCACCAGAACACATTCTTACCTTGGCACAAAAATATAAATTAAAGAAACAGAAACTAAATATACAAATGTGAGAGAGGGAGGGGGAGGAGGCAGTGCAAATGTTTTATGTTGATAGAGTAAGGGAGAGTTATAACCCCTGTCAGTTTTTTTTTTCCACCATCTGTGTCCCATTGGGGAGATTTCCCTTCACTTCCTGTCCCATAGTCAAAACGGGAAGTGAGAGGAAATCCTTCAAAGTGATGGAATCCTTGTTTGCCACCAGAACACATTCTTACCTTGGCAAAAAAAAAATATTTTAGAAACAAGAAAGAAATATACAAATGTTAGAAAGGGAGGAGGCAGAGCAAATGTTTCATTTTGGCCTAGAGCACGGAAGGGTTCTAATCCCTGTCAGTTTTTGTCTGCCTTCTGTGTCCCATTGGGGAGCTTCCACTTCACTTCCTGTTCAATTGCCAAAACAGGAAGTGATAGGAAATCCTTGGTTGTCACCAGAAGCATTCTGGTCCTCCAAGGCCATAGAGTGGAGTGAGGGCCAGCTTGCCCTCACTTGACTTCCTGCCTAGGAGGGGAGAGGACCGGATCGTTTTCCTTGCTCGGGTAAGCGGGGAAAACGCCTAGGAAGCGGCGGGAGGGGGTGTTCACCTCTCCCGCCGCCCATAAAAGTGATCCCACGGCGAGTCTGCTGCTGGGACCGCTTCCAGTGCTAAACCTTTCATCCAATTTCTTAATTTCTGCATTTGTAATTTTCAAAAGCCTATATAAAGGCATAGTAGTGGTAAAAAAAAAGAAAAAAAAGCACTTGTTGGTTTACCTAATATTTTTTTTGTGTAATCCTCCTTAAAGGGGGCATGGCAGGGGGTGTGCCCCATGCCTACATACTTTTGCTAATAGGTGTCCCTTGTTCCCAGCTCAGAAAGTTGGGAGGTATGCTTAAAGTGCTGGGAGGCAGCCGGCAGGAAAAGGGTAAAGCACAAATAATGGCTCCTGTATAACAGTCTAAACAAGTTCCAAATCCTATTACTATGGAGAGTACTTGCTTTACCCTCCCTGATCGAGCCTAATCCTCCTCCATTTGTGTCCCACACGCTCCCCCTCCCAGGCACTGCAGCTCACAGCGGGAGGGTTATAGCAACAGAGGCAGTGCTGCCAATCTAGAAAACAGTGGGTGGCACTAGGTGTGGCCAGCAGGGGGCTCCAGGGGCGTAAATATCAGCAGTGACAATGCTGATAGCTGCCCCCCTTCTAATATATCCTAATCCCACTATAGTGCAATCAGGAGAGTGACAACTCTGCTCTGGTTTCCGGAGCAGTGCAGCATCGTTGCCACCCCATCATGGAAGGCTGGCAGGATCAATAGGTATAGGGGGAACTAAGAAAAAAACTTATTTTTAATGGGGAAGCCATTGTTTTCCTTTAAATAGATGAAAAGGAACATCTGGCAGCTATCTCTATGTAAGAGGGAAGCGGTTCAGGTATTATCAGAACAAGGCTGGGTTCTTGATTGTTGGTTGCTAGGCAATCCTTTAATTGTACTCTAAGGAGTACTTGTTGAAGTTGTGAGACCCACGCTCAGAGGTTGCCTAGCAACCCCCAGATTCTTACTACGAGCAAGCTATAAAACAAACGTGTGTAAAGATGAAAGGGATGAAAATATATGTATTGAGCCACTTAAAGCAAACTTGTCACCGAATCAAACAAGTTAATTTGAAGCAAACACTTAAAAGTAGTCAAACGGAGTGGCCTGCTCATGTCTCCTGCTCGCTTCTAGAGCGCCCCCAGGGAGCCATCAAACCCACAGATCTCAATATGCCCCATACGCCCATGGCTGCCTCCAGTTCCTAGCTTAGAATCTAAGCCTGGCCTGCTGTAGCCGAGAGGGTTCCAGGGAAGACCAAGAACAGGGGTGTCATCAGCATTATGGTTGTCCTCAACAGGCTGGCTGTATCTGTAAGACTAAATGTTCAGAGCACCCGACCCCCCTTACATCAGATGTCAAATGCCCCCCCCCCCCCCACCATCAATAGTCAAGTGTCCCCCACCCTCCTTTACATCACAGTGCACCACCTTTATCTTGTGCTGCTGCTGGGAAGAAGCTGGGGCCGGAGCTGGCAGCAGAAAGTGCAAGGGCTGGAGGAGGACCAGAGGAGGGCTGGAGTCAGATCTGATGAATACTGAGATTGGGGGTTGAGACAAGGGGTACTGTGGCTGCACAGAGAGGCACTGGATCTATACAAGAAGGTCTGTCCTCCTTTTTGCTGCTGACTACTGAGATGAGGGGGCGGGAGGTTCAAAGGTCATACATACCATCTACCTCTAAGATTGTCAATATACAAAGTGATATCTGCACATGTGCACTGCAATAGCAGGCTCATCTCACAAATGGTCAGTCCGGATATATTTTGGGGAGAGGATATGTGCAACGGATGTGTGTAGGGAGCATGGTGGTAAAAAAAAAAAGGCACCACTGCATTCTATATCACTTTGGACAAGTTACCTTCCCATTGATACACTATGGCCTAAGGTAGAACTTTGAGCTTGCTGAAGCCGCAGGCTCTTCTAACTCAAAGGAAATATGTAGTAAAGGATACTTGGAGGTTTTAGAGTGTAGAAAGAATTCATTTTAATTGCTGTCTTTCTCCCCACTGGGGAGGTTCACTCCTCTATTTTTACTGGTGACCAATGTGAAATTTTGAAAGCTGTCCCCAGATCAAGGGGTGAGGGCTCATTTTCCAATTGGGACACCTAGGAAAAATTCCCCTCTTAATTAGAGATTTTCTCTTAACTTCCTGTAGCATTTCTGGAGAAAGAAGTGAAGGCAAATGTCCCCAATGTTACACAGACAACACAAAAATAACAGGGGAAGGGTTTTAACCCAGGATGAGGTGGGTTCATTCCAAAGTCAGTTTGGCAGAACCTGTGAGAAGCTGTCACATGAGTGCATCTTCACTGGTCCAATCAGTTGGGTCCAGGGCATTCCTCATCCTGCAGCTGCATGTACCCCAAATGGGTAGGGATACTCATGACACTCATGACATCACTGACTTATCATGGCCACCTATTCATATTAGATTAATGATATTGTCCAAACATGGCCAGGTGGCCATATCAGGTCAATGATATTGACTAAATAGGGCCAGATGACCATATTAGGTCACTGATATTGACCACATAGGGCAAGGTAGCCATATTAGGTCAATGATATTGACTAAATAGGGCCAGATGGCCATATTAGGTCACTGATATTGACCAAATAGGGCCAGGTGGCCATATTAGTTCAATGATATTGACCAAATGTGGGCATTTTAGGTGAATGATATTGACTAAATAGGGCCAGGTGGTCTTATTAGGTCAATGACATTGACCAAAAGTGAGCATATTAGGTCAATGATATTGACCAAATTTTGCTAGGTACCCACATTAGGTCAATGACATTGACCAAATATTGACCAAATGTGGCCATATTAGGTCAATGATATTGACCAAATATGGCTAGGTGGCCATATTAGGTCTATGATATTGACCAAAAATGGCCAGCTGTCCACATCAGGTCAATGACATTGACCAAATATGGGCATATTAGGTCAATGATATTGACTAAATAGGGCCAGATGGCCATATTGGGTCACTGATATTGACCAAATAGGGCCAGGTGGCCATATTAGTTCAATGATATTGACCAAATGTGGGCATTTTAGGTGAATGATATTGACTAAATAGGGCCAGATGGCCATATTAGGTCAATGATATTGACCAAATAGGGCCAGGTGGTCTTATTAGGTCAATGACATTGACCAAAAGTGAGCATATTAGGTCAATGATATTGACCAAATTTTGCCAGGTACCCATATTAGGTCAATGACATTGACCAAATATTGACCAAATGTGGCCATATTAGGTCAATGATATTGACCAAATATGGCTAGGTGGTCATATTAGGTCTATGATATTGACCAAAAATGGCCAGCTGTCCACATCAGGTCAATGACATTGACCAAATGTGGGCATATTAAGTCAATGATATTGACCACATATGGCCAGGTGGAAATATTAGGTCAATGATATTGACCAAATATGGCCACGTGGCCATATTATGTCAACAATGTCATGAGCATCCCTGCAGCTGATTTGGCTTCTGGGAATGCGATCACGTGACAGTTTCTCATGGGTTCACACCCAACTCAGCTAATTCCTACTTTTAACCCTTTCATACTCTTCTCAAAAACTACAAAAAACGGCTATACTCATACTCAATATCACAATAAGGTTACAGGGTTTGGGACTTCTGGGGATCCACACCGGGAACTGCTCATGCTGGCAGTGACTGGCAGTCACAGGTCAGGTGCAAGGAACCACAATGGAAAGCGACTTCAGGAATGGTGGGGATGAGCACTTTGCAGTGGGAGAGCCAGTCTGGGCAAGGCACAGCTTGGTGGGTTCCCCGTGCAATTACTACCACACTCTTTTTAACGATGTAAAATTGCAGACAGTGGGTGAGCAGTAATGCAAGAAAAAGAAGAAACGTTCTATGTATAAAAATGTACAGAAACAGCTGGCGCAAAACACAAACATGATATAAATAGATTTTTTTTGTTTAATATTCTACAGAAATGGAAACGTTTGCGGTGACAGGTAAACTTATAAGTGCCACAATGGAGGTAATAACTTTTTAAGAACCTTAATTACTACAATCTATAATCTTGTCTCGCAGTAACAGGCAAATAAAATGATTTATGATGAACTATAAAAGCAGGAAACCTGCAGGCTTTGTTTTTCTAAATATTTATTGTTTAAATGAGGTGTTTAAAATTAATTTGTAGCACGCTTCAGTAATCGTCACTGTAAAAAAAGTACAATTTCATGTTTTGTTTTTCCGTACAGACAATGATTAAGATGCATTCTCTTACTGAAGGGCGACGTGAGAATGTAAGGGACTTATAGGTCAACGCATTTTACCTTTAAAGGGAACCTGTCAGCGTAGGAACATGGCAGCTGGCAGCGCTAATGTGTTTCTGACCTGGAATAAACATGCACATATCACATGACCCAACGTCTGATATGCACATGAAGATACCAGGTCTGTGACCTACCAAGTAGTAAGGGAAAGATTAGGATGAACAACTGTATTAATTGTATTAAATCTTCATTATAGAAGTAAATGCTCAGTACAGGGTGCCTTTGCGGTGCTTAGGTTACAGTAGATGCTGGGCTTGCTAGAAAGCCCAGCAATGCACATGATTATTCCAGCTCTGTAACCTACCAAGTAGTGAGAGAAGGAAAAGGGGGCCAATTAAATCATTTGTTTTAAATCTTCATTATACAAATAAACGCTTAGTACAGGGTGTTTTCCCGGTGCTTAGGTTACAGTGGATGCTGGGCTTGCTAGAAAGCCCAGCAATGCACGTGATTATTCCAGCTCTGTAACATACCAAGCAGTGAGAGAAGGAAAAAGGTGACCAATCTATTATTTTTTTATCAAATCTTCATTATACAAATAAATGCTTTGCACATGGTGCCTTCGTGGTACTTAGGTTACAGGTGATGCTGGGCTTGCTAGAAAGCCCAGCAATTCATATGATTATTTCAGGTCTGTGACCTATTAAGTAGAAAGAAAAGGATACAGATGACCAATTTTTATAGCGGTATTAAATCTTTATTATAGACATAAATGCTTAGTACCAGGTGTCTTTGTGGTGAAAAAAGAAAACGAATGGAGCTCCCACATCTAAGGACTAGTAAGCTGCAATATATTACATTTACATTGTAGTTGGGTTTAGGTACATTAATGTACAATTATTATTTCCTGAATTTAACAGTTTGGAAAAAATAATTGAATCTAGTTATAAAAAAATGAGTGTGTCTAATATGCTTACTTGCATAGTAAGATGAATGTCCCATAAGTTGCACATCAATGCAGACCTGCTGTGATGTGGTTTGCGGCCACCTCAGCCTGGACTCCAGTCAGGCCACGTCCCCAACGCTTTTTGCTCCGTTCCATGGAGCTTATTCATGGGGATCTTATAGGTTTACTTCCTATGATCATCAGCTCCATCTAGTGGCCATAATGCAGAGGTGTTTTGGGAAATTACTGCATTATGGCCACTAGAGGTAGATGGTGATCATAGAAAATTAACATATTAGACACAACGCGGGAAATATTTGCAAACGTTGTGTGAATGTTGAGACATTCGCACAGTGAATTTTTTATAAATAGATCCCCAAGCCTTATGCGGTAAAACCCGTGCCTACTTCGTACTCTATTGATTGATTCCTCTGGCTGGGAGGACCCACAAATACAAGACTGTCTGCCATGAATGGCTACTGTCATTTTATGTCTGGGTAGCCTTGGATATATCAATGAACATTTTTTTTTTCTTTTTCAAATCTCAACAGGAGCCAGGACGCTCTTCTCTTCATAAACAACTTGGCTTTTATCAGCATCTCTCCCCGTCTTCTTTGATTCCTCCTCCTTCCAAAGTATGTCCAATACTTTCTCAGAAGTACAAGCAGCTCCTGTCAGAGCCTCCTCTTCTTTCCTCTTCTTTCCTCTTCTTACATCACAGATGATGGCTTTTATTATCAATAAAGGCCCCCCCATTCTTTGACGAACCTACAGGCCTTGAAGCGGCTTTTATACTCTCTTACAGACGTCCGCGAAGATTATTTGCTGTTTAAACACGCATGGCTGTGCCATTTCGATTGTCTGGCTAATGAATCGCTGACAGCTCACGGAACGCGTTTGTCACATTTGTTAATTTTGAAGACAAATTAATTGTCCCTGTGTTTTTTATAGAATGGCTAAACAATGAGCAGGGGCCACCAAGGCTGTGGGAATTGGGAGACGGGCAGCATAAATGGCCCTGATTTATACATCAACTGGCAATCGCAATTTAAACTGCAATGTCGGTGGTGATGTCAAAGAAAAACTGGGCTGTTGCCTATAAGAACCAATCAGAGGCTTGCTTTTATTGTCATCTTCTTGGATGTGTATGGAGAAGGACCTGGTACAAAAGTTCATCTCACATAAAGGGCTTTTTTGAAACATTTAATGATTAAGAGCACAGGTGTCAAACTGCGGCCCTCCAGCTGTTTCCAAACTACAAGTCCCATGAGGCATTGCATGACTGACAGTTACAAGCATGACTCCCAAAGGTAGAGGCATGATGGGACTTGTAGTTCTGTAACATCCGATTACCCCCCTGAACACCTCTGATTAAGAGCATCACATACAGCCTACGTGTTTCGGGGCAAAAAAAAGCTTCCCCCTTCTTCAGGGCTTGAACAGTCGATGTTAAAAGAACCATGGCAGAATGCACTAAGGGACCTGGGTTAAAGTGTTACTAAACCCAGGAGCCTGCATGTCTGCGTATCTGCTCTCCCACAGTACACAGAACACGGAAATGCAACAGTTTCAGTAACTATAAACTGCTAAATACCTTTTCTCATCACCAGTAGTGTCTGGTTAAAGCTTGTAGGAGGAGTTTTCATTCTACTCTGACTGTCCTTTGAGACTATAGGACCCCTGATTACATGCACCCCCCCCCCCAAAAAAAAACTCTCTGCCAAAACACACCAAACTGAGCTGAGTGCCCCCAAGGCTCTGTTCTATCAGGAGATGGATTGGGTATAGTAAAAGAAGGATCAGAGAAGACAGGATCAAACAGCCCTTTTTACACACTGCAGAGCATTCACCCCTTAGGTTCCACAGTGAGTATAACAAGCATGCTTTACTGCATATACACACTGAATTTACTGTTGTGGGTTTAGTAACACTTTAAGGCTTTAAGGCTGCTCTACTGACACTGTCCATTGCTCTACTGAGTGACACCATCCAATGTCCTACTGACACCAACCTCTGCCCTTCTGACAATGTCTACTGCTCTACTGACACCAATCGCTGCCCTACTGACAAAGTCCACTGCTCTACTAACATTGTCTTCTGCCCTACTGACACCAATTTCTTCCCTACTGACACTGTCCTTTGCTGTGCTGACACCAATCTCTGCCCTACTGACATAGTCCACTGCCCTACTTACACTGTCCACTGCTCTACTGACGACACCATCCACTGTCCTACTGACACCAGCCTCTGTCCTACTGACACTTCCATTGCTTTACTGACACCATCCACTGCTCTACTAACACCGTCCTCTGCCCTAATGACACCAATCTCTGCCCTACTGACACCATCCTCTGCCGTACCGACACCAATCTCTGCCCCACTGATGAAGTCCACTGCTCTACTGACACTGTCCACTGCTCTACTGACTGACACCATCCACTGTCCTACTAACACCAGCCTCTGTCCTACTGACATGTACATTGATTTACTGACACTGTCCACTGTACTATTGCACATGTGTGTTTGATGTTTGGGGTGCACACCCTGATGCAATAGGCTGCGCACACCTATGGGGGTCTATGGTCACTAACAGGTTCCCTCACAGCTCGCAGGAACACAGCAATCTGACCCAGATCCCAACCATTCCCCACTCTATCTAAAGCACAAAAAAAAGTTGTCCAGAGTTTCCCTTTAAATACAGGTGAAAAGCGGCAGCTTTAAATGGGTGAAACAGAACAGAATTTTGATTTCATGTCTTTATAAACAGGCCCATCGGCTCCTCCGCTTGCTTCAGGACACAGAGCGCACTCCGGATTTCCCACACTCGTACAGCCGACAAGTAAGATTATTTGAGCATCTCTATGGAAACTAAATAACACACTGAAGAGCTTATAATTTGACCGCCTTATCACTATTCTGCACATGCCCTGTCCGTGTAGACCTGAAATATCTTCATTTTCCTGTTTCAAAAATTTTTTACAATTTTTTTTGGCTTTTAAGCCAACTAATAAATCATATTTTTTATGTGGATTTTGCAAACTCTTTATGACAATGAGAGCCAGGGTGGCAAGCGGGCCAGCTATCATGGGGTTACACGGCTGAATGGCTGTACTAATTGCAAGGACGGATGACTGTCTCGGCATAGGCGGCGGTTCGCCAGAGTCACCCCAGGTTGCTCCGATAGTACGAGGGTGGCTAGGTAGGCATGTTCGGAGATAGTGGTGCTGAGGTGGAATCATCTGAATAACAATTCTCTCATTATATGTTCTTGTGCAAATATCCTGGAATTAAGATGTTTAATATTCTGCTCCTTCTCTGTCTCCTTCCCTACCCAAAGAACAGCATTTGTTTTAAAGTGGACCTGTCTTGTTCTTAGTGGCTGATGAAGCACAGGCGGCCCCTGTGAACAAGAAGTCTAGCAGTTATCCTTTATTTTATTGTCTACATACAGTATACATAGTTAAAGAAGATGGAACACTTTTTGATGTTTGTAATTTTTTTTATTTTAATAAATTTTATATGCAGCAATCCTCGCTTGGATTGTTCTATATATGGCCAGTGGGGGGAGCCTGATTGCATTGCACTTTGCACTATTACCATTGTGTACTTCACCCCACATGCTTGAATATATACATACACTATATTGCCAAAAGTATTGGGTAAAAATGCCCGGTATTGAAGCGATTAAAATGAACCTTTCACGAAAATGCAGTGTCCACTTTTATTTTATTTATTTATTTTTTTTACCCCCCCCCCCCCCACATTAGGAAAATCAAACTGAAAGAAAAAAAAAAGAATAAAATAATAGAAAAATAAAAGTAAAATTGCTTACTATACATTCAGCTTTGAACAAGCTTGTCTAGCCAAGGATACCATCAGCTTCTACTGGGAATTTGGGATCACTGAGAAGCCAAAATCCTGCAAGCAGTTTCTCCTGCACACTTCTTGAACCACATCTTGTACGTTTTGGTCTCCTCAGCATTTGCAGGATCCCTAGAGAAGGTCCCTCACCTTCAGGAAGTGTCTGGAAGCTGCAGTGTAAGGTGAGTAACTTTTGCTTTTTCCTTCTAATCTTTAACTTTTGTTATCTTTCACTTTGTAAATGTTATAGCTCTTTTTTTTACAAGGTTTGTTTTAAATTCTGTTTACTGAGCTGTAATGGAAATACTTTTAGCCAGGGTTGGATGACCATTAGGCCCATGCAGATACTACACTTAGAGCGCACAAGACTTTTGGGAACCCCAAAGGAGAGAAAAACAATGTGAACTAGTAGGGCTCCTTCTGGACCAGGCTTTTTCAACCTGGATCTGAACCCAGAACATTTGCTGTGTCTGGCAGTAGCTATTCCTGATGAGGCACCTGAGATGCTGGACAGCTCCTTGCCTGATCCCTTAGAAAAATTTGCCTTGTAGCTTGTTTCTAGTGAACCTTGAACTCATTGCTCCCCCCATGAACTTCCTGATTGAAGCCATATCTATATACTTTTTGTTTGCCAGATTATTGTGCTCTCTCCAGCCAATATCTTGCTCCTTTCACTCCTGCTGTCATCCATATCTTCACTACCACTCGTTACTGACCTGTGGCTTGTTCCTAGACTACACTTCTGCTTAATACAAACCTGCAACCATTTGTTACTGACCGTGAATTGTTATTAACTATGATTCTGCTTGATCCCTACCTGCTACTGTATATCTGCTACTGCTTGCTCATCTCCCAATGAGGTGATCCTAAGCACCGTGACCTGGTACTAACACGCAGCAAAAACCCGTCTTTACCATCAGGAGCTCTGGTGAGAACCAGTTAGTGCTTACACCCGGCTTCTCGGAAAAGCCTGCGCCAATTTGTCCGGCTTGTGTACCTATCCTGCTGGTCGGTGGTAGCCTCTCTACTGCTATAGCTACTGATCTCCAAGCCTGACCTCTAACCATGACAGAACCTCTAAAATAATTCTCAAGCATCGGGAACCCTTTTTAAATAAACCAATTCATCTGGAATCAATGAGAAAATGCCCCTTATATTGATGGTCTAAAAAAGAAAGAATACTTCCCTAAAGTGGTAAGCAGAAACAGACAGTTATAAAGATAATTTTGACACGCTGCTGGTTTTGCCAAGTAAAATTGACCCTGGAACTATGCTCAAGGAATCCTTAGAAGCATTAGGAGGAACCTGGGCTGTGAATGGCTGTTCTAGATGTCTACTGGCTTTGGGCTTGTGCCAATGGCATCTGTTTGACATCAGTTTGAGATGCTTCTGAGATCCTTCAGAATGCATTAACAGGTTCATTTGACCTGCAGTTGACCTCCTTTTGACCTGCTCCAAGCGGATTTTGCATTCCCATAGACTTACATGGGAATACAAAACCCATTTGGAGCGAAAACAAAAGCCCATCAAAACAGATCCTTGCTTTGCTAGGATGTTCGTCCAGTGTGTTATCAAATTGGTAATAAGCGTTCCAAAGAACCCCCTATTATTCATTATAGACTAAGCTTCATGGAAACGTCCTCAATAAACATGCCGCTGTATTGATCTATTTCCCCTGCAAGACCGATGAGTGCCTCCATACCAGTTTTGTATTTGTATGACTTTCTTTGGGCATTGACCGCAAACATAGAGTGCAGTGGCTTCCCTTGGCACTATTAATTCATCTTATGTACAGCAGGCTCCTCCATTGAGGAAGTCTCCGGTGATCTGGTGGGATCCAACAGAAATCCATTTTTTCACTGTGCAGGTGGGTTATAGAGTGACAGTCCCAGCTCCTGTGACATTATTAGCCTAATAAGAAGGTGTACCTCTTCATAAACTTTCCTAATTTGGAAAGAATGGCTTAGTAAAGTGACACATAGGACACCCTAAGGCATGGGTGTCCAACCGTTTGGCTTCTCTGGGCCACATTGAGTGTAGAGAAATTTTCTCGGGCCGCATATAAAATATATACTATAGTCGAGGTATATAAGTAATAAAATGCCGCCGCGCCCTTCCTGCGCTACCGCCACCCCCCCCCCCCCAGCACTAATTTAACACAGCTAGAGGATGATCCCTTCCGAGGCAGCCTCTGCCTACAGTTAGTTGGAAGCCGCTGTGGCCTTGCCCCTGACCCAACTTTCTTCCTCCCCAGCAAAAAATAAATAAAAATTGTCAGGGGACAGTGGGCCACATTGCCTGTGGTTCTGGGCCGCATGCGGCCCCCGGGCCGCATGTTGGACATGCCTGCCCTAAGGAGACTAGGGGAGAAAGAGAGAATGAGTACGTAGAGTAGGAGAAGCTCCAAAAAAGAAACCTGCCCGAGGCCTATATGAAGATAATAGACATGTTTAAATAGGAAGCTAGACTTATCTTTAAAATTCACACTTATATATGAATAGGACACACATTAGTATATATAAATCACATTCTATTGAGTAAAGAGTTTGTGACTTGCTATGAACAGAAAATAGCCATTTCTGAGCTCCCTCATGTGACTTATAGCCTAGGCATGACATTCCATGTTAGAAAACCCAGCATGCTTTGCAAGCTGAGTCTAATATGTGCACTAATTTGTAAATATAATTTTTAAAATATAAAATTATAAAAATACATCGGCTTATAAACTTGTAAATTTTCTAAATAAAAGAAATGTAAATAACAAATAGTTTTATTTTGAGTTTACAAGATCTTCTTTAATTTACAGCATATTTTTTTATATTCTTTATTAAACGGGATATGAAGTGCCAGGGCCGTATTACCTGCTAAGAGGACCCAGCATAACATTTGCTGTAACCTCCACTCGACACGTCCGCCTTGCAGCAAGTTTTATCGCTCATTCCTTGCCGAGTCAGGTCCCGCGCTATCTTTCTTCCCGCAGCCTCTCTAATGTGTACCTTAGGACAAAGACAACTTGTGACATTTAAATTAATGCCCGCTTGCCTCTGAGCTGCCTGAAGCTATAGATATAAATTAATTTCTGATTAAACTCCTGTGATTTTCCAAGCATTTTGCTTCTATTATAATGTGCATTTCCATTACTTATTTCACTTTTTTTCCCTTCTGATGGATAGTACTTATAACAGGAATCCAAAAAAAGTAAACTTTTCGCCTAAATAAAAAAAAAAAAAAATGAAATGAAAAAAAAAAAATTGAATATTGGAAAGATATCTATCTATCTAATCACTATGTATGTATTTATTTATGTATGTGTGACTGTGCTTAGTTTAAAGCGAACATATGCTCTGTTTATGTACGGCAGGGATCTCAAAATGAAGGCCCACGGGCCAAATCTGGCCCACTGCAAAATTTTACCGGGCCCTTTGATGCAAGAGGGGATTTTGATGGGGACTTTGATGTAAGGGGGTTTCTGGTGGGAACTGACATCTACAGTGTACTCTGATGTAAGGGAGACTTCAATGTAAGATGGACTTTGAAGGGCACAATTAAATCTCAAGACTTCAATGTAAGATGGACTTTGAAGAGAACTCTAATGGAAGGAGGTTCTGATAGGGACTTTTAAGTAAGATGGGACTCTGATGTAAGAAGGAACTGTGATGGGCTCAGGTTTATTGGGAATTTCTTTGCTTTGCTTTATCAAAGTTTTTTCCTGTTGCTCGTAATGATATTATGCTGATTGCAAAAAACTCAATCTAAAACTTATTTTTTTTTAAATTTGATTTGTTAATTTATAAAACTGATCTTCTCAGCCCCCGGATTTTGTATAAAATCCAATGTGGCCCTCATACTGAAAAGTTTGGAGATTGCTTATGTTAAGCGATACACCAGGATTATTGCCATGCCCCCAACCTCCACATGCCCTGGTCATTTAGGCTTACTGAACTTCTGTACTGCCCCCTCGTCAGAGCCCTAAAATGCAACCTAAATCCCAAAAGTACTTTTTTACCTTTCGCTTAACCTTAGAGGACATGTGTACTTTTTAAACAAAGTGAACTTTTCCTTTTTGCACTCCCCACCAGCTATGCTAAAATTAGCAGCCCCATCCTAGCTGCATACTTACAGTACTGTACCTTGCAGTTGTGCTCATGTTCTACAGGAGTTGTTTGCATTCAAAACTGGAAGTCTGCATGTGAAGGGAGATGCCAAAATTTGTACAGAAGACATGTCCACAGCACATATGTGGAGTTCTGTAAAATGAGCAGCATTACACAACATTCCCATTAAAGTACAGTAGAATAAATGAAGAAAAAAGTAGAATAAAGGAATCCACAAAAATGGTAGTCAGTTTTCCTTGAAGATACCATCCCTAAAATTACATATAGCAGCCATCCATCTACATAGAAATTGGACATTAAATGTAACCCTAGGAAAAAAAGTACCAAAATTACCAACATGTAAATAGTACATAGCATTTCTTTTAACTATACATCAATAAAATATATCCAACAGTATCCATATCCCTTTCATATAGACATGAACAAACAAAAAGACTGTGCTCGGCGCTCCCAGTGGTCCCTGTATATGAAGGCTGAATAACATCAAAGAAAGGGTAACGTGTCAGCAGTTTATTTCCAAATTACAAACATAGAAAAAAACAGGATTAGGCTATAAAACCAACGATAACACTTTGTGGATAGAGGAGAAGGTCATCCAGCACCGCAAATGGGTTGAGAGGAGGGCGCCAATTGAAAACCCTGGTGGATGCGGTGTGTCTACTCTGAAGGCCTAACAGATCGCAGCGTGCTCGGATGAAGTCAGGATCGGCAGGTGGGCAGGAACAGGAGGAAGCAGTGAAAGCTTCATGGGAACCAGCATGGAACACAAGCTTGATCAGTTGCTGTGACAACGCATTTTGCATCCACCAGGGTTTTCAATTGTGGCCCTCCTCTCAGCCCATCTGCAGTGCTGGATGATTTTCTTCTCTATGATCAGGGCTTCCACAAAGTGGTACCGTGGGTTTTATTTCGTAAACCTGGTTTTATCTATTTTTATAATTTTGAAATAAACTGCTGACACTTTACCTTCCTTTTTATGTGTTTCAACCTTCATATACAGTAACCACTGTGGGCGCAGAGTGCAATCTTTTTGTTTGTTCATGTCTATATCTTGCACCACTCCAGGTGCATTCAGACAGCCGCACAGGTTTGCTCTGGTCCCTTCACCAATCCATCCAACATCTGTGCCTTTAGGGCTCGATACATATATGGTTTTTATATCTCTCTTGTATATTTATGTGTCCTGCCATTCTGGGCCTATACCTTTGAGGATCGTGTCCTGGCTTAATATGTACAGATGATGTTTATCTGCCTATTCGATTCATGGTACATAGTTTTTGATTTAATATACATTTATTTATATGTATTTATTATACTTAAATGTGGGATTATTATTTTATTTTATGTGATTTTATTATTCTTTTAGACTGATCAGCCATCAGGGTAGTCTTGTAGATTTGTTGTCACCCAGTCCTGAAGAAGTGGTATCTAACTGTGAAACACGTAGACAGAAATAGGCATTTAACTTATTTTACTTACCATCATACAATGGACTGATTTAGCTGTATATAGTAAATCATTTTTTATTCTTAAAAATATAAAAACATAAAAATCTCCTGTAAGAGGTTGGTCAATAACAAGAGGTCTATGATGGATATATTTTATTGATGTATACATAAATGAAATGCTGTTACTATTTACATGTTGGTAATTTTGGCACTTCTTCATCAGAGTTAAATTTAAAGCCCTGTTTCTATGCAGATGGATGGTTGGTATACACAGTAGAAGGAATTTCTGACTTTAGCACATTATCATTATCAATTATCATTGCCTGGAAATGCTCTTACCAAGCATGCATTAAAAAATATGTAAAATTATAGAGATTTATAGAAAAGTTAACTGTGAGTATCCAAAAAACTCTACTCTTTTTACTAGTAAGGATATTTACACCTATACAAATTTTGGAAAATAGATAGATAAGGCAGGTGAACTTCTTGGAAAACTTCTATCCTTTCCATAGTTACTACTGCCTTCTGCTCTCCCAGACAAAACATAGCCCCCCCCCATGGTTAGTCTCACTTTCTGGTCCCTGGGAATACTCCTGTCTCCTCTTCTCTAACAAGATATGGAACTTTTTCTATTTTCCTCTGGCAGTTCTATCTCTGCAAGGCATGACCGCAGGCGTTTATATCTGATAGTCAGTTTGTGTCTGTTTTTCTTTTTTAATATGTGTATAAAATAAACTTTGATGATTTAACCAAGTTGGAAAAGAGTCAGTACATCAAAGACAGTTGGAAAGCGTTGTCTCTGCAGGGTCTCTTATCAGTGTTAGTGCTGTTTGTAGAGCATAACCATTATTATTTAGAAGCCTTTTTTATATATGCTTTATTTATTAAACAGAACAGTTGGGGGCAGACAAGACGTTAAAATGCAGGCATTGAGATATCAGAAATGCAAATCTAGAAATCTAGATAGTACATTGTGTGGGCTCGAGAGAATAATAAATCGTCATCTTCCAAAACGTCTAGATGTGAAGGAGGGATGTTCCTTGTCTACGACCCATGCCTATTTTATCATACTGGGAAGATGGAGACAGAAGTAAAGTTCTGAAGTGTGGTGGAGGGAAGAAAGAAATAGAAAAATGAATAGGAAGTATAAACAAAGGGGGTGCAAAGGGATGGTCAATGTGCTAGATTTTGCTTTTGCGTTCCCTAAAAGTTTACCATATTTAGAAGCTTGCATAAATTTGTTCCAATCGAACCTAATTCTAAGGAATTTTGCAGCTGTGCTTTTTAGGGAAGAGGTAAGGTTTCCAGGGTTATTATCTCATTAATGTTTGCTATCCAGAACTTTATGTTAGGGAGCCTCCAAGACCAAGACTCTTGGCAGCTTGCCACTTTGCAATGACTTCAGGCTGACCTTTCTTGACTGACCTTCACTTCAGCTGATGGAACCTGGGTTTTGAAAAATACGACTTCATCACTTCCTATTATCAAATGACACCACCAGCTACGAGGTCCCTTCCTTGCTGTCTCTTACCTTGACTATTGCAACTCCTATTACACATGCTTTCCCCCCCTTTAGTCTAACATGGATGCTACTGCCAGACTTATCCACCTTACCAACCGCTCAGTGTCTGCCAATTCCTCCACTGACTTCTACTCGCCCCAACGAATAAAATATAAATCCTGCATAATAATAATATTGTTGGTTGATGCAGCTAAAAAGTGGCTGGAGAGTTGGGGAAGCAACACTTTATAATGGGCCAGTGTAGAGTCATCTGGCCCTGGAGCTTTGCCTGATTGTGTGGAGGCCAAAGCTAGGTTGAGTTTTCCTCTGTAATGCCTGGTACACACAATGGGATTATGGGATGAATGGTTGTCTGTTTTTTTTTTTTTTTTTTTTGTTTTTTTTTGCATGCTAGTCTCATATAGAAAATAAAAGAGCTTACTAAAAAGTTACAAAAATTCTTGTACGACAAAATAAAAATTTGTAAGTGATGTAATGTATTGTATTTGTATTGTATTTGTGGACGACAAATGTATTTATTAAACTAAAATTGCATCGTATGAGAAAGATTTTCGTGTTTGTCCCTTTGGATAATTATCTTAGGATTGCTTTGAAAGCGGTATTTTTTTGTATGATTTTCTAATTGTGAGTATGGGTCTTTAGAGGAGACTCTTATGAGTCAGCCTTTGATTCAGTTAGGAGTGGAATTTGGGAGCACTTGAGGTAAGCTAATTTGTTTGCAGATTTAGTGTATGTTGAAGGAATGAGAGTCTCTCTTGAGATCATAGAGTGAGGAATATTATTGTTTGAATGCTTTAGCTTCGTGTATCAATGGTTTGGGAGACCTTGTGGCCTCTGTAAGTAATTGTGGTTGGGGTGTAGGTCTTAGCTTGTTGGGTTCTGAAGCCTCAGGCTAGCATTTTCTCATTTTATTGCCATGCTCATAAAAGTTATGGCAACATCTTACTAGTGCTGCTTTGGCCTTATAAAGAAGTAAGGATTAGAGTTCTTCTCTGAGTATTCTGAACTCAGTTTCTGATTCGAGTGCAGAAGTTATGTTTTATGTTAGCATTTATTTCCAGTTTTTGGATATTAGTGAGCGATTGATCAATCTTGTTCTGTCTCACTTTCTTTTTATATGCCTCGGAAAGGAATACTGGGTTACAGTCCTGAAAAAAAGCATTGCGAAGGAAAAAGTTATTTTTGTATTTGTATTTTCCTGTTGAAACAGTGTTTTGTTAACGCGCCAGTTCCACCCTCTAGGTGAGTCTCAAAGAAGTGTAATCTGGAGAGTGATGGGAGCATGGACGGAAAGAACTGTAGATCCTATATCACCCCTTCACTTAGATCTTTGCGTTTAATCCAATAGTGATCAATGTGAGAATAGGATTCATGGGTTGGGGAATAGTATGTAAAGTCCTTCAGAGAAGGTTGAGTAGCCCTCCAGAAATCAGTTAGTTGATAGAAGCTCTTCTTGATTATTTTCAGCATTGAATAAAACGCTGTGTGTGTGTGTGTGTGTGTGCGTGTGCGTGTGTGTGTGTGTGTGAAGGGAGGTAGGAGAGATATCTAAGAAGGGATCCAGGGCTACAATGAAATCCTCTTCATATATTAGGATCCCTTTCTCACTGTAAAATCTTCTCATAAATTTACATAATGCCACTGTCTTGCTTCTTGTTCCAAAAGCTGCAATCTCATATAAGGGATCCCTTTAGAGGCAAGCTATAGTCACATGACACTTGGGAGGAGATTTGCCCTGAAAAACACTTAGCAAGCATGGCATATGGAAGTACTATGCTGTAAATTAGAATCATTTTTTACAGGAACTGGTTTTCTTTTGGAACCAACTCCTTTTCCCTTTCTTCCTTAGTTGTCCTTCCTTTTGGTCTGATATAAAGACCTCTAAAAATTTGTACTATTGCGCAATGGTTAGATGTTTTTGGGTTAGCACTCGTAGATCTAATTATGGACAGGTTGTAGAAAGTTAACACAGGGTTAAGATGCAATCAATCTATTGGCGCTTTTCCACTGCATGGAACCGTACCGGTTCGGCGCGCTTTTGTGCTTTTCCACTGCGGTACCGCATGGTATAGGGTCAGAACGGTTCGGCACGGTACGGTATAGGTTTGCTTTTCCACTGCATGGAACCGAACGGTACGGTACGGTACGGCTCTGAAAAAACAGTACCTACTCGATTGTGGTTCCAACAGGTACCAAACTGGTACCATATCCCACAATCCTTTGCATGCAGTCACTACTAGCCACTGATTGGTCAGAGAATCACACCCACCCCGTTGTTATCCCACCCACTTAACTTTAGTACTACTTTAGTGGAAAAGCAAACCATACCGTACCGAACCGTTCCGACACTATACCATGCGGTACCGCAGTGGAAAGGCAAACCGGGCCAAGCAGGGCCGAGTAGAGCCGAGCCGGTACTAGCCGGTGCTTGCAGTGGAAAAGTGCCATATGTGTTTGCCCCTGTACTCCATTAGATCTGTTTCTGCTAACATATCTATGTATCGATCGTGACAATGCAACTGTATACTTTCTGGTTAACATCTCAAATGTTTTACTTGCGGCCCACTCGGGCAGTGTACTGTACTGTGTTGTATAGCAATGCTATGGTTCTAACTTTCATTAAAGTTTTTTCTTGGGTAAAAAAAAAAAAAAATATGTACTATTAAGCTTTTAGAAGGGGTATACTACGCATAACCTTTCCTCCAGTGTCTAAATCACTGCACTTGTTATTTTGAAATGCCAGTATGAAAGAAATGGAGCAGAGAAAAAAACACACATGAGTTTAGGCAATCCCTTTCTGCATATAAATTATTCATGACCTGTGTAACTGGGGGCATGGCAGGGTTTTTCCTTCGGCCTAAATACATTGGGCTTTGGGATGTCTTTTTTCATCTCAGAAATTTAAGTGGTGTTCAAGCAGCCTCTATAAGTGGGGAAAGATGGATGTCACTAGAGAACTCTACCTCCATTGATCACTTTGAGCCAATGTGACAGCAGATTTGGCAAAATCACACCATCACATAGTGGGGCCACCATGAGATCCCATAAAACCTATTACCATATCAGAATGGAGATTTGGCGCCCTCTTCATCAAGAATATGGGATCCAAAGCCATGTAAAAGATAAGGCACATTGGTTAGGAATGAGAATTGCTACAACTGGATTGCTGAAACAAAAAAAATGTTGCCTCGAACTTCCACTTAAACAAAACGACGAGTGTTCACAAGTTGTGTCATTACCAAAAGTTAGAAACTCATAATTGTCAGCCAACATGCAAAAAAAGCCCCGTAATTATTGCTTTAATATGTGTGTACGGCCTAAAAAGCACTTCTGCCAGACTCTAGCTGGTAAGAAAACAAGAACATTATACAATCACAAAACGTCCCTGTTTTATGACCTCACTTTATAGTCGACAGCTTGTCAGCACAGTAACTTCAGAATGGCCCTTAAGGGTCTATTCAACAAGCTCGGTAATGGCTGCCTCAGTGAGATAAGTCAGAGGCTCCTAGTGTCTAAACAGTATTTTCTAGCACTCTCAATAAAAAATTACAGGTCTGAACTGGTATAAAAGAAAAGATTTCACGATTTATTTAACTCTCAGAGAACCCAGTCTTGCGAGAGCAGCTTTCCTATCAAATAAATTGACAAAGAAAAGCTGATTTGATAGCTCTGTACTTCAGAAGTGAAGACGCTTACTATGGGGCTTATTTAAAGTAAACTGGTCACTGACCTGGGCCGACCAAACTGAGTATACATCCAATGAAAACTGCATGCCAAAACCATCAAAAGATCCAGTCCTGCAGATCAATAGATCTACAGGCATCCTACAAGCTGAATTTTTTAAGAAAATCTGGATCATTCCTGTAAGTGTTGAGCTTGTCTCTCTCTGTGCAGACCCTGCTTATTGGTACTTTAATGCAGAGGTTTCCAAGCTACGTCCCTGGGGCTAGATATGGCCCTTTGCTTGCCTTTATCTGGCCTTTGGGGCACTATTTCTCCCATTGATACAAGCTACTATTCTTCTAACTGTACCACACTAAATCAGAAAGAAAATTATAAACCAGCATGTCAAAGGTAAGGGCTATAAGACCGTCTCCAAGCAGCTTGATGTTCCTGCATCTACAGTTGCAAAAATGATTAAGAATTTCAAGGTCCATGATTAGCCAACCACTCCGGACATGGCCGCCAAAAGAAAATTGGCCCCAGACTGAGGGATGGTACAAATGATCAACAAAGTACCAAGGAAAACTTCCAAAGAGATACAAGCTGAACTCCAAGGTCAAGGTACATCAGATAGTGGACTCGAAGGAAGAAGACTCAGGAGCACTCCACTGTTGAAAGGAAGAACATAAAAAGTCAGACTGGAATGCATAGTGACAAGCCAGAGAATGTGATTTGGACAGAGGAGCTGGAGCTTTTTTGGCAAGTCGCACCAGCTCTACATTCACAGATGAAAAAAAAGGAGCTTCCAAAGAAAAGAACACTGTACCTACTGTGGAACATGGTGGAGGTTCAGCTATGTTTTGGGGATGCTTTGCTGCATTTGGCCATGGTGTCTTAAAGTAGACCTATAGTGTCTCATTGGGGAGATTTACCTTCACTTCCTGTCAACTAGCCAAAACAAGGAGTGAGAAAAGCTCTGCAAATTAAGAGTATTCCTTGGGAGCCCCCCCAGGTCACCAGAACCAGCGTCCCCATCAGAAAATTTACCCTCTATGACTTTTCTGAGGACAACCCAATTTGGGGTTTCTTTTATTTTCACTTTTGATGATAACAGTAAAAAGGACAAATAGAGAGGGTGAATCTCCCTAATGGGGGCACAGACAGAAATAAAAAACCTGACAGGTGTTCTAATCCATCTCCACTCTATCCAAAACTAAAAAAAAAAAAAAAAAAACATTGCCTTTGGCTATACTTTATGTCTGTGCAGGGCACAATGAAATCTCAAGACTATCAAGGAATTCTATTCGCACATCATGGGTCCTCCAACAGATTAATGATTTACTGAAGGCAAATAGACTGTGCAGTTAATAAAGTGCAGTTCCTCCAGAGCTCAGTAAATTAAGTAAAGTTTCATTTTGCAAAGCATATCCAATCACATGCAAAGAAAAAAAACAAAAAAAAAAAACAGCATTTTTGCTTGCACGTGATTGGATGATGGAAGTCAGCAGAGCTCCTGCTCATTTACTAAGCTGTGGAGCAACTGCTCTTACAGTATGCAACTGCACATTGCAAAGCGCACAGTCTATTTGCCTTTAGTAAACCAACCCCAAAGTACAAAACAAAAAGTACCCAGAAATGGCTAAGGATAAAACACTAGGCAATCCCAAATTGGCCTTCCTTGAGACTTAATTTGAATCCTACTGAATGTCTGTGGAAACTGCAGAAACTTGCAGTCTGGGGAAGGAACCCTTTAAGCCTAAAGCCCTGTACACACGAGTAGAAATTCGGCCGGGAAATTTCGTCCGACGACCGATCTGCCGATTTTCGGCTTATTAGTATGGTGCTTCCAACAACCGACTCCGACTTTTCAGCCGAAAAAATCCTGGTGTGCAGGCTATATAATTTTTTGTTGACCGTCAAAACACGTCCGATTTTCGTCTCATTAGTACAGATTTCGATGGGGAAAAATCTTATGAGCAAGACTAGGCATGCTCAGAGATGAAAGAACACAAAGAAAGCAATCCAACACATGACATCACTTCTGAAGTAGAATTCTGTCGTGAGGGAAAATTCGTGTGCAGTCTAGAGCACATTCCAACCAACAGACACCAGACTGGACAAAAGACGAACGACCGGTCGTCGGAAATTCGTTGCATGTGTACGAGGCTTAAGACAGCTGGAGCAGTTTGTTTAAAAAGAGTTGGCCGCCAAACTACCTATTGGCCGGTGCCGAAGTCTCATTAAGAGCTTCAGAAATCGTTTGTATGCAGTAATTGCCTCTAAAGGTTGTTCAACAAATGATTAGGTTAAGGGTCCCATTATTTCTGCCCATACCATTTTAATCTGTTTTATTATTTAAAATATTCAGCTGAAATAAAAATCAAAAGCAAAATCTGATTTTTATTAAATATGGAATAGACAATGATCAATGTCAATTTCGAGTAATTTCAAAGGAAAATTGTGGGTTCTTGAAGGTGTCGTTGAAGGGTACCAACAAATATATAGCTTAGCCTATAGTGTTTCATTTCAATTTCAATATAGTTTCTGTATCTCATTATAAGTCATTCAATTATTAATGCGTAGCACAGTCTTCTGTTGTCACTGTAATTCTATAACATAAAATCTGGCAAGTTTGATCTCCGCCATGGTAAATCGAGACGCCGTGAATACAAAGCAAGTCCCGGCTCCTCTGACAGTGAGGTGGGTTCTGCCTGTAGAATGCCGAACACTCGGCACACCGCCAAAATGAAGAGTGACGTTTCTTGACACCGAGCCATCTTCATAGTAATGCTCGTCACACTCCATATTTGGAGGAATAATTCAGCTGGAGAAGATCACTTTTCAGCTTTTAAAAGCCAAGAAAGCGCAATGTCACAAAGTAGGACATAATAAATGTCCATGTATAACCCAAAGCCATGAATCCTGGATCATAAATGATTTATTCATGTGTGCCCACTGCCTGCTCACTGTGAATGGAGCCGTTTTGACCACGTTGTCCACCTTCATGGGAATAAAGATGATCCATTCATTTGAAAAAGATATCATTATCTGTAACTGCAATGGAAGCATATTTTAAAACTGAAGCTAAGTACATTTCCTGTGTGGAGTAATACTGGAGACTTTGTTTATCTTCCAGAGCTCCCTATGAGTCCTAATATGCGCATACCATCTTCAAATAGAAGGTCTAGGCATGGCAATTGGCCCCACCCCTCCTGTTCCACACGTTTGATCCATCATTGACCTTACTAACCAATGGTGAGGCACGGGAGGTGCAAAGCCAAGCACTGACTTCCTAGTGAATATTACAATTTGGGCTCATGGGTTTTCCCCAAGTTTAGGGCACTCTAGAAGATAACACAGCCTATGTGCTGACACCAAATGGTGTCTTCTACTGCACCAAGCAAGTAGTTGATTACAATTCCAATCTCTAAGAAATGGGGGAATTCACTTTTTGCTATGACTTAGAACAGGGGTCCCCAAACTTTATAAACAAAGGGCCAGTTTACTGTCCTTCAGACTTTAGTGGGGCTATATTAGGGCCAGTGGGAGTAGAAAATGTCCTGGCATCCGGTGGGAGTAAACAATGTCCTATCTTTGGTGACAGTGGGAGGACTAGTGCCCCATCGTTGGTGTCAGTGGGAGGAACAGTGCCCCATTGTTTGTGCCAGTTGGAGGAATAGTGTCCCATAAATTAAAGGAATTATTCCCCATTGTTGGTGTCAATGGAAGGAATTGTACCTCATTGTTGGTGTCCCTGGAAGGAAATGTACCTTATGGTTGGTGTCAGTGGAAGGAGTTGTACCCATGGTTGGTGTCAGTGGGAGGATTTGTGCTCTTTTGTGCTCTTTTTCAGTGGGAGGAATACTGCCCCATTGTTGGTGTCATTGGATAGAATAGTGCCACAGGGGGCAGGTAATGGCAAGCAAAGGGCCCGATCTGGCCTCTGGAGACCGCGGACTTAGAACTTCATTGCCGAGACTCAAACAGAGCCTCTTCTCTTAGTCAATAAGACTCTCCCTGGTAAGGCAGAGTTTTAAGTCCCAGAAAATGTTGAAGCTTCAATGCTGCATTGTTCCAAGGTTGGAGAAGAAGGACGCTGTCCTGTACAAAACATAGAATTCTGTGAATACCAAAAGTACCTACAGGCTAAAAACCTGATAGCGTCAGGTTGTGTAAGATAAGTAAATGTAGGCTGCAATTTAGGTAAGGCTGGCCTTTGGAAAATGTAGGTAGGAAATTCCACTTAGGAGGGGACCATCAGTCAAATCTGAATTTAAAAAACAATGAAAGACCACAGAGCAAGACAGAAAGCAGCAGGTCTCTATAGGCAATTGATCATAAAACCACTTATTTTTTTTTAAAATGGCCTTGCTGGGTGTTTCACAAGTATAGGCGGGCCACCATTATAAACTGTGGGGCCCCATACAACCTGCTTAAGGCTAAAGATCTGGCCTGCACAGGCAGATTGATATAGCGAAAGAGGCCAGAACCTGAATTGAATTGTCAGGAGCTGTGGAAGAGAAGATTACTCCATCTGCTTCCAAAAAAAAAATAAAAAGTTCCTTCTCTGTGCCTGGTCCCTGCTGCTGAACTAATGGGGCCCAGGGAACTTTAATTTAATGGCTGGGAGGCAGGGCCTATGGGATTATTGTGCATGTCCCTAAAGTTATTTATAGAGTCCCCTCCCTGCCCCTGCTGATTCTGGGCCAGTTTCAAGAGGGCCAGCTCCCCTATTGGCAGCACCAGGGCTTTTTTTTTAGCTGGAATATGGGGGTACACGGTTCTGGCACTTCCAGCACAGAATGTATGCACTGGTACAGTGGGCTGGGGTGTGCTGGAGGGTCTTTTGATGCTGACTGTTGTAGCTGGAGGGCGTAGTGTTCCTGGGGTGGTAAGTTTATCATTGCTGGAGGGATTTACTGTTGCAGGGGGATCTATTGTTGCTGGTGGGGGTCTTTTGTTGCTCTGGGGTTTCTATGTTGTTGGGGGGGGGGGTCCACTGTTGAGGATGGAGGGTCTATTGATGCCGACTGATGGCAGATCTAATATTGCCAGCAGGGGTCTCTTTATACTAGGGCAGATCTATTAATGCAGGGAGTGTATTTTGTCCAGGGGTCTTTTAAAGCTAGGCAGGATCTATTGTTGCTGGAAGAATCTACCATTGCGGGTGAATCTATTGTTGATGGTGGGGGTGTTTTGTTGCTCATGGGGTTAATATGTTGTCGCTGAATCCAATGTTGAGGGGGGAGGGTCTACAGATGCCGACTTCTGGAGAATCTATTGTTGCCAGCAGGGGTCTATTGTTGCTGGGGCAGATCAATAATTGCAGGGGGTGTGTTTTGTCCACCGTGGAGAGTGTTTCTTGTTGCCGGGAAAGATCTATTGTTGCTGAGGGGATCTACTTTTTTGGGGGGATTTATTGCTGCTGGTGGGGGGTGTTTTGTTGCTCTG